>NC_040234.1:21864434-22464434 GCF_001444195.1 Xiphophorus couchianus | reverse complement strand
CAGCCAAGGAAGACTTGTCCTGAAACATCACCTAGTCTACATGCAGAAAATTCTAATTAACTCATGGTGTCCTTCGACATAATGTTGCGTCATACAGGTCCTTTGTTGCTACCTTCATTGCTAAGCTGAATTTTAAAGTTAAAGTGTAAAGTTAGTATACAGTATAATAAACGTTTTAGGATTAATATGAGTAAAAGGTTTGTCCAGAAATAAAAATGTATAAAAACTAAAAGTGAGTTTGCCTTCCCCATCATTTTCACAGTCCATCCTTTCCTGTGTTTAGGGCATATTGAGAACACGTTCTATAACAGCTAAGCTACACACACAAGAACTGCTGGGTTGTTTTTTTTTATTATTCAGATGTTGGTTTTATGCTGCTGGGACAAAACTTTAGTAGTTTTTTAAAATCAAACATCAGGCAAAAAACTCCAAAAACCCACTGTTTGTGTTGGCCAAGAGAGCAGAATGAACAGCATCATTCTTCACCATTTTGTACATTTTGAATGACCTAAAGAGATGTCACCGAGCTTCTTCTCCAGCATGAAATAAAAAATGTTAAGATGGTAAAGTTACATGGTATAATAATATTAATTTCAGTTGGTTGGCGGGTTATTGACACGCCAACCAACTGTGTGGTTGGTGTGTCGCACTAGAGATCTAGTTTGTTTCCTTAAGCTAACATTAACCTTTTAGCTGCTAAGTAGTTGCTGCAAGCTAATGTAGCTAAGTACAAGATTCATACTTTGATTGAGAACCAGGTCAGTATATAGAAGCAAAATTTTAATGTCATTTTTTAATTCTGTTATTTCATTTGGTCAGATTGTGACCTATTCTTGGTTTTGTTTATTAATTTTGTTATCCATAGACTGTGGGGCAATTTGCTTCATTTAATAATTCTTACCTACATGTTGTGACTATCATTCATATTATACCTCTTACCACTTCCATTTTGCATGTAAAGAAATTTCAAGCCAAGGTGCTTAAACAGTCAGATTTTGTTATAGTGACAAACAAAATAAAATTGATTTGTAAAAATTGTGAGAATACCGACTCTGGCAAACAATAATTCACAATGTAAAAACTAGCATCTTCTTCAGAGCTTTCGATTAGTCCTAAGAGTAAAAGGTTTTTAAGGAACCTGAACTTAATTTGTGTGCTTGTGATTCTAAATTTAAGGGTGTTTTCATACCAGTTAAGACGAACTTCATCTAAGACAAACTATGGTTCTTTCCACCCTGTGGAGTTTGTCTGGGTAGATGTGAACATATTGTTGACAATGAAACAACTGTACCAGGACTGTTTTGGAGGAGGCGCTCTCAGTACTGTTTCAAATGAACTCCAGAACAGTTAATTTATGGTCTGAATGTGATCCGATCTCAATGCAACACGGATATCAGGTGTACACTGCAAATTTGAGTCAAACAGCTTCCCATAGCCAGGTTTGAGCTGCACACTGTGTGATGTGTAAGAGTAATAAAAATTGGCTAAACATTTTTTTTTCATAAAGCATAGAACTGTATGCAATTTTCAAGATGTCTTCTCAAAATTATTTTGTAGACAGGGCTGGATTTACAAGGATGTGGGCCCTGGGCTGGAGCCAGTTTTGGTGATCTATTCACAACAGAAAAATTGTCTCACTAAATCAAATTACAGAACATTAATACATAGTCCTACAAATGAGCAGGTTTGGATTGATGCATGGTCGGTTTAATACATCCCCTGCCAATATTTTCATGCTGTTTCCAAAGAAATCTACTAAATTCCCTTTTCAAACACTTGAATATTGTTTATATTAATAAAAACTCCAAAAACATTAGTACAACTCCCCTGGTAGCAGTTTGTGAGTTTTGTATCAAGTGCAATGTTTGCAAAGCATGTATTTTTTAAAAAGAAAAATCTTTGGGCTGCCCCCAAAAAATCAGGGCCTTGATTTTTCTGAAATACCCAGAAACACACTACTGATATGATTAAATTATCTGTATTCTCTATAAGCTCAGCACACAGAATATGCTTCCTTTGTTTACATTACAGACACAACTGACCAATATTCAGACTGGTTTTCACTTTTCACTTTCACGGAGAAACTGAACAAAAGGAGAAAGTCACAAGCAAAGAAACTCAACTGATTTGGACAAAACTTAAGAAAATATAAGTGAGAAAAAGCCCTAAAATATGTAGAATGGTGAAATCTGAACCTGACCAGTTGGACATTTGTAAAAATGTCACATTGGTGAAAAAACAAAAGGAAACATTTTCAAACTTTTTCACTGTTAGAATCCACTATTTTGACAAAAGTCTCAAATAACTGGAGTTATCAAACCTGGATTGGACTTTCCTACACTGATCAGATTCTTTCAAGTGCATTTTGTAAACATTAACAAAAAATTGTGGTTGTCCCATAAAGTTGTCACACTCCTGTTATGTACCTATTTCATATTAATAACATGGTGTCATAATTACAAACCGTTTCTTTTTAACTTGGGAGTAAAAAGACAGCTTACCAACATGAACCTTATTTATCTGAGAGAATTTTTAAGCATGTTCAAAACTTGCAGAATTAAATTTATTTGCATTTTACGTATGAAACTTATAGACTTTAGATTAAAATCTTCCCAAATAAAATGTATACAGACCACTTTGATTAGTTAAACCCTACCAGTTTGTTTTTATCAGTGTAAGCTGGTTAAATAACCCAAACAAAGTCCCTGTTTGAGCAAACTTACACACATCCGGTTCATTTTGAGTCAGCAGTTTTTACAGTGCATAAATGTCAGTCTTTGGCTGTATATTTGGGGAGCGGGGCCTAGAGGGTTCATATGATGCAGTATGGCTCCATGGGTGTCTGTGTTCCCAGGCAGCAGGAAAAGCAGGCTCTGAGTCTAACCCGCAGCTCCTTATTGAACATGAAGCTGATGATGGGGTTGGCCCCCGCCTGGGCGAAGCTCATCCACACCGCGGCTGTCAGGTGGAGCTCCGGGATGGGAGCCCCGCGCACGAATATCCTCAAGTAGCATGCGCTAATGTAAGGCGCCCACAGAACGAGGAAGGCCAGCGTGATCAGGAAGTACATCTTCCCGATGCGCTTCTCCGTCTTAAACTCGTCCAGCACCAGCAGCCTCCTATTGCCAGGGTGCGACGCCTGCCGGATGCCCACCAGCGTGGGCGGCGTCGGCCCACGCCCGAAGCCAGCGATCCAATTGGCTGCAGCTTGCCCGGTGGCTCCGGGCCCATGGAAGGTCCAGTTCTGGCTGATGGCCGGCACCAGTTGGGCTGGCTTCATCTTGCGGTGGTCGTAAACGAAGCACAGCATCTTCACGTAAACCACGTGTGTGGTGCCCACGATGACCACGAGCATCAGCATGAAGCCCAGAGTGTCGTTGGACTTGACGTAGCGGTGCTCGAACGTGCACTGCTCCTCCTCGGGCACGAACTTGTAGGTGCCCACGTCGAACACTGGCGGGAAGGCCATGGCCACGGAGAGGGTCCACACCATGCAGATGACCGCCACGCACGTGCACAGGTTCATGCGCTTGGAGTAGAAGCGGTGATGGGCGATCGCCATATAGCGGGTGACGCTGACGCAGAAGAGCAGGAAGGCGACGTGGAAGCAGAAGAGCACCGACATGAAGGCGACAATTTTGCAGCTGAGCGCGCCATACGGCCAATCGGAACCGGCTCCGATAGACACCATCACAAAGGGGAAGCAGACGGCCGAGCGCAGCACGTCGGCCAGACACAGGTCCAGCAAGAAGTAGTAGGGAGCCTTGTGCAGTGAACTGTCCTTCAGCAGCAGCAGAGACAGCGACGCGTTGCCCAGCAGACTCGCGCCCATGATGAGCCCTAGGGAGGCCAGCTTGACCGCAGAGGCCGTGGATGCATAGCTGTGGAAGGACGCGCTGCTCTCCCCGAACTCTGTTGTGTTCGCCATGAATGTTGCGTATCTCCCGCATCAAATCATCGCTCCTGCTCGCCCCCACCCAAAAGGGTTTGAGTGGAAATCATAAATAATAATAACAATAATAATAATATAAACCGACTCCTAAATAGAATCCATCTCGATGTGCTGTAATCCGAACCTAAAAATCAAACGCCAATTTCTTCTTCCTCCTCTTTTTATCCCTCATCTCAGAAGCGTCCGGTGTAAGAAGAAAAAGCCCAATTTTCCCTTCCGTCACTCATCGCCATGGAGCAGAAGCGGCCTGCCTGCGCCGGGATTATTATTATAGCCTACACCATTTTCAGAGGGCGTCCACACAGCCAGGCGACAATCTGCTCAGAAAGCGCATCCCAGCTTCCCTCCACCAATGGCGTCGGAGCTCAGAGGTTCGCCTCTCGTGCAGCGTCCTAAACCTGCTGCTCGAATCACGAATGAACTGCAAATGTTTCTGTGTTGCTTCATTTTCCTGCTGCAATCAAGGAGAGGTAGTAGAAGCGAAGGGAGGGAGGAGAGGGTTCTAACGAAGCATCACGCGCGCGCGCAGCGGGATCAGAAGAGCTTGATTTTTCCACAGATTATCTGTCTCATAACACATTGAGACCAGAGGAGAGAGAGAGCATAGCAGCTGACAGTAGATTGAAAAGAAGACAGCATGCATTTATTTCTTACCATCGTTAACATACAGCCTTTAAAACCACGAAATAAAATCTGAATATTTTTCTAGGAAAACCCTGGTGCTTTGAGCCTTAAGTTTAAGTAATACTGCCCAGATATTTATTTCTATCTACTTGTTCTCAGTCATCCAGAACATGGCAAGTCCAAAAAAGGTTTAAAAATAAAACAAGGTAAGTTATAATTTACATAATGCATAACTTGTATCGAGAGACACTGAATCAATGTTCATGAGGGATTTTTTAAAATGGGTTACTCATTAAATCTTGTTTTTAATGCCTTAAATTATTGTAAAGGCGTTGTAAGATCAGTGACACTGATCACAGGAATCTATGAATAAAAATTCAAATTCAAAAATGCTTTATTGATTCCAAAGGGAAATTAAATGTTGTACTCGTATTAATTCATTTTCTTCATAGAGTTATTGTAGATAACTGATGGCAGGAAAGATCTCTTGTAGCAGTCTGTAGAGCAAATCTTTAAAAGCTTCTGACTGTAGACACTGTTTTCCCAAGACAGTCTCATGAAGAGGGTGACCAGGGTTGTCCATAATTTTCTTGATTCTATGAATAATCCTTCTTTGCATAATAATCTTCAGAGGTGCCACAGAACAGAACCAGCTTTCGTTATCAGGTTATTGAGCCTTTTTATGTCCCTGGCTCTGATGCCTCTGCCCCAACAGATGATGGCAAAAAACATGACGCTCTCAACAACAGACTGAGAGAAGATCTGCAGCATCTGATATCATATCATTCAAGCTGCAGACTTGATAGAGCCATGTCCAATCAGCTCCCCAACAGCCAAACAAACTTTCTCCACGCTGCATGGAGAGCCAGTACCCACCTTGGTGCCATTCTTCTGTGTCAGCGTGGAGAAAACCTCAGCCATCCGCCAGACACACCTGACGGCCACATCCAAACTAATAAAAACCTCTTAAAATGTGACAAACTTAAAACGACATAAAATCGCAACTCAATAACTAACATAAGCATCCAATGAAAAGCAGTAAAAAATATGGGGTTCCATTTGTATCAAAAATAAGTAGAAGTCATATGTGTAAATGTTGTTGATCTATGTTGCTGCTATGTGTCTTCGGTTGATGTCTATGGTCTTAATGCTTTATGGATATGTCGATGTTGCTGCATATAGATGTTGCATATGTGGGTGATGCATATATCTACAGTATGTTGCACATGTGTTTGCTGCATATAGATGTTGCATATGCCTATTTTGCATATGCATTTGCTGCATTTATAGATATGTCTCTAGCTGCAACGTGGTTATTACTCACCATCATCTTGTCAATTCATCTGCAGTAAAGCAGTGAACCCCTTGCAGTTGTTTTGTTGATGCTATTGTTTGTTCAAGTAGTTGTCTGAATGTCTTTAACTTCTGTGATTGGTCAATGATGTTGTTCCATACTGTTAGTTCATGTTGTTGGTCCTTGTCCTTGGTCAGTGTTGTTGTTGCCTGTTCTCTTCGCCATTAATAATTTTTGAAGTAGGTCATGTCTGATCAAAGTGTTTATTTGATGTTACAAAAATGTTGGTCTTTCAGTATCAGTGGTTTCAAAATGCTTAGATTTCTACCTCATATTTTCTTCAGGAATTAATCAGGTCAGCTAAGGAGGTCGAGGGGGTCCTGGTGTTACTACCAGGGGGGTTTGCACCGCTGCTGACAGATCCGAAAAAATCCACCCCACAAGGCCTGGGCAACCAAAACAGTCTCTGTGGTTCTGAGCCTACTAAGAACATCAGCATCACTAACAGTGTTTAAATATAGATTTATAGAATTGTGTGAGAGGGGCCCAGGTTAATTGGCCAGCTTAAAATCAATCACTGATTATTGGCTATTATTTGCTGTACCGGTAATTATTTATTTATTTAGGCTGTTCAGATAACAGTACTCACTGAAAATATAGTGTTACGTTTGGCGCCGGTACAGCTGGCTGCCTGCAGACGCAGCTCCCGTCGTGTGTGTTTGTCTGTGTACATGTGCTGTAACCGATTAATGATCCGTGCTTGAAGAACCCATGGATCATCAATTGGGCTTTCCACAATGGCTGGATGTGGTTCTGTCAATGTTCTCCATGTTCTTCTGCTACTTTTTCTACTCTGGGTTGCGGAGAACCTCGCCGAACGGAGTAGCGGCATTGTTTGCTCGCGTGAACGGCTGATTGCGCTGTGTGGGCCTCTGCTGCTGCCCGGAGACTGGCCTGTGGTCCCGGAGGAGTTACGGAGGAGACGACGGGGCTGCGGGTCTGGAGTTAAACGGAGGTAGAAGAGGAGATGGCGCAGGCCAGCGATACCGGCGATTATTGTGGGGAACGTGAGGTCTTTGGGAAATAAGACAGACGAACTCACGGCGCTGGTCAGGACCCAGAAGGAGTACTGGGAGTGCAGTATCTCTGCTTCACGGAAATCTGGCTGCACTTGCTTATTCCGGACTACAGCGTGGAGGTCCCTGGATTTTCCTTGTTGCGGGGGACAGGGACTATTCCAAGAGTCGGAAGAAGAGGGGCGGCGGGATTGTACTTTATGTGAGTGAGAGGTGGTGTAATCCCGGTCATGTTAACGTGAAGGAACAGATTGTAGCCCGGACATTGAACTTCTGGCTGTGGGAATGCGGCCGTGTTATTTACGGAGGGAGTTTACGTCCGCCATTTTGATCGCTGTTTACATTCCCCCATCAGCTGATGCAGTGGTGGCCTGTGATGTCATCAGCTCCGCCACAGCCAAACTCCAGACTCAACACCCGGACGTTGTTATTGTGTCTTGTCTCTTGTCTTGTCTTGTCTCTATGCTGTAACTGCGAAGTAATTTCCCTGCTGGGATGAATAAAGTACTTCTATTCTATTCTATTGTAATCCAACTTTTGTCAAACAGCCCTCAGAGGTCTAACAGCATCGCACAGCACATGAAAAATTGTGTCATTCCAATGTATTGAATTCATAGCTCTTCTGTAAAATCGCCTACTACAATTTCCTTAAAGCGGCCTTTTCAAGTTCTTTCAGTTCTTGCTCTAAAGCTTGAATAAAACGCAGACGTCTCTGGTGGCTGATAGATGATAAGCGCTAGCATCATGATGAATTATGAATATAGTGCATGAAACTGTTTACATCGGTCGCCTACGTAATTTTTAATGGCTTATTGTGTGAATAAGTTTATTCATACCTGATTTTAATTTCCTTATTTAGTGGAAACAATTGTATTTTTTGACATTAGCAGAACATAACAAAAGATCAAATCAAACCAGTTGATTTGATCTTTATAGATCCAGGCTTGAGGACAAATGGGTGGCTTTTCTGTCAGGGTGGTAGGAAACCATAACACTGGTGTAACATAATTCAATGGACCAACAAAGATCCCTGTCGAGATGTAGAGGTCGAGAAAATACAATAAAATTTCAGTGTTTGGAGAGTTTCAGTTCCCGAAAATCCTCAGCGATAAATCAATTGTAGTGTCGAGTAGGTTTTGAATAAACATAAATGAGCTGATTGCTTTAAAAAATAGGATTTATAGTAATTTTTGGATCAAATCTCGCTCTCAGCATAAATTCTGTACTCTGAACTAGAGCTGCCATCATGTGACAAAGTTCACCCACCGCTGCGGGGATTAGGCGGCTCCCCTTTAACAGGCTCCATTCAGGCTTCAATGAGAGAATATCTGTTGGGTAAATAAACACACGGAGCTTCAGATAATGCAGAAATTCGAAAACATCACAGATCCGAGACAAATGCTGGCATAAGTCAGGGAAACCATTACTTTATGGAAGTGCTTTTAAATTATGTGAACCGTGCAGCGGATCAAAGGTTTCAGAGAATAACCAACGTAACGCGGGCAAAAGAGAGGAAAAATGTGCACAAACAGCATCTGGCATTACATAACTGTAATTTGATTTTATGCAGTGTTTTTTTTGTTTTTTGTTTTTTTTAGAAACAACTCTTCTGCAGAACCGTGATCAGGAAACTGGAGCCTGAAGATATTGCTATAAGACGATGATTCACTCTGAGAAAGAAAAATATGTTTTGGTTTGGGCAAAGTGATCGTGAAGTCTCGTCTTGTGTTATTTGTAGATATTATCCTTCTACTGTTCCACTCCCATTGATATTAGTTTAATTCTCATTTTTCATATATTCTATTCCACAAAATCTTGATTATTAGGTAAGACATTAAGGTGGAGTAATAGTCAATCACCACAGTGCGTACATTTATATACTGATTAATCTTTGTCCAAATAAGAACATGTTACGTTTTATGCCAATGAACAGAACGCATAGCACAGGCAAAACAAAAGCAAAAATGATGCCTTTACTGAGTGAATTTAAGGACCTTGAGTGGACAAATCGTATCAAGATTGGCTATTTGGAAAATTCTCTGTTTTGGTTATGGTTTCAAAAGCTGCCCATAAACAATAACTGCAGTTTGAGAAGTTTATTGAATGATATGGTGATGCATTTATTGCCTTAAGTGATTTTAATGCAATAGAGCTTTATACATCTAATTGTTTTCCTTCTGTGTCTATCTAGATGATACATAGCTGAATTTTACAGATAATACAACAGGTTGTTGTTTCTATCAAGCAACTCAATCAGCTTAAAAACTGACTGACTTTTGAAGAGGTTTATTCTGTAGTTCCGCAGTGTTGACTCACAAGGAGAATAATTCTGGATATATAATGATCATATACGTAGGTACAGACCAAAAGTTTGGACACACCTTTCTAATTCAATGGGTTTTCTTTATTTTCATGACTATTTTATAGGCAAGAAATCCCACTTATTAACCTGACAGGGCAGGTTGACCTATGAAGTGAAAACCATTTCAGGTGACGACCTCTTGAAGCTCATCAAGAAAATGCAGAGTGTGTGCAAAGCAGTAATCACAGCAAAAGGTTGCTACTTTGAAGAAACTAGAATATAAGGGGTATTTTCAGTTGTTTTACACTTTTTTGTTTAGTGCATATTTCCACATGTGTTATTCATAGTTTTGATGCCTTCAGTGTGAATCTACAATGTCAATAGTCATGAAAATAAAGGAAACTCATTGAATTAAAAGGTGTGTCCAAACTTTTGGTCTGTACTGTATATGATCATTGTCCAAAATGGTAAGAATCTGGGAAATTATCAAGATCTTATTTCCATTAAAATAACTTAAGTAAAGTCAAACCCTCTGATATATCAAACAAGGATATATGAAAACACACAAATCCTGGAAGAAGGAACATAGCTTTAATCTTCTCTTTATTAGACTTTCTTGCTACTTAATACAATTTAATGAATTAAAATATGCTGTATGGGGAGTTGTTAGATTACTAGTACCTTTTGAAAATGACTATCCTTAAGGTGGTAATGAACATAATTTTCATTAAACTTACATTTCTACATGATAAAATTTATTTTTATTGGTCTCATATTCTAATTTTAATGTCATATTTTCATTATGTAAGCAGAAATCATCATAATCAATATAAATAAAGGCTGGAAAACACTAGTATGTCTAATCTGTATAATACGTTTCACTTGTGATAAAATTCCTGAAATAAATTGACTTTTCAATAATGATCTGATTTGAATGGATCTGTAATGGACTTTGGAGTCAAGCCCAGGGTTCTTATTGCAGCTGCGTCACTGCACAGCCCTTCCGAAAGTAAAATATTATTATAAATGTTTGACATAGTAGCTCGACAAGTTCTAATGTACTAGCTTCCTAAGCGATACATGTTGATTCTAAATTAGTGCCAGGAATTAGAAATATCTATGACAATATTCATTTGGTAAAATAAAAAAAAGTGGAAGAGTGAGTCCTTGCTATTTTCATGTAGTCTTTGGGGTGGACCAACTGCGACGGTCCTACCGAATGACGTCAAGACGTTCGCAGTTGGTGGGCGGAAAAGCGGTAGTGTTACTGTACTTGCAGATAAAGCTCAAACCAAAACCGGTTCGTCTTATCTGGAGGCTTTAACCAGAGCACAAAGCGAAGCCCTCGGTTCGTCTCCAGCGGTAATGGAGGTTCCCGCGGGTCAGACGGATGTCCAGATGGACAGAGGCGCCCTGAGCGACCAGACAGTCCTCTCTGAGGACAACATTGACATCGACGAGAAAGAGTTGGAAAACATCACAAAGAAACAGCGAGAAGGCGACACAATGACGCTGCCTCTTCACTCGCCCTGGACCTTTTGGCTCGACAGGTATCATTTAGAGTTTATTCGTCGTGTTTTTTTGTTAGGAGCCCCGGGACGAACAGGGAAAACAGCAGGCAAGGCCACCGCTTTACAGGCCTCCAGGAGCGAAACGTAGCAGGAGAAATATTCGCCTTTAAGGCTTCTTCGACCATTTTTTTAGTTTCCTATCCTCAAACCCCTGCTATGTTGTGCAACTGAAGACTTTTACTTTTGTCTTGTCTATAGAAAAGGGTCCTACGCAGCACAGTGGCGCTAAAGGGGACCCCGTATTATCCCGCTGTCTATCTGAAGTTACTTTGCGTTATCCAGCAGGGGGACCGGGAAGATTTTGAGCTGAAACAGACTGTTGTCTTCTATAAATAAAGCCAGTTTTACTCATTTTTCACTTTGCTAAACCAGTACGTATTTTGTTGGAATGCTGTGTTGTCATATAAAGACTTACCTTAGCGTGAAGGGCCTTCTTTTTTTTTATCCATTTTTTAAGGTCATAGTTATACTTATTTCCATTTAGAGCTCACATGCTAATATGTATTGTAGGGATGGGTAATATGGACTTAAATTTTTATGATACCTTGTGGTTCTATTGTGATAACAATTTAAATGGCTGACTGACTGACAGCAATCACATTCCCACAAACAAATACTGCTCTTGAAAAACATTATTTGTAAAAAGGATCTTTTGAACAGCACTTGAATAAAAAGTGTGATTTATATCAGTATTAAGAGGAATTTACTGTGACATCGATAAATCAAAAATCTTAAAAGAAATTTATCACAATAAATGATTATAGGTACAATAAATGCTCACCCTTGATATACTTGAGTATGTTAATGAAATTTTGAGAGTAGAAGAAGATTGTCCTGACTTTAGTTCATACCTCTTAGTAAGGACTGAAGTAGACATAGAACAGCATGACATTGATAAAGTATGTCACTTTTGAGTAAATGTGCCGTGACATAATGGTATTTAGCAATAAACTTAAAAATAGAGATTTTAACTTTGTTTAATAATAAAGCCATACTAGTATGATTTTATTCTTGTAATATGACCTTATTCACCTTATGACATAACTGTATTATTGTGTTGTTACTAGGCCTGTTGCACTAAGCAGTAAATCAATTGATGGCATGATAAATTAGAATAAGCTCAATAATTTTCAATTGCATGATTTATTGTTTTTCTCTTTATTCTCTTTCTACCAAAGATTAAGTGAGAAAAGTATTCAGTCTGATGCTTCAACCTCAACTAACCCTTTTTTGAAGGACAGTTTTGTTTACAGAGACTTCATAATTCAATTTTTGTGTTTTGGTTTTTGGATGTTTAAAATATTTTCCAGTTCCTGTGTTAATGTTCATTAGAAATAAGTGAGAATGAGTTCTTGCATTTCTATGCCATTTCTATTAAATCACTTTGAAAAGGTCTCAAAACAAAGACAATTTATTGCAATAACTTCTGGGACAATTTATCATCCAACAAAAAGTGTTATTGAGTTAGGCCTCCTTCTTACAACATTATTCTCATAATAAAAAAAACAAACAAACAGAATTTTAACAGGGTGGCCTAAATACGCTGTCATATTCAAGCAGAGTTTAGGTTAATTATTTGTACTAAATCTATAAAATTGAGACGAAAAAGTAAGGATTGTTAATAATAAATGTCCATAAACATTTTGAACAGCTCTTTTTTTCAAGCAAAAAAAAACCCTTGAATGCTTTGTTTCTGCTAGTGCTAACTTAAAAAAAAATATTATGCTAAAGTGAAAATAATGGAATGGATGCTGTTGACTGTTGTATACACTCACCGACCACTTTATTAGGTGCACCTGTCCAAATGCTCATTAACGCAAATGTTGATTCAGCCAATCACATGGCAGCAACTCAATGCATTTAGGCATGTAGACATGATATGCTGCAGTTCAAACTGTGAACCGAGCATCAGAATGGGGAAGATAGTAGATTTAAGAGACTCTGAATGTGGCATGGCTGTTGGTGCCAGATGGGTTGGTCTGAGTATTTCATAAACTGCTAATCTACTGGGATTTTCATGCACAGTCATCTCTAGGGTTTACAGAGAATGGTCCGATAAAGAGAAAATATCCAGTGAGCGGCAGTTCTGTGGGCACAAATGCCTTGTTGATGCCAGAGGTCAGAGGAGAATGGCCAGGCTGGTTCTAGCTGATAGAGCAGCAACAATAACTCAAATAACCACAACCAAGGTATGCAGAAAAGGATCTCTGAATGCACAACACATCGAACCTTGAGGTGGACGAGCTACAGCACCAGAAGACCACACCAGGTGCCACTCCTGTCAGTTAAGAACAGGAAACTGAGGCTGCAGTTTGCACAGGCTCACCAAAGATGGACAATAGAAGATTGGAAAAACGTTGCCTGTTCTGATGAGTCTTGATTTCTGCTGCAACATTTGGATGGTATGGTCAGAATTTGCCATCAGTAACATGAAAGCATGGATCCATCCTGCCTTGTATCCACGGTTCAGGCTGGTGATGGTAAAATGGTGTGGGGGATATTTTCCTGGCAAACTTTGGGTCCATTAGTACTAATTGAGCCAATGCCACCTCAGTATTGTTGCTGACCATGTCCATCCCTTTATGGCCACAGTGTACCCATCTTCTGATGGCTACTTCCAGCAGGATAACGCGCCATGTCATAAATCATGTGAATCATCTCAGACTGGTTTCTTGAACACAACGATGAGCTCACTGAACTCAATGGCCTCCACAGTTAACAGAACTCAATCCAATAGAGCCCCTTTGGGATGTGGGGGAATGAGAGATTCGAATCATGGATGTGCAGCCGACAAATCTGGAGCAACTGTGTGATGCTATCATGACAATATGGACCAGACTCTGAGGAATGTTTTCAGTACCTTGTTGAATCTATGCCACAATGGTTTAAGGCAAAAAGGGGGTCCAACCTTGTGTAAGCAAGGCGTACCTAACAAAGTGAGTGAGTGTATATTGCAGTCCTTCAGGGATCTGTATTAAGACTTATTCTGATTCCACTTTTTTCACATTAGCTGAATGGAGAAAACACATTTTAGCAGCCTTTAAACCAGATGGACTTAAGGAGTTTGCTTAACCAGTCAATGTTATTATAAAATTAATCTAAATCTCTGACCTGAAACTAATTTCTTCCTCTCAACACATATTTCAGAATTAAGATCCATGGGGTCAGAACATCAAATTGGAGGCTGTTAGTCTTTTATTTCCTCTGGTTAGTCTATTACTGTCCCCAGGAAAAGAAATCTAGTTAAATTCAGCAGCAATACTCTCAAACTGACCAACCATTGCAATTGTTTTAATTTCTCTGCACTGGTGTTTTTAGAATTCAAAGATGCCAGACTATATTTACTCCTGAGCATATTACTGATTATCTATAGACATCCTAGGTTGCAGAAAGAATACTTCTCTCCTTCTCTGTTCCTCCATTGGAGCTGAAACAGATATTTTATTTATTTTTTTGTCCTTGTCGTTCCAGGTCATTACCAGGGACGACAGCTGCGGAGTGTGAATCCAACCTAAAGAAGATCTACACTGTGCAAACTGTTCAGGTGAGACTTAAAGAACTCAGTCCTCTAAAGAGGAAAGAGATCAGGAGTACGACTGGACTGACTGACTCGTTTAGGAAGAGACACCCTGATGGGAGGGACTTACAAGTCCCCAAGCATACTGGGCTGCAGTCAGCTGACTGGACGAGATGATGGGTGCTACTGGTCGGTAGTCATTGAGACTGCTAATGTTCTTTATTTGCGGAGGGATGATGGTGGAGGACCTTAAGCATGGTGGGGTGGAGCACAAGGTGAGGGATTAGTTATAGATGCTGGTAAAAGCTAAGAATCAGTAAACCCATTTTCACAGTGTGTGAACATGGCTCAATTTACCAAAAGTTACCAAAACACAAGACAGAAACTTCCGTAGCTTCAACAGCTCCTCCGTAGACCCCCACAATGAAACCTGGAGAGAGAAAAAACATGGATGCACATGTTGGATATTTCCTGTTGTGACATTGCCAAGGTTTGGCTTTGTTGAACGAAGTTGAGCAGAAGCTGCAGTCAGATAATGGAGTGTGATGTTTAAAGCTGTATTTGCACACAACCAAGTCAACTGGAATGAGGTTCCAGGAAGGCCCGCTTCATATTGAAATCAAGCTTGAAAAATTCTGGAAAACTCTGCACCTGACAGCTGGGCTCGCCTTTGATATTTATGTGTGGAGAAACAAACAGCTTGTGACATACTTTCATACTTTTAGTGTGTGCTGCTAGCTGGCTTCACATTGATATGCTCTGATTATAAATGTACAGAATCACTGGAAACTAAACTTGATGGAAATTTCAAATGCACAGTTTTATGACAAACAAAATGAGACTATACCCTCCTTACCTGCAATAATCATAAAATTTGTTACAGGATGGCTCAATCTTTCCTCTTGCAGACATGGCATTTAATTTAAAGCTTTATTGAGAAGACTTCAGCAACAATGTTTTCAGTTTTTTGCTTAAAGTTTAATTGGTTCCCAGAAAAAAAATAACAAAGAATTCAGACTTTTCATTTTAGGGGAAAAAAAAGTGGTCCTAATCCTTTTCTGCAGGACGTTTCATTGCACTTATGTCTTTGCATGAGTTGATTACCATGATCTAAAAGTTAGGATTTCATATTTGCTAAAAATATTTATTTATACATATCATTCAGTTTAAAACCCTTTTAAATGGTCCCAAAAGAAGTTGCTGGAATGACGGGAGTTAGTGACTTTCTGGATGTATAGAGAATAAAATGACCATTGCTTCCCCTCCCCCACCTGTTACTATGCACTGCGAGCCAGCTGGCAGCAGTGAAGATTATTTTTTCGAAAGCTCTGGCTCTGAAAGTCTAAAAAAATCTTAAACATGTTTGTCATATTTAGAGATTGTTAAAGACTCTGAAGTGTAGAAACAGCCACAGGGCATATGGATGGAAAAATGTGATTCTGTGACATTAAGACAAAGTTCGTCCAGCAGAGTGTGCTGCTGTACAAGTCACAAGATCAGAGTTTGACTATGAAAAATCCAGAACTGATATTAATTTGTTGATTTTATTTGGTTTTATGCTTGAAGATGTTCTGGAGTGTGTATAACAACATCCCTCCTGTCACCGCCCTGCCTTTGAGATGTAGCTACCACTTAATGCGTGGTGAAAGGAGGCCACTATGGTGAGTCACATAGTATTAACGACTTCAGCAGCTTCTTACAGTGACTAACCTGTTTTTAATTATGTAAAAATGACATATTTAGCTAAAATTGCAATCTCTCAGTTGGGATTTTTGACTTTGATCTTCTACACCACCAGGGAGGAAGAAAGCAACGCAAAAGGAGGGGTATGGAAAATGAAAATCCCAAAAGAAAACAGTGTAAGCGCTGCCCGTCGTTTACCTACTTTTCTTCTCCTAAAAGTAATGTATTAGTGATGAGTTTCTGCTTTATGTCTCAGTCTACAGTTTGGAAAGAGTTGTTACTTGCTACTATCGGAGAACAGTTTGCAGATTACTGCACATCAGGTACAGTAGGATAACTTAATAAATTAAAACAAGATGAAAGATGTTTAGTTTGATCCTTTGCGAACAGTTTTCCTGTTTTTCTCTTCCATTTTTCAGATGATGAGATTGTCGGCGTCAGTGTTAGTGTTCGAGATCGGGAGGATGTTGTACAAATATGGAACAGAGACGCAATGCTTGCCGACAAAGCGAGTATTTTGGGGAAAGTTTATGAGCTGCTCCCATATATATCATTTAAAGCAGTTTTTTATAAGCGTAAGTGTGTGTATATATATATATATGTATAAATGTATATGCTTATATTTATATAAATATTTTTTTTTCTTCAAGTTGTGCGAAAAATGCGTTTGCAAATAAAATTGTTAAAAGGCTTGCCTAGCTAATTCGCTATAATTCAACAGTCCTTCAAATCAAATCTTTGGTTTGTGCACATGGTCTTCGCTAAAAAAAAGCTTATTCTGACGACGGCTTTACAATGATCCGTAAATATTTGTTTCTGTGAAAAGAGGTGATGTCACACGGTGAGAGGAAGAGCCGTTTGTATAGCACAGCTCTGCCAATACACAGGATTTCACAATAATTTCAAAACTTAAGATAAAATTATGATTAAGTTGACATTTTAAATTGTCTTTAACATCGTATGTTAGTATATAGGTATAGATATAATTAGCATAAAATTTAGATTTTTTCATTTTTACCTTCTCAACAACAAACACAATGTTTTAAAGAAACTAGCCAAGCAGTTTGATTTCTGAAAAAAAAGGATGTGTAAGACACTGTGAATCCAAAACATAAAAATGGTTGTTTGCCTGATTTAAAAAACAAAAATAAAACAATATTGTACACATTTTTTAATTTCATCAACAAGAAGAGAGTATAGCTCACTCCTGCTTTATTTTGCTCTTCTTAATAAGAGGGAGTGCCTTGGTCTGTTCTTTAGTAAATGTAACTGGTTGTTGTGTTTTACTATAAAATGAAATTAAAAACATGACTGATAATGAATGTTGCATAGTGTAGTGTACAGTTTTAATAAAATATTTCTTTCTAAATGTCTCCCATAAGTGAAACTTACATCCTAGCACTTTTTTAAAGTGTATCTAAAAACTTTGTCCAATTTTGGGCAGATGGGCCACCTGAAATCGTTTTGAGATCTGCAAATGGCCCCTGAGCTGCACTTTCAACACTCTTGCCCTAATTAAAGTGGCAGCCTATGAATGAACAGCCAACATTCCTCCATAGAAAACATAATGTTGTCCTTCCTCTCACTTAATACTGACTGTTCTTCCCTCAGAGTTTTGTCGATCTAACTGTGCTGAATTGTGGTGCGTTCAGTGACCAGACAAACATGATTATTTTTCCCCATCAAGTTTGCTGATTCCTGTTGCTGGCTGACTTTTTACCCCATTTGAGACATTGACCGATATTTTTTCTTTCATGTCCTGACACTTAAACCTGCTTGATATACAAATTGTTTAAAAAAATCCCCCTTAAACACTGACTCAAGAAACTTCATCTCTATTGCTAACATTTTGAAAATCCTGGCCTTGCGGTTGTTTCTTTTAGCACCTGGAACTTTCCATTCCCTTCACGTTGAGTAATCTTTGTCAAGCAGATGTCTAATGAAATGAAATTGCTCTGTCTCTTTCAGCTCATATGGATCATCATGCCTTTGAGGGAGGACGTTCAAGACATTAGATTGTGAAGCACTTTAAATAAAAAACAAAACCCAGAACTCTGCACCTGCCTTCACGGAAGGCAATGTCCACAACTTAGTTAAGGATAGTATTTTTTTTTTTTGCTTTCAATGACGAGAGGTTATCAATATATTTTTATATCTTTTAATGATTGCTGCCTTGTTTTAATCATAATATGGGTCCTGAAGCTCTGAAGGGTTCAGAGATTGTAAACTGTGTAAATCTCATCCATAATGCATGGATTATGCATTATGGGAACAGGAAATCGAGGGTGGCGATTTCCTGTTCTGCTAGAAGTGTACTAGGACCACTCGTCATTCCTGGTGCAGACTACAAGTCACATTCAATATCTTAGAATATTGCTGAAAATTCTAACTTGTTGAATATGACTATTAGCTGCACCAATTAGTATGTTTTTAACTGCGATTTGCTGCTTTCTCATCATGATCCATTCAGCTTTTTCAGTGCCAAAGCGCTCTTCTGCTGTTTTTAAGATGTTTTTGTTGTTCAAATATTTTGTTTTTTGTCTGTTTTGGGTTTTATCGTCGCAGATGGAGTGAATGTAATATTTTCTTTCTTAAACAGTGTGAACTTTAAACTGGAAAATGTTGCACATGTTCGTCCACCCATCGTAAAGCCATCGTAAAGGATCAAAAAGAAGTCCAGCATGGATGTGGCCATAATTATTTTT
The DNA here is from genome assembly GCF_001444195.1 of Xiphophorus couchianus. NCBI lineage: Eukaryota > Metazoa > Chordata > Actinopteri > Cyprinodontiformes > Poeciliidae > Xiphophorus > Xiphophorus couchianus. The sequence goes on along the minus strand of NC_040234.1, from coordinate 22,445,710 downwards.
AAACGTTATTTTTATGGGCGAAAAAAAAAGTGCTGTAAAAGTATCAGGGAATGTTTTAATATTAGTTTTTCCTCAAGCTTCAGGATTCAATATTCTTTTTAATTGAGCTCCAAAGTGAAGTTACTGATTGTTAGATAATGAGGTAATGCCACACATTTTTCTCCCTTCGCACCTGCCGCTACATGTTTCCACTGACAGTAAATCTTCTAGTTTTCTTTCTGCCTTCTAGGTCAGTGATTATGTGTAGGTCATACTGTTCTCATGTTTTAGTGGTTTGAAGATGGATTATGCTTTATGAAGGTTGAGTGAGTAACTGAGTTTTTATGTAGACTGCTGCTTAGAGGGATAAAAAGAAAACTAGATCGGCTCTCATCCATGCAATATGCATCTTTTGTTTAACAACAACTTCAAGTTGTTTTTGATTAGGTATACGTTTAAGTTATCTTGCATGTTTTGTCACATCACCTTTGTAGTTAATCTCATGTCAGGTTGATAGTTTTAAAAAGGATCTTTGTTTCCCTCTGTAAAGTCTATTTGCAGTGACATGGACAGATCAAATAAAACGGAGCTGAAAAATATTGTCTTTGGAGTTTTTCTTCTCACTGAGAACACTAAGAACATTGATCAAAATTATTTTAGTTCCACCTTTTCTGTTTCCTCTGTAACAGAATTAAAAAGTACACATTGTAAACGTAAACTACATATTTTTACAAGTACGTTTTGATTTGCAACATTTAGGATTCAAAACTTTGAAATCAAAAACTTGATGCAATTGGCTAGACTTCCCTAGATAGATCACACTTAGATCAACTGAATTTGACTATTCAGAAATATGTGGATTACATTTTTTGTCTTGATTTGATTGTTATATGGTTGGGTTGTATAAGCAGGGATTTAGTCTGGCTGTAAGTCTAACTCATTTCTGGTGAGTTGGACCCTGACAACCAAGGTTTCCCTTTGTCACTGATTCTGCTTATAACTTTAATGAACAGAATCTCTAGGCTCAGTCAATCTCTGAATCAGAGACTTGATTTTGTGGTCTCTGCCTTTTACAGATGATGTGGTTCTGTTGGCTTTGTCAGACTGATTTCCAGTAGGGGTGCACCGATTGCAGTAGCCACCAGGTTACAGTTTTCTGGTCAGATTACCTATCTTTAACCTGCCATTTTCAATTTCGGTCAATACTGATGTCTTTTGTCTAAAAAGTAGCTAAAGATAGCAAGAAAGTTATTAAATTGGCAACAGTGAGGTGACCATAGTTAACTACAAACATGCAGATAGGACCTGGTCGGTCAAACCTCTCTCACAGCAGGGAAATAGAGGACAGCAGTTGATTTTTAGACAATTGTTGAAGTACATGAGATCAGTGGATAAGATTTGTTTCACAAGTAAGTGTCAGGTCGATCAGCATTCTCCCAATATTAAGAAAATCAGGGCTGATTCATCGGCGTCCCCTAATCTCCAGGTTTCTCTTAAGAAGTTTGCGGCTGAGATGAAAATCAGCACCTAAACTGGACGAAACAGGATAGAAGTGACTTTATTAAGTTGAAGTCTACATCCAGCATGCTCCATTCTTATTGGAACTCCTGGTAAGTGATTTTGGAAAAAAAAATAATAAAAAATTACTTTTGGCCAGATAGTCCCTTTCCTTTATTTTAGGAAAGGGACTATATTGAATTTTTATACTGCAGTAGAATAAGTACACATTTTAGAAATAGAATACTGCTAGTGAAATTTTCCCAAAGCATGTTTGATCCATATCTGTGTTTGACAACTTCTGTCCTAAAATACAGTAGAATGGTTCATGTGTAATTCTCAAATAATTACATTATTTGTTGAAGACCCACATTTTAAGATGTTTTGTTCAAATAAAACCTCCTAAAGTTGTTCTTGAACAAAAGGTGGCTCGAAATAGAGTTAGTTTAAGATTGTGCACACTTAAGGCATTCAGCTTATTGTAGAGTTTATTTTAAGATTTGGATCAAACAGATTAATTTAACTGATTAATCAGAGATATATGCCACAAAAAAAGTAGAAAAATATTCTGAAATTACTTATGGTCTTACTTTTTACAACTACAAAACATGGCATTTTAATAGGGATGTATATACTTCTTTATCCACTTTGCTAACAACTAAACTGAGCTAACCACTAGCTGGTTTCCGATACTTTGCCTCTTTTACTCGTCATTATTGAACTTCTGGCAGACATTCTCTTCCCGTCACACCGTGAATGCCACAGCCTTCGGCAGCAGAACAGCATTTAAACCCCCACCACCAACACTCCTCGTTGGAAATCAAGAGCAGCTCCTGTTCATTAGCTTAATTACCTAATTAACAGGAAGCTAATTACCCTGTTGTGTGCACACAAACATATGAAGAGGGTGTTATGCAATGGATGATGATCCACAATTAATTTGTGACTACACTCCATCAAGTCGGGATCCTAATCCACCTACCACATCAGTGGCGTGACACATAAACAACACCGTAATAAATTCAGAGTCGACTCCTGGGCGCCTCTGATCCCTATTGACATGTAGATGGAGCCACTGAACAATTAGTCGTAAATTAGATTATTCTTTCAACTTGTTTTCTGAAGCAGTTCACTCATTGTTCTTTTCGTTCATTATAACAGACATGTTCGCAGCTTAATGAGAAACACGGTGACAGCACAATATGGAGAGTAAAGGATATCATACAAGAATATCAGGTAAATACTTTAAATGCAAAAAGTTTCTTCCCCTATTTTTTTCAGATATATTTCCCACAAAGCTAAAATTTAACACAAGATTCATTAGAGTCAAACCTAAAAAGGTTAAATACAAATTCTAACAGAATCTTATTTTATCCAATTATGATCCACTCTGCTGTATCTTCAAAAAAGACAAAAATTAATTATAGATTTAAGAATTATAAAAAAAAATAATAAAAAAAACCCATACACACTCACTCAGTATTCTGTAGGTTTGGTGTAGTCTTTATTGCAATAACACAAATATGAGCCACATCAAAATTGTTTTACTTTTTTGTACAAAAACCTTTAAACTTTTCACATTTTGTCTTAATACATCCAAGAATCTAGATGTAATTTATTGACATTTTATGTGACACAATGTAATATAGAACTGAGAAGTGGAAGGAACACAGTATATGATTTTCATGTTGTTTAACAAATAAAAATTTGAAGTGTGGTGTGTATCCTGTTTTCAGCACTCCTGAACCAATCACTACCTTCTAGAACCATTTTCTGTTGAAATTACCGCTGCAAGTTTTCACACATTGAATCTTTCACCTGCTCTTATCCACAAAATAATTCAAACTCAGTCAGAATGGATGAAGAACATCTGTAAATAGCAATTTGCCAGAAATGGTAAGATGGAAAAAAACAAGCAAGAAAAAAATAAAGCAGCAAAATAAAATAATAAAAAACTAAAATCTTAGGGATTAAGTAGAAAAGACTCAAGTGAACCCCAAGGCTTCAAAAATATATCCAATTTGTGGTTAAGATCATGAGTCAGTTTTTCCAAAGGAAAGACGACAGATATCTGTGTAATCCACATATTCTAATGCTGGGACATATAGTGAAGTCCATCATAGCAAAATACACTTTTTAGCAAGAAATCGAAGAATTGCAAAAAAAGATTTAGAATGTGCATCCAAATGTTTAGGGGGATGTAATCAATTCTATTGTAGCTCAGGATTAATGTTTGGGGTTGATGTCTTGCTGGATGGAACTCTACCCCAGTTTCAAGTATTCAGCATCAACTCCGACCAGTTTAGCTGTCTCCGTAGAAGAAAAGAATCCCAGCAGCATGAAACTGCCACCACTGTGTTTCATGGTGGGCATTGTGTGTTCAGGGTGAAGTGCAGTGTTACTTTTCCAAAACTCATAATGTTTTGATCCCGTCTTAGCAGAGCGTCTTCCACATGTTTACTGTGCCCTATTTTAGTTCATTTTAAATGATACATTTATCAGTGCTAATTGAGTTGTTTAAACTACGGGAAGTTATTATAACTTAACTACGTTTTAAACTTATGTTCTCTAAAAATAAAAACTCTGACACCTTCAAAGAACAACTAGATTTTGCTAAAATCCCAGGTGGACATGAATTTTTTTTCTCCTATACAATCAAATTAAATACTAAAGAAATACATTGTTGCTAGGGTTATAATGTGACAAAATGTAAAAACAAAAATGTGCAAAATGCTGTAGTTACTATTAGTTGAAGCCTATAGATGATAAAAAGTATTTATGAGTACATGTATCTGTAAAAACACTGACACAATAAAAACATATTGAAACATATTTTAGAAGAAAATGGCTATAAAACATAATCCATGTTCTAATGTGATCTGTGATAACCTCAATATCAAATATCTAACAGAGACATTTTCTTATTACTAACAATGGTCAGAAGGTGGTGCTCTCCACCAAGGAACATCCTTCCTGGGAGGGCTCAACTTCAGCTCTTTTTCTCAAATGTAGTCATGAGGAAGCTAAAACCATTCAAAGTGATATAATCCTCCCTTAACTCTGATCAAGCAAAAATAAATACATAAATAAAATAAAAAACAGCTAAACTACAAGTTGCTATGGGAATGAAGATAACAGTTTCACTAGTGGATTTTTTTCTCCTGGACCAACACATGATTGTTTTAGACGGCCACCAAAAACACTTTCTTCTTCTGACAGAGTATGCAGAAGATTTTAAATTCAGTCCAATCAGAGTGTTTATGAATCTTCTCAGCTGACATTTAAGAACTGAGAAAACCTGGCCCATATGTTTGAGATTGTAGCTATTGTAACTAAAAGAACCTACACTCTCCTTATCTCTCATGTCCTTTCAAAAGCATATCAGATTTTTCTGAGCATGTCAAACTTAAGTATATAAGCATACTTTTTTCACCTTTTATTAGGATTACAAGGAACTATTTCTGAAAAGTTACACTATAAAGACATCTTTAAAGGGATTAAATATTAGGTATAACAATCTAAATTGAATTAAATTAAATTGTTAATGTAAAGTTCGATATAGGTTAGCTTAGTTATTTATTTGTTTTAACTATGTTAGCAACATTGTTAATGCTAAAGTCAAATCTGCTAGCAAGTGCAGCTAATTTAGCAGTCATTGCCAATAAGCGTCACATTTTAGCTGTGTTGTCAAGGAAATGGCTTACATGCCATTCCTTAAAATCTTACTGTCTTGCAAATATATATCTTAAATGTTCTTTACTATTTCAGCAATGTAGACTTGATCATAAAGCAATTTTTTGTGTCTTATGAAAAGACTAACCTCATGAAACCCCTAAAAATTACTGTAACATATTTATATTGGAGATTTAACACAGAAACAGCAGAGACAGATTAGAATGAGATGAGAATTGATTTTTAATTTAGTAATTTAGTTGAATAAGTAAGTTTTAACATTTCTGGGACAATCTGACTAATTTATTATGTTTTTTTAAGCTGTCAAACATAAATAACATCAAATCATAAACAGTGTATAAAATCTATTCAAATTAAATATCTGCAAATTGATGTGTCAATTTTTATTGGTTATATTAGCAGTTAGATGTAATAGTGTGCAATTTTAAAAAAAGTATTAATAATAATAATAATAATAATAATAAAAACTCCCAAACAAATGAAATGCTTTGTCCTAAAAAAAAGTTGTCTTTGAAGTGAGTAATCTCTTAAGGAGAGCCGTGTGCAGTCCTTGTTTAGTAGGTATGCCACACATATAGCTGACTAAAGTAACTTTCATGGTGAACATAAATAAGCGTTAATTACAATCCATCCAAATAAAACGTATCCAAACTGTTACACTGATTTTTATTGGGTAAATCACAATTTGTTTTATGAGTGCAGTTTGTTTTTATTAGTGCATGATTAAGAGTTAAAAGAAATGAGAAGGGTTTTTTTCCGAAAAAGTTCCTTCTGGCTCAGTTTCGATTAGTCGGCATTTAGCTTTTCTGATAGCTTCTTTCCCCGTCACACTTACTTCTAAAACTAATGCACATCATTACGTACCCTTCACCTTCCTGAGGCCCACTACACACGCGCGCGCGCACCCCCACACACAGAAAGGATCTACGTAAGTGCTCCTGAAAATTAAAATGTACTTAATTCTGTCAAGGCTCTGAAACGCTATGAACCTTGTTTTGCCCAGCAGGTGGATGTATGACGTCACGGATTAGGAACATCAAAACAAAAACATTCAAATCCTCGTTTCTTCTTTTTTCCTCTTCCTCTCTCTCTCTCTTCCTCTCTCTAATTCTTCTCCCGGCGTGTTAAAAATCTAATAACATTAAAAGCCAGGAGACTATTTTCCCCCTGCAAGCCACACTGGCGAGTCGGCAAGAGCGAAACTCCACATTTTGCCATATTTCGACGCCCTCGGTAAGATAATATCTTTTTCCTTGCAGATAAGTTAAGTTAGAGAACTCCCTCACCTCCTCTTACTCCTCCTCCTCTTCCTCACCTTCAATGGCAGCTAAGTCCAACACTGAGGCGACCGGAGTATAATATTTGTTGGTGTTTAGAGTGTGATTTGTTGTCGCACGCGTTCCCGGTACACAGGCTCGCGTGCACAGGTTCATTATTCTCCAGCAAATCGCCCCCTCCCCTTCCCTCCTCTTTAACCCTCCGCGTGCGCTGCTCGTTCGCCGCTGTAAAGCTTTTTTTTCCTACCGGTAAGTTTCACAGCTCTCATCATGTTAACATTAGCTTTGTTGTTTCGCCTTTAGATACCTTCTGCTGCTCGCACGGAGTCTAACTTCGCTCATGAAATTATTAAACATAGCGAATCAAACTCACTAACCGTGCTGCTAAAACTTAGTGGGTAGCACAGTTTATTATCGCGGTTGTGTGGCGTGGTGTCCCGTTTTTTTCTCAGAAAGTTAACTAAGTTGAAGCTACTCACGAGACCCTGGGGGGAAATGCACCTTTTGGAGAAAAAAACCCCAACCAACTCTTTAGTTACAGCTGGAGATGGAAAGAGCGAACAAGCAGCGGTAGCCACACAGCTTCTAATTACAGCTTTACCTGCGAAGAATAAGTTTAAGTTTTCACCGTTAATCTTTAACTTTATTTGGTTGAATCGAAAAGTTTGCTGTGATTTCTTTAGCAGGGAAGGAACTTTTCCCCACGTGCTAGCTGTCCCCTTAAAAAAAAAACAGCAGAAAAAGCCATTTGAACTGCACTTACTATGATTCGTCATGACATTTACTATCACTCCATCTGCTTTGTTTTTACCTGTCCATAAAAGACAGGGTTTGTTTTATGTGTGGTGTCCGTACAAGGAGATAAGACTATGCATAGTTCTTCTCCTAAAGGGGATATTCATTTATAGTCAACTTTTCATTGCCTCAATGCATTTGTGAACTACTGTGTGGGGATAAAAATACTCAATTTTCACAACTTTCAATGTAAATGTTATAAAACATACTTTATCAGTAACATTTTTGTAGATGGATTAAAATCAATATTTCTGAGCAGAAAATATGTGAATTTAATAGCTACACATTTGAATAATTTGAATACATTTGCAGCTATTTGTTTTTTATAAATGTTCTTTCTCAAATTAGTCATTCTACCTAATTATTAAAATGAGTCTAATAATCTGCTCCAAATTCCCACTGTAAAAAAAAAAAAAACTAAATAAAATGTTGATCTGTGATTGGGGACTAAAATGTTACTGACGTACAAATGAACTTTTTAAATCCATACTAACAAAGTTCCATGTCAGTCTTTCCACTAAATATTCACAGTTAACGTGCTATTCAGCACATTACAGTTAAAGGAGCTGAGCTCTCCAGCAACTTAAGCATTAACACTATTACTAAGCTAACTAAAGGTGGATGCAAACTTAAATCATTCTTAATTCTCTTACTCAAATTCTCTACCACATGTTTCATGACAGATCTCAAATTGTATGTACTAAGTTGATATATTTATGCTTACACTGACTAACCCCCCACCCCACCCCCAAAAAATGTCAAGAGTATTAAACACTACTAATTTTAATTGGTTAATACATGTTTCCCCACCTGCATGTTAGTTTGTAAATCCAGTGTTTAATTCTTGTTATTTTTCTAGCAACATTAGCTTGTTTATTTTGGTAGCAAACCCATCTGAACACTTTGATTAAAATTTAACCAAAGACGTTGATGCAGTCAAGCATTATTCTCATTCCTTATGTCAAGGAGAACTGTAGCTGATATATTTATATGGACTGGATTAGTGTCTGCATTAGAAAATTGTTATGAAATTTGGTTTTGAAAAAGCTTCTGCACTGAAGTGAGATATAATTTGCTTAGCACTAATGTCAACTTGCCAGCTTTTTGTGTTTTTTAGGTGTACTTGTCAAGGAAAATGTTAAATTATCATCCTTTTGAAATGGATTTTAAAAATCTATTGTCATTTCAGTAATTCTATATAATATTACTTTATTTTCTTGTTCTCATTGTTTCTTTTTCTTTTAGGCACAGGGGGACAAGCTAGATTAGTATAGCATCTTAAATATGTGTCAGTATTTTACTAATTTAGTTAAAGAAGTAAAATTTTAGGATCTTTATTGAGAAATATTAATGAATATTCTAAGAGTTTTGTCAGTTTATCACCACCATTCTCATTCATATTGTTAGAGAAGAACTGTTGACATTTAAGTAGCATTAAGTAGGATTTAATACCAAAGAGAATTATCTTAGTTTAATGCAATTGAACATTATAAGTGCTGAATATGTAATCAATTAAAATGGAAATAATTTTTTCGGTTAATATTTTCTGCCCACCAAAATTCTATTTACAGTATTTTTTGATTTAGTTTTTATTGCACTTCGTTGTCAACATTATTAACTTAAAGATATTATCTATGAAAAATAACACCCCTGCATCTCCACCATTCAGAGGAATATTATTTTTATGTTCTTTCCACTGTAGAAAACAAATACTCTTTCTCACATGCCTTTATTAATGTTCAGCTAACTTAAAATAAATAAGTTTATTCATCAAGACGCCTCCAACATACTGATTATACTATCTAATGCAAAGTTGATATAGATTTTTTTTCCCAAAACTATTGTTGTATTGCATTCTTTCATCAGACTGCTTAGTATTGTGTTTACATCAAAATTGTTGTGATATTATCTGTACATTGGAATAAAACAAGCAAACAGACAGGAACACCGTATTTTTTTTATTTTTCAATCGCTCCAGTGTTTTATACAGTAAATGTGAGCCATTGAAAATTTTTGCAAAAGAGAAACTGCAGCTTTAACTTTTGCTGGCGGTGCTCCCTCCTTCTTGTTTCTTAGGATTAGTCATTGTCTGAAGGGGAGGGAAAAAAAGTAACTTTTTTTGTAGGAGAAGTAAAGTAAACAGCCTCCAACAAGCGAACCTTGACAACCTAGATTAAGGAAAACATTGGAGATCAAACAGTGCTGCTGGTAGGCTGTTGTCATGAGCTGCATGAGAAAAAGAGAGAGAGAGAATATTTGAACAGGCGCTTGGGTTTGTGTGCTCACTTATGCAGAAATGGACCTTCACAAATGCTGACCTAGGTTTTAGGGCGGCAGGATGAGCTTTCTTTGCAGTGTTTGACTGCCACATATTTTCATACAGTCTTTCCTGTGTCTCAAATAGCATTGCCATTTGAGATGAATATGCTCTCTTTTATCCCATGAGTGAATATATACCGACCTGGCCTGAGGAGCAGCTAAGAAAATGAAGTTGAACTTTGAAGAAGACCACTGTTATGACACAATATCTGTGATTTGTGAGTTATTTGGTAAACCTTTGTGTCTTGCTTGGCCTCTTCAGGCTGAAACAGCTCTGCTTTGTACAGAGCTCAGGTCTGAGCAGCTAAGAAAATAATCAGTCACTCATGCATTCAACGAGTGGACTCTCCCATCCCCGAATGAAGCGGCTCTCTCTTTCATCTGACTGCTCAGTATTTGTGAACACACATTGAAATACCCTGTGCTGGGTACTGAGAGGCTGTAAACTGGCTGAGCACCCCTGCTTGGAGATAAAAGCAGTTATTTTGGGTCCAGTGTGGGAATAAGAGGCTGCATTTGTTCAATTGCTTCTTCTTTTTTCATATTTCATCCATTCTAGGGCTGTTGTAAACAATTATTTTAGTAATCAAGTATTCTGTAAATTATTCCGACAATCTAGTAATCGAATAAAAATGTGATAAAATAAAACTTTGGTAAATTCTACCATAACATCAGCATTACTATTGGATGTCAACATTGACTCAAATTTTCATATTTGTACATCTGACACAATTACTTTTATGTAGTTTAGAAAATTAACCTGTAACAATAATACTTTTTTTTTTAAGTTTACCTGGGCAAAAGTTATACAAAATCTCAAATTACATTCAATGTAATAAAAAATAGGCCGGTTCACAAAGACAGTTCTAAAAAAAAATGTCTATTCTGTAGTCTTTAGTTTATGCCCAGCCATTTACTGGTCCCCCGAAAAATGATGCTATCATGAATTAATGAAATCCCCCGGACCGAACTTGACAATTGGATGTTGTGCTTCTCGTTGTTGACGAAAGCACTTTGTTTTCGTCAATGACTCATAGGCAGAAGTAAAAGTGTTGCTCACAAATAATCACTCAGCTGCAACACGGTGTGCTAAATAAAAAAAAAACATAATTTAGCAAAGCTTCAAGGCAGATAATTTTCCTTGAGGAATTTTAATAATTGAGGTACTCAAATCATTCAAGGAATCGTTAGAGCCCTAATCCATTCATGTTTTGATGGAAGCAAGACAAGTGGCAGAGGTTTCTGCTAGATTAATTTGTGGTATAATTTTTATTTATTTTGCATGTTTGATTCGCATGACACAAAAATAATTGGGGGGTGGGTACACTAAGTATGGCTACAAATGCAGCACACTCATTCCTGCATTCATTACATAAATGTAGCAACAAAGGAAGGCGGCGGAACAATATTTCCGGGGTAAAAAGGTTGGTGTGCCTGGACAACCCCCAGTAGCGCTTCCCGAATTAATCTGGTATTTCTTTTGTCCATAGGGTCTGGACCCTTGGCTATTGAGAAACGATTGCTTGAAGTGTGTTAGAGTTTTCAATTTTCCTCATTTGCTAACGTTTGTCTGTGATGTATGTAATGAGCCAGTTATGATGCTATGAAAGCTTACTTGAAATTGCCTGCGTTGTAAATAACCATCCTCCACATGGAAGAGAGAAGAGCTGATACGAGCAAGGCGGCTATTATTGTTTGTTCAATATTTGGAAGTATGACCAACATGGACTAAACAGCTTTGTCCACTTCCTCCTCTGACATAGCTAAAACTACAGGCAGACTACAATTCTAAAACAGACTACTTAGATGCACTTATTGGAGTTTTCCTGGCCCATTCCTCTTTCAAAAGTCTAGCAAAACTCTAAGCTCCTTATCCTAAATTTTTGGCTAATTAAAAAAAAACCTTTAATACATTTTTACATTTTCACCACAGCTAATCTAACCTAAAATTAGTAAAAGCTTTGACAACCTAGAAAAGTATAAATTGTACCGCAGTACTTGAATTTTTTTTTTTTCTATGCCTAAAATTGCAACAAAACAACCTTTTATTTGAAAATAAAAAATGATAAATATTACATTGCCCACATTAGTATCCAAGTAGAAAATAAACCCTCAAAATATTTGATCTGTTAGCTTGTTAGATTTAACTTTACATGTAGAGCTTGATAATTAAAATTCATTAAATGCTTACAAATGCAGTGGCTTTTATATATGTAGTAGTTTCAGATCTATTAGAAAATAAGATGGAAATAAACTTCCAACTATTGTTAATTGATGCCTTTATGGATTCAAAATAGTTTTTCATTTTTTATCTGTTTAACCAATTATTATTATTTTACCTGAGCCAGCTGGTTTCAATCATTACCTGTGATAATATGGACTGGGAGAAAGAGAACAAGTTGTAAGGGGTCTCATAGTAACAACTTATAACTAGTTAATATGAAAATCGCCCTATTGAAGTCTCTATTAACTTCAAAGCTGTGCTTTTTAGTAACTGGCAGTAGGAATATTTGTTGACTTGGGTGTTTTTTTTTTTGTCCCTTAGGTGTGAAGCTAAAGAGCAGTGGATTTACTTGAACATTATTTATAGTTTATCTGAGAATAAAACCATTTCAGAAGTGAACTGAACACTGTTGACATGGTAGGGAGCGAGTCTGGGTGGGGTGGGAGAAGAGCCATTACTGCAAAGGAAGGTGATGCTGCTATAATAACACATGTCAAAGATTTGATACAAAAATGAACCAAAATCCCAATATTTTTTTATTGACCTTTGTCTCTTTTTGCCATGTTTTTTGGGGGTTTTTTTTAAACCGGACTCAGAATAGCACACGGTGTGCTTCCCATTTTAATGGACTAGTTACAGAGTCTATAGCAGTACACACTGGTAGGGTAGGTCAAACAAATATAATTTTACACAGCACACAGGAATCCTGGCTTAAAGCAATTAAAACAGTTTTTTTTAATCTCCTCATAACAGGTTGTGCGGTTTGATACTTTTGTGCTGCCACTGCCAGAAATCACGTCAGTCAAACTGTTGTGGTTAGATCTGTGAAGCATTTTCTTTGTCTGTTTATGCTCCTTTTTCACCGCCACTTTGTTCTTTCTTTCTTCTGCTGCAGTGGCTTTCTGGTGCTATCTCGCAGGTTCTTTCTGTTTGCGCTACAACCCCCCCCCCCCAAAAAAACAGACTTCAATTATATCAAAGTGTTCAGATCTTAAAAAGCTACTCGGAGCTTGATGTTGAGCACTTGAAAATGTAAGCTTGTGTGGCCTGGGCTGAAAGATTAAATCATTACTCTGTTTTATCTGAGTAATGGGATAACGAGAAGAGCAAAAACTGACATTCGCTAATATGAACTATCGCTTAAGCCCCTGATAAACGTAGGAGGCAGCATAATGTAAATTCAAGCTTTTTTTTTTCTTAGAGGCCATTCATCCTTGACTTCTTGGCTGTTTTTTCGGTTGGCAGTTGCAGCCTAATAAGAAACACAACATGGCAGGGCCTGCTCTTCCATCATCGTTCGCTGGCTGGAAAGTCGGCGCGCTTTGATCATGTCTTTTGGGCGCATCACTCCGGCTTAGCCCGCTGCTTGCTATGTGATAAGCCATCAGAGTGCTCAGATCTCAGCCGGGGCTCGAGGAGAGACAGGAGAGCATAATGGAGACAAGGAGAGAACGGCAATGCAGATTTTGTTGACAGACTCTTACTGCGGCTGCTTTCTCTATTTTTTTTTTTTTTTTTGCCTTTGAATTCAACGATCTTGCTGTCCCTCTTCACTCATCTATGAAAGAAAAATAAAAAAATAAACCTTTCTTGGTAGAACGCTCTGTTCCAGTGTTATGCCTTTGGACCCGTTGGCTGTTCCAACGTTTTTAATTCCCAGCATACATTACCTGATTGAAACACACGCGCACACACATACAATTTAATTGGAAATATGGATGAGTCTTTTTCTGGCCAATCCAAATTCCCCCCAATTTTAGCAATCTTTATCTATTTTTTTTCTTAAGGATTCTAATACGCAAAAGAAAAAAGTGTTGGCTTTGATTATGGGTGGTAGAAAATGAAATACAAGATTATTAAAAATACACACATCAACTAGCCAGAAATTGGAATCAGCCGATTTTCCACAATTGGCTGTGATCAGCGTTTTGCAGGTCAAAGTCGTTTTTTTCCAGTCATTCAATGAATGAGTAAACTGAGAACCAAGAAACTATTTTCAGTCAGTAAACACATTAGCTAACAGCAAACCTTTCATGTATTTTCAAGGGTAGGACTAATCAAATAGGTGTGATATGGTGCAATGCACCAGAATGACCTTGTCATTCAATTTTTTCTCTTTTCTGTGTTGTAGCCATTAGGAAAACTGGACAATAAGTAGGAATGCACAGATTTGAAAATTTGTGCTAGAGTTGATGTCTGATATTAATGCTTTCATGGCCTATAGCCAATATTTGCTGACTACTGTATATATTTCACAACATTTACAGTACCTTTGGGTGGACAGGGGGGCATATTGGTGATTTGCTTAAACTACCCACAGTCCTGTGCCTCATCACTGGCACATGACCACACAAGAACCAGCTTAGAGTTAAGTAGAGAACCCAAAGACAGCAGGGCTGAGGCATGTGTGTAATATTGAAGAGTTTCATGAGAAACTGAAAATCCATCCATCCATTATCTTATGTTCTTATTCCTACTGGGGTCGCTAGGGGTGCTGGTGCCTATTTAAAGCGGTCAACGGGAGAGATGTGGGTCACCCTGGACATTCCATCACAGGGCAACACAGAGACTGACAGGACAAACAATTATGCACACTCACACCTAAGGAGAATTTAGAGAGATGAATTAACCTGACAGACATGCTTTTGGATTGTGAGAGGAAGCCGGAGAGAACTCATGCATGCACAGGGAGAGCTCTACAGACAGAAAGAGACAGAAAGGCCCCGGGCTGGACCTTCTTGCTGCAAGGCAACAGTGCTACCAACTGCGCCACTGTGTCTAGCCTGGAACATATATATATATATATATATATATACACACACAATATTTCTGATTAGTCTTCTGAGAATAAGTCAGAATTATGAGAAAAAGTCATTATTCTCAGTCGCTTGAGAATAATGGGAATGAGAAACATCCTGGGGAGCTTTTCTACTCCCCTGGATGACGGGCTGGGCTATAAATACAAAAACGGGAGAGTGGCATTGGTTGTAGCTGATGACAATGAAGTGATAGACAACAGCTGTGAACAGGAACAGCCTGAAAGACTGAGGGAAAAGAGGCAGATAATCAAAGATGAGATAGGGAAGCCATAGGCCTTGTTCCAATATTCACACTTCCACCCTTGCTCTGCCCTTGTGTCCTAATGCACGTTTATGTTGAAGTGCGTAGTGTGACCCACATTTCCCACAACCGACCTTTGCGCCGCCCATTTTAGGTCCTATTTCTGCCCTTACGTTAAGTGGACTTCAGCGAAGTGTATTACCCACAATCATTGCTGCATGTGATGTTTTGAGTTAAAAGGCGGAATTATGGCAATGTTTTTTTGTCTATTTTTGTCTTTATAGTAAATTCAAGTATGACAAGGCACATATTAGAAAAAAAAAAAGCTTATTATGAGAAACTGAGCTGAAAAAAGAATAGTCACAAACTAACTGTGAGAAGAGTAAAACAAAATGAAAGAAATTCAAGATGAATTTCAAATCTTAAATTAAACTCAAATCTTACATTAAACTGTTAACATATTGGGCTTTTGTGAAGTTGCAATGTTTAAGCACTTTCTTAAATAAAATTATTTAACTTTAAAAATGGAGGGGATTTTTAGAAAGCGGTATTTGTGGATAAAAACGTAGCCACAGGATTAAATTGTTAATATCACAATTTAATCCATCATCCTTTCTTAGAAGACCAAATCTTATTATATTAAAACTTAAAGATGGAATAGATTTTGTTTACAATATCCACTTTTGAAAATCTTTCTAAAAACATTCATAAAGTTGAAGTTTATAGTCTCAAAATCTCAGTCACAAAATACACAGGAATTTATATTAATTTTGAATTTCTTTTGCAGAAAGTCATTCCACGGAAAATTTCATACATATCTTTGAAATGGACATCTTAAATTTTTTGTAGGAGTGGAATTGAAAGTTATTTGATTATTTTTTTTAGAGATCTCATAATTTTTAAACAAATATTTTCTTCTCAGGGTAGAAAGGAAGACAATTGATGTCAGAGTCCCTTAAGAAATTTCTTGTAACATTTTTTGTCTATAAAGTAACAACATTCATAGTTTCTTTTAAGAAGGACATTTTAGTTCCATTAGTCTTTTTATTTTTCACAATGCAGCATCTGTCTTTTTTTCCTATTTTTTAATATATTCTGTATGTTTGTCCTTAACTTGATCTTTGTTATCAGATTAGCTCCACTTTTTACCAAACTACATTTTAGACAGAAGACATGCTTTATTTTTTTAGCAACAGCTGAATATGTAATCATGTCTCTAATTATTCAAATCGCGGACGTTAAATTGAATATTAGTACATTTTAATGTCTATTTTTTGCATATGGCAACGTTCACAGAGGAAGCTGTGTCTGTTGCCAAAAGAAGAAGAAAAAAAAAAGTTCAAGTATTGACTTTTTTTTTTCACTCTACTAAACGTGTGATTACATTCAATTTTGTTCCATATTTAACAAGTCATAAAACACATTTGAACAGTCAGATATAACCAGCAAGATTTCAATAAATAAATAAATATCAACAATTTATGCTTTTGTTAAATCCAAATTAAATAATCAGTTAGTGGATCTAAAAACATAATGTCATGCTGATCACATTTAGAACTGGCCCAAGGCATAAATGAACTAAGCGAATATCAATTCTGTTAAATTTGATTTAATGGTTTCAGCATAGATAAATTAAAAGATTTTAAATTGCTTAACATTTAAATTTAATATTTTAAAGAGCTGGCAATTTTGCTTTGTAAAAGTTCAAAGAACAATCTTCATACTTAGTTTTGTTACCATAACAACAATCTGATGTTGTGAGTTTAAACTTTTAGTTTTACCTCTGTTTGTTAACAAATACATCTTAGTAAATTACAATTATCACTGATTGCCTTTAAACGTGGCCAATTAAACTATGCCCCTGTTGTAGATTTTACTACATTTATTTTGAAATGCTGTCAGCGGTGCTGATGTGCAAGAGAAGCCCCTAAATCAAATTCTGCTCAAGGCCTCATGCAACCTTGTACCGGCTCTGTATGATGAGCTAGACCCGCTTCACTTCGCATCTCTCTGCTGCTGAATGTAGAGGACAAATGGGGAGATTTAATTTATGTGCCTTTATTAGCTCTTCCATTTTATGTCTTTTGAATTTTTAATAAGTGCCACAGAGACGGTTTTGGTTACTCAAGTTTTACGGAGCGAGTTTTTCTGATCTTGGCCCAGCAACTCTGACTTTAAGTAGAGAAAGCATTTCATATTGTGCAGTTTGAGGCATTGTGTCGCCGCAAAAAAATAAAGCAAAACAAAAACAAACCAGCATGCTGCGCTTATAATAGAACGAGGGAAACCCTGTTCAATGATGACTTTGGAAAGCAAAAATACCATCCATCCATCCATTTTCTGTTCACCCTTGTCCCTAATGGGGTCGGGAGGGTTGCTGGTGCCCATCTCCAGCTATGTTCCGGGCGGGAGGCGGGGTTCACCCTGGACAGGTCGCCAGTCTGTCGCAGGGCAACACAAAGACATACAGGACAAACAACCATTCACACACACACTCACACCTAGGGAGAATTTTAGATAGACCAATTAACCTAACAGTCATGTTTTTGGACTGTGGGAGGAAGCCGGAGTACCCGGAGAGAACCCACGCATGCACAGGGAGAACATGCAAACTCCATGCAGAAAGACCCCGGGCCGGGAATCGAACCCAGGACCTTCTTGCTGCAAGGCAACAGTGCTACCAACTGCGCCACTGAGCAGCCCAAGCAAAAATACCTATACTGTATATTTAAAATATATATATTTTTTGTTGTAGTTGTACTTATAGCAGCACAAATGCCTTAACAGTGACCAGTCCCACCATTTTGGATGTTGAAGTTCCAACACAGGGGTGTACTGTCCCAATTCTCAAATTTTTGCCCGCTTGCAACTTTCTCACTGGAATTCTTATGTGCACTCTGATTGAGTCCACACTCCATAGTATGAAGTCCTGATGATGTCTTAGCCGATCAAGAAAAAGATTATTTGGTTCTGATCTGTTTCTCAACAATCGGTGCATTTCTACGGTTGATTACTCTTCATATTGATATTTTCAGATTTCTCCTAGCTGCAGTTAGAGGATATACCGGTTCATTTTGAAGTGTAGCGCTCCCTTCTCTCACCGCTGCTTTTCCTGTGTTTGTACATAAAACATCATTTTAAATGCGCATTATGAAAGGCTGCTCCTAATTGACGGGTTGCTGCTTGTTTATTTAATTTATGTTTAGAGACTGGGAGGTAATTGGGGTGCAGTAATTACCCAAGATGCAGAACAGGCTGCGTTTAGCTGAAGGTGATATCAGGCTGATGAGTGTGGAGCAAAGATGAAAGTCTGCAGGTTACTCTCATCATCCAATGTGAGCCATTAAAACACTTGTCAGCTTAGAGTAGAGATAACTAAATGGGCCCGTGTCCCTTATTCAGCCTCTTTGTTTACTGACATGACACATAGCCTAAGATTAAACTCATCATACTAGTGCTAAGTGCATTTTTCTACTATTGAAATGTGAGTAAGTGTTTTTTGTGGAATTGTGCTGAATAAATATGTTATCTTTCTTTCTTTCTTTCTTTCCCTCTCTCTCTCAGCATGCCTGAGCATTTAAAAACAACAGTAAAGAGCAAGTGGATGAAAGGGATTTGTGTATGTGAAGTCCCTCCTGACGCCGTTGCTCCATCCCCGATAATAGCCTTGTTAACTAAGATTCATTACTGCTTCTCTCCCTGGATATCGAGGCAGAGTGTTCTCAGTGCGCTGCGTTAGCCACGGTGAAGTCATACTGATGTGGTTTTGTGAGCTATTCATGGAAGGTGGTGACTGTATCTTCCCTGACTTCTGATGATTCAGTTGACCTGAGAACGGGGTGGCGCGGGTGGTATTTGACTTTGTTTGCTACCCAATTCCACTTTCACATCAACTTTCGCTTTTCTCTCTGACTCTCTGTCTTTCGCTAGCACTTTCTCACTCTCCCGTGTCACTCCCTCTGAACATGTGGGGATGTACAACTTGTTTGTGCAAGGGTTGCTGTTTGAACGCCTGCTCTCCCAGTAGATCTTCAGTGGTCGTTGTTGTTTGGCTGTATTGCTTGCAGTGTGTGACTTGCATTTGCCCAGACTCCTCTGAGGGAGTTTGTTTTTGTTCTCAGTGTTGTAAACAGGGTGGGGCTCCATTCCCAAACCACCCAGTTGGAGACGTTTTTTTTTTTTTGCTCTGTCGGACGCTGTTTTGTTTTGTTGTTTGTTTTGGTTATTATTTAGATCAGTAGACGAGCCTGTAGACAGAATAATGTGCTGAAGCAGATGTGACTTAACCATGTGGTTGCTGCATAAAAACTGTTATTCTGTGATTTAAATACTTTTTTCCTCCATACAATTTCAGGCCTTGTATACACACCTTCACATTTATTATGCAATTATTTACTGTTGAGGTAACATTTTTGTTTTTAGCCAATTCCAATTTATTAACAGCATAATTTTTTTATGTGACTGCACCAATAAATCGAGCGCAATTACCGTCATTTTCTGACATGAATAAAATTATGGTTGAATGATACACCTGCTCACCAGGTCATGTCTTCACATTGAGGGTTAACAATAGTCACCCAAGATAGTGACTTTGTTGCTACATTTATATCAAGTTTTTTTGGACAAAAATTTTTTGTATTGGCTAAGATTGGAACCTGTGATTTTTAAAGTTCAGTGACAAGTCATTGGCCAGAAGACTACAATCGGTGCACCTCTTGTATTTGATTCTTTATTTTAGAAGTTTCACACCATCAAACAAATTTTAATGTCAGACTAAAATAGGCTTTTTAAAGATCGGTAATTTGCTGAAAATTTGCAATCGGTAATGTTTTTTAAAATAATGTTTTCCAGTTTTCAAAACTGTTTTAACAGCATCTCCTGTCTCGTTTAAGGGCGCAATACATGAGCATAAAGTTAAGATCCACCCAGAGATCCCTGTGTAGAGAAAGACATTGGTAGCTTTCACAAAGCAGCTGAGGACGGTAAACTGCAGATGTCTGTAAAGTTCCTTTCAGACAGGAGGCAATATGGCTCTCACAGATCCTACAAACTACAAACATAAAGCTACCAGCAAAACAGACATCTCCTAAAACTCAGTAGGTGACGCATTAAAATAGTTGAGTTTTTCAAAAGTGGAAAACATTGCCACCTTGCCACCCCACTGTTGCTTGTTGTATTAAATAAAAGAGCATGATTCAGCTGTGTGCCGAATGCTGCTGCCACACAACCTAACAGGCTTTTGATTTGCTAGCACTTTGAGACTGAAAAAAAACCAAAAAAACAATTGCAGTTATCTGAGTAAGAACCCTACTGAATATGCAGGGCTCATTTCTCATGAAAGCAGTTTTATTCAACCATAGACTCGGTAGGCTAAACACACACCAACTTACAAATACAATTAGTGAAAGAAACAGTAAGGAATTAATCATAGTTTCACAGTTAAACAATTTTGAAGTACCCTGTCATTTCACCTTTACCACTTTCTGAATGATTGTGGGAAATGGTTCTGCAAGCATTTTGTTTCAATGATCTAATCCTGCTTGTGTTTTTTTGTTTGCTAATATGTGTTATAGTCCCACTGGAGGTATATACAGTGGCATGATCAAAAGCAGTATCAGCTGCACAACTCAAGTGTAAAATGTTGTCAGTCAGAAACAACATGATGAAGAGAAACTGAGAGTTTAGTAGTCACCTTTTGCTCAAAAGTGGTAAATGTATTTGCCAGGGAAGAGTTTGCACATCTCATGCTGCACATTTCATGACAAAATTCAACGATCCTATTGAATTTTGTCAGTAGTTAATGCTAATAAAGTTCAGTAATTTGACAGGAAATAATTTTGAAAGTTTTTTCTTTTCTGTCTGCACAATGGCAGGCTGTTATCAACCTAAAGACTTCAATATAGATAGAGGAGCAGGACCGGGTGAGACAACAGACAACTAATCTGGAATTGAAACTGTGTGTGGTAACCATTTATACGCCATTTATACGCCATTCTCTCATGTGGTAAAAGCATGAGAGAAAGTTTTATCTGCGACATAAATAGCATGGCAATTTTAGCTTTGAGTCTGTGCACATTGTGTGGAAAACGAGTATGTTCGTTTTAGCAGTGCACCAATAGTTTTCTGACTCTTCCAATTTTGACCGTTTTTTTTTTTTTTTTTTTGCCTACCATGTTCAGCCGCTATGTGGAAGCTATAGATGTCTTATTCCTCACTGTGACCTTTGGGTAGATTTTAATTATGCTCATTTAATAGTATTAAACAACACGGGAGATGCCATTAAAGCATTTTTTAAAACATTCAAATGTGTTGGCAGGTAAAAGAAATTCCCAGCATGAGACGTGTTTGAGAAAACAGGGCAAAATAGTAAAATATTAGAGGGTACACTGACTGAAGTTTTCTGGCAGATAACAGATCTTTAAAAAACCTTACCTGCCGAGGTAAGGTTATTTTGGTATCGACCAAAATAAAATGCTCGATACCATTTTCTTTTTCTTTTTTTTTGCTTAATTTGCTCAGCCACTATGTGAAAGCTACAGACCTCTTTTTCTTCACAGGGATTTTTAGATGGATCCTAACTTAACACTCAATGTACTATGCCCTTAAACAAGACAGGAGATGCCGTTAAAACATTTTTGAAAACATTGAAAGGTGTCGGCAGGTCAAAGAAATTCATAGCGTGAGATGTGTTTGAAAAAACTGGCCAAAATAGCAAAAAAAATTAGGGGTGCACTGATTTAAATTTTAGCTGGTGCCCATTTTTTTGTCTAAAAAGTTGCTAAATATAGTGGCTAAGTTGGAAACAGTGAGGGGAGTCAGTCAACACTTTCTCTGAGCATAAGTAGGCAGTGGCTGATTCTCAGATATTTATGAAGGTAAATAAGATCGGTGGGCAAGATTGGTTTTTCATTTACGTATTTGCCAAACTTACGGAAATCTGTTCACACCTAATTATTTTCCTCCCTCTTCACTATCGTGCCCCACTTTTTGTTGGTATATCACAAAAAAAAATTTAAGTACATTAGTGGTGTGCCGATCGATTGGCCACCGATCATAATCGGCCAATTTCCGTTAAAAAAAAGTGTATGATTGGTGATTGCCGATCACTGTCTTTTGTTGCCACAAAAACCGATCACCTGCACTTCATACTTCGCAGCCTGCAAAAACCAGTGTGCAGTGTGTCTCCCACTTTCCTTCATACTGCACAGGCATGCAGCAGCAAATAAGCAATGTCGTGTGGAACTTAATGCTCTGAATGGGGAAGTTTGCGTCTTGCATAATAATTGCCAGCACTCACCTGGATGAGAATGGTGGTCAGGAAGCTAAACAAATAACCTGACAAATTATTTAAGTCATTGAGCTAGCTGTTACTTAAATTCTCGCTTTTGAACCACATCGACACGATATTGGGGAGTAATATTTCATAGACATAGTGCTGTTCGCGCTTCATAGTATTCTCACATCAAAGGTCTCCTTTGGAGCATGTAACTTTTTAAAAAAAGAGAACGGTTGTAACGAATGTATTAAAACTTTCGCTGTCCTAACATGAGATAATCTGTGAAAAAAATTGAGCTCCTGTGTTCTGCAGAATTATGCTGCTTTGCACAAAAACAATCAATCAGAACCAGCACAAAACAATTACCCATGCTCACTGGCAGTTTTGATTTAGTAACTTAGGAGTGTTTATTTTAATGAAACTTGCATTTGATTTTGAATGAATGTTTTCTTTTTTACTCTACAATATTTGATATAGACAGTGTTGTGAGATTTATTTGATTTTATTGTTAAATATTATTTTACTGATTGCAGGAATTTCAGTTGTCTTTTTGACTGAACATCTGCTGCATTGTGCCTCCAAATATTGTGCATGTTTTTGTCTAAATTAGGTGAATTTATAGTTCTCCTTTGCCAGATCCCATAGAAGCATTTATACCTAAAGAGAAAAACTAACAGCCAATCCATGTCATCGGCAGTGATCGGCCCTAATGGCTGATTGGTATCGGAATTGGGCAGAATAAAACCCGATTGGAGCATCCCTAAAATACATTGAAGATTCTTTTATTTTTGCTAAAATGTGACAAAAGATACTTTTGTGAGGTGCTGTGGCTTTTAGGATTGTCAAATATACATTGGTTTATTTACATTTTAGTAGTTCTGTCAGCCCTCTACCATTGATCCACTATTTCTAACCTTTTATTGAAAACTCCCCCACACCTGTTATGAATGCAGCAAATACAGTTGGTCGGTCGAGGCAATCAGCTGTTTTTCAGCAATCCGAGGTTTTCCTGAAAGCCTTTTCCTGCTGCGTATGTGGGGCTTACAAACCTTTAATGTGTAGATCAATCAATTCCTCACTCTAGAAAAATCCCTCCTACTTAGATATGAGTAAATCAATCTTTTCATATTCTGCAGGCCTGGCTTTTTGAGTGCATTTCTGTGTACTTCATGTACAGCTGTAAGCTGTGACTAAGGGGCTAATTCAGGGAACTTTAATCACCCTAACCCACCCCTTCTTGCAGTGTCATCTTTTTTGCAAATGCCCCCCATAAAATTAATAGATGAACAGTCTGTTTTTAGAGCATAATGGCTGCATTAGAATATGAGATGGATAGCGGATGAAAAAATTCTGCATGCTTCATGCTTGCTTTCATTTTTGCTAAGTTGCTTGGATCTGCTTTTATCAATAGCGATCCGGTGAAAAAGACCTCTCAGAACACAGTGGAGTGCTCAGTTTAAATCTTACAGACAGAGGAATGGAAAAAAACAAGCCACAAGTGAGAACAATTTGAGCTGTAAACTGTAACCGAATTGACTATTTCATTTAGAGCTCAGCTAATGTATGATTTTATGCCCCGTGAGCAAAAATAGATTTGTTATGTTTGCTTTTATGTCTCTTCGCCGTCATTGATTGCGACGCCACACCTTCTCACCAGAATCCCTATGGCGGCTCTTTTTTTCCACTCAGTGACATCATAACCAATGGAGGTTTGTGGTGTTCTCATCAGGGCAAAACCACACAGTGCCGGTCAATATGTAAACATTTGCCTCGGTGACATTTGTTCACTGGGCGACTCATCACAGAGAATCATCTCACAAAGTATTTTCAGTAATTTGAGTAATTTAGTCTGTGATCTTTGTTCACCACTTTCTCTGAGTAATGCAAAGTGCATAATAGCATAACCTTTTCAAAGGAACTTACCTGCAGTTTGGTTTTGTAGTTATGAATAAGAAATCCTATTCCTGATTGTGGCCAGGCTTTTGAAAAGTTGATGAAGCTCACATTGATCTCAGTCTTTCTAACATGACCTGATTATCCAATCTAGTGGTCTACAAAGAGAAATAATCACATTTATGTTCTCTAAATAACTCAATGGATTTTTAAATAATACAAGTTACTGAACCAAAACAATGGAACTTACAAGTTTATTACCCATCCATTGTCTGAAACAGTTCGTTTGTGACAACTCTCGCAATTTTCAGTCTGGAAGAATATTTAATTTGATATGAAAAACTTCATGTATAAATATATGTATGTTACAAATATTTTTTAGCTATCAGAATGTTTCATATTCCTTAGTTTCATTTGGATAGTATTTCTTATCCACAGCATAATAAAGTTTCAGCATCATTATCATCTAATTCATCATTGTAACTATGAAGGAGTAACAAGTATCAATCAGAAAAAGAGCACATTGTAAATGTTGTAGCCAGTCTGCTTGCTGTGGGCGTTCTGAGAGGTGACTGTGTTTCTCCTCTACTGTTATCTTCTACCTGTCTGCGCTCGTCTGCCCCTGCCACACGCATCAATCTAGCACCAATCAAACACTTTTCTGGTTTGTCTACAAAACCATTGTACATTGGCCAAAAGAGAAATGAAACTTCAACTCTTTTCTGTTTGGATCCATACAACCTTGAGGTTTTGTTTGTTGACTGCTTCTTCCGTTGGCAAGGGGGTAGGAACGAGTTTAATTGGGGGGGACACATATCGGAAACCTGCCAGTTCTGTAAATAGCTTGAGCAGAAATGTCAATCACGGGTTTCATCAACCCGTTTCTGAGTTTCATCAACCCAGTAGCACGTTACTATCATTAGTTAGTAACGCACTACTCTAATCTGACCCCTTGAAACGAGTAATCTAACACATTGCTATTTACAATCCAATAATTAAATTAAAGTTATGTATCAAAGTCACTCAATGTATTACATATATTTGTCATTTTTTTAGTATAAACAAATATTGTTACTTTCCTCTTTTTTTTTTTTTTCTTGGGGAGTTACAGTATGTCTCTTGTGTAACACCAGCAAAACAAACAATGGAGGGAAAAGAGAGATGTGCTTTTTCTAAACCAATTTGTGTCAGCTAAAGATGGCAATAAATTAACTACAGTATACATTTTATGTATGTATATGTTCTCAAGGTGGCACACTGCTCCAAAAAACTTCTTTTTCCATTTCCTCTTGAACAGAATGGCTTGCCATCATTATGCTTTAATCAAGCATTAAATTTAATCAAACTACTGTCAATCCGGGACTGTACACTTTATTGATCATTTGCCTCACAGCTAGCAAGATAAATACCCTGGTATTACACACAGATTCTGATATATTTTATTGGTCAAAATACATTTGATTATTGGTGAAAAATGCATTGACATGCTGTACTGGCAATTGAACTGACTGTATCTTTCTAAATCCTGAAGTGAAAAACAGCTACTGAAATAGGACTCAGGAGTTCTAAACTCAACATAGCACTTTGATCAACAAAAATTGTGTAAAAAACCAAGTTTTGTTCTTTTTGAACAACTCTCTACATCAGTGCAACAGTTTGCCCTACAAAATAAATAAAAAATGATACTTTTCACATCTAACAGACACCTTAGCTCTTCACTGATAACTCAGTTTGTTGTCTCACTTTCCAACCCTGCAATCAATAACTTGCCAAACATGAGCCATGGCTCTCAAAAGGTTGGAAAAACACAGATTGAGGGATTAAAAAAATCCAAAATGTTTTTTATCTCCTGTCATTTTCAGCCACAAACATTTAATTAAAATATGATGTCCCTGCATGGTATTCATGTATTTACAACAAACACTACAGTACTGTACAGTATCAGAACGTGAACTAACTAAAGATAAAAAAGTTTTTGTCATACAGAATGAGAATTGTAACAACTGATTTGCAGATGTATGCATTATTAGACACCTCATAAACTGTCAACTCTATTTACTGCATAACCCATTTCTTGTAGTGAAATAGGTTATGCATTTATTTTAAAACCTCTCCTCAGGCTCTCTCCTTTTCATGTCCCCTAACATTACCCTTATAGATGTAGTGGAAATAATGGAAAAAAAATACTGGAAAGTTGAAAAAAATCAACATGACATCAGTCCTCATCTGTTCTCCTTTCATAATTATAATTAATATGATTAATATGATTTTTATATGTTCACATCCTGAAGCTCCACCTGGCTCTCTTATCTCTCCCTGTCCTGATCTTCTCATAATAAAATTGTTTAGTTTATTTAAACATTAAAACTGGTTAATACATATGTCAATAAACTAATTGAAGACCTCATCTGAGCTTCCTCAGTCTCTTCACCTTTCTTCAACAGCATCACTACTCTAGCACTGCCATTCTCCTGATGAGACATTACACATAATATCTACTATAATGTTATGTTGATAAATAAATGATCAGGTGTTGTGTAGCCATGGACCTTACCACAGGGGCCGCTTTTCATTGGCTGATGCCCGTTCTATGTGTGTGGCCGTCTCACAAACACACTTAGCTTCCCGTTAGCTAAGTACAGCATAATGGCAGTAGCTACTGATACAACTTCTACACCTTGAAGCCTGTCTGCTACACAGTCTTACATTAGCTAAACAGATCAATATGCAATGTGTCTGTATCTGACATACACTAAAGATTTTATTTTAGCAGCAAATGCTTTGGACTAAACTGTTACTCGTGTTAGCCACTCTAGCACCAAGTACAGCTAGTCAATCAACCTGCGCTGATTAATAATTGAGAAATAAATAGTAAGCTGGGAACTTGATATCGTAACGGACTGAATGTTATGTTTTTAACGTAATCTTTGCTCGTCTTGCGGGGCGCAGGCGGTTGTCACGGTAACAGGTGTGCTTAAACTACAAGGAGAGAGAGAGAGTAAAAAGGACAAGTGGTTTTGAGTTGATCACCTGTTCGGGTTATTTTACCTTTGTTTACCTTTGCTGTGGCGCATTACAGCAGCTGTAGTTTCTAAACGTTGGACTAATTACCTCGTTCGTTTGTGAGTATACGTCATTCACATCAAATAGAACAAATATTTCATAAAAGTTTAACAAACAAATGGCTTCTACCGTGGTAATTATGTGAAATTAAATTAATTATATCCCAACTTCAGAAGATTTGCCTTTACCTTTACAGAGCTCTTTGGTTCCTCCCACCAGTCTCTAGCTTCTCATATTGAGGTCATCAAACCACATTTCAGATCTACCTTAACTGACTGACACCTGCTGGCCTCAAGTTTGCAACCAGCTTGTGACTGAGAAACCAGTAACCTCCTCCCAGATGATGACATGAACTTGTTAGTTCCTCTATCCATTGAAGTAGCTGATATATTGTGAAAATCCGGTAGAAATGATGCACTAATCGAGTCATGTTTACATAGAAACAACGCGCCGGGAGGCTTGTGAGATTTGCGGTCACGTGGGTCGGTTGTGGGCGGAGCTTGGTAAGGTCCATTGCTCACACTGCCATTACACTTTAAACAACAACAAAAACGGCTAATTTTACAGCTGTTTCAGTCTCATTGCGATGAAAATACGCTACAGTCATGGGTGTAAATTCTAGGGGAGTGGGAGGGGTCCAGACCCCCAATCTTGGAAAAGTCCAGAATGGTCACCCTCCACCCCAAAGAAATCATAAGACAAACCTTGTATTTAAACAATGTCAATATGAGAAGGTAATAGAAACAAAGAACGAAATAAATCCGGCCTTTCATCTAAGAAAAAAGTAAGAATGATTTTTTTTAGCCCCTCCCCCCCACACACACAGTTGTTAGAACAATGGTTCAGTGCAACTTGTAGGAGGAGCAACAGCAGCGCTGAACCACAGGCTCCGTCAGAGCCGCTGACGTGAGGAGCTAGCTGTGGCTCTGCAGCACAAACAAAAATCCCTCCAGTAAATAAATACTTAAAGCAAAAGACATGTAGCACATTTTATTTACTTTCACTGCTCAATAGAGTGAAAGACATTAACAATAAATATCAGACTGCAGATAGTTGCAGTTTGATTTGGCTGAATCATGATAAACAGCCTCATTTTGCCTTAAATCAAAACTAGCTAAACTGGCTACATTGCTTTCATAGACTTTGCTCTTTTTTCTGTCGAAGGTATTTCAATTATATTAAGCTTTCTAACTCTTACTTTAATAAGAAGAGTTTGAAACTGGAGGGGCTGAGTATTACCATTAGCCAACAGCTCTGTATGGGAGCCGAGATCAGAGCAGCTGACAGTAAAAAAGAAAAAAAAAAGTATGCCTTTATTTCTAATCATCTTCAACTTAGAGCCTATAAACCACAATATAAAATCTTAATATTTTTCTAGAAAAACTCTGGTGCTGAGCCTTAAATGTAAGTTATTATGCTTCCCAGATACTCAATTTATACATATTTATAGGTTCTCAGCCATCCAGGACATGGAAAACCAAAAGAAAAAAAAGTTTCAAGCAACTGAAGTTATAATTTAAATAACACATAATTTGTATTAAGAGCCACTGCAATAAATCAATATTTTATTAAGGAGGAATTTTATTAAGTGGAGTTACTCATAAAAACTTGTTAGAGCCTTAAGTTTTTGTAAAGGTGTACCAGAGATTAGATCAGTAACTCTGAACCAAACTCGTATCTGAACAACATTTGAATCTTTGACTTCTGTGGGTACCAACAGGTTGAGAAAAACACATTTGTTATTCATTGCTACTTACTAGTCATTTTTGGTCCTGCAGCTTGAACACACAAAAAAATTTAACCACATTTGATGTTACATTTCACTGTAACTTTGCCCATCATCCCCAAAATTGCTCTTAAGAAATGTCCCTGTCTATAGTCCCCCACAATAATGAGATGGGATTTACTCCCTGGGCTACAGTAGCTAACTTTTAGGCAAAGGTTAGCAGTAAAATATTGGACATGTATCTTTTCCAGAATTAAAACGACTTAACCAGATGTTATAAACAATCAATATTCGTGACAATATTTCCGACAGACTGTTTTACCTCATTCAAAAGGAGTTTCTGACTCTTGCTGCTGCCTCCTGCCTCTCAAACACTCTGAACTATTCAGAGAGGGAGTGCAGGGAGTGTGGAGGAAGTGCTGTGTTGAGGGCACCATGTTGCGCCTTCAAAATAAAAGCACACGAGTGGAAGACTTCAGAATAAAATATTTTTCACAAATGCAGAGAAATACTTGGGTGGGACAAATGCGCCTGACCCCTCGTCCCCACCTGTTCTTACGCCTATGTCTGGTGGTATAAGGTTTGCAGCAAATAAAGACATTGTTTTTGGCAATGAGGTTAGAGGAGGAACAAGAGTTTGCCTTATAATCATATTCAAAATACAATAGACTTCCAAAGTTTTTACTCTTTTTCTTTTTTTTTTTTTCTTTTTTCCCTTCATGTGCTAGTGTAAATGATTTGCATGGAGTTTATCCCTGCAGATTAAGGCTGTTTGGGTTGTTCTTGTTGGAGTCATGCCAGTTGAATTTTCTGCCTCTTCTAACACGCTTGGAGACGGGGGAATACATTCTTTTATTTTTTTTGCCGGGGCCCCGAGGCTCTCCTTCCATTTCTCCCGGAGTCCTTTCACCATCGCTCTGACAATTAGCAAGCTCTGGCCATCCCCAAATGACACAAGTAATTAAAGAGTTGGCGTTCATAATTACAACGTGCTTATTGTCTGTTTATGGATTCTGCGACATGTGCGATGCACTGGGAGATTTCTTTGGTGTAAATGGATGTAAGGCGGCTAATATGCTGGGGTGGTAAATGTGATTTTATGTGGTTAACATCTTGATACACTCACTGTATCTTTTGTCATTTTTTGGTGACTGGAGAACCTAGCAATGGGGTACATAACAGTTGTTGTGGCTGGAGTTTTACCTGCTTGATCAAAATGGGTCCAGAGGGCATTCACATGGGACCCACCTATAGAAAAAATGAAGCTTGGAGAGTAATGGTGACAGCTACAACTAATCATGGGTCTCTTGCAGTCTTTAATCCAATTTTTAAAATGATAATATACAAAATAATCTAATTTAATTTCAGATTTTTCATATACAGTGAACCCTCACTGTTCACCTTTCACGGCCTCGCTGCTTCGCGGAGTTGTTTGTGCAGTTTTTTTTGACTGTGCATTGTGTTCTGCGTCCTGATTGGCTAAACAGTCTCCATGCTTCTTCTCTACCTGTGTGCCAATAACGTTACGGTATTTAAATATACGTAATACAGCTTGGCAAATTTTGGCAAATATTTTTGCCCAGAAGAAAAAAGAGCAACAACAACTACCGATAATAACTATGTTCTTCTCCCGAAAAAACACACCTGCACCACAGGCTTCAGAAGAAAGACACTAGAGAACAGAGTCAGGCCACAGCGTCACAATCAGAGGAACAGTGAAATATGCGAGTCACAATTTGTCCCACTGTACTGTATTGATGATTAAAATGATTATTTTACTGTAGTTATTTGTAAGAAAGCTTTCTATTTGTAAAAAAAAATGCTTAGGCCTGAAAACAGGCTTTGTTCTTTGGTTTCAATGTAGAGTATTTAATTATGCTGTATAATAATTGTAAAAAATAAAGGTAACTATTTCACAGATTTCGCCTATCACGGGTTCTTTTCGGAACGCAACCCCCGTGAAAAACGAGGGTTCACTGTAATGCAATGTTATGTTGGACTGGTTTGAAAAACTACCTTACTCTGGTTATTTTAGTCTGGTACTAAATTTTGTTTAATTGGACATCAAATACTAGCAGTGCACCTAGTGCAGTTTTCTGTAAGATCACTAAAAAGCTTGACATTTGGATTCCGATTTCTGCCAATACCAATTTTTTTTTTTGTCTGAAAGGTCACTAAATATTGGGGCAAACTTGCTAAGTTATCAACAGTGGGGTGACCTGGTGGTCTGTCAGTCATCCCTTTCTCACCGCAGAGGAAAAGGGGAAAGTGGTGCGTTTTTAGACATTGCAGAGGTAGATAAGATTGGTGGAAAATAACTGTTTCTTAGACTTAGACTGACTTTATTGTCATTTTGCATGCACAGGGTGTATACAAAACAAAATTTCGTTGCATACGGCTCAGGACAATGTTTTGAGGTTCCAATGTTGTGAGGTTACTCCAGAATAAAATAAAATACAGTATAAAATATGAATATAAAATATGAATATAAAATATAAAGTGCAGGACTGACAGTAAAATGAAAGTTACTTAGCTATGTACATGTGCAAGGTATGAAGTGGAGACCAGTTTTTGAGTGCAGTCCAGTTAAGAGTTCAGGAGTCTGATGGCAAGTGGGAAAAAGCTGTTTCGGAACCTGGTGGACCTGCACCGGATGCTGCGGAACCCCTTTCCAGAGGGCAGCAGAGAGAACAGTCCATGGTGGGGCTGTGAGGGGTCACTGACGATGTTTCGGCCTCGGGACAGGCAGCGCTGGGATGAAATGTCCTGAATGGAGGGAAGGGGGGCCCCGATGATCCTCTCTGCTGTCCGCACCACTCTCCTCACGTTCTTCCAGTCGGAGGCGCTGCAGCCTCCACACCACACAGAGAGGCAGCTGGTCAGAATGCTCTCTATGGTGCTTCTGTAGAACGTCTTGAGGATGGGTGGGGGCAGGTGTGCTCTTCTCATCCTCCGCAGGAAATACAAGCGTTTCTGTGCCCTCTTGACCAGAGACGTGGTGTTCACAGTCCAGGTGAGGTCGTTTGTGATGTGCACCCCCAGGAATTTGGTGCTGCTGACCACCTCCACAGCCGAGCTGTTGATGAGCAGTGAAGCGTGGCTGGGCCGGTTCTTCCTGAAGTCGACGATCATCTCCTTTGTCTTGTCAACGTTCAGGATCAGGCTGTTGTCTCTGCACCAGTCCACCGGCTGCTCCACCTCCTCTCTGTAGGAGGTGGTCATTGTCGTCTCTGATGAGGCCCACAACCGTTGTGTCGTCCGCGAACTTCACGATGTGGTTGGTGGCGAACCTGGGGACGCAGTCATGTGTCATCAGAGTGAACAGCAGAGGGCTCAGGACGCAGCCCTGAGGGGAGCCTGTGTTGAGGGTGATGACATCGGAGGTGTGTTGTCTGATCTGGACTGGCTGAGGTCTGTCGGTGAGGAAGTCTAGCAGCCAGTTGCGCAGGGGGGGTGCTGAAGCCCAGGTGTCCCAGTTTTTCTGCCAGATGCTGTGGGATGATTGTGTTGAACGCTGAGCTGAAGTCCAGGAACAACATCCGCACATGAGTGTTCTTCTCCTCCAGGTGAGCCAGGCTCAGGTGTAGGGCGGAGGAGATGGCGTCCTCAGTGGAGCGGTTTCGGCGGTAGGCAAACTGGAACGGGTCGAATGTGGGGGGGAGTCTGGAGACGATGTGTTCTTTTACCAGCCTTTCAAAGCACTTCATCATGATGGGAGTCAGTGCCACAGGCCGGTAATTGTTGAAAGAGGTGACTTGAGGTTTCTTTGGCACCGGAATAATGGAGGCAGTTTTGAGACAGGCTGGCACTGTGGCTTGGTCCAGTGAGGTGTTAAAAATGTCTGTTAGGACACCAGCCAGCTGACCTGCGCATTCCCTGAACACCCGCCCAGGTATGTTGTCGGGGCCTGGGGCCTTCCGTGGGTTGACTCTTGTCAGAGTCTTCAACACATCGGCTGTGTCCAGGCAGAGTGCCTCCTCTTCCTGGTGGGGAACAGTTCTCTTTGCTGGAGTACTGTTCAGTGCCTCGAACCTCCCAAAGAAGTTATTGAGTCCATTTAGAAGGTCAGCATCAACTTCACCCACTGGGAGGGAGGATGGATTGTAATCTGTGATCGCCTTTATGCCTTGCCACATACTCCTGGTGTTGCTGGTGTCGTGAAAGAACTCCTGTATTTAATGACTGTGGGTTCGCTTTGCTAACCTGATAGCACGGTTCAAGTTGGCTCTCGCTGTCCTCAGTGCCTCCTTGTCGCCAGACTTGAAGGCTGAGTTCCGTGCTTTTAGCATTTCCCGTACCTCCTTAGTCATCCAGGGTTTTTGGTTGGCCCGGGTGATAATGTTCTTAGTGATGCTGACGTCCTCTGTGCACTTGTTGATGTAGGCTGACACAGTCATGGTGTACTCATCGATGTTGATCTGGTCGTTGTAAGTGGCTGCTGCCTTGAACATCTCCCAGTCAGAGCACTCAAAACAGTCCTGAAGTGCCTCCATGGCCCCCTCAGTCCACACTCTCACCTGCCTCACTGTAGGTTTTGTTCTGATCAGCAGGGGCTTGTATGCAGGAATTAGCATAACAGATAGGTGGTCTGAAGAGCCAAGGTAGGGGTGGGGGGCTGTAAGTATCGGCCCATCGACAGTCTCCCAAAATGAAAGAAATCAGGACAGATTTATCGGTTCACCCCGAGAAAAATATTTTTTCTTAGCATGTTGTCTGGACAGTAGCTTGAGCTCCACAGCTGTTCCCCTTACCTGATGTAGATCATAGTAACTGAGATGCTGAACCTTGTGGGGAATGGAAAGGAAATCATAATGATG
The DNA here is from genome assembly GCF_001444195.1 of Xiphophorus couchianus. Classification (NCBI taxonomy): domain Eukaryota; kingdom Metazoa; phylum Chordata; class Actinopteri; order Cyprinodontiformes; family Poeciliidae; genus Xiphophorus; species Xiphophorus couchianus. The sequence goes on along the minus strand of NC_040234.1, from coordinate 22,412,091 downwards.
GAAAAGATAGAGAAGAGAGAGAAAAATATGAGGTAATCGTAATCATCACCGCAGTAATATGGCATCTTTTCCCAATATCAGGCTGCCCTAACCGAAACAGACGTCTGCTTGAAAAGAAACAGAGATATTCCAACTTGTTTCCTTTTAAATGTATTTGTTTATTTTCATTTTATGCAGCTGAGGTTTAACATCCTGGCTTTCTCTTAGAAAAAAAGTGGAAAAGTAATGAACAGAGTCTCTGGAGTGATATCAGTTTATCAGTGGACTGATTTGTTTATCTACACATTTAAAAAAAAGAGGAGTGAAAGCCTCCTCTCTCCTCTGCAGCTGTGTTTAGGCGCTCTGTTTTCTGGAGAAGTTGTGAACTGTGTCATCTTCCAGTCACTAACAACCAACAGCTGCAGCATCAACCACAACAGCAAAATGTCAGACTGATTTTTTTAATGTACAAAAATAAACAAACAAAGCCCATGTAAAAAAAACCCAAACTGAACAGGAAACAATGCTGCAAACATCACCCAGCTTATGCAAATACAGGGTAAATGTGCTAGCAAACTGATAAGACCAGTTTGTCTACGAGAAGACTATGGCACAAGATTGACCATTATATATCAAGCTGTTATTTTATCTGCAGTAGCTACACAAAAAACGTCTGCTTAGTTTTTTCCTTCCCAGTACGGTACATGTCAAACCCACACATTATGATGAAACACGCTAAGTATTTGTTTTTGTTACTGCATGGATTCATAAGACGCCAGATGTTCCAGGCAAACTTTTAGTCATTGTGGTGGGAGATAGGTCAGACTGTCAGTAAGTCAAGGGTTAAACACACACACAAAAAATGCAGCACCCACTCAGTTAATCAGAGAGGAGATATTTATCAGTCCCTCCAAGATCTTATGATGTAGTTTTGTGATTGCTGCAGTCTAAAATGCGGCACCATTTTCAAAATGTTGAGACCAAAGCAATACTTTTATTTTTTTAAGTTGAAGTTAAAATTGGTGCATATAACCTTCCCAAATAAGACATAATTTTTTTACGTGGTTAATATTTATAGTTAAAATAACATTTTCAACTACCTTCTTGAAATGGTACCCTTAACTCAAATACAATCATGTCCTGAGGTTCTGCCAAAGTGCAAAAGAATGATTTCATATTGCTTATTCAAGTTAACGTGAACTGAATAAGCTGTATTAACAAATCCTATAAAACATCTCACCATGGCTCAAGGGTGTAACTTTGTGTTACAAGTTGGTGGGGACATATTGCGAGGAAGAGAGGGGAGCAAGAGGGCTGGAGGGCTATGGACCCACAGTTATGTGACTGGAAGGCCTTTTCTTTTTATGTGCCAAGAATAAGACCGAACTTAAATGTGAATGCCATACCATTTTATTCAATAAATGAGGCTTGTCAGTTTAAGGGTGTATCACACGAGCCCTGTTTAGCAGAGGTGGGGACTCGAGTCACATGACGTGGACTCGAGTCGTTAAAATCACGACTTGAGACTTGACTTGAAAAAATGCTCAAAGACTCGGACTTGACTTTGACTTTCATGCCATTGACTTGGGACTTGACTCGACTTGAAGCTGTTTACTTGAAAAGACTTGATATTTTTTTACTCAAAGTCTTAAAATTTAAAACACATTATTTATAAAGTGGCGTCATTAATTAATGTCACTCATTCCGTATCAATATGCGCAGACCGTCACTATGGTTTTCCTTTCTCCTTATGTATGTAGGCTATGTGTACGTAGCTGCAGCACAACCAATCAAATTAACAGGATTTGGACGTTTAAAAAAACGCGGCAAAGCTACAGAGCTCATGGAACGAAATACGAAATAACCGCTCGAATATGCTTCCGCGAGTAATTTCTTTTGGCTACGTAGGTTATGAACTTTCGACTAAAAAACGAACTGCAACTTGTAAAACATGCAAGAAGAGAATATCGGATGGAGATGCCACGACGTCCAACTTTGTCCGGCATTTGAAGCTTCACAAAGATCGGTAGGTGGCGCTTTTCTTTTGCTGTAAGATAGCTGACTTTAGCTAACTTCGTGTTAGCATGTGTACTCCGGGTTAAATTGGTGATTATTTACCATAAATCCGGTCCTTCAAATGCCTCCACAAATAATGTGCACCGTGTTAGCTCAGGAAGCCGGTGGATAGTGAGCGGGGCTCCGGAACAGAAAGCAGATTCTGGACCTGAACACAGGGAACAGAGTCTCTCTGTCCCATCATGATGATGAGCCGGGTCTAGTATCATCTAAGGATGGTTGGTGTATTTGAAGACATCTACGTTGGGAAATTATATTGACAATATATTGTTTTGACAGGTCAGTGCATTAAGTCAACTGTTTTTGACTTAATGCACTGACTGTCACATGTCGCACAGAACCCATTTCCAGATTTCTATCATTTGAGATAAATACATATTTTAAAACGAACAAATGGTCTATTATTTGAATTTTATGTATAATTGCAAATTATAAAAAAAAATAAAAACGACTCGAAATGACTTGAAATTAAAGGTTCCTGACTTGAGACTTGACTCGACTTTTGCCTGTCTTTACTTGAGACTTGACTCGGACTTGAGGACAGAGACTTGAGACTTGCAACACAGTGACTTGGTCACACCTCTGCTGTTTAGTCCGCTTTAATCAAACTCTAATTTTTTTTTTGTCTAGAAAGTCCGATTTGTTTGGGGAGTGTGAATGCAAATTAGAATTCCAAAACGGACTTAAAAGCGAACTCTGATCCACTGTAAACTTCAGGCTCGATGTTACGCCTCTAGGGGCTCAGGGGCAGTAACATAAAAATGTGTCCAGAGAAAAAGTGGAATGAAAAAATGATTTATTACAAAAGATGGTTTTCACAGAACCAAAACACAATACAACTTAACCCAATTAAACAAAAGTAAAGGACCAACAAATTCAGAAATCACTGATGTTCAAACACGTCCGTCTAAAGAAACTCAAAACAACCCAAAAGAAAGGACAAAAGGGAGCACCAAGACCTCCCAAACACAAGCCTCTAGCTTGTTCAAGATTTATCTAAAGCAGATTCACCACTTGGCAAAAGAAGCAAGAACAAAATTGTTCAAACTGTCCGAAAACAGTCACCAAACACAGAAGGTGGGGTTCAGCTTTACACAACCTCTTCCTGCTAGCTGCCCCACTGGAGGAATGAATTCAGATGTCTTTTATGTCTTTTATATGATTGCAGTGCAGGCCCACCTGCACTGATGAGTGCAGGTGGGCCTCATCAGCGTCTGATTGGCTTTGCTGATCCAATGGGGTGGCTGCTCTCCTGCAGAAAGGTGTGCCCGCACAGTTGATCCTGCATAACAGAAAAAAACAAGGAGCCTGCACAGCCTCAAGAGGCTAGTAACACTCGGTCCGGCTGAAGTGAACTTTGAAACAGTTGGAAGGCAGTGTGAATGCAACTGGACTGGAGACCATTCCAAAAACAGTCACAATTTTAACAGCGGCAGTTATGTAATATTAAATTATTAACCAATATAAAAGAGCAATTTGCTTAGTCCTCTCTTGCATCTTGACAGAAACCAAGCTGTTTACAGATTTATATTAAGGGAGAATGCATATTTTACATATCAGAACATCAGCAATTTCTTCAGCTTTAATTTAAGACATAAGAAATATGGGCTCTACGATCATTTTTGTGACAGATTCCTGCTCAGTCTGCATTGGAATGAGCAGCAATGCTCATTCCAATGCAGACAGACTCACCGTGTAGTAATGGCACCTGCAGGAGCGTTGCTAGCGTTAGTGGCTAATAGGCGATGTCCAAACTAGTAATGTATTTCAAAGGAGAAATCCTACAAACTCTAAAATCTGACACCGCTCAATTTTTGTTTACATTTTGTGAAGAAGGAAGTTGCTCTGGTCTTCTTCAGAGGTTTTGTGTCGATTCCTTCAGTAGTTCTTGGTGCAGTGCCCCCACAGGCGACTTGGGGAACAGGTTTTTCTGTTAGTTTGGATCGTTAACACAGAGCAATGTGAATGCGAACCACAGCAGCTGAAAATCTAACAAATGTTGCAATTTGGTCCCTAATCAAACAGAGTCTACTGCACTATCAGGTGAAAACACACTAAAAGTACTATTTGAAAGTAACCTTTTAGCAGGTATTAAACATCATAATGGATTTAAAGATTCTAAAATATCCGTCATCCAATTAATCTGTATAATGTCTTTCACTTGGTGATGGAATTACTAAAAAATAACTTCTCAGTCATATTTATTTTATGGAATGAGTATGTATATTTGCTCAATGCTTGCCTACAGTTGTAAACCGTTACAAAATTCAGTAATACTTTTTGTGAAGAATTATCACAATAATATAGTTTCATTTTATTGCCTGATTTTTATCAAGTGCTCATCAAACATCAACATTAGATTCAGTAACAATCAAAATGTCAACCAGAATTCAAAATACAGAATAATCAACTTCTGCTATAGGTCAAATGAATCATTCAGTGCAAACTTTGTTTTTCATTTGTGAGTCTCACTCCACAGCTGTCACTGAATTGGCTGGCATAAAGCTGTGCCCTGCTGAATTACATGTCGCAGATGAGATATGATGTTTTTAATACAGTAAACATATTTTTAACTGTAAAATTATACAATAAGATATCTTTTTCTGCCTCACCTGAGGTTCTGTAGCTGTCCCTGCTACACTGCTGAAAAGTGCATTATGTGTACGAACATCAGTGGTAACTGCTAGTGTAATTAATTTCAAAGTCACATCTCTGTCTCTGCTTTTGTCTAGATTTTCAGTGGGATTTATTTGTCTGGTTGTGGCAATTAAGGAGCCGAGTGACCATCCAATCTAGTATATTATGTACTAGATTGGACATCACCCCTGAGCCGCTACAGCTTGTGACATCCATTACTAAGGATTTAGTCATGTCCACAAACCCATAGTGTTCCAATGCAGGGTGAGCAGGAATGTGTCACGAAAAGTGGTTGTAGCCCCTATATTTCTCTTCCAATTTCTATAAAATGTGGCTTATATTAAAGCTGAAAAAACGTCCGATGTTTGGACATGTAAAATATCTTTATCTCTTTGGATACAGATCTATAAACAGTTTTTTTCTGTCAGTTCTGTCAAGATGCAAGACAGGACTAAGTGAATTAATCTTTTATATTGGCCAATAATTAAATTTTACCTAGTTGCTACTCCATGGTTTAAAATTGAATAAACTTTATAAAATATTTCATCCTATTTCATGATTCCTTTGAATATCGGCAAGTTCTACAAACAAAAGATGCAATTAGTCCAGAGGAAAAAACATAGAAAAACAGGTGAAGAATAATTTATAACCAGTTGTGTTCTTTTTTTCCCTTCGGTATATGTCAGCTTATCATCACATGCAGACCCGTTGCCATGGCAACCAACAAACAGCCGACAGAGTAAAGATTATGCCCAAGTGCATTAGGAATTAATATCAAAAACAGAAAAACATTTCCCACTCAAAAACGTACGTAAAAACACCAAACAGAACATTCAGTCCATTACAGTTTTATAATTTTTGAATTTTCAGGCTTGACATTTATTTTGTGATCATTAAGAAGTAATAGCTTGAACAGTGATGGTTATTGATTAGCTAACTTAAACACCTGCTCTACTGATTATCTATCAGAAAGTAGATGTGTGGGTCGCTTTATTTTTGTGTTAACTGAACTGAAACACACCAAATTGCGCAGCAAAGTTACATATATTAAGGTTGTCAAAGTCAAGCAATAGCATAGCTAACCTATTCCCCACTTTCTTAGTATTTTTTTTCAAATTAAAGCTTTACTGACCAGTGAAATGTGATTCCCTTGGACCTTTTTGTCTTGCTGTTGTACCATTGATCAATAATGGCAAAACATTGTGACTCTTTTTTATTGCTTCCCTTTTTCAGACTCTTTGCAATTGTGATTGTGTCATTTTCTCAACCACTGATATTCTCAACTCAATGCACAGCAGTGGTGCACATTAAGTCACGTGATGTCTAATCCACTAATGTATATCATTGAGAGGACCTGCCATTTACGTTATACAAAGGAATTCTAAAAAAACAGTGATGCAATGGCTGTAAATGCTTTCAACAGAGCGCACAGTTGCTGCCGAGTTACTGTCCACAAATAGATGCAGGCACATAAAGGACAATAGGTGTGCAAAATATTGGTGGGGACTGTGCCTGTCAGGCCAAAGTTGGTGGGGGCAAGTCCACACCAGTCCTTCAGGAAGTTATACCCATGCCATGGTTTTTGCAAAAAATAACAAAACAACTAAAAATAAGGCAAATGTTACCATTTAGCGTCACACATGCTAAATGGTAACTAGTAGAGACTAAATTACAAGAGAGATGAAGAGATTGGCTAAAATCCAGCTGAGTTGCAGTGATTGGTCAGAAAAGATGCCAAGGCGATTGGTTAGATCAGCAGAAAAGTTGTGGTGATTGGTGAAAATTCCAACTCCGCACAAAACTTGCGAATAATGAGTGAATTTGCATTAACAGTTGCGTGATCAAAATTTAGCCGAGTTTCACTGATTGGTCAGAAAAGACGGAAAATTAGGCAAATATTGCCATTTAGCTTCACACACGCTTTCAAGAGACATTGTGAAATAGGAAATTAAATTAGAAGGGAGGAGGACACTGATCAAAATTCAACTGAAGTTGCAGTGGCTGGTCAGAAAAGATGGAAATACAGAAAAGGTAATGCGATTGGTTAAATTTGCAAAACAAAAAAGGTGCAATGACTGGTGAAAATTGCAACAAAATTTGCAAAGAATGAGGGAATTTGCATTAATAGTTTTGTGGTCAGAATTCAGCCAATTTGCAAAATATTCATAGGTACAGAAAACTCAAGTAATTTGCGGGAAAGCCGCAATAATTGTTGACAGTTGTTGACAAAAATTTTGATTTATTGTCATAACAATAAATTTCAGTTAATGTAAAAAAAAAACTGACTAAAATGTTAATTTTACTATTTTCTCACATTATTTCCCTAGGAGAGCATCATTAAATATCAGTAAGTTCAAAAATATGATTACATGAAGTTTCTATGTGCAGTTTAGGTATATAAATCACACGTCTTTGTTTATGAAGAAGCTCATTTCAAATAGGATTGTTTTTCAAGCTCAGCAATGTTTCTGGCACTGTGAATGCTGTGCCATGCAGTTACCTAAAAATTAAGTAATAAACACTTTTTGTTATTATAATTGTTATTGCTATCAGAATAGTACTATAAAGTATTGTGATAAAATTCTATATCCTACCACTATGTCATTGGTCAGATTAGTGGAAAAGTTACGATGACAGGTGAAAATTGCATGTGTGTACAAAAACTTGCGAATGATGAGTGAAATTGCATTAATAGTTGCGATATAATAGTATTGATAAAATATGTGGTGGATGAAAATGACATGAGTTGCAGCTCCACTTTACATTGGCTCTAGTTTAGCTAATGGTGAAAAGATGATTCTTGTGCAGGTCAAAAATGTGAGATAAACCATGTCTGTTTTCTCCATTAATGAAAAATGAAAATTGCATTGTTTAGTGCTTTTTGTCCCAGTCACCTTGTAATCGTTTCTCTGTCATAACCAGAAAAGGGTAAATGGTTTGAGCAACTCATCTCTCCCAAAAGAGTGCCACTTTATCACACTCTTGCATTCTTTTAAAAAGGAAAATGGAAGATGAATTTTGCTCATAAAGGCTGGATCACAAGAGCTTTTTATCCTAAATGGCTTCAGGGATTGTTATCTGTGGGAAGTGTGTCCTGCCTCCGTCGTATTCAATCAAGTGTCCACTTAGCTGTGACTGGGAGTAATTGTTCCCAAGTGGGCCACACACTGACCTGTTAATGTCTGCAATGACCCTGTAACCTTGTCAGCACGTCTTAGGGAGGAGTTTAAATCATGTGGATCTCCTCCACGTCTTTAGTCTGCTGGGTCAAGTGGGCGGTCAGTCCTGAAAGACCACTTTCTTGTAATATTCCCCTAGCAGCATGGGTCAACTGGGGGATGTTCCCAAAGATAGGCTCTTATTAGATGAGGTACTAGAAGCAGTGGGACTTGGAGGGTCAAGCCATTGATTGGATACAGTGACAATATCGTGTGCTGTGGACACTCTCTCTGCTGAGCTAGATTACTGGACTAACTCCAGCAGTGTCTTAATGTAACGCCCCTCTTTAAAAAACATTATTTTGAGTTAAAAGAACTCAAGGCAATCGCTGCGATTCAGCAGAAATGCCTAGTACTAAACTAAGGCTTTCTACCCCCTAACAGCTACTGGGATAATTGTACCTGTTTCCAACATCTGTCTCAGGAAGCTTTGGACCATTCCTTGCTTTCAGCTGTGAAATGTTTGAGCTTTCTTGCATTTACAGCCTGTTTTTCATGTTGCTGCCCAGCACTTCGGTAAGATTAAGATCTGGGCTTTGACTCAGCCTAAAACTTTCCATTTCTTAATACACCCATTCTTTGATGCACTGGAGTCATTCTCAAGGCAATTGCTGCGATTCAGACTGTGTGTTACAAGGTCCCATTTTGTCTCACGTTTTCCTCTGGCACCCCTAATAGTAGAATTCATGTAAGATTGATTGATTCTATGATGGTCCTGCTAGGGCAAAGTATTCCCAAACCTTGACACTATACATGATTTATGTTATAATGTTATTCCCTCATCAAAAATATATCTTGAGTGTTGCCTTGATTTTTTTTTTCATGCATGTTTGAGAAATCCTTTAGTGTCCTGTGGCAACCACTCAGCTGTTTAAAACACCTATGTGAACCTAGCCCCACCCTTTTAGGCACAGTTCTTCCTCCTGGAAGCTTCCCAAGCTTTGGAGCAGCCTTCCTCCAGGAGTTCCCCACTTAGCTCCTTTAGACTAGCCAGCAGCAATTAGCAAACATATTGGAACTATGCATCTGCTGAGCTCATTATAGGAACTACTTCTCAGTGAAACACTGGTAAAAACATTATCAAAGGGTTAATAAGGAGCCAATTTATGATTACTTACTGATGGCAGACTTTCAGAAAGAGCAGGAGTTTTAAAAAGAGACAGATGCCCAATTTCAATGTTTTAATTAACAAAGTAAAATTAGTTTTAAGTCATATTTGACATATAAACAGCATTTTTAGAACAACCGAGGGTAACATGGTTACTTGATTGAGCTATAAAATTTGCCTGGAAATCACATAATACTGCCCTTCTGAAGGTTGAAACAGGTTATATCTTCAAAATGCTGAGTAGTGTTGTTATTGTTTTATTATTGTTATTTTGTTTGTATAAAAAGGTGTCCTATTCAGATGTTTTTTTTCAGATGTAATCAAATAAAAGTTTCAAAATTTACAACTTATGTTAAATAATTTTTAATCAAGTTAACCTTTGACCTCCATTCATCCATCCATTTTCTTACACCCTTGACCCTAGTGGGGTCTGGAGGGGTGCTGGTGCCTATCTCCAGAGAGACATTTCAGGCGAGAGGCAGGGTCACCCTGGACAGGTCACCAGTCAATCGCAGGACAACACAGAGACAGACAGGACAAACAACCACACACACTCATACCTAAGGAGAATTTAGAGAGATCAATTAACCTGACAGTCATGTTTTTGGACTGTGGGAAGAAGCTGGAGTACCCGGAGAGAACCCATGCATGTATAGGGAGAACATGCAAACTCCATGCACTCCAAGAACGTGGGCCAGAAATCGAACCAAGGACCTTTTTGCTCCAAGGCAACAGTGCTACCCGCTGTTCCACTGTGCAGCCCTATACCTTTGAAGTATCCATTGAAATACTGTTGTTGCTATGCTTGTCAGCCCCTGAGGTTTGTGGAACATTTTAATCCCCATCCTTGTTCATATTTGACATTCAGTTAGTTTTAACAGCCTGACTGGGAGGAGAGTTGTTGATTTGCAACAGTTATTTCCATTTGCAGATATGAGACGCAGCAGGTGAACCGCGCTTATTTGCTTTTTTCCGACACCATCATTTGCACCTTTGGGGACACCGACCCGAAGCTGGATATTACTGGATCCCCTCGTTTATTTCAGAACTCACAAATGAGCTGCAGTTAACATGAGTCGTAAAGTTACTGGATGAAGAGTTCCTCCGCAAAAGCCACTTTTTTTAATTTAAGTGAGAGAGCAAAATTACAAACACATGTTACCCAGAGTAGGAATGAGCGAGCGCCGAGCAGCTAACATGCCAAGAAAGGGCCACAAAATGGGTGTACTTTACTGTTGAAGGTAGCATTTTAGGTTTTATGCAGTGTTTTTATTGACAAATAGCACCAGATGAGCCACTTTTCCACGTTCAAGCGCTTGTTAATCTGCAATTAAGTTCCAAACTCCAGAGTTAACATTAAAGCCCACGTTGCCCCTTGATATCCCCTTAGTAAAACATTTGAGTTGTGCAGCAGATGCCTTTCTGTTGCTGCTTTGACAAAATAAATCTGTGTTGAGAGAGGCTCTCTGTTCGGATCAGCATATTTTTGGGCAGGCAACAGTGAGTAATCAGAAGGGTCTGATCTGAGGCCAACAGAGGGCCCAGGAATGCGGACAGGCTGTTAAAGCAACGACTATGCTAATGGGGTTTAGCTGAATTTCACCCCCTTTGAGTTATGAGGAGTTGGGACGTCCTGGCTGTGGTTTGTTTTGTCTGGCCCGCGAAGCTGCTCTGCCTAACTTTGAAGTGGAGTTATAGATTTTGTTTTTTGACACTTTTTTTATTATACAGCCCAATTAACTGGGAGCTGAATTGTCGTGCTGCTCTGTTCCAAACACAACCACATTAAACGCCAAAGTTGTATGCACATATCTCAGAGGGGCAACAAGCCACACATTTCTCCTGGGACAAGGACAAAACCAGAACACATCCATTCCTCCTCCTCTTTTGCATGATGTGAATTGTATAAGAAAATCATTAACATCTTTCCGCTTGTTTACCAGGCCACAGATGACTGCTTTTGAGCTTTCTCACAAGCTTGTTTGTCTGGCTTGTCTTAGACATTTCATAACAAGGTGCATTGCTCTTTTCTGTAAGGAGATGCCATGTCACATATTAAAATATGGGGTTTGTTATTAATTTGGAGGCTATTTGTTAAGCCTGTTTCCAAAACGTTGTGATAATTTTGTTTGCCGACCCATTAGGGTAAGTACTAGTTTCACTGTCAGATTATTTCACTAAAACAAGCCATTTTTTCCAGGTTACAAGTGAAATAATTTGCCAGTAGAACTAGTACTTTTTCATCAATGTTATAGAATTACTGACTTAAAATAAGCTCCTATATTTTTCCAAAAGCTACTTTTAACTTAGTTTTATTGTATTTCAAGTGTACTAAGATATTTGCACTGGAAACTAGACTAAAAATACAGTTTTAAATTCAAGATTTCCTTTTATTTTAAAGGGACAGTATTATGTAAAATTGACTTTTTTGAGTTTTACGTCATGTTATAATGCTATTCCTTGATCAAAACAATACCTGGAGTGTTGCCTTGATTTGAGATTAAAGGTTTGAGAAATCCGTGAATCTCCTGTGGCAACCATTCAGTGATGGAAAACGCTTGGGTAAACCTCGTTCCACTTTCAGGGATGAAGCTCCTTCTCAGAACCTCAGTTTCAGAGCTTCCACCTCACAGAGCAGCCTCTCCTGATAATTCCTGCTGGCTAGGAGTAGTAATAGCCAGCAGCAATTAGCAAACACCTGATGGAACTGTGCATCTGTTGAGCTCATTATATAAACTAATTCTAGTAAAAACGTTAATATGACCTTTATTCACCTTTGTAAATAACTGTACTCAAAATAAAGGCGGGCTTATTCATCATCTTTCATTTAGAGAGTATACTACCATACTAAAATATTAATTAATTTTGAAGCTCTGTCCTGTAATAAAGCTAACTTGTGTTAACTTTAATTTAAAATTTTTCTCAACTCCAACTGAATGTTGTGCCGTTTTCAATATGATTCATTCTGTGTTTTCCCGAGAGTAAGAGAAAAATCAGGAAATCCTGATTATTAATATTTTAAAAGTATTTTCTCATAAATGTATTTTTTTAAAATTTCAAGTATTTCCATTTCTGTGCTTAACTGTCACAACTTTCATCACTTTCCCCACTACTGCGCAAAAAAACAACCTAAAGAACAATCTGTAAATACATAAAAATATAGGCTGTTTAATATTAAATGAATAAATAGCTAAAGAGACTCTTACTCTAACACTTAAGAGTCCAGAATCCAAAAATCTCATTTTTTTCTGATTATAATATTATTAGAATGCACAAAACTTAGATTGAAAATAGCTCTTTAGAGTTGTTTGGTGGTATTTTTCACATATTCTAACAAAGTTTTGACAGAAGCCACACTACTATTTTTTTTTTCCTCTGGTGACTACATGTTTTAAATATTAAAAACAAGATAACTTTACATGCATGTAGGCCAGAAGATTCCAAAGGAATCAGTGTGTCATAACATATTAAACTCTTGTGGGTGACGAAGATCACGTTTACTTTTGTACGCTTTTGATGTTTCTGTACATGTGGGCTCGGTGGACCAGAGTAGGGGCTTTCCCCACCCTTCACTTCCTGTTTGTAATTGTTGTATCTTTCCCGTTTCTTCTCTTTCTCTCTCACTATCTCTCTCTCTTTCGGTGTATGTGTCCTCTGCGAAACCTCCGTGGCCCCGCCCCTGAAGACTGTGAGCTGAACAGTGATAGGAGTAATGGAGCGCCAATCTACTCAACTCAAGTAATGTATGTATCACTTCATCCACTAAGCTTTCTTTGGTTATGTACAGTGGTTTATCACTGTCTGCCTTGATCAGCTATTTTTATGCCAGATTAAGAAATTTAAGATATTAATATTACTTCATTTATAGAAGGTATTGCCCATCAGCTGTTTTGAGACTTTGACTCTTCTTTATCTCTTATAAATATATTTGCTGTACATTACCAAAGCTGTCCCTCTGCTCACCTCTGTTGGAACAGAGAGCCATGATTGGCTGAGCCCTTTCTGCTCTATAGCCTGACTGTTTGCCAGCAGTGCTGCCAGTGGCTTCTGTGCCCCCTGATCAGAAGAGAATGTGACATTTGTGCAGAGGTAATGGAATCTGTGTGCAATTAAATCTCCGACTGTGAAAAGGAGTATATCTCCACTGCCTCACATCCCCATTTTCTGCCATGCCCAGCAGCAGGGGGGGTCAAGTGCAGTGATGAAATCGTCCCAGCAGGCCGCTGGCATCACTCCGTTTTCAAATCTCTGTGTCAGGTTGTGTTCTCTAACTGTGTTGCTCTAGTCAGACCCCCAGTCTGCTTTGACTGGGAATGAACAATTCATTTACACACCATGGAGTCTGAGTCTGAGTTCATCTTAGATGACAGAGACTTTAGTACATGTTGCCTTATTTTTTAAAAAGGTTTTATTGGCTCTAGTGGTCTTTATTTGATAGTGAATTGACAGGAAAGTGGGTAATGAGAGAAGGGGGAAGACATGCAGCAAAGGTCACAAGGCCGGGAATCGAATCTGCGACAGCATGGATTAACACAACATTGAAAACTCTTTAGTTTTCTCTATTCTGTGCTCTTAATCTTCTAACTTTCCTGGAATTAAACGCACCATTTCAACCAAAGGTTTGGAATGCGCCTCTGAACCAGACGCTCCAAAGCGTCCGGTCCATAACTCTCAACACGCTGTCAGCTCCCGGTCAGAAAGACACATTTAGTTCAGAGTCCATGAGATGATATTCAGAAAGGATTTTTTTTTATTAATTGATTTTAGTTGCATTTATGATTAACTCTTTGTGTAAAGTCTATAATGTGTGCACATGTGCATCAGTCAGGGATGTGAATTATAATCTGTCAAATGACCAACGGGCTTAAAATTTTCTTGTCATTTACAAAGATAACTGGTCAAACACGGAAAATATTCCGTTAACGCGACCTCTGAGATATATATATATATATATATATATATATATATATATATATATATATATATAGCCTCACCTGCCATAATGGAAAAATATAATGGTACAACAATTTATATTGCTATTTTCACCCAGTGGTTTGTACTGTAAAGTTCTTATTCAGCTTATCCAATTTTTATTATTTTTTCTTCAAAATCGCTGAAATTTCACATTTTCCCACTCAAATGCTCGGAAGCGAAGCCGGTGAGGCAGCAGTGAGCTGAGCCTCACCTGGCTCAGCTCAACCTCTCGCTAACTGCACTGGCTGCCATTCTATCTATTTATATATATACATATATATATATATATATATATATATATATATATATAGATATACACTACCTGGCCAAAAAAAAAAGTCGCCACCAAAAAATGGTCCCACTCTCTAATATTTTGTTGGACCGCCTTTAGCTTTGATTACACCCCGCATTCGCTGTGGCATTGTTTCAATAAGCTTCTGCAGTGTCACAAGATTTATTTCCATCCAGTGTTGCATTAATCTTTCACCAAGATCTTGTATTGATGATGGGAGAGTCTGACCACTGCGCAAGCCTTCTCCAGCACATCCCAAAGATTCTCAATGGGGTTAAGGTCTGGACTCTGTGGTGATCAATCCATGTGTGAAAAAGATGTCTCATGCTCCCTGAACCACTCTTTCACAATGTGAGCCCGATGAATCCTGGCATTGTCATTTTGGAATATGCCCGTTCCATTTGGGAAGACAAAATCCATTGATGGAATAACCTGGTCATTCAGTATATTCAGGTAGTCAGCTGACCTCATTCTTTGGGCACACAATGTTGCTGAACCTAGACCTGACCAACTGCAGCAACCCCAGATCATAGCACTGCCACCACAGACTTGTACAATAGGCACTAGGCATGATGGGTGCATCACTTCACCTGCCTCTCTTCTTATCCTGATGCGCCCATCACTCTGGAACAGGGTAAATCTGGACTCATCAGACCACATGACCCTCTTCCATTCCTCCAGAGTCCAATCGTTATGCTCCCTAGCAAACTGAAGCCTTTTTTTCTGGTTAGCCTTACTGATTAGAGGTTTTCTTACGGCTACACAGCTGTTCAATCCCAACCCCTTGAGTTCCCTTCGCATTGTGCGTGTGGAAATGCTTTTGCGTTCACAATTAAACATACTTCTGAGTTCTGCTGCTGTTTTTCTTCGATTTGATTTGACCAAACGTTTAAGTAATCGCCGATCACGATCATTCAGGATTTTTTTCCGACCACATTTCTTCCTGGAAGACGATGGTTCCCCACCATCCTTCCAGTTTTTAATGATGCGTTGGACAGTTCTTAACCCAATTCTAGTAGTTTCTGCAATCTCCCTAGATGTTTTCTCTGCTTGATGCATGCCAATGATTTGACCCTTCTTAAACAGACTAACGTCTTTTCCACGACCACAGGATGTGTCTTTTGCCATGGTTGTTTAAGAAATGAGGAGTTACTCATTGCATCAGCTGGGGTTAAATAACTTGTTGCCAGCTGAAAGATAATCGCCTATGCAGTACTTATCCAATAGGAGGCTTGCATCTATTTGCTCAGTTAAATCGAGGTGGCAACTTTTTTTTTGGCCAGGCAGTATATATATATATATATATATATATATATATATATATATATATATATATATATAAAATATACACACACACACAGTCATTCACCCATTCACACATGCACCCTTGCCCAAGGACACAACAACAGAGGAAGGATTGAACCAGCAACTAGCCAATTGCGGGGCGAACTCGTACCACAGTCGCCACCGTTGAATTGATATGAGCTGCAACAACATTTAATTTCCCTTCAGAAATTAAATGTTATCAATGAAGCATTTTTGAATTTGAATTTAACATCATAAACTCTTATGTGGAAATCAGGAGTCATCTTTCAGCAGCCCTCCTCCTCTCTGAAACACCGCTCCATTCAGCAGCTGTTCCAGTGGAGACAGTAGTAAGCTGGTGCAGCTTGTTGTGGTGTGCATTCTTGCCTCTGTAGGAGTGCCAGCATTCATGATAGGAGGGAAGGGAAGCTGACTCAAGCGCAGATTAGAAAAAGGTCACCACTCTGTGCTCCCTCTGCTCTGCCACGCTGCTACTACACTCAACGCCTCATTTGTGGGCTCTGTGGCCAACGGCCTGAGTCCGAGATCCGCTGGCCGTAAAAGGCAGTAGCATTCTCCTCTCTGTCTCTGCTGATGGGGCACTGGCTCGCGGTTGAATACCAAAACCCCATTCTACAGGCAGACTCATATCTATTGGATATGCGTTTCCACTCATCAGGTCGACTCATAATCATAAGCTGTCGTTTTTGTCGAGACAAAAGAGTGAGAGACGCAAGCATTTCCCTTGAACTTGTGTGGGAGTGGTTCTAAATCTGTGTTCCTTGTCCACACATGGGGGACAGAGGTGCAGGATATCCAGGTCAAGGTTTGTTTAAATCCTCCCTTTTCTCCTCACGCCCTGTGTTGGTTTGTCTAACAGGCAAAATCCTTTTGTCTGATCAGCAACTGGACAGAACGGGCTAATTTGAGCAACTTTTCTTGACAGTTTAAGCACTTTTAGCCCCATTTAGCCTATATGAGGCTGGATTTTTGTCAGAAATGGGTGAAAAAGATGGTTGTATCAGGATAATTTGAGGGTCGTCACTTCTTTTTTTCCCCGCAGCTGACGTTTAATTTGAACCAACAATCCAACTGAACTTTGCAGTTTCCCACTGCAATACGCCTTTTAATAAATTCCTAACTTTAATTCCCCAACGTCTCCATAAACAAACGAACCATTGCACCTCTCTGTGCTTTAGTGCATTTTGTGATCAAATGAGAGAAAAGGATTTGTTTGGGAAGGAATGGAGAAACTCCATCAGCGTCATTCGAATGTGGGCGCTGGGGGGAATTAGATCACGCTGACAGATAGATGGGGAAAATTGTTTTAATTGTGTAATTATCTTTGGTTAGCCACTTGGGTGGAAAAGTGGTGTGATGTGGGTGAAGGCCAGAGGAAGAGTACATTTTGGCCTTTATGTTCTTATTTTGTCTTTGTACAGGAAATGAACAACAATTTGGGGGTCCTGAGGATAAAACATAAACACACACAAACGCACAGACACACCCGAAGGCACACTGAGATGTGCTCAGTGAGCTGCTGCCCTATAAAGCAGCAAGTCAGGCTAGTGAGCTTTTTCCTCGGGCATTGAATAAGATGCCTTGAAGACAACACTGCTCACTGCTAGCCTCTGTGAACAGGACTCTGCTAAAATCCTGTTAACAGAGGCATTATACACTTCATTTGCCATCCCATTAATCTAAGTTCAGATAAGTAGCAAGCAAAGCGGAACGTTCCAGATTCCAAGATACAATTCAAAATAGGAGTGGGCATTATGAACTTAAAGAGGCAGGATTATGTAAAAATCAACCTTTTTGAGCGTTCTATCATGCTATTCCCTCGTGTAAAAGATACCTGAAGTATTACCTTGATTCTCTCATACATGTGGGTGAAATCCTTTTGCCACACTCTGCTGTGGAAAACACTTGAATGGACCTAGCTGCGCCTTCAGTGACAAAGCTCCACCTCTGAGTGGCAGTTTCCAAGTTTCCTTCTCACAGAGCTTCCCTGTGACTCCCCCCCTCAGCTCCTTCAGACTAGCCAGCAGCAATTAGCAAACACCTGGTGGAACTGCTGTCTGCTGAGCTCATTATAGGAGCTACTTCTAAGAGTAACGCTGGTAAAAACATTGTTAAAGAGTTAATAAAGGAGCCATATTATAGTGACTTACTGAAGGTAGAGTTTCAGAAAAGGCAAGAGTTTCTCTAAAGAGAGAGAGGCCCAATTTCAAGGTGTTAAATTAGGAAGTAAAATTTATTTTAAGTCGTATTTGATATACAGCATTTTTAGAATGCTATATATCAACACATTGTTACTTTCAGCATCGATTGTGCTATAAAATGTCTGTGTATAAAATGTATAAATGTGTATAAAATTTATAGCGACTGCAATAAATCAAAATTCTCATCATGACAAGAAATGTTTAATAAATGACAATATGTTAAATTGTCATCCTTTTTTATAGAACTTTTGCTAATTTTCCCATTATAAAAATCAATTAATAAACTCAAATAAATGTTGATTTTATTACTGCAGCTACACTTGTCTCTATAACAGATTTTGCTGGATGATAGATTGTCCCACAAATGATTGTGATAAACAATAATATTGTCATTTTGAGACCGTTTTCAACTAACATAATGACAAAGTTCAACCTCTCAGAGACTAATAAACAAATTTTGTACAAAAACCCCACATTTGAACTAGAAGACATTTTTTATATCCAAAATAAAATGCAACAATCAAAAACAGTAAATAAGAAGGAAATAAAAACCACACACAACTGAAATCATAAATAAAATCAGTTATGAAGTCTCTAAATAAAATTGCCTTTAAGAAGTATCAATCAGAATTGAGCTGTGCTGTGTAGAGTCTGGTGTGGTGGTAACAGCGACCATAAACTTGGGTCCGGTTGGATCGGTGATGTCGGTACCTCAGGCCGTATAGCTCCTGTTAGCATCTCAAATAGCATCCAGCTCTGCCTGTCTCAGCACTGCATTTATTTTTAGCTCGTCAAGGTAATGATCACCTGTTAGAGCCTTCTTTAGTTTTGCTGATATAAATGGCTCAAAGTGTTGTGGAGAAATGTCCAGGGTACAGAATAGGTCCTTCGTTGTGTTCCACTCCGGCTCTCGCACTGCGTTCTCCTTTCTTTCATGTGGGAAATTATCCAGATTCGTCTCAATTTTTATTTTAATTTATTTTTTTATCACTGCCGATTGCGACACAGTGTGGCATTATCTAAAATTACACCAGACAAACGCGGTAAGATAAACAACTAATCCGGTAAAGTTAGCCTTCCTGTGTTTACTCTGTAGACTCCAGTACAGAATGGACCAAAATGAGTCATCAACCCATCGGTGAAGAAATGGCGACCTTCATGGCTGAAAAATATAACAAACAATTTACATTTTTGAAGTAATTATGAGTTTTTCGTATCAAAAACAGTTATTTTTGCAACATTTTTAGGCCAACATTTATAGTCTTCGATCCTTTTAAATGTTTGTTAGTAACGAAAGTTTATTGATCTTTGAGAAGGTGTATTTACATTATTCTGCCATTACCATTACATTACTTGAATATGGTGACAAAAACAACAACATTATCGTTAATCTCAAAAACTTCTGAGACAATTCATTGTCCAGCAAAATTTCCAATTAGTATTAAAGAAGTTGGCCATCTAGTTATAGCTTCTGTCTGTACCTGCATGTTTGAATTTGAACAACTATTTTGTCTTTGCAGACATACAATAACCTAAAAATAAGTATGAATGTGTCATGTGGTGTTCTCTAGACAGAGTGCTTACTTTGAGATGGTTTAGGCCTGTTGTGCTGCAGTCAGCAGCTGCACGCAATTTTCATCTCAACTTATTCAAGTGGAATAACACAATGCAGATCATGGGCCATCCTCCGGCACACCTTGAGAAAAAAGTGCAGCGGGGCGCACTTTAATGCAGCAGTGAATTTAACTTTTTCTCTTTCTGCTTGTGTCTTTTTTTTATTATTATAATCCAGTTGGTTTATTTTCATAGCAAATGTAATAACAGATGCTCTCACACCGATCTAGTGTTGTAACACAAATCAATTTTTTCTGGTTATTATTTTCACCATGCTCTGTTCGCCCGCATCTCCTGTTATAATATGCAAGGGGATTAGCAGGTAACAAGGCAACAGTCCTCCTTTGAACTGTTGTTGAGATGTCTTGCATGGCCTTTAACGTTTCACACAATGCAACATAACCAAGGAGATTTAGGGAGAGGGCGGAGGGGGGAGGCTGCCGCCAAATGGTGATTTCCCGACTACACGGGGAGCGTCCTCCAGGATAATGTGGTAATGAAAGGTGACAGGAAGGACTCGGGGTCTGGAGCGAAGCCGGGGCAGCTGGTCGGAGCGGGGAGAGTATAGGAAGTAGTGTGCAACAGGGGGCTAAAGTGCAGCGAGAAGCAAATTAAAGCCCATATCTGCCATCTTCCTTGCCTCCCTGCACTTTCCTGTTTGGACTTGAAGGTGATTGGGAACCAAGGCGGTGACAGTTGACGGAAGCTACATGGAGGAGAGAGTATTTATTTACAGTGAGATGCAGCGATGCTTGTTCAGGATGCGGTTTCACGCAGGATGTGCCTCCCACCACCCTTCCCCCACCTCCTTTACCACTCACATACACTCACTCACCTCCTCCTCCCATCTTTCTCGTCTCCACCCTTCCACTACAATCCCCAGGTTTGATGGAGAATGGGAAATGAGTTATTGGAGAGAAAGCTGGGCTTGTCGGCCGGCATTGTGTAAGAGGCTGCGCTCTGGGTGACCAGAGACTTCACTCAGTGGGTCTTCCTGCCTGGCCCAGGAGGTGGTACCAAAGTCAACACAGGTCACTGAGAAAATAGTGTGAATCCCTCAGATTGTCTTTAGTTGTTACACAACCTCAATAAGTCAAAATACTGCAAGTGAAGATGCCATCTCAACCTTTGCAGTCTCCTTTGGGATTTCAGTTCAGTCACAATTAGAGAAGCATCCACCAGAGATTTGTGGAAAATTTCTAATCCTTAGCTTAAATAAAGTGTTAACCTGGTGGTTCTAAGAGAACAGTGGCTGTGGTAGTTTTTACTAATTTTGAAATAAAACAAGGTGTTTTGGAGTAAGGATGGGAAATTATTGTGTCATTTATCAATATCGAGGGGAAAGAGTTATGGTATTGGGAATTGTGAGGATTGTTACTATTTTTATCCATCTAGTCCTATGAGAGAATCAGGAAATATATTTTTTTCAAAAATATAATTAAATATAATCATAGTGTGCCCCCTGTATTCACAGGGGTTAGGAACCACAAGCACCTGGCAACAGCTGAAATCCCCAAATACTTGAAGTCCCCCAAGTCTCGGAACCTAAAGTTGTAGTGGCAACATTTGCAAGAAAATATTTACAGGTTTTGGGCTCCCATGACCGAAAAGCCTCCAGTCCCATGATCACAGTTATCCTCCTCGATGTTAATTTATTTATTTAGATATCTAACGGACCCAACATCTTTTTATGACCAAAGACTTCATTTTTCAAGACAAAACTCAACATGCATTAGAAACATCTTTTTACTTGTTTGCATCCTGCTTTTCCTGACTTTTACCTGCCGGGATGTCAAATGCCACAGTAAGCATGGAAGGGTGCTGAAAAGGTGAGCTGTTTTGATCTCTGCTCGCTCGCTGTCACGTCTGCACTAATCTGCCCAAAGTTTCAAAGGCAACTTTTATGACCTGTCTTATAGCTCCCTCCCCCATAAAGATAGTGGCATCTAAACTCTGGAGAGAACATGCCACATAAAGTGCACATCTGTTAAAAGTCTAAATTGTAAAATAACCCCCACGTGTTCACCCAGAGTTGAGTTAATAACACACTCAAAGTACAACCTATAACAGTCCCTGTGCCTTTTATTTATTTATTTCTTTTTTTATTGTTTTTAGAAATATTAAACTTCACAGGCAGTGTGTTATATTACAGACTGTCCGTTGATATGGCTGGTTGCAGTAAACCGGCGGTTCTTGATTCCTTTAACTTTCCATGAACTAAGCAAAAATAAAGTTTCAAAGAGTCACAGTGGTAAAATTATTTAGCTTGCCTTTTTTTTGCTTGAGCATAAATAGATTTCTATGAGGAAATCTGCAGGAAGTATAAGAAAATAATGGCTGATTATTTGCAAAGTTTGCCGATTTAAAACCTTCGATGATCTGTAAAGACACTGCTATTAACACATCTAGTAGCGATAACATTTAATATTATCAGTTTGTAAGTCACTTAAAGAGGAAGTATGACTACTCCCCATTGCGGTTTCAGTCAGCTTCTATCTGTGAAATTATGTGTACATTTAGGGAATCTGTAAACCTTTTTGCTGCTTCTCTCAATTGTTTAGTCATGTATGCATGGCCCGTCTAATAACCTCAGTCTTTGTTCGATTAACGTGAACTTTGCTGCGGTTCAAATTCATATGTGATTGCAAGCAAACCGCTCCAAAAGCAAGAAGCAAACATGGCAGGGCATTCTGGGTAAATATAACCAAAACAAACGTGAAAGTCTAACGCTGGCATGGTTCATTGTCTTTTACTATTGACAAATGAGAATTCTTACAACTGCTAAAATCTGACGCCACCCGATTTTTGCATACATTTTGTGAAGAAGGAAGTTGTGCTCAGTAACTTCTGAGGTTTTTGTGTTGCTGCTTTCACTACTTCTTGGTGCAGCGCTAACAAAAAGGTGGGGCAGGGGGGCATTTATTTCAATTTGTTTGGATTATTTGACACAGTGCAGTGTGAAAGCGTACTGCAACAGCCGAAAATTTTGATCACCAATCGAACAGAGTCTACCGGACTAACAGTTGTAAGAATACCCTAAAACACCACAGCCTATCTGAGACAAGACAGGACACGGGATCCTTTTCGGGATTTTTTGCCCCGATTTTCCCTTTAGGACAATCTTAGAACGTTGGGCGTTCTAATTCATAACCGATCATTCTGTAGTGTGTGGTGTGTTAAGGTAGATCATCGTGGCCGCTCTAAATCAGGGGTTTTCCCTGACTGGGAGGTTAAGGCAGCCTGTTGAATGTGACAGGTAGCCAGTCAGAAAGCCCGGAATCCCCTCCATGCGTTCTGAGGGGAAATTACAGAGGGAAATCCCAAACAGCTGACACGGTGCAACCCTAAGGACATTGGAGATGATATGAGGAAACAACATTAATGTTTATCCAACATTTTGTGCAAAGAATAAAATGACAAGGGGAGGAGTTGGAGCGAAATTGCTACCGCAGTTGATAAACCCAGTAACTTTTCAGCTGTTCTTCGTTAATGTGACGTAAATAGGTTATAATGATTTTCATTCAGTCAGGACTGACACTAGCCACATGCATTGCAGGTAGATTGTAGTAAAGCATTGATTAATGCCTGGTTTTAAAATTAGTTAACTGGACTTGTAGCCATTATTTTGTGCCCATTGTTGGACACCACAGGGCAGGATTGAACCCGATCGAACCGTTATTCCTAGGATTTCTGTCGGCTAGTTTGTGGTCTCAGGTTTTGAAAATGGGCCGACAATCAGCCGATAGCTCTAAGATTGTGTAGTGTGCACTGGGCTTTACACTAAGGAAATGAGGAAGGGAGGGTCAGTGGAGAGCACCGGAGTTGAGCCTTTTTTCATTCAGTGTCATCAACAGAAAGAGAAAAAGTTTTATCGTCCGGAAGAGACGATAAAGCCGATAATTAAAATGAGGTCGATAATTTTAATTTATCCTGCGATTAATTGGTTTATTGTTTATCGCGACAGGCCTACTAGTAACCACTAAGTGTATGTATGCCATAAAACAATGTACATGATTAGCTACAACCTAGCTTATATATAAAAGCACTGTTCAGTCTTCCTTTTGTGCTCTATCATGCTTATCCTGTGGCTTTCATGTTGACAGAGCAAGAGCTTTGCATGAAACATGCGTTCTGCCAACTCAATAAATGAGAAATTGCATCACTCTCCTGAGCTAGAGTTGGGATAAACATACAAGCTGAAAGACATTTTAGAAAGTCCATGCAAGACAAATGTTTTCAGCACATTCAACCTGAAACAGAATGGAACATGCTGAACGCCAAGTAGGGCAAATATTCAAGCAAGCAACAACCAGTGTTGCCAGATCTTGCGGTAGAAACAAGCTACCAGCCCTATAATGAGTGGACTTGGCAAAGCTGGCAACAGCCTAGCTTACATGGTGTTTAAAACAAAAATACAATTATCCATATGTTAGCTAGTTAAATGTTTATTTTAATCTAACAGAGTTGGACTGAAATGCTATGCATGGCGCTATTTATTGTTGGATTTTTTTGGGAATTTTTCTAACCCATCAATGACTTTTTTAATAGATAAATTTTTATCCATAAATCCATATTTCTCCTGATCAGTTCTTCAGAATTCATTTTTGACTCATTTTCACTTCATATGGCTGAAATTGTTAATTCAGTGCAGCAAATTTAGCTCTAAAACCAGGTCTCTGAAACACAGCTGCGAACATATTCAGTAGTTTCCTCTCTTGTCTTGTGATGCAGCCTGTTATTGATTATGGCAAACACATCAGCTCCTTCATAAATCGAGGTAGATTTACTTTTTATTGTTACAGACAATGCTCCTTGGAAGTTGGGTCTTAGCCTAATTGTAATATCACATTATGGAAGATGAGCTCAATTGGATGAGTTATTAGGCCTATTACCAGGGTTTTTATTAAATCACCCCCCTCCTCCTTCCCAATCCATCCAAAAGGGAAAAATAATAATAATAAAAAGAGGTTGGAATATTTCCCTGCCAGAATAACAGCCGGCCCAATTGGTAAAAGGATGATAATATATGTGCGAGATTGATCAGTGAGTGGCGACCCCATTATCTCCTGAGATGTTAATTACACCGCGCTCAGCTTGCATGTCAAAAGGCACATAATTGAAGAAGGTAAAAGATGTGGCACACTTTATTTATGTTCACACTTGCCGCTCGAAGATTTGCTCTTTCTGTTACCTCCCCTCTCCCGTTTCTCCACGTTGTTCTCCTCCTGCTTCATTGGCGCCGTATTTATTGTTGGGTAATATCACATTATCATGTTTGATCATTTTCCGATTTATTATTATGCCCAGCTGTCAAAGTAATGAATGTTTTGTTCTCTGTCTAGGCCCACAGTTCTGCACAATGGGGCTTCAAAATCCTAAAAGGATTAAATGAAAGCACCTGCAGTTAACTGTGATGCTAAGATCTTTTCTTTTAAAAAGGAACTTTTTGTTTGTTCGAGTAGTTCAGGTGTCTTACACGAGCATTCATGCTCTTTGAACTTTTTCACATTGTGTTACAGTGTAACCTCGAGCCTTATTTTGAATACAGGTGATATTGCAATGCAAAGCAACACATATTTTGAAGTGGAAGGAAAATCATAAAAAAAAACTAGAAAGATGTGTACATTTTTGATTTGTTCACCTTACTTTGATGTCACTAAATACAATCCACTGTGTCCAGATGCCTTCAGAAATCTTGATTTGCATAAATACAACTGCTGTAGTGAGTGGCAGAATCATGCTGTGGGGATGCTTTGCCTCATCAGGGAAGAGGAAAAATTGCTGGACATGAATACTTAAGAAAACTGTTACTATTTTTTGTTGGCTAGTGTGTGGTCTTTCAGGTTTTGAAAATCGGCCGACAATTGGCTGACGGTTCTAAAATTGTGTAGAGTGAACTGGGCTTTATTTGACACACATAAGAATGAGAAAAAAGAGACACCCCAAAAGATAATTTTTTAAATAAGTATTGACTCCTGGAAGCTAAAAACTAGGAATGCTCCGATTTTTCCACTACCGAAATCTGAGGTTGAGTATCAACTGATACTGGTCCGATACAAACAGTGCCGAAGCTTTTCTATTTTTTAAACAAAGACAATGTACTGAATTACAAATATGATAATTGTCCACCAGTACAACACATTTAAGTACGCCATTAGCTTCACAATCTTTGTCAACCATGTAAAAACAACTTTTATTAGTTCAGTCAGTTTTATCAGGAGTGTAACAGCAAATGTAAAATAAATAAATAAACTCAAACTGACTAAAACAATAACCTGGTTAAACATGTAAAAAATAAACTGAAACAGATCTTCTTTCAATTGGTTCAGAAATTGCAATTAGGAATGTTAATAAAATATAAAATAAATAATAAAGCATGATGTCGCTACAGAGCATAAAACATAGAATTAGACTGAATAGATCTGCTCTAATGAATCAGGAACATTGTCATGATACCTGATCCAGAAGTTTTTCAATATCGGGACCAATACAGATATTAATTTCAGATTGGTGTATTTCTACTAAAAACAAAAGCAGATTTTTTTTAAATAAAAATTGTGAAAATGATGTATCGTTTTGCTTCCTCTTTTCAATTCTGTGCAACTTTGTGTTGCATACAACACAAAAGGCCTATTGAATAACATTGTGGTTTGTGGTTATAATTGTGATAAAGTCTAAGTATTTCTGTAAGACAGCAGCTTGATTTTATTTAGAAATGACCCGATCATTTCCAAATGGAAGTACTTGCATGTTGATCTCTTCAATTTTGTTTTGCAGTGAACACAGGCACCTTTTTATGCACACTGATTTACTTTTCTTATGGTGATGAGGTGTAGTGACTTCAGCAGCTCAAGTTGTGTCATAAAAACGTCCACCATGGACTAAAAAGCCATCGTCTGTGAGGTCCCCACAGAGACACGCCAAGGGAAGAGAAAGCTTGCAAAAGACTCTTCTTCCTTTCTCTTTTTAAAATGTTGTTTGTGTGTTGAACGCTTGTTCTCTCTCTCCGCCCCCCCGCCACCTGACATGCACCATGTCTGTAAACTTCCTATTGACAGAGTTTACGCCTGAGGGGACATTTTGTACTTTAAAAAGGAACAAAAAAAAATCTTGTTTGTCATTTTGTGTGCTGATAGAGATAGCGTCATAACTTGTTTCCTGTGGTTTCTTCTGATGTCTCGGCATGCTGCAATTTGAGTCTCGTCTGTACTCCCCGAAGTCATGTGTGCATAAACACGCATGCACGCACAGACGGCACACACCCACACGCCTTCACACACGCCTTCACACACGCACACACACCCGCTGCACACACGCGCACTCCGCTCTGAGGCGTCCTCTTAAGGTGCTGTTGGTCATCAGTCCTAAAGGACAGATGGACAGCATCTTTCTGGATGATTTAGTGCATCACCTGGTGGACAATGGTAAGAAGAGCACAGCATAATGGGGAAACTACATTCAAAACCTCAACCTTGTTCAGTTTGATTAAATTATTTGAACCTTTGCCCTTTTATTGAAAAGAGGCAGAAAATAGAATTTAATATTTTAACTCATTTCTTGGAATTTTTTTCCTAATAGGAAATTAAATTTAAATTGAATTTTTGTTTTAACATCTTCATTTCTCCTGATCAGCATCTAAAGTCATTGTTGGTCGTTTTAAATGTCAATGAATATAGGTTCCACATCTTAACTGCATTTACGTATTATAGAGAGAGAGAGTAAGCAATTTTTTTTTTTTTACTATGACTGTGCAGACTTATCTGTGCTCGAGGTCTGCACTTTAATGGGCCTTATTGATCTAAACAACATCAGGGGGTTGCGGTGATATTAAGGCAGAGATAACTTCTTTGTAATTCCACTCCAACAATATATTAGCCTTTTATTGGTCTAAATAACTTTGGCTTTTAGACAGTAATGCACCAGTAAGTCAAAGCGGCTCTTCATGTCGGCAGGATCTTTATAAAGCATTTCCTCTGGACATCCTGCTGCGAAGGGAGTGAAAAACGGCAAGTTAAAAGGCATGCCGGGAAGTTTCTGTGTCGCTGCTGTAAATTATATCTCTTTTTTTCATTTTTTTTGTATGTATGAATAAAGGTAGGAGAGGTTTATGAACAGGAAGGGGTGGAGGTGGCAGGGATCAGTTTCTACTTGCATGTTTCTGCTATTTCATGCGTGATGATATAAATCGACCTTCAACTACTGCATGTAGTTTGCAGCATGTCACTGTTAACTTTAACACAGTTAACTACTTATGTACACATCAGTTTGCTACTTTAGTGTAACAAAGTATTGCACAGGATGAAGTTAGAAAGCGCAGTTACTTTTCTTTCTGTGGCTGTTCATTCAGGCTAATATAAATCAATTCATCTTTATAGTTCACCAACCTAACATTCTGAGCCAAGTTCTCAACATTGATCATATTTTATCTGAAATGAAGTATAAAATTGCCATCATTCACCATTTACGTTAGCAGTCATGTGCTTGCACATTATTTTGTATGTAATTTCTACTAGCTTATTTATGTGCTTTCTCTTTCATAAATAGCATAAATAAGCTAGCCTCTACTAGCTTATTTATGTGCTTTCTCTTTCATTCCTACATCAACTATATTTTATTTTGGCCAAATTCAAAAGGCAGCTGCTTCTATTCACACAATTTAAGCGATTAATCCTCAGAAAATGTAAGGTCTATGAGAGACTGACTGAATAGTGGTCCTTTAAGACTATGTTTACTTTAAAGCACAAGATTAGTAGTGTTCAGGGTTTTGCCCTGAAAACTTGTTAAGCCCGGTTGTAGGGGCACCAGGCAGTCCACCAGTGTTTTTGTGTTAATAAATGTGAAAAGGTACAAAAACTTGGAGGGGCACAAACAGAAATCTAAAGTTGGAAATAACAGCATGTGAGGCTAACGGGCAGGTGCAGGGACCAGTTCAATGTGTCTGCTATAAACCTATCTTAATCTGTCTTTACTGTCACTTTTACTGGTGTATAAAAAACCCTTATTCAAAAATAAACAAACAATGTTTGTTCTGGTGGGGTCAAGTAATGCCTGGTGGCCTGCCAGTCTTATAATACTATGGGGGAAACCTTGGTGTTGTTTTTTTTAATTAAATCCTGATTGTATTTCAACATATCAATTGACATAATTGCCACTAATGTTAAATCAACGACCGCTGAAGATAGGCACCAGCACCCCTGGTGACCTCACTACGGATAAGAGTGTAAGACGATGGATGGATGTAAATTCAACACAAAACTTGAGAATTCATTTCTGTTACTTATAAAGTCTGAGAGGTGGATAAAGGCTAAACGTCAAACTCTAGAATACATATTTGAGTCTAAAATGTAAAATATCCAATTCTCAACTTTAAAGTTGATCAGAATTGCAAATAAAGGTAAGGAATCTTTGTGTTTTTGACGCATATGAATGCTTCTGCATGAGATTATAATTTTCTTTTTATTCAGCTAGTATTACTGTTGGGTAATGTGAATGTGGGACCCATGCTGTTCAAATTTTTCTCATGTTTTTTTTTTTTTAAATTATTATTATTGTAATGAGTACTAAAAACACTTCTTTTTTTTTTGGTGTGAATTTTATACATTTTTTAAAGTAAATAATACATTACGTTTTCAAGAACTCAAAAGACATTTGCAATATTTCTGCCCTTTCAAGGATGGCAAATATCCAATATTTATAGGAAATAACAAACCCATTCATCTAGCAGTGTGCTTTTGAGAGGCAGGGGGGTAGGGCTTTATAATTTGCAGCTATTTAAAGCCTTTGCTTTTAGTAATGAATTATTTTGTCACCTCCTCTGTGATGAGATTCATCTTTAATAACTGTAACAATTATTTTATTAAAAAGAGAAGCCAAGTCTTTATGCCTATCTCACCAAGGTCTCAAGCTGGAAGGAATTCTCATTAAGAGCATTATATTACCTGATGCGCTTTCAGCTGGATATCCTGCTGAAATTACATTAGGTGTCAACAATTTTGTGTTAGAAGTAAGCAGCCGTATTTACAGAGGCTTGCTTGTGTTTTTTCATTTAAAGCCTGACACCGAGAGATGCATTAAAAAAAATTACTAATGCTCAATCTAATCAAGTCACATACAGAGAAAAAAAAGAAACTTGATAAAATGTTGACTTTTAATATAAGGCGAGCGTTAGGCTGTCATCAACAAAGATGTAATCTTTCATCAGAACTTTTTGATAACTGGAGATAATTTTTTGTGATTTATTTAGCTGGCTTGCGTGTGCACTGTTCCAAGAAGGTGAAATCTCCTCCAATATGAGGATCAGGTTGTTTTGTGTCATGATTGATTTATCAGCACATTTCCATCTACATCCTGCGTTCCTTCTGATGGTTAGCATGGTGTGCAACATTGTGTTTTGCTAATGGTTCCATGGCCCAGGGTGGCTGCTAATGACATGGTTGTAATTGTTTGTCAGTGTGATAATGTGTGATTTCCTATTTCCATGTGAAGTTGGACATTTGATGAAGGAGGGCTCTTGTCAGGAAGACAAAGTACTGTCATTTGTCACCAGCTAAATGCGCTTCTCAGCAGACACCCTCTTGGATTTCACTGCCACTATCACACTCACAGATCCATTTTTTTGGGCTATTGCCATAATTTCCACAATATTCTGCGCCTGGAATTGGAGGGTGGGAATCATTAATCGTCTTCTGGCTTCTATGTGTAGAAACCCAGATAAAGAGAGTGGGTTATATTAGGTAGAAAACAGGCTCAACACTCAACTTTAGTGCCTTGCTAAAGGATTCCTTCTCTTTTTTGTCATGTTTCAAGTGGGGATACACTGATCTACTTCTTTTAATGCCGATATCAATAGTTGAAGTTTAGTGACGGCCAGTATAGATCTGATACAGAAAAACAGTGCCGTATTGACTTAAAATATTTCTTTTTTTAAACACAGACATAAATGTACTGACTTGCTAATTTTTTTATATCTCTACACCATTACAACACACCAGTAAATACACAAATAGCTTCACAAGCTTGGCCAAACATATCAAACCAACACAACTTGAATTTGTTCAGTCATTTCAATTAGGAGTATAACAGTCAATGTAAAATAAAAAATAAAGAAACTGAAACTGACTAAAACAACAGGTTGACTATCTTGGTCAAACATGTGAAAAATAAATGGCAACAAACCTTCCAAATTGTTCAAAAAGTGAGTTGTGAATTCTAAATGTAAATTAAATAATAAAGCTAGAGCACAAGGCCTAAACGACTAAATAGATCTGCCCTGATGGAATGGAGACGCCATCGTCGTTTCTGATCTAGACTTCTTTTGGGATCAATGTAGATATTAATATCGGATCAGTGCATCTCTAGTTTCAACCAACATTTACTGTGTGTTGTTGTAATCTCATGTGAAAGTGGATGGAAAAGGATGTTTTGGGGGTTTTTTGCAAAAATGTGTTTTAAAAGTAATTTTAAGAATAAACTGAGCTTGATGCACTGTTTGATAACTCATAAATTGGAAGACACAGTGCTTTTACAGAAAGTAACAACAAATAAAACAGTGTGTGAGCCATCAACAAACACCAAAAATGATTAGGCCGATATTAGTCAGTTTCAAACATATTGTTGTCAGCGTCATAAGTCAAACCAATATAGGTTCACTAATATTAGTGAACCTATATTCATTTCCATTTTGTTGCTAATTTTGTTTCAGAGAATCAATATCAGCAGGTAGAGGGTCATTTGGAAAGGCTAATGAAATCAGAGGTTGTGTAACAGTATTCAACCATTATTTTTTTTTTTTAACGACATGAAAATTTGAAGGCTGTCGGTCATTTGACAGGTGAAGTGCTGGTAATTAAAGTGGAGTCATTTAATTTAATTTATTATAAGTTATTGGGGCCGCAGTCTGTGCTTTCTTTTTCACTACGGAGAAAAAGTTAGATGCGTTCATCTAATGCTTTATGTGTGATGGATTTGGATTCACAGTTTAACTAGGTGAATATTAACCAAAGCGCATAAAAATGTGGCTAAATAGCCTAATGTTAATATGATTATAATTTGAAGGGTAAAAATACTACATGACCAATTTTTTTTTATGTTGTCCATCAAATGACAGATAACAAAAAAGAAATATATATAAAATTGGTAAATATTGGTTATCGGTCTGATATAACTATCGCTGTAATAGCAATAGTTATATCAAATATCATTATTGGCCCCAATTTTCATATTGGTGCATCACTAGTCATAGTTTTTATAATACATAAAATATGAACTTGAAGACTACGTCTTATCAGGTGTTATTTAGAATAGAATAGAATAGAAGTACTTTATTCATCCCAGCAGGGAAATTACTTCACAGTTACAGCATAGAGACAAGACACAATAACAACTACCACTGAGTAGTAGTTGTAGATAAAATAAAAATAAAATATAAAATGCTATAGATTGTAAAAGTATAAAATGCTGTTAATATAAAAAGCAACTTAAGAGCAGTCCTTGCAAAGATTAAAAAAAAATGCAGATATGTATATGTAAATATATGTACAGCAAGTGTGCCGTAGTGCAGTTGTCCAAAATTGGACTGATTAGTTCAGAACAGTGATTTAGCTTTTATTGTACAGTGAGATGGCATGTGGCAGGAAGGATTTCCTGTATCTGTCCCTACGACAGCAGAGCTGGAGCAGCCTATGTGAGAAGGTGCTCCGCTGTCTGTCCACTATGTGGTGGACAGACCTTTTTTCCATCAGCTTCCATGACCCTGCCAAAATAAAAAAAAATTAAAATCCCCACAACATGATGCTGCCACATCCATGTTTCCCCCCACACCTTATATTTTGCAAACATTCAGTGTTCAGTGAAGGCAGATGGTTGCACTGGATTTAATTTATGGGTGTCAAAGTAATGCAAGTGATTACATGTGATTTTTTTTTTTTTTTTGGTAAAAAAATATTGAGAAACCACATAGCATTTTTCTTGCACATCACAAATTATGCACTGCTTTGTTTTCATACCATTTGTTATTGTTAACACACCTCAACTAGTCTTGAGGAACAGTGGTTTTGAGATTAGGATTAATAAATGGAAGGATAAACATGAACGTTCCTTCACTTCTCGTTCAGTGCTGACATCTAGAAATCCTCTAACTGTATTTGCAGAAAGGAAGAAGTGAAATTACTGAGTTTGGTAATCTTTTATTAGTAGTGTTTGTCAGGAGTCCTCACTTCCTTAAGAACAGAGAAAAGGTTTCATCATCCTTGGCAGAAACGTATCGCTGGCTCGTATCGCCATGTGCATTCAAGTTCACGCCTGCAATTAAACGCGTGTCTAGATGATCCGATCTTGAGGGGGAGACTCTTAGTTTGTGTCCCAACACTTTGAAGCATGGTGCACAATCGTGTGTCAAAATTGATGTCTGTTATTTACAAAAAAGCAAAAAAATTGCCTTATTGTTCTTCTGTCAAACAGAAGATCAGGGGTCAATGGGTCCAATAACAATATCAATATTGATGACCCATTGATGCAGCTCCCACAGCAAGACCTGGAAAAAATAACACACAGGCTTCATCATCACTTAGCTTAAAGTGCTTTGTTTTTACATGCACAGCAGGAGAAGGGGATTCCTGTGTGGCTATATGTCATTTGTCTGGTGGGTGAGACATCCATATGCCTTTAGGGCTTTCATGTTCATGTTTAGCACTCTTCACCTGTGATCTGATCACAAACAGTAGATGATAATGCCTTTTTTTGCACAAGGTCAGACATATTCATTTCATCCATTGATCTTTATGGAACAGGCAAAAAATAAAATGTATTGGACCACGGGTCTGCAACCTGTGGCTCTTTAAACTCTCCACATTTTTTTCCTTCTTTGTTGTGTTTTTTCTGGAATGACACTAATGATCAGGTGTTACATTAACGGAATACTTTCCGTATTTTTTTAAATCAACGGAAAAATTTGAAGCCTGTCCGTCATTTTCACAGATTACAATTCACTCCCCTGACTATATTTGGTGCAGATGCCTGGGACACTTTCAACTTTAAACAGAGAGTACATGGTGGTGGTAACTAAATCAGTCAATAAAACATCCCTTCTGAATATCATCATGGACACTGAATTAAATGCATCTTTAGATGACAGCATAGTGAAAAGTTATGAGCAGGAAACTTTGGATAGCGCCTGGTTAAAAAGCGCATCAAAAACTTTGGCTGAAGTGGTGCGTTTAACAAGCCTACAGTTCATACAGAATCGAGAAACTATTTTATATGTGTTAATCTATTTATTGTTTAAATGGAGAAGTACAGTTTACCTTGTTAAAAACAAGAAAGTAGTGAGTTAATTATACTGTAACAATTGTATACGTGGCTTTGCTTTGCTCTGTTCAAGCTGCGGGGATGGGATCCTTTCAATCAGTCATCCCAGAAGATCTGCAATTGACTCATCCTGCATTAAAACATATAATATATGCTTTGGAACTCAGTGTTGTCAGAAGTATTAAGGAATTTTTAATCAGTATCACAGTGTATGAAGGGCAGGACTAGAGGTGCAATCTTATGTCACATCCATGGTGGATGAGGGTATTTTAACATCCACACTTTTCCTAGTGAAATGATGAAACACCCTCACTTTCCAGTGTCTTTTGTCAGATTTGGCTCCATTTTTGCTCTGTCTACTGTAGAACTCGCGTGTGGTTTGCGATCAGTTAATTGTAGCCTTTGCTTTTTTAGCATTATCTAGGTCTCTAAACTTGATGGGGTTTTTTTAGTGTTTTTTTCCTTCAAGGACAAATGGTACAGGAGAAGGCAAATCTCCCATGCGCTCCCCGAGTTCTTGCTAAGCAGCACATCCCCTTTTCAGCGCCAGCTGTTCCCTCGGATACACCAGACCACGCTGAAATTCTCCTAATATAATTCCCGGGGCTCGGGAGAATAGTGCAAAAAAAACCAAAAAAAAAAAACAAGCGTGCCAACGAGGAGAGCGTTGAATTTTTCATAAGTGGGGCTCTGGGCTTGTGGAGTTTAGCGGGCAGCGCTCTCATTCATGAGCAGATGTTCAGTGCAGTTACACTCCACAGTTAATATGAACTTGCTGGCCTCTCCGCCATTGGCTACAAGGACGTTGGCAGAGATCTGACATCTGAGAATTCCTCCCCAGTAAAAAACGCAGGTCGGGGAAAGCGATTGCTCCAGCCTTTTTTAGCCACTTCTTTATAGTCCAGGAGCTGGATCCCGGATAAGTGGGGGCGGCGGGAGGGGTTGAGTGCTGACAGCCCATCCGTCTTCAGGCCGACAGTGATGAAACGCCCGCTATTGTTTGCTTTGGGAATAGTGATGAAATTCTCGCAAAATAAGATAATTTCCACAAGTTTTACACTCACTTTTCATATCAACCACTCAGCAGGTGAGATCTCAAATCACCCAAAGGCTGAAACATCACTCATTGGATTGAAACAAACCTTTTATGGTGAGTAATTATTACCCTTGAAACAGGAAATTCATAGAAACAAGGAACCTGTGAGGAAAGGAGGGGGTATTAGCAGTTTGGCCCTGAGCTGAAACCAGCTGGTGCTGTGGTCAGCCTCCCCTGCCTGGCGCCTCAGACATCTGCATGGTCAAACCGGCCAGCCACGCGTTTTGATGTGGCCCCGCAGATCTTTAATAGTTTCCTCCTGACAGAGAGAAGTGAGGGGCTGCGCGGCTCCAGAGAGCAGTGTACATGACACCAAGACTTGGGCCAGTCAGTCCCGATTTTTTGTGTGAAAGTCATCACGGCAAAGTTGCACACGTGGGACTTTAAAGCGAGCAAACGACAAGTTCTTGTTTCCTCCGCACATCTCATTTTCACTTTCTAATTGGTCGTTTTCAGGTTGGCTTTTACAAGAGCAAAACTAATTAGTGTTTCTAAATTCAGCAGAAAAAAAGAAAAAAGAACACCAGCTTGCATGATTGTTCTGGTTTCCTCTGTGGTGTCAGGCACTCAACAAGAAAATAAGACTAATCATTTTCTAAATTGCTCGTATATTTAAAGCCGGGAGCCGAGTGGAACTGCCATTCCTCCTGGCATTTTGTTTGGCAGGAATTGAGGAGGCAGTGGTTGCCCTTTCCCGCCTGTGTACTCTCTTTGTAACTCATGGGAAGTTTAGACTTGGGAGGCCTGTGGGAAAAAAAGGGGAAAAAAACAACAACAAAAAAAACAATGCGTTGTGTTTTAGGTGGGGTTATTTCTGCTTTTATTAGGAATGTCCTGCTGACAGGAGCAAACCCGGCCGAGTTTACAGTAGCTGTGACATTGCCGTTACCTTTATTCAAAGTGCTCCAGCTGCAGCAAGCCCTCAGGAAGCCCCAGTGAAGGCAGGTCCACAGAGGCAGGCCAGAGATAGGCGGGGGTGTCAAACACTGTTTGAATTGGCAGACGCTACCCCCCCTCGGGGAACTTTTCCCTAGCTTTGCAGAAAAGCCGGTGGCGTCGGCTGTGGCGGGGCAGGCGGTGATTTAAGGGGCAGAATGGGCTTTTTCCACCTCTCCTCCCCTTTCAGGAAACGCATCTTGCCGTTTATCCCCTTTGTGTTTTCACTCTAAGGGACTGAATCACAAAGGTCAGCTATAAAAGGCCGTGGACTAACATTTGATAACTGTAATGGGACAAAATATTATACTAATTAATTGGTTTAAAAAATGTCTTCAATCTAATTTGCTGACATTTATGTAACCTGAATGTAAGCAAAAATACCCTGGGTTGAGAGCCTGAGTGAAAATGTATAGTATTTGGAGCTAAAATTATATAACATAGTAATTCACACAGGAGATGTACCGATCCCCAATTTTGCTGCAGATTCCCATTGTTTTACTAAAGGTTTGAACAAATTTAACTGATTCCAGGTTCTCTTTAAGAACTATAAATAACTACAAAATACTTTTTTTAACTTTACGGATGAATGGAACATTTCTGTCACTCCTAATTTTTTTATTGATATTATGACCAGGTCCCATAATTGGTGACATTTCTTGCAATACTGCAAGTAGTTTTCAAGGGAATGCATGTTGAACACTAAATTACCTCTTTTCTGCTGTGTATTATGTAAAACTGGGATGTCAGGGAAAAGGTGGCTAAAAATCTCTGCAGACTCCACACATCCTGGACACAAACCATTTAAGCACACAGTATGATACCATAAATATTTGCATTAATTCAGCCTCATCTTCCGCTTTTGCAAAAACACTAGATATATAAATATTTACAAGAAATACTTTCCATTTTTGATATATTTATATTTTAAATTTCTGTAAAAGCAAAGGCCAATTCCTCGTTAGTTTGCACAAACTTGGTGAATAAAGCGGATCCAGATCCTAACAGGGTTACCTTAATAACACTGTCTATGCTTTTTTAAAGAAAAACAGTTCTTGCTTTTTGCATTATTTTTTATTTATTTATTTTTTGTATGCTGGAAATACTGTTTTTTGTTTTTTTTTTAAGCCAGCTAACCTGTAGTTCATAACAACATACTACCCGACTTCTTTCATTCAAAAAGCCTTTAAACCAGAGAACCAGCATGACAATTTTTTTTTCCTGTACACTTTGATTCTGTATAGATGTAATCTGTTTTTTATTTCCCTCAACAGGTTTAGAAGCCAGTGATTAAGAAAAGCTTGATCAAAGGTTAAGGAGGAGTTGGGGTTTAACATTAGTTAGAGCAGTAATCAATTTCAAGGGGGCTCTGTTCCAGTCATTGGAGTGCGTTATTTTTTTAATAGTCTTGTTGTATATATATATATATATATATATTTATTATGTGTGCATCTCCAAATATTTAAAAGGCACCTAGGCAGTGAATGTTAATTTCAGAGTGACCTGTTTAGTTTTCCTCCAACTTAACTCAAGCATGCTGTAGGAAAAAAAAGACACAGGGGGTGATATGGTAGGCATTTCAGATTGTGGAAAAAAGTATGTGTTTTTTATTTTATTTTTTTAACACTTTTGTGAAACTAATTTTCACCGTTTTTCTCTTTTTCTGGTCCCCCCCACGCCTTCCATCTCTGCCCCATATCCTGCCCTTTGCTCACTTTTGATCTCCTCTCCACTTCTCCATTTGCTCGACCAGCGAGGAGACTCCGGCAGTGACATCCTGTGGAGCCTGACATCAAAGTAAGTACCCAAAGTGGAGATGCTGCTCACGTCTTTTGAAATAGAAGTCTGCTTTATATTGAAAACCATCAGCAGGTTTTTAGTCACCACAAGACTTGTAGGAAAAGGGGTTTTGTGTAGTAACAGACAGCAGCTGTTTGCTGACATCAGCTGTGACTGCTAGAGTCCTGCAGACAGTGACGCAGGCTGGACAGCGGGGAGTTAAAGGTTAACCATGAACCTGACAGGCGCAAGAAATTGCAGATTGTTGCTCGCTCATGTCTGCATCGCTCGCCCTCCCCTTCACTGGACTATCCTAGAAGTCATTACTCCTTGTGTGGTGTATAAACATGTCAAAAACAAACCGTGACCCCAAAGCAGAGCCTCCACAAAGCAAAACAATTTCAAAGCCTGGGATGTAATGTAAACACAGAACATGGCTAACCTTCACGCAGGGAAGACTTCACCTTAAACCTGCTGTTTGTTTTATCGTCCCCTGTTGACCTTGGTCAGGTCGGATTTTCATCTCGCTCGTTTTTTTAGGTCCATGTGGTTCTGTGTTGACATTTAGGGTTCCAGGTTGTTGTTTACATGTACAGCACCTAACAGTAGTTATACTTGAACTTCTTCATATTTCTTGATATTAAGAGTTCCTGTACAGAGAAGTTTGCTTGAATCAGTTTGTAGGTCTGGTTAAGTGAGAAAAAAAGAAAATGGAGAACAGTTTTCAGTTCTTTATTCTATTAGCTAAAAGATGGAAATAAAATCTGATTTTTGAAAACATAGAATGCTTTGTACTTGAATTTATGTTAGATTTTTTTATTTCCGATTTGTTATATATCAAAACTTAGTTTTGTTAAGCTTTTTGAGTTACTTAGAGTTCAAAGATCATTGAAGTCTTTGTCAACAATACAAAATGCTCTAATTCATTCTGCTTTGGGCTCTAGATCACCTTAGATCAGCTTTTTAAATTTTTTTTGGTGCCAAACACAGATTTCAAACTTATTTTTAGGGCTTATGTTGTTCTAACAAAGAAATTGTTGAACAATGTTCTTTGCCTCTTTAGTAAATCTGAAGTGAACTTCATGGTTTGTGAAAAATGTAGCTTTTAAAACCCAACAAGGTAGATGTCTTTTACAGACTCTGATAGATTGTTTGCTTAAATTTTTATGGATTTAGTTTTGGGTATCAAACAAAAGGAGTCGAAGACATATGCGCCCCAAATTTCAGATTTTTTTACATTTGTAAAAGAAAATGTGGAAGTTATGGTCACCGCTGTGAAATATGGTTTTGGCAACAGCATGGTGCAAGGATGCTTTTATTCAGCAGAGAACATAAAAAAGCTCTGCTGAAGAAGTAGATGGAAAGATGGAAAATCTTCACTTCACAATTATGCACCACTTTGTGTTGGTCTATTATATAGTCTCAATGAAACATATTTAGATTCAGGGTTATAAAATAACATTCAAACGTCCAGCATTGAAAATACTTTTTACTAGGCTCAGTATGAGAGTTTACAGACAAAAAGCTTTCGATCAGCATCCAAATGATCCATTTTCACCTGCATTGTTTACAACGGTTGAACACTGTATGTAATAAATAAAGCTGGAATACTTTCTCACATTCTCCCTTTACATTCAGTTGTATACTGACTCTTCTTTCATAAAACCGTCTTCATGCTAACTGTTTAGCACAGTGCCAACAGTCACCGTACACTGACATGAAGCTGTATTTTTTTAAATAAAGCCCAGCTGCTGAATGATCAAATAGTCTCTAATTAAAGCCCGAATGTACACTCATGTAAAATTCTCTCTGGAATGCTAACAACCTGTGATATTTCCAACGGTTGAACATTACTGTTCCCCCTCCTTTCCAAGAAGGGAGGGGGGACAGATACAGAGAAAGAGAGGAAGGAGGGGCAGCGTTCATGTGGCAAGCTTACATGCTGTTCACATCTATGTCAGATTGAGGCTAATGAAGGACAGACTGATCCTTGGATTAGAGCCCTAAGCAAATGATCCCTCTTTGAATAAATTAGAAGCACCGAGCCCTCCCCACCACCCCATGCTGCGCCATAAAAGTGTTGACTTGTGGTTGGACGAGCCCCCAATTGTCACAGTGTTTGATACTATGTTCGAGCCTTTCTTCTTTCTGTTCTTCTATGTCATATATGTTTTGAGAATCTGTGATCATTTCCAGGTCAATACGTCTTCAGGAGCAAAGTTTGATAGCAAGTGGAAAGTATTGAGTGTTGAGTCATTTGACAATGTAAATGAGCCCTCTGAACATTTTTTCCCCCACCCTCTGAAGAGGGATGGCATTTACATATTGCAATTTTTTTCTTTTTTGAGCAAAACAGTATGGTAATCAAAAATATTTAAATATAATTTGTGAATTCTAGTTAGGAATAAGCAAAACAACAACAAAAAAAACTCCCTCTGAACTTTTTCCAAGTAATTTACAGTTAGAGCAGCTCAGCGCATAGATATGAATCCTAAACTCGTAATTACATGGCACTTTTGAATATTTATTGCCCAGACAAGGACACAGAGATGTAACCTCCTAACTTACCGCTCCATTCCTGCTAATAAATTCCTTTCTGCTTCTTTAGTGGTGGGGCTACTTTCACCGGCTGAAATACTGTCATTTGATTTTTGCTGATATAGCATGTGTACTTCATAGGAGAATGAACTGGATGTTTCCAATTAGCCTTAGTCGTTGCTCGTGTGTTGAAGCTGACTGAAGAAGTCTTGCTTAGACCATAGCCTTAATTTTTGTAGGTTTTTAGATTTTTTTTGTATTGTTCATCGTACTTTAAAGTCCATAAAGAGGACACTGTGAAGAATGTTGATGCAAATTTGATTTACAGCTGTAGCACATCAGAGAGAAGTAATTGATCTTCTGTAGGTAATGTAAAGGAAAAGAGAAACCTTTTAGTGGAACCTAGATTCATACTGTTTTTTGCGTTTCTTTTTTTCTACTTTCAACCCTTTATGCGTTTTAACTCCCCCCAAGAGTTCCAGTGTGTCTCAGTTGGAGGTGCACTAATCTCTCGGCTGGGGATTGGCACTGGCCAATTTTTACCTTGATTGGCTCTCATCAGTTAGGTCCTTTAAAATGTGCTGTGATATATTAATGCCTAATTAATTTCACTTTTTGAAACCTGTGGGATGTAAATGAGGTTATCTATACCTGCCGAGTAGCGTGCGCTAATTCCAGATTTTTGTGATTGCACCGAAAGGGGCAGTAATTAGGCAGAGGGTGGCGCCAAAGACACAGCAGATAAGATAATAATTGGAAGAAGAAAAACAGAAATTCTTGTTTTTATGAAATATGAGGAGAGACTCGCTGTTTTCTCCAGTTTTGTATTTTATATCTCAAAGACAACATAGATAAGAAAACTATGTTGATACTTCGCGATAATTTTGTAATTCCTCACATTTTCGTAGAATTACCCAAACACATAGTGCCATTTTATATAATAATAATATATATATATATATATATATAATATAATGTACACACACACACGAGGTGAGTTCTCTTGCCTCATGATCAACTGCAGAGTAAGACAGTAACAGTGAGCGAAAGTAAAGTCAAGTGCAGTAATATATTTTTCTCCTCTTACCACAGCAATCACATATTAATAATCGCAAAATAAACATTAAGCCTAAAACCATACTACTGCAACAGACTTAATGTTCTGCTCTTTGTGTGGGAAATATTTCAGTGCTCTTTTAGGGGCGTGGTTGTCAGTTGCTATGGGAATGAGTTTGTGTGTAGCCTGGCCAATGCAGAGAGCGAGAAAGACGTGGTTTTGAGTTGGGGTCTATATTTGTAAATATGATTATGATTAAGTCAGTGCCTCACCAGCTATGTACCTCACATCACTGATATACACACACATATACTGTATGTATATGCGTTCTGCTTTCTGGTCTAAGCTTTTTCTGGAGTAACATTTTGTCCACAGAGACATCAGTTTTCATTTTATTTGTTGTTTCTGTTGATTTGTTTACTTATTTTGGATATTTAAAATATCTCCCAATTCCAGAGTTAAATGTTCATTAGAATTTAAAGTTTATTGATCTTTGAGGATGTGTAATTGCATTATTTTGCTATTACCATTATATTTCTTCAAAACAGTCTCAAAACAATAATATTATCATTTATTGCAATTACTTATGCGGACAATTTAATGTCCAGCAGAATTTGTTATCGTGACATGCCTAGTCCATGCTCTACCCTCTGTGCCACCGCTGCGCCCTGGTCAAGCTTTTTAAAGATTGCAGATGGGCCAGAAAATGGCAACCTGTGCACTCCTACTGTCTTTGTAATTTAAAAAAAAACTGAATTAGCATGTCAGGCCTTAAAGAAGAACAGAAATGGGTATCAGCCCGAAAAGGCCTGATCAGTGCATCTCATCATACAATATTTCAAAACAGAGCTTTGGTCAGGAGAAGTGATGGCTCGTGGCATATGGACTACACAGATGTATGTTGTACTCGCCCCACACCTCTTGACCTTCCTACCATGCTGCAGCCGGCACGTAATCCTGAGCCCCTGTTTGTAAACATGAAAGCAGCAATCAGACGCCCGTTCTCCCCATTTGCTCGCCTCACAGACTGGCACAACACAACATGACAAGCAACAGATGTGTCACACTGG
Source organism: Xiphophorus couchianus (assembly GCF_001444195.1). NCBI lineage: Eukaryota > Metazoa > Chordata > Actinopteri > Cyprinodontiformes > Poeciliidae > Xiphophorus > Xiphophorus couchianus. The sequence goes on along the minus strand of NC_040234.1, from coordinate 22,369,886 downwards.
CTGAAATCAAATCAGCCGTCCAGCATGGACACCATCAGACATGTTGAGGCGGAGGGTGGAGTTGGGGGTGTAGAGGCAGCGAGGACTGCTGGCAGATGAGACAAGGCAGAGCCTCTGCTGCTCCCAGCTTCCTGTCTGGGGAAAAAAGGGACATGTCTGTTTGTGGGGCCGCTTTTGACACTCCAGTCAAAAGCGGAGTGTCAAAACTCTGTCATCTGGGTCGGCTCGCCACAGCTCGGATCATACGTACACATTGCATTCAAAGAGCGTCATATCAGCCGCGTGACAGGTAGGCTCTCAATGAGACAACAGCCAGAGGGGGATGTCCTTTTCAATACAAGTGCAAGCTCAAATGCACAGTGCACTGAGACAAAATAACATCATTTGACATCATTCTGAATGCTCTCATGTTGTCTTTTTTAGTCAGTGTATAAAAAATACTGTAATACTAGAAAAGGAAAGTTCGGAAAGGGAGAAGTTAAAAGGCAGCGACCGTTCTCTTTTGATGTCTACGCCTCGTAAACCGACCATTAAGAGAGTACCTTTACGCATTAAAGATATTCTCTAGGACTCCAACTGACAATCATTTTAGTAATTGATTATTCTATAGATTATTCTGATGATTAATTTGATTTTAAAAATGGTCATATTCTGCAGATATTTCATTCAAACACTTGGAACTTTTTATATATATAGTATTAGAAATACTTTGAAACATGTAAATAAACAAACCATTTTTTTAATCAAATAGGAAGAAAATGCCATAACACAGCATTCATTTAGTGAACACTGGATCATTTGTAGCAAAGGATGGATCTGCTGCTGGAAATATATTTCTAGCATCTAACCTTTTTAAAACATTTGAAAAATTCAACCTTTTTTGCTTGACTTAACATTAACACAATTGATTATTTTCTGATTATTAATTGGACAGGAAAGGGTGCTTAATAGATTTATTTATTTTTTACAGAATTTGAACTGGGTGAAGCTAAAACCACCACTGGAGGAACTTTGGGTGGGACATGTTTACAGATTATTTTATTTCATTTCTTTCAGCGTAATTGCTAAACGTATATATTTTCCTGCAGTTTTGGCTTAATTACTTCCCAGAGGTGTTGGGTTTTTTCAGCAAAAGGCCTTTTTTGAATCTGTCTGAATATCTGTATTGGTCTCGATGTTGACAATGTGCCTGATTCTAAAGGGCGGATCAATTCTCTGCTTTGTGTTTTGAGGACATGGTTTATTATTTATTTTGCACTATGTTTAGAATTTTTAGTTGCACTTTCTGAACCATGTGAAAGGTATGTTGCAGCTTATTTTTTTTTACATGTTTGACCAAGGTAGTCAACCTGTCTTTGTTTTTGTAAGTTTCTTTATTATTTATTTTACATCGGTTGCTATACTCCTAATTGCACTGACTAAGCAAATTAAAATTGTGTTGGTTTTTCATGTTTGACCAAACTTGTGAAGTTTTTGGTGTATTTGTTGCTGTACTGGTGCAGAGTTTTCAAATACATTTGTAAGTCGGCACATTTATGTCTTTAAAAAAAAAAAAAAAATAAATGTTTAAGTCAATTCAGCACGGTTTCTGTATTGGCTGATATTAAATCTGTCTCAGCATCGGAAGTAGTAAAGAAGGGTTCAGTGCATCCCTATGTGTCAATTCCAAAATTAGTGGACAGTTATTCCAATAATTGATTAATCACAATTAATCCAAATAATTGTTTCAGCCCTAATCTGCTTTTGTTAACCGCCCCAAATAGTGTGGCTGCAGGGGGAGAGAAACAGGAATCCACCATCAGGACAAGTGACTGAATGAAGGCGGAGCAGCAGCTGCTTGACTACTGCAGGCCATCACTGCACATCTGTTTATCTATCTGCCAGCCACACGAGTGTTTATACCCACAGGTATAATTGAGCTATTTTCCTGAGGGCAGCCTCACTAAGTTATGTTCCAACTTTCCATTAAAGCTTGTGGAGGTGGGGAGGGACGTTTGACTGATAGTAATCACGCCCAGCAACACTGCTATGTAAATACAGCTTATCAGCTTTACCAATTTGGTTAAGTGACACCAGCGTGGGTGATTCACACATCCAACTCGGGTGGCTGTGACACAAGGCCATACACGCCTTTGTCATTTATTAAACCACCGGCAACTCGTGTTCTTAACAACTAAGTACTCAGGAAGACACATAATTGCGAAAAACACTGTTGAAACAATATCAAGCTGGGAAAATGCAAATAGAAAGTTTTCAACCTGCCGGGCGGGTAAGCTTAACTGTATGCATTCAGCAGCACTGTATGGAAATTGAAATGAGAATATCTAGATCTAAAGCGCAGCATTTAAATATTCAAATGTTAACACCAAACAATATAGTGCATTATGGCTTTTAGTATTTGCATACAACTCTGTTTGCTGCTGCTGAGCTGGAAGAAAGAGAGAGAGAGAGACTATGTGGAGGATGTGGAGCACACAAATAAAGCTTTTGTCTTTTGGTTGTAAGGAAATGACATGTGATAACTGTCCCGTTCAGTTTAAACATTTATAGATATTACAACACCAGTGCAATTAAAGAGGAAAAGCACTTTCTATTGCACATCTGTTTGTGGTGCTTCTTTTTAAAAAACTAACGGTACAGAAGGGTTTGAGTGTTGTTGCTGTCTTTCCTATTTAAAAATGACATTTAAAAACAAGCAAACATTCATTAATAAAAACGTTCTAAGAATTTAGTCATTATCAGAACAGACTAGGTTCCAATCGCAGTTTTCTGACCGATAGCTGATTACCAATCTTTAACAAACCTGACCTTCCAATTCCGATTTTGGCTGATGTCAATTTTTTTTGTCTGAAATGTTGCTAAATAATAGCAAGAAAGTTAAGTGTACATCAGTGGGGTGACTATTGATAACTACAAACATGCAGACATGACCTGGTGGGCCAATCTATCAGTCAAACCTCTCTTATGGAAGAGCAGAAGAGGACAGTGGTAAATTTTAAGACCTTTGCTGAGGTAGATAAGATTGGCTTCACATATAAATATCGACTGATCACCGATCTCCAAAAAATTAAGAAAATTGGTACCGACAAATAGACTGGCCGATAAGTTGGTGCACCCCTAGAACAGACCACATCATAAAATGACACAGATTAATCAGTTATCTGGAGTGGCAGTGACACATTTAAAAAATCTTTTCTTCAAGGAAGTATATTGAGTGTATTTAAATGTTTGGATCCATGTGTTTCGATCTTATTAAATAATCTAATAAGATGGCTTATTTGTGGAAGTGACAGCCACCTTTTATATAGATCAGAACATTGGGATATAATGTGCAAAATGAAGCCTAGGCATACTGTATATTCAAACTGGAAGATGTTATTCATTTCAGCCAATCACGTCATCATGCGCCTCAATCACAGCCTATCGGTGCTGGTCTTTTCCTCATCTCCTCCAATCATAAAGCATCGCACCCTTAATAAGGTCCAGCATCCCGTCTTCACCCGCTTTCTTGACCAAACTTTGACCGTTCCTTGTCTGCTGCTATGTCCGACTTGGATTCCGACTATTTTGTCATGGAGGATCGCGGTCTCTTTCTTTCACCTCCACCTCACAGGAATCACCTCGTTTGGCCATCTGTCTGGATCAACCCTCTCCCTCTTCCATATTCTGATTGGCAGGAATTTTACCTAGACTTCATTTTAAAATCCTTCGAGGTCTTTATGTTGATTTGACCTCCCTCCCATTTTCAAGTCCTCAGATCCTCGGTTTGCTAAAGATCTTTCTATCAGAGAGTTTGTAGCCGCTTATAGCATTTATAGGGACGTCATTTGCTCTGTGTTTCTGGATTGTAGAGTCAAGATTGATGCTTATTTGTCTCTAATTGCAGACCTTCATCTTAAGTACAGGTGTTCCGTTTTTTATCATTACCACAAGGCTGTCGCTCCCACAGCAGCTTTGGTCCTATCTCAATCCAGTATTTGCTTAGATTGGTCCATCCTTGATACCAAAATTCTTATCATGCACACCCAAGCTTTTTCCTGTTCATCTTGCGGCTCTGTCAGCTTTCAAAGTTTGCTCTGCCCCTTCATGCCACTGCTTCCAACCAGTCCCATCCGACATTGATTTCCGGCCCCTTCTATCTATCAACTCATGGATCACCATGTAGGAGAGTACAAGTCTTTAATAACACCGCTATTTGTAATAACTTTAACGAAAGCACCTGTTCATTTCCATTTTGTAATTGTCTCCATATCTTGGGATGTGCAAGGAAGCACATTCCAAGTCAATCTGTCCACGCTGTCCATCCAAGGGCCATTCTGGATCCAGGACCTGATTTTCCATTTCCTGGCAACCGCAAATATGATCCTGGAATTAACTTTTCTACTTGGGCGCCATCCGGATCGTTCCTTTGTCAAGTTCCTACTCAAAGGGTTGTCTCAGGGTTTCTATATCAGCATTTTCTCCCCACTTTCACCCTTTTCTGCCCCAATCTCCAGTCTGCGCTCTGCGAGCCAGAGGTTGTGACCCGGTTACTTCAGCGGAAAGTTTCCCAGCGTTATATAATTGGTCCTTGTAAGTCTTCTCCTTTCTTCCTCTTCCATGTTAGAAGAGGAAGAACATGCGATGGGCATCGCTATGCATGCGATGCCCGTTGCATGTTCTTTCTCAGACTGCATTGCTACGCACAAGTATAGCTACTCATCGCTACTTACTCTGGAAAGAAATGCCTCATCCTCGATTTGTCAGCCCTTCATTCTGGCCTGTAGCCAAGCATTAACTCTCATTCACACACGCTCATTCTTTTTGTATTATGCTTCCATAAATCATGCCATTTCCTTCATAAAAATTTAGGGTCAAGGTGCTTGGCTCAAAAAGGCTGATTTTAATGATACCTTTAAGGTCATGCCTGTGCACCCTTCTCAGTGGCACCTGCTGGGAGCAAAATGGGAAAACCATTTTTACATTGCAGTCAGGCTCACCATCAGGTGAAGGAGTAGTCCTTGCCTCTTCAACAAACTCTCCAAAGTACCCTGTTGGATTCTGCTCAATGTCTCCATCCTCGCCTCAGTCCTCCACCTGCTTGACTACTTTCTTGTCATTGATCAGCCTTTTACTTCCCCCAGCCCTTCTTTAGGTATTCTCCAGCAATTGTTTCACTGTTCCTTGATCCGAGGAGAAAACCATTGGCCCAGCCAAACGGCCCTAGTTTCTCGATAATCACTCTAGACTCCAAGACTAGAGTGATTACAGTTTGTCCCTCACTCCCTGGGGACAAACTGTCCCTCATTCGCAAAGTCTTTCAGTCTCATATCTTCTTTTGTTCTTTCCAAATGTCAACTCCTGTCCCTTTTAGGCCACCTCAACATTGCCATGCGCATCATTCCCCAGGGCCACATTTTCATCTCCCACTTGCTTGACCTTGCCAATTTTGTCCCTTCCCTGCTGAACCCAGTTACCCTGGACAAAGGGTGCTGTTTCGTTCTTGCCTTCTGGTCTAAGCTCCTCAATGACTGGAATGGTATCTCTTTTTTATGATGACATTGTTCGCTCAGCTGATTCCATTCAGTTTTACACAGATGCTGCCCCATCCTCAGCTTTTGGATGTTTTTTTTAGGGACGATGGTTTGCCGAAGCTTGTCCTCCTTTCTTTCCTTCCGTTGAGTCATCCGCTTTTTACAAAATCATCCCCATCACCGTAGCTTGCTGCCTGTGGGATCAGCTCTGAAAACGTAAGCGCTTTGCCGAGCTATGCGACATCGCAGTCATTGAAGCCATTAACTAAGGCCAATCTTCATCCAAGTCAATCATGCCTTTTCTTCATTGCTTTATCAGTCACTCCCAATTTTATCATTACAGTTCATCACGTCCCCTGTTACTCTATTACCATTATTTGTCTCGTTTTGAATTCCAGGTGTTTTGCTGCATGTGTCCATCAGCAGACATTCATCTTACCCCCATTCTTCCATTCGAGGATCTGCTGCTACACTAATCATTCCATTTCAGGATTTTCTAATTTAGATTTTCTAATTTCATTCTATATGAAGACAGGTTTAGCAACCTACACTCATGTTTGAAAGCTAAAGAGATTTAGCTTTCTTTGACCTTACATTCTATCCAAATTACCATTTCTCTCTCAAGCTCTCCAAAGGGAAAGGTCCCGTCCTGGTTCTAATTGCCAATTCTGCCCCTTCCTTGCCATGTTTAAATTCGCACTCAAATGTCAAAAGATAAGTTCTCATTCCGCACCCCTGCTCCTCACACCAGAAGGCTCTCCATGACCGCTGCGTGGTTTATCAAATTTCTTCGTCAAACCCTAGCTGTATGCAACCTGTCTCCTGGTTAGTTCTCTGACCACTCATTTCAGATTGGTGGAGTCATGACAGCAGCTTTTCTTGGTCTCCTTCCAGCAACTCGGTCATTTGTTGTCCTCGGCTTTTTCCTTGTACATTCATCCAGATTGCTCCTCCGCGCTTTCTGCTCAACATACTCTCTTTTTTTAGGTAAGCCCATGTCGACAAATAACTGGTGGTGGTGTTTTTGTCGATTACCTTTTTCCTCTGTTCAAGTTGACAGTCCCTACATTTCCCCTTTAAGCAGCCGGCTAGTCCTGCTATTTCCATTCATCAGGCATAACTTTACTCTCCTCTGTTATTTTTCTCTTATTGTCTCTTTTCACCTGCCATCAATGCCACCCGACGCCCTTGCAGGCACCTCTCAACATCTTGGCAGGCATTCTCGTCTTTCTCTTTCCATGCCCACACAGGCCCTCCATGCCTTGGCAGGCATTCTATCTTCATCTTTCTTTACCAACGCCCTTGCAGGCACCCCGTGCCCATGCAGGCCCTCTACGCCTTGGCAGGCATTCTTTTCGTCTTTCTTTATCATTTGCGGGCACCTGAATATTATGCAAGCCCTTTCATGCCTTGGCAGGCATTACATCTCCATCTTTTCTATCAACACCCTCGACAAACACCTGATGTCTTCACAGGCCCTCTCAACACCTCGGCAAGCACACAATGACGGGACCTTTTCAGTCAGACAACTGACCCTCACGGTACCCTGACAAACTCTCTGATTTTCCACTCTTTGACAAGCATCCAAGTCTCTTTTGACTACTCCAAAATCACTCTCTTACCTCTCTGCACCTCCTTGGCATCCTTTGATTTTTCAGGCATACATATACAGATTCCAATATCAGATCGGTGCATGTACTTTTTTTACAGTTTTACATAGCTGTGCCAGATTCAATGAAGAGCTACTTTGAATGCTGATTTTTAGTTGGCGTTGGATCCGGTGGACCATATTAGCAGATGAATTAGTTTTAATTAAAACCATTTTTGATGTTGGACTGAATGTGTGTGACCACTGGTGAGTCTGTAAGTTACTGCATGTAAACGACCATTTATTTTGCCGTGATGTGAGCTCAAAGTGCAACGCTACCATCTGCATACCAAACGATTGTGTTAAAAATAATAATGGATAAATGACTGATTGTTCACTAGTGATTGGATTCCTTTGTTCCTGTTAAAGCAACTTAAGTGAGTTTTTCTTTAGTTGTGCGTCTAGCCCAGGTGTGGGCAACTCCAGGCCTCGAGGGCCGGTCTTCTGCAAATTTAGATGTATCTCTACTTCAACACACCTGAGTCAAATAATGAGGTCATTAGCAGGACTCTGGAGAACTTGACTGCACTTAGGAGGTGATACAGCTGTTAGATTCAAGTGTGTTGAATAAGGAAGACATCTAAGAGTTGCAGGACACCGGCCCTCGAGGACCAGGATTGCCCACTCCTGGTCTAGCCCTAAATGTTATGTGCGTTACACATAACACTTGGTAGTAAAGAACAATTTATTTTGTATTTCCATGTGTTTGACATCATTGGAAAGTTTAGACACTTCCAGAATATGTAAATAAGTAGACCTGTTCATGGTTTGTCATGACCAGTCACATTTACGAAACAGCATCACTCTTCTCATTAAGATTAACAAAGAAGAGAACAATGTGTGAGTTAAGAGACAAATATGTTCCTTTCAGGTTGCATCATATACACTGCCTGGCCAAAAAAAAGTCACCACCAAAAAATGGTCACACTCTCTAATATTTTGTTGGACCGCCTTTAGCTTTGATTACAGCCCGCATTCGCTGTGGCATTGTTTCAATAAGCTTCTGCAGTGTCACAAGATTTATTTCCATCCAGTGTTGCATTAATCTTTCACCAAGATCTTGTATTGATGATGGGAGAGTCTGACCACTGCGCAAGCCTTCTCCAGCACATCCCAAAGATTCTCAAGGTCTGGACTCTGTGGTGGCCAATCCATGTGTGAAAAAGATGTCTCATGCTCCCTGAACCACTCTTTCACAATGTGAGTCCGATGAATCCTGGCATTGTCATCTTGGAATATGCCCGTTCCATTTGGGAAGACAAAATCCATTGATGGAATAACCTGGTCATTAAGTATATTCAGGTAGTCAGCTGACCTCATTCTTTGGGCACACAATGTTGCTGAACCTAGACCTGACCAACTGCAGCAACCCCAGATCATAGCACTGCCACCACAGACTTGTACAATAGGCACTAGGCATGATGGGTGCATCACTTCACCTGCCTCTCTTCTTACCCTGATGCGCCCATCACTCTGGAACAGGGTAAATCTGGACTCATCAGACCACATGACCCTCTTCCATTCCTCCAGAGTCCAATCTTTATGCTCTCTAGCAAACTGAAGCCTTTTTTTCTGGTTAGCCTTACTGATTAGAGGTTTTCTTACGGCTACACAGCTGTTCAATCCCAACCCCTTGAGTTACCTTTGCATTGTGCGTGTGGAAATGCTTTTGCATTCACAATTAAACATACTCCTGAGTTCTGCTGCTGTTTTTCTTCGATTTGATTTGACCAAACGTTTAAGTAATCGCCGATCACGATCATTCAGGATTTTTTTCCGACCACATTTCTTCCTGGAAGACGATGGTTCCCCACCATCCTTCCAGTTTTTAATGATGCGTTGGACAGTTCTTAACCCAATTCTAGTAGTTTCTGCAATCTCCCTAGATGTTTTCTCTGCTTGATGCATGCCAATGATTTGACCCTTCTTAAACAGACTAACGTCTTTTCCACGACCACAGGATGTGTCTTTTGCCATGGTTGTTTAAGAAATGAGGAGTTACTCATTGCATCAGCTGGGGTTAAATAACTTGTTGCCAGCTGAAAGATAATCGCCTATGCAGTACTTATCCAATAGGAGGCTTGCATCTATTTGCTCAGTTAAATCCAGGTGGCGACTTTTTTTTGGGCCAGGCAGTGTATTAAGATATGTTATCGCATGGGCAATTTCAGGTTAGGTGGTTAAATGGGCTAAGTGGACCTCAGCCTGAAAAAGTTTGAGAAACACTGCTCTAGAGTTATGTAATATTTAATGTTCATCTGTAACATAAACCTCAATAACACATATCGTCGTTATCACAAAACAAAATTATTGACAAAAGTTTAAGTGGTACAAATACTTTTACAAGACATTGTAACTCTTGTTCTTCTTGTTGGACACTGTAGGACAGGAAGAGGCTTTGGACTCAGCCTGGCCTGGCTTAAACATAATAAGGAATTTCAGTTGGAATTTGGTCCACATGTATGTAGGCCTGTCACGATAACAAATTTTACTGGGCAATTAATTGTCCCAGAAATTATGATAAACTATAATATTGTCATTTTGAAACCATTGTTAGCTAATAGCATAAAAATTGTATAATAATGCAAATACACTCTCTCATAGGCCAATAAACAAATTTTGAACATACATTTAGCACTGGAACTGGAAAACCTTTTAAATATAAAAAATTGGGAGAGGGGTTGGAGAGTTTGCATTAGGCACTGTTCACATTCAGATCCTCTCGTTCATGGCAGAGGGAGCTGCCACCCACAAAAAGCCTCTCTGGGTGGTTGGCCATGTCACCCATATCAGAACCGCCACTGCACCTCAGTGATTGTCAGTAGGATGGTCCCTAAGCAAGGAAACAAACATAGGTGCGTTTTAGGTGCAGATATGTTCGTTGTATTGTTTTGTTGTTACTGTTTTACAACATAGCCACTCCACTGGTTCAGTGGTTCACCACGATTATTTAGTTTGAATCCAAAGCGCTCCCATACTGCAACTGTCACGTTCGGCTTTTAAAGCATCATTTCCTTGGCCCGCTCTTTCTCACTGGGCTTTTTGTTATGCTCTGTGGTAGGAGACCAGGAGCCTGGCAGGTAACTGAGGTAATGGTCACACGGTGACAGGAGTCAGAGCTGCTCCCTCTCCACACATTTCTATGGAGTTTGAGCAGTGAGGCAACAGTTGCTTCACTTCTGCATATTTTGTACATGTGAAATTTCTAGGTCGTACACATAGAAGTTCACATACGGGCTGTCGACACTACACAATAAAGTTGAAAATTATTCATCTTTTGTCACTGTTTTTGCTATCGCTTTTTAGTTCTTTATAGCTTGTTATAATGTTATTCCCTCATCTAAGAAATACCTGGAATGTTGCTTTGACCCATTCATGTATGCTTGTGAAATCCTTGAATCTCCCATGGCAACCATTAACCTGTTCATACAATGCGCCACCTATTTACCCAAAGCTCCGTCTTGGAGTTTTGGGTAAATAAGTACTCAAAACTTATTTGCCTCCTTACCTTTGCCTTGCCCACTTAGCTCCTCCAAACTAGTAGCAGCAGCAATTAGCAAACACCTGATGGAACCAGTCTGCTGTGATTATTTGAGAACAGTTAGAAATGGCATCAATGAACAGCATGCAGAAACATTGTTGTATTGATGTGCTGAATAAGGAGTGTCATTAAGGGTGGGACATTCTTAAAGAGACGAAGGCCAATTTTCAGGCATCGGATGCAAAGTCAAATTTCTGTTAAGTTGTTTTTGATGAATACAACATTTTCATAACAACTGAAGGTAACTGAGTAGCTTGATTGTCCTATAAAATGGTACTATGTTCCTGGAAAATACATAATACCTCCCTGTTGTATTTCACATTGTACTTTTTGCAAGTGAACTATACCTTGTAAACAAAGCCATGTAGGTTACAATCATTGCTGTCATTGGACAGAGCACAGACCATTGGTCTCTTCAACAAGAGTGAAATTCCACTTTTGGTGAATTTCATCGTGTTCATTTTGATAACTTTGATGACATTTTTTCCACTTTAATGGAAAAAATGCTGTTCGAGGCACAGTCTCTCCTCACTGTTCAGGGGTCTGTTTACGGCTCATTGTTTGTAGCATCCATACAGTTGTAGCGTTAGCAACACTGAACAGCTAAATTTTGCCTTCATGCCCAAAGACTGTGAAGTCCAAAAAGACATTTTCTGTAGTTGTTTTGGAGTTCCTCTTTCTGTCCAGTAACATCTTGTTAAGATGAATCATTTAAATAAGAAAGGGATGTTTCAAGGCTTAACAGTTTGAACTCTGCATCTTAAAATACCTTAAAAATATGTCACTGACTGCCTCATGTGTACTGTTTGATGATAAAGAATGGGATAAATGAAAGGACAAAACCATCAAAGTGTCCCTCCGTAGAGGGAGGGCTGTACCCAAATAAAGGACCTCATTAATCCTCTAGGTCTTAAAAGCTATGTGCCACTGTACACTTTAATTCAATGACATTTTTGTAGTGTTTGAATGATCATTATGTCTAGACCTCATATGGATCACAATACGCAACCTGGTTGTAGATTTTAAATAAGCCTGAGATGTCCAGCAGTGAAAGTGGGCTGTGAGAGAGTGGGGCCTACTACAAGGGGTTGATGAGGAAGTCCGAGACCACCTTCCCTGTCAAATAAAGATCAGGGCTTTAGTTCAGCATTTAATCCCCACAAATCTCTTGTAGAGGAACTTGGGCAGGGTTTGGTTTTTACAACATGTGTTGTCCTTATTTATATGCTCAGTCCATTTTAGCTCTCTTTAGTTGCTCATGTACTGTTTTTTTTAGTCACATCAGGATATTAATGGAATGTTTCCAATTTAATTTTCTCACAAACTGATTAAATGTCTCAAGTATTACTCAACCTCTTCCCCCTTCAGCTGTGCATAACATTCTTTTTTTTTAATTATTAATATGCACAATGAATTATTGAAGGAAGATAATTTCTGATCAGATTAATATTAAATCACTATAAAATATTTATGGTGAATTTTTAAAACGATGATCTTAAAGAATCATTAATTTAATCACAAACAGACACAGCAGCATTGGCGTCCTGTCAAATACAACAGGGCTGCTGCGGCCTCTTTTAACACGCCTTCTTTTGAGGTGACTGAATATGAAATATTGCTGAAGCCTAATTTGTTCTTCTAACGTCTGCCGGCCAGTCCTGCCCTCAGGCTGATTGTGGCGCAACAGGGAATGAAGGGGAGAAGGGTTCGCCAGCATTTGTTTCCAGGTTCCCTTTGTCACCTTGTTCACAGATGACCTGAACTGTGGTCATGGGGAAAAGCTGCAAAAGATGTTTTTAGATTAATATTGAGTTGGTTCCTTTATCACCTCTGGTGATTGGCAGAGCTCCACTGGCAGCCACCCCTCCCAAATGTTGCTTTTACTGCTTGCGGCTACTGTCTAAAATGACACTGGCATGGCCTTTGATACTCTTTCTTTTCATTTTTTTTAAACTGTAATGAGTTTCATCATGTGAGACAAAGTCAGTACTTTTAATACAATACCGTTCTCATTAGAAATCTTTAAAATCGAGATACAGAAATCACAATTTTCAATTTCCAATCCCTAGTTTTTGTGAAGCTTTGACTTGAAAAATACCACCAATTATGGCTAATTTTTAGTTTTCTTTAAGATGCTAAAAGATGATTAAAAAGATTTATCTTGTTCATCAATTATTTATATAGGAAGTAGGAGTAGGGCTGGGCAGTAAATCAGTAACAATATATATTGCGGTAGACACATGATCAATGTTAACCAAAAATACGTTCAATAGAATTTCATTGAAATCCGATCCAGAACTGTGCAGCATTCTGAGGGATGTAGGCCAAGAAAAGGCTTTAGCCACTCAACCTCTCACTGTGAGCCAGGCTTGGTTGGTGGCCTCAATTCGTAGACATAACGAAGAGTAGACGCTTCATGCAGCGCTCTTGCCTATTGTCGCTGACATGACGTAGGGCCGCCATCTTGTAGCGGTCTACCGCTCCATTCAGCGTTATGTTTGGCAGGCACAATGAAGTATCGGCGTGTTTCATTAATCATAATTCGCTAAATGCTAAACAGATTCTCACCCTTTTTGCTGGAAACCTTATTCAAACAGCTATCATAGCGACTTGTACAAGGGCATTTATATAATTTTTTTTATATTAGGAAAGAAAAAAAAAAGCTAAACATATGAAACACAAAATACCGCAAAAAGAAAATGTAGCAGCATATTCTAAACGCCTTTGTAGATGCTTCTCAAACCTGAGTTTTACTTCCATCTTCATTTTTTAACACTTCACTGAGATTAAAAAATAAAAAAGTGACTTTAAAAATTCTTGATGCATTAATAACATGCACACCGGAGAGATTTCCTATTTTCCAGCGGGTCAGTAACTGAATATGATGATGTAGCTGAAAATTAAATGATTTCATTCACTGGTTGATTTCTCTGTGCACTTCAAAGTTAAAGATTTTATGAAGTTTAATCCAGTGTTTATTTTGTAGTAATTGTCTTCCCTGTGTGTGGGGGTGTGTGTGTGTAGGGGTGCGTGTGTGTGTGGGTACGTGCATGTGTGTATAAAATGTGGAAATCAGAGTTAAAACAGTAAGCCATTATTCCAACATATAACACTGAGCCCCTTGGAAATATGGATGCATAACAATGTTCTCAATGCTAATGCCAGTAAAGAATATATTGACAAAGAGATGAAATAGACTCTATTCAAAATCTGATAGTCAGGGAGTAGCAAATAATTTCAAATGTTTGATATTTAAATTATTTTCAAATGAACAGAGACGTGAGTGAAACCGTTTCCCCCGGCGATCCTCTGGGCTCCTGTGTTTCCTCCATGTGTCTCCAGCTCATTACTGTTGTAAGCATGTCATGAACCAGACCAATTCTCTGTAACACATGGCTGGATGACACCTGAGGCTCACACATGTACACACACATATACAGTACACACACACCAAGAAAAAAGTCCAGGAAGTGATGGACGTTGAGCTGTCCTGATTAAAATGACAATAGTCTAATTAACTCAACCTCGGTGTCAGCTCACTAAACGGCTGATGGCCTGCCAGTTTCTGTTTCAAAATTCTTTGTCTCTTCATCGCCCAAAAATGTTTTTTTTCCTCTTGAAAAACGTCTCAAACCCATTTGACAGGACTTGTTAATGGCAATTATTTCACCTAAGCTAATTAAATCTCCGGCAAGAAATAGAAAAAAAAAGTTGAAATCCTTCTTCGCAGTCCTCCAGGGATTTGTCATTTGGACTATATTATGACAAGTTCCTCCAAGCAATGTTGGAGGATTCAGATTACAGTGGTGCGGAAAGTATTCAAACACCTTTAAATGTTGAATTGCAGCCATTTGCGAAAATAAAAAAGTTCATATTATTTCTCATGAATGTACACTCAGCATCCCATCTTTATGGAGCCCTCTAGAAGACATGGGGATTTTTTTTCTTTTGCAGTATTTTTGCGCGACCTCAAAATAGGTTTTGCGTTCTCTTGCAAGTTCATGCGGCATAATTGTATACTGCAAGCCTTTCTCACGATGGCCTTCATACTTTCTGCTATTGTATAAGGTTCTCGTGAGGTTTTCCCATGTATCTTTATATTTTGTTGTGAAATACCTGAAGTTTAATATCTTTTACTTTAGGATAGAAATGCACCACAAACCTATGATATAAACATAAACTTTAAAATTAGTAGGAAAGAAAGAAAAAAATTAATACATCCAAACTATTTGGACTATTTGAGTTATTATCGTGTGGCAATAAGTCATCTGATAGTTTTGATTGTGTCTCTTTTGTGTTGATAGTCTCAGTGGTTTATAGGGCTGTTTTCATGTGCAGTTTTCAATGAGACTCTTTAAATGTGTATATATTTAAATTTTTAAATTGACATTTGTGACTGTATACAAAGTAGACCAGCAAATATCGCAGTAAGCACATTGCAAGGGAACACAAAACTTATTGTGAAGGATATTGCTTCACAAAAGTTCCCAAAAGTTTTGCGAGGCAACGCAAAAGAAAAATTTTCCCCATTCCTCTAGAGGGCTGTGTACATCTTGACAGAAATGTAGACATTTTTGCAAATTTATTAAAAAAAGACAAGTATGACCATGTGATATTGCCCAGTATTGAGTAGAAGCACCTTATGAGCTGATACAGCCACGAGTCTTCTTGGGAACGATACAAGTTTTTCACACCTGGTTTTGGAGATCCTCTGCTATCCTCCCTTCAGATCGTCTCCAGTTCTGTCAGGTTGGATGGTGAACGTTGGTGGAGCCAGTTTCAGGTCTCTCCAGAGATGCTCAGCTGGGTTTAGCTCTGGGCTCTGGCTGGACCAGCTCTGGCTGGACCAGTCACAGAGTTGTTCCGAAGCCACTCCTTTGTTATTTTAGTTGTGTGCTTCGGGTCATTGTCTTGCTGGAAGGTGAAATTTCGGCCCAATCTGAGGGCCTGAGCTCTCTGGGAGAGGTTTTCTTCCAGGATATCTCTGTACTTGGCCACATTCATCTTTCCTTCAATTGCAGCTGAAAAATACCCTCATAGCATAATGCTGCCATCACCATGTTTCACTGTTGGTATTGTATTGGACAGGTGATGAACAGTGCCTGGTTTTCTCCACATACCGCTTAGAATTAACACCAAAATGTTCAATATTTGTCTCATCAGACCAGAGAATCTTATTTCCCAGTGTGGGAGTCTTTCTTGTGTTTTTTGGCTAACTCAATATGAGCTTTCATACATCTTGCACTGAGGAGAGGCTTCCGTCGGACCACTCTGCCATAAAGCTGGTGGAGGGATGCAGTGATAGTTGACTTTGTGGAACTTTCTCCTATCTCCCTACTGCATCTCTGGAGCTCAGCCACAGTAATCTTTGGGTTGTTCTTTACCTCTTTCACAAAGGCTCGTTTCTCACGATTGCTTAGTTTATCTGGACGGCCAGGTCTAGGAAGTGTTCTGGTTGTCCCAAACTTCTTCCATTTAAGGATTATGGAGGCCACTGTGCTCTTTAAGAACCTTGAGTGCTGCAGAAATTCTTTTGTAACAGACGGCAAATATGAATATAGAAATGAATGTCACAGCAAAGAGACTGAATACTTATGACCATGTGATATTTCAGTTTTTCTTTTATAATAAATTTGTAAACATTTCTACATCTGTGACTTCCTGGACTGGAAGCATTTTTTTTAATTATTTTATTTTATTAACCTCGGAGTGGCTAACTTTCTATTATTTTTATCTTGATGTGATACAGTAGGGACTTCCGCAATTTTTCAATTGTTACAACTATAACTGTTTAATTCATTAACATGTTGTAACGTGTTTTTTCGAGCCGCCTTTAAACTCAGCATGAGTGCTAAGATGCTCACACCAGTTTTTCACTTGTGCTGCTGCGATGGAGACCTTCACAAAGCTGTGTTAGAATAATGGCAGCAAACCAGCAAAAGGCAAAGAACAACGTTTTCCCTCGCTTGTTGGTCAAACGGGTCAAATGTGCAGATAAAAAAGATACAGAAAGCTGAAAAGATTTTCATTTGCGACCCTATTCATCTTTTTGCATTATTTGATCAACTCAAGTAAAGTGTAGAGAATAAAAAGACAACAACTTTAAAAAAGGGGGAAAACTTTAACAACGGAGGAAGAAACAGCTTTTTTGTTCTGTTATCTTTTCTGTTGGTGATTAGGGTCTATGGGGAGATAATTACGCTTTAGAAAGATGTTAATGAAACGAAAACTTTTCTTGTGAAAAGAAAGAGGCATATCATTTGTACTGGTATCTGTAGACATCTCCCATTCTTGACAAGGCACACAGAGACTTGGGTTTTTTGTTTTAAGGTTGCAGTCCACCCCCCTCCCTAGCCCTCCACTTCTACCACCCTCTGCTGCCTGTCAGTCTGCAGCTGATATGAGAGGACCCTGTGAATGAAGCCAGAGTCAGTGAGGTTTTGTCTCTGCTGCACTATTGCGTATGCCTGTCCGTGAACATTTGGCATGCTGGAAGACATCAAACAGGGTCATCAGGGATGTGTGCTAATTTCAATAAAGGAAGAGAGAAGGGGGTTGGGGTGAGGGGAATCCAGGCCAGAAATAGAGGAGGAAATGTGACTTAATTCCAATTGGCAAACATTTACTGCATTGTAAAAACATTAAGTAACCCCCTCCGCTTTGTTGAACACGAAAGGAATGCGTGGTTCAGAGTTTATTACACGACAACAAGGGAGAGACATATGTATGATCCAACCAAGGTGTTTGTCTGGAGAGCTGCACAAGTGTCGGCCAGAGTGCGTGTATTAAGCTGTCCTTGTGGAAGTTCACATCTGGTGTATGGGGGTGAGCATGTGTTAGTGTGAGTGAAGGGTCGCGTTCCCACCTCCTTCCCTACCCCTTGATATCCAACAGCACTCTAAAATTTCATCATCTGTTCTCCAGCGCCAGTGCACAAGTTGGCCGCTCTGGATCCATCTGTTGTTATTATTTTCCACTGATAATTGGTCTGAACAATGGAATGCCTGTGTCCCCCCTTGCCTTTGAAACCATACACCCTGTTTATTTTCCAAAGAGCTCATTCCTACTCTACTTTTTCTTCCTCCCTATTTCACCCCTGGATTTTTTTCATTCTCTCTCCCCCTAACCCTGTCAGCCAGTGTCACCTCACCCCTCCCACTCCTTCTACCTCTCGCTTTCCCCCAACCCCGATCCATCTGAGAGGGTTTCACATGAAAATTACATCTCTGACTAGCCACCTCAGTACGTGTCACTCCCTCCAGATTTTCTGGATGGACTTTGTTCCCATTCTCTCCTATTTTTTTAAATTTTTTTTAGACTCTGACTGGCAGTGTTTTCCCCACCACTTGGTATTGATCTGCATTCCTCACTGAAAAGAAAGAAAAAACAGATGGATGAGAAGAATAGAGGAGTGGGAGTGGGAAGTCTTTAGAAAGAAGGTTGTTGGATAATAGATGTTGGTAGAAATGCCTCATCTTTTATGGTGTGCTAAACAGAAGGATATAAAAGAATGAGTGAAGGAATCACTAGACATACTTTGTTTTAAAGTTGAATCCCATCTAATGAAAGCCAGCACCAAAAAATGACCTACATAAGTTAATTAAATTTAATATTTAAAGTTTTAATTAGTGTTTTACATGGTAATTAAGAATCTTTAATGCTGGCAATGTCTTAGTCACACCTTTTGGTTGCTTTTTATGATCCAGGTTATTTAAGATAGAGCACCTTACTATTAAAAATTCTTAATACAGCATGCAATCCAAACCATTAATAGTTTATGTATAGAAAGATAGCCAATATATACTGTATATAACACAAATAAAGTGAAACTGGCAGCTAACACTAAGCTTGCTAAGTGATTTTCAAACTGGAAAAAGAATGGCTCATACAATCTTTGACGCTGTTGCACAACTGATATATGATGCAGCTTCCAGAAGTTTACTTCATTTGTCATAGAGCTATGATTATTTAATCTGGTATTGATGGCAGACTCAACCACGTAACTTCATGAAGAAAAATGAACGTTGAAAATGGCATCAAATCATCTTTTGGGGCAATGGTACTTTTAATATTTGCTAACTTTGTTGTAACCAACTGACATGAAAATTGTCTGTTTGACTTGTTTTGAATGGCTAAAGTGAGCTAAAACTTTAAGTGTATGTCAGACTAGCTGTAAGCTTCCACCACTCTTTGGATTTAGTTTCACTTTCAGCAAACTCACAGCTACCTACTTTTTGCTACAGGTAAGGGAATGATTAGAAATAATAACCCCCCAAATACCTAATTAATATAAGATCCTGCTCCCATCTCCCTGATGCAGGGCAAAATCTGCTTGGCCACAATGACTACATTGGTTTAGCTGTTAAGTTGTCAATACAACACGCAAAATCTTAAATGTATGCGTGATATATAAAAGAAAAAGGGGACACAGTGTTTTTTTACTAATCGTCAACACTACAACATCTAGATAACTAGGTTAAGAAAAAGTTTGAATTAAGAAAAAAATAGCAAGGGAAAGGGAAGTACTGTAGATCAGTTATGCTTGCTTGACTTTGTCCGTCATGTAGATGTGATGTAACATTCTGTGTTTTGGTTAAGTTACAAAATAAAAGAAACTGACCCACAATGACTTTCTTACAGATCATAAGTTTGCCAGTAGTTTAAATTAGCTAATCAACCACCACAGTGTTAGATTAGCTAAGAGCATCAGTTGCTAATTTACCACAGTGATTACTTATTAATAATCGCAAAATAAACATCAATGCTAAAAATATAATAATGTAAAGGACTGAATGTTCTGTCCTTTGTGTGGGAAATGTTTGAGCATTTTTTGGTACTGAATCCTATGACCTTGATCATCAGTCGATGTCGCATTGTGTCGGCATGCTAAATATGAATTCTGTTTCTTTCTTTTTTATAAAAACTTACATTTTAGGAAAACCCTTTTCCGGTGTCCTTTTTGCTCATCATGTATACGTTTGTCTTATTTATAGGTGACTCGACATATCTGGGAGCTGATGATTTTACTGTGAACAAATTGCTTTACTATTGCTAGTAAGTAGTATTCGACGTTTGTGCCATGTCCTCTCGTCATTTATGCCACCTGCATTTAATGATAATAGGTCATTAAGACGTCTCTCATTCACTATTTTTAATTTGGTAGAATAACTTATTTTATCATGCTGCGTTAAACATTTGAGATACACCGACAACATGTTAGCTAATGTTAGAACAGCAAGATTGATATGGGTAACCAGTGAGCGATTAATGATGACCCAGCTCTTTCTGAAGTCAAGTTACACATTTATCCACTGTGTTTACAAATAAATAATTCCTCTATAGTGGCGTTGTTGTCAGTTGCTATGGCAACAAGTCCTTGTGTAGCGTAGACGAGAAAAAAAAGTGACAGTTCTACAATTTTTCTGCATTATTTTCCCTTTGCTATGGCGCATAGCCTACATCTCCAGGTTTCTTTTTGTCAATTGACGGAATTGTTCTACCACAGCAGCGCAGCTATGGATTGCATATAAAAATTGTCTTTTTGCTCTCCAGTGTTGTACACATGCGTGAAATTTCCAGATGTAAACAATAACATGCAACGTGTCCATAGTGTCCTAACAAAACGTCAGCTTCAGTCTTAAAACCCCGCCTTGCTCCTGCTGACGATATTTTCAACCAGAGCAGTTTGCTGCTATGCTAAGCTAATGCCGACCTAGCATAGACTTTTCATATAAGATAAGAGATAAGATAAGATAAGATAAGATTTATTTGTCATTGTCATCAACAGATTACAACGAGATTGAGATTTGCTCGACCCAAGTTAAGATGCAGGTTATGTGTATATACATAATATACAAAGATAAAGAAATAAATAGTACAAAATGAGAAATAAATAGACTTCAGAAGATGGTTGCAGTGCCTGGAGGTGTCGCAACACAATTTACATTTTTAACAAAGTGGTGTCAAGAGCAGAAGTTCTTATGCCTTTGAATTTAGTGCCATGATTGCCATCGGGTAAAAACTGTTTTTTAGGCGATTTGTCCTGGTTTTTATTGCTCTGTATCTCTTGCCTGATGGCAGCAGCTGGAAGAGACCATGGCCAGGGTGTGAAGAGTCATTTAAAATGTCCAAAACTTTCTTGTGGAGCCTGGAAGTGTAAATCTGTTCCATAGTGGGGAGGGGGCAGCCTATGGTTTTCTCTGCTGCCCTAACAACCCTCTGGAGCGCCTTCTTGTCCGCGGATGTGCTGCTGCCGTACCAGACACACGGACTGTACGTGAGCACACTCTCTATGGAGCAGTGATAGAAGGCCTGCAGCAGGTCTGAGGGGAGACGGTTCTTCTTGAGTATTCTCAGAAAGTACAGTCTCTGCTGTGCCTTCTTCAACAGCTCCTTGGTGTTGGTGCTCCAGGTTAGCTTGTCCTCCAACTCCATGCCCAGAAACCTGAACACTGGGACCCTCTCCACACAGGTCCCACCGATGGTGAGAGGCTGGACGTCCGTTTTGTTCTTCCTGAAGCCGATCACCAGCTCCTTTGTTTTGGAGGTGTTGAGGAGCAGGTTATTGACTTTGCACCACTCTGACAGCCGCTTCACCTCATCCCTGTACTCCAGCTCCCCCTTCCCGCCTGAGATGAGACCAACAACAGTCGTGTCATCTGCAAACTTTATGATCTTGTTGCTGAGGTGGTTGGAGACACAGTCATGAGTGTAGAGGGTGTAGAGAAGTGGGCTGAGCACTCAACCCTGTGGCGATCCGGTGTTCAGGCTCAGAGCAGTGGAGGTGTGGAGGCCCAGTCTGACCCTCTGGGAGCGACCTGTTAGGAAGTCCAGGATCCAACTGCAGGTGGCTGATGGGAGCCCAAGGTTTGCTAGCTTGGACACCAGACGTTGGGGAAGTATAGTATTAAATGATGAGCTGAAGAGCATTCTGACGTAGCTCCCCTGCTTCTCTAAGTGGGTCAGGGCAGCATGAAGTGCTGTGGATACAGCGTCCTCTGTGGACCTCTTTGCTTTGTAGGCAAATTGGAGAGGGTCCAGCTCAGCAGGCAGGCCAGCGAGGATGTGACTCCGCACCAGTCTCTTGAAGCACTTCATGATGATCGGTGTGAGTGCCACTGGACGGTAGTCGTTCAGGGTGTTGATGTTGGTTCTTTTCGGCAGGGGGACAATGGCAGAAGACTTTAGGCAGGGAGGGACAGTGGCTTGAGACAGGGACTGGTTAAAAATCTTTGTGAAGATTCCAGTCAGTTGGTCTGCACAGTAAGCACCCGTCCCGACACACCGTCAGGTCCCGCAGCCTTCCTTGGGTTCACCTTCCTCATCACCTGCCTCACCTCACACTCTTCTACTGTGAGAGCAGAGCTGCTGTGGACAGGCAGCTGTGGTGGAGCTGTGGTAGGTGTCGCATCAAAGCGGGCAAAGAAGATATTCATCTCCTCTGCCAGGGAAGTGGTTCCCTCCGTGCATGGCTGGTTGCTGGATCTGTAGTTTGTAATGTGCTGGACACCCTGCCACACCTGCCTGGTGTTGTTGCTCCTGAGCTGCTTCTTTATTCTCCCCCTGTATGATGCCTTAGCTTGGCAGATGCCTCTTCTCAGGTTGGCTCTGGCAGAACTGTAGAGTGCTTTGTCCCCAGACCTGAAAGCAGCGTTCCTGGCTTTCAAGAGGCCCCGGACCTCCTTAGTCATCCAGGGTTTCCTATTCGGATAGATCCTCATGAGTCTGTTCCTGGTGACATTGTCCGTGCAGAACCTGATGTAGTCCAAGACTGCTGAGGTGTAGTTCTCCAGGTCCTGATGTGCAAAAACCTCCCAGTCAGTTCTCTGGAAGCAGTCCTGTAGTTGGTGAGAGGCATCCTCAGGCCAGATGGTGACAGTCCGGGTTGTACTGGGGACACGTTTCCACAGGGGTGTGTAAGCAGGGATCAGTAGCAGGGACACATGATCAGACTGGCCAAGGTGTGCTAAGGGTTTAGCCCTGTATGCTTGTCTGATGTTTGTGTCCAGCTTGTCCAGAGTTTTATCACCCCTGGTTGTGCACTTTACGTGTTGATGGAATTTGGGGAGGACTGATTTCAGATCAGCATGAGCAAGGTCCCCAGAGACGATGTGAACAGCCTCGGGGTACTTGTTCTGGTTGTTGCTGATAGTATGATGCAGGAGTCCCATGGCCGAGCTAGCGTTAGCATCCGGTGCTATGTAAACCGCAGTGAGTAGAATGGCGTTAAACTCACGTGGGAGGTATCGGGTCTGCATTTAATTGTGATGAACTCCACGCCTGGAGAACAGTGGCTAACAACTACTGTGGAGTTCGTACACCAGCTGTTATTTACATAAACGAGGAGTCCACCTCCTCTTTTCTTACCGGAGCTCGCTGATCGGTCCTGTCGGTGTGCTGTGTAGCCTGCTAGCTCGCTCTCTGGGTCCGGTATGGTTGGATTTAACCACGTCTCCGTGATCAACAGAATGCAGCATTCCCGGATGAGGTTGTCAGTTGCAATCCACAGCTTCCATTCGTCCAGTTTGTTAGCAAGAGACCTCATGTTGGAGAGAAAGATGCTTGGTAGCGGTGGTTTGTGAGGCTGTTTCCTGAGCCTCGCTAACACGCCGCTGCGACACCCCCTCTTTTGTTTATGATCTCTGCGCCGTCGCCTTGTCGTAGTTACTGGGATTGTAATCCAGGGAGAGCCCGGTGTCCGTGCAATATCGACCGGAATGTTGTTGTGGACACGGAAAAGCTCCTGTGACAGACTTCCCCCGATTGCTTGACCAATGGCCAGTAAATTTTGTCGGTTGTAGGTGTTTTTAACCGAGCAAAGTGGAAAAGACGAACTTCGAGTCGGTGAGCACAGAGCCGCTGCGTCTACGCGCGCCGCCATATGACTCATTGATAATTCAGCATACTTCCAGTTATGCCTATGCAGACAAGTTCTCCTGCTTTGTAAATGTAGCAATTTGGTTTTTGAACGCCTTAAAATTTTATGCTTGTGTTTTAGCTGCTGTTAGCACAAACTCTCTCCCTTCACTGAAGACTGGTTGTTCATACCTGATGGACAATGAGATGAAGCGGCCACTACAATTTGCTGTTTATTTTGTTTTAAAGGATGAAAAACTTGCCATTAGCAAATTGATTTCTATTAAACACTCCTCTTCTTATGTGAAATAAGCACAATTGCAGCAGTGTAAAAAATCTCCCTTAACCTTTGTTATTCATGTTCTTCCTCTGTCGTTTGGCGTATTTTTCAGCATTGAGAAATTGTTTGTTATTTTTGTTTGTTTGTTTTGACAACGTCCCTCTGGTCCCTCTCAGCAACACAGTCTGGTCTCAAATCTCCCCTTTCTCTCACCACTCACTTTCTCTTGCTCTCTTTCATACACATGCACATGTGAAACACACTCAACTATCACACATAACTTCAGCTACTTATGACTGCTGCTTTCCCCTCTTCTTCAAAAGTGGATTTCAAATAGTAGGCACCTGCAGAGTTTCTGAAACAGTCTAAAGTTTGTGCTTATTAGTAAGTCTAAAGATTTCATGACCTCTTCCACATATCCCAACCATTTTTTCTTTCCTCCTAAGAAGTTGTTCATAAGAGCAGGGGTGAATGTGAGTTTATTTTTTGCACACAACTGAATGCATGTTCCGGGTGTAGAGAGCAAAGTGCTGACTGCCACATCTAGTCGTTCAGCAGGTTGTTTAATAAGTATGCATACAAGTAGAATAGGAGTTGTAAGGGTGCCTGCATGTGCATTAAAGAATGTTCAAGTTTTTCTGCATGTTTTTTTGTTTTTTTCTTTGCTGCAATGTTAAAGGTGACATTAAGACACAACAGCATTTCCCCGTTGGCTGAACATCTCTCTGTTTTGCAAACATAAAGTGTTTCTTTACTTATGGCCATAATGTCATAGTGGTCATCTAGTCTTTCAACGGTAATTTTTAGTCCCATCTGATGGTCTTCCAAATCTTGTTTTAACCTTTCTTTTATAGTATGACCGCTGTGCTTGGTGCCTTCAAATGGGCAATAAGAGTTTTAAAAGGAGGGCGGTGGGGTTGTGCTATTTGGCTCCTCAAACTCAGATTTTTTTCAATTGCACTGTTGAAAATGAAGGGGGATGAGACACTTGCATATACACTGATCTAAATATTTTACTAGTTATAAGGATTGCGGTTTTCTGGTCGTTCGCTAATTACCAATTTTTAAATAGCCCGACCTACCAGTTCCAATTTTGGCCAATACCAATTTCTTTTGTCTGAAATGTGTCTAAATACAGCAAGAAAGTCATTGAGTTGGCAACAGCTTGGTAACTATTAACTGCAAACGTGCAGACATGACCTGGTGGGCCGGTCTGTCAGTCAAACCTCTCTCACAAGGAAGCAGAAGAGGACAGTTGCTGATTTTTAGACCTTTGCCGAGACAGTTAAGATTGGGGGATAAGATCAGCTTCTCATGTAAGTATCAGCCGATCACCAATCATCAATCTCTGAAAATTAAGGAAATTGGCACTGATAAATTGGCTGGCCAATAAATCATACACCCCCAGTTATAACTTAGTTTTTCATAAAAATACCAGTCTTGTTTGATGCTAAGCAATTGAAAATAAATGAACTAGAAACTTTGTATTCTAGAACGATCACATTTTTTAGAATAATCCAAATCATTTGGGTTAGCACCTGAACAACCCAAG
This sequence comes from Xiphophorus couchianus, assembly GCF_001444195.1. Lineage (NCBI taxonomy): Eukaryota > Metazoa > Chordata > Actinopteri > Cyprinodontiformes > Poeciliidae > Xiphophorus > Xiphophorus couchianus. The sequence goes on along the minus strand of NC_040234.1, from coordinate 22,344,497 downwards.
ATCACTGAGTCCCATATTTTTCAAATGACAATTTTTGACATAGCAGATACAAGTATTTCAATTCAAAGAGATTTTGATTGAAAATGATGTCAATATATAAACAAACAGTAATCATAAACTTACGAGTCACATCAGGCATAGATTTATTTTGTCTCTGACAAACAGGACTGTTCTGGAGTTTGGAGACAAGCTTCAGGGCTACGGCTATGCAACCTGTTGATTTTCTTCACAGCTGCCAAATAAACCTGAAATGCATTGCTTGCATCTACTGGGCTGGAGTGTCTATATCACTGTTGCCACTAGGCCAGAGATGACAATTGTTAGAAATGCAATTTAAACTTAATTCTTTAATGTGTAATTTTTTTCTGTAAACGATAAATCTAAAACTGTTATATCTTCCTTAATACCACTGCTTTCTATTTTTGCTTTTGAAAGCACAATTTCTAAATAATCAGAGATCATAAATGCTAGAGATAAACTGCTGTTTAAAACAGTGTTTAGAATCCAAATGGATAATATTAACATTACTAATTGCATAAATAATAGAATGATGTGTTTATGTAGATAGTAAGTGGTTACAGTGAGTGAAAATGGACAGTACCTTAAGAGGATAATTGATTGAGACTCTTTCCTCTGAACTGACCTTTCAATGACTCATGGCAGTAAAATGTGTTTTTCTGTTGATTTGAATAAGCTAATTTTACTTATTGATCTTGTTTTAATGGGATAAAGAAACATAATATTTGCTGGTTTAGCAATAAGCCAACAAAACTGCCTTTGCTCAGCAAAACCCAATGGAATGCCCGCAGAAAATGGGGCATCTGACAGCCTGATAGTCGCCAGTCTGTGCTGTTTCACTCTGACCTCAGAAAAATGTCGCATTTGAAAAAAAAAACAAACTTGTAAGAATAAAGGCGCACTGAATGGGTTTAAATGGTGAGTTCTGAGCCTGTCTGCACTTCAGAAAGAAATGCTGTTTACAGTCTGTTTTGGTTTTACAATATTACTCCAAAGATGCTGCCAATCACATCAGAAGAAAAGAAAACAAAAAAATGTCTCTTTGCTCAGTTTTTCATACAAATACAAGCTTTTCATCTTTCTGAGAGTTTTTCATGCTTTTCATTTTTGTCAATTCTTTTTAGCGGAGAAAAAAACCCTAAATGTTACTTTACTGTCATCTTATTGAACAGTGAAGCAGAAGCTGCTTTTGCTGAGAAGTGAGTCATGCTTTAGGATTTCCCATGTTTTTTGGAGCGCAGATGCTTACTCGGAAAATACCTTGCACACTCCCTAAAAACAAATAGCAATAACCCCACGTATTGATATTGCCAACTTTACACAGCCTCCCTACGTCCTCTTTTTTAACATTTATTTGCACAAGGCTGTTAATAGAGATCCATAAGTCCTGAAGTGTGTTGAGCCAGGATCACAACTTTGTTTTTTTGTTGTACTCAAAACACACCATGAGTGTGGGCATGGTAAATAAATAGATGCCTCCGATTTATCCAGTACACTGAGTGGTTCAAAATATCCGTGATGGGCTGGAAAGGAACTCTATTCATGACAGTTAATTAATATGATAATGACATGTGAAGGGTTTGTTAACGAGCCACCACACAAGTACCCACAGATACAGTATTAGGCCTGCTTGGAGTAATTAATGGAATAACTTTACTTAACTTAGCAGTAAATATTCAGGAGGCCCTCATGATTTTTTTTTTTTTTTTGTCCGCTTGGTGTGAAGAGAGAGGCCGGCCCGTCCATTAGAGGAGCTGAAGAGCTGTCCACAGTGAATATAAGGTCTTTTTTTTGGTTGGAATTGGGTTTGGTTTCAGGGGATGGGCGGTGGGGGAGGTGGAGAAGAGGTATTAATTCATATTTTGAGGATACAATCTTTGAACAAAGCCAAAGGCACGATAACATACCTGGGTTCTCTAGAGAGCATTTTGTGAAGCTGTGACCCCTTCTGCAAATAGGCAAGTCCACTTCACTGGTTTGTGGATGGAATACAATGAGTCTCTATTCATGATTGAATGTAACCACTGTATTTCATTACCGCAAAAAATAGTAATAATAATAAAAAAACCACTTCTGATTATACATTTTAAATGAAAATAGGCCATTTGGATGTGTTTTCCCTCACCCCGCTGTTGCTATGTTGACACTTGCAGAAAATGTCACTGTAGCAACATACATTGCTCTGCATAAAGAACAGAGATACTGTGGGTACGGAAAATATTCAGACCTTTTTAAATTTTTCACTCTTTGTTTCATTTGCTGAAATCAAATAGGTCGTTTCTCTTGAATGTACACTCAGCATCTTGACAGAAAAAAACAAATGTAGACTTTTTTGCAAATTTATTGTTATTAGTATTTCTTCTTCTTCTTCTTCTTCTTCTTATTATTATTATTATTATTATTATTATTATTATTAACAACCAGTTAGTGTATATACAACAAACAGACTGACAAAAAGCAAAAAAGGGGTATTGATCTACAAAATAATTGACAGGACAAAAGAACAAATAACAGCAATTAAAAATAAACACACACAGGGAAAAATAAATAAATACATTCAAAACAAAACATGGAACATAATCAATTGGTGTCGCAACAAAAACAACGAAATCGTTCAACGTGGATTAGGGTATACTTTTTTCTTCTAATCTTGGCAGTTATTTTCTTATTTGAATTATTTTTCTGTCCTCTAATATTGCTTGATTTACCTAGTATAGAAGATATTTTTGAGTAGAAGTGGAAAAGAAAGAGAAAAAGAAAGTAAGCATAAATAAAGGTATATGCCAAACACGGAGTAAATAAATAAAGGATAACTTAAAAAATCTCTCTTATCTCTCCTGGTCTTTGCTTCCGCAGTGACACTAATTCACCTTCAATGAAATGGCATTTAGAACCATGGAGTATATTTTATTGACATATTCAAATGGATTTGTATCTATTGCTGATTGTTGCTCCATTGGTATCTGTTGCATTGTGAGGTGCTGATATTTTCCTATTTTTCCAGTTAAGCAGTATTGGGGTTTTTTTGTATTGTATTGTAATGTACACTCAGCATCCAATCTTGACGGAATAAACAAAAATGTAAAATCTTTTGCAAATTCATTAGAAAAGAAAAACTGAAATATCACTTGATCGTAAGTATTCAGACCCTTTGCTCAGTATTGAGTAGAAGCACCCATAATAATCCATGTAAGGATTATGGAGGCCACTGTGCTCTTAGGAACCTTGAGTGCTGCAGAAATTCTTTTGTAACTTTTTTGTAACAGACGGCAAATATGAATATAGAAATGAATGTCACAGCAAAGAGACTGAATATTTATGACCATGCGATATTTCAGTTTTTTTTTTTTAATAACTTAGCAAAAATTTCTAAATTTCAGTTTTTTCTGTCAAGATGGGATGCTGAGTGTACAATCAGGAAAATATGATTTTTTGGATTTTAGCAAACGGGTGCAATGAAACGAAGAGTGAAAAATCTAAAGACGTCTCTATGTGTTCGCTTCAGCCGATCTTGTGAAACTCTCTAATGGCTGGGTATTTGTTGCTTGAATATGTTTCTTTTGTCAAACATCACTTACTTTTCTATTTTCCACCTTGTTTAATGCAGCAGAAACACAACATTAGATCCGGTCCTTACAAGAAAAGTTTGCAAAAAAAAATGCTTCTCAGCTTCCTTTGTCATCTGAAATTGTCACATTTTGAATCATATTCCTAGCTCAGGCATCGCACTGAGCATGCACTTAACCCACCTAGGAGGATAATTATCTCAACCAGGAGTTGTTCTATTCCTTAAAATCTTGATGTAGGAGTGTGTGATGGGCTTGGTTTTCCCAGCCGGGTAAAGCAGCGTGCGGTTGTTTATTCTCAGCCTGCGATCTCTGCACTCCCACTGCTCTGAATGGCAATATTACCGCCTGGTGCTGTTGGAAATGGAGACAATTATCTGTTTAGATATTACAAGATGGGCGTTTATATTACCAGAAGAAAAAGCATAGAGCTGCTACCTGGATTCTGCTTTTGCCTTTTTTCTCACCAATTCTACTGTTCCGTCATTAAAATGATGGAACATTTATCTAAATGGATGTTATGCATTGGGTAAACTCATTTAGCTCCTGGGGCTCTTTCAGGTGATGGGAATTAATGATGTTTGGTAGTTTGAAGCTGAAAATATCTGTCATTTGTCACCACTCGCCATTGATTTACGGTTCCATTGATGATAAGTTAATTGAAATGTAATGAATCACAGTAATAGGGTAGTTATGTGGGAATGGTCCATTTCTGCAGATTGTTCCAGCCTTAGTAGAGTTCTCAGTGAGCTATGTGTTGACTCATGTTTTCAACATGACCCTAATTAATAGTGCTAGTCATGAATGTTAGCTGTTTTTTAAAATCAAAATTAAAGCTGCAGTATGTAACTTTAATAATTTTTTTTACATATTTGTTGAAACTGTCATTATGTCAAGACAGTATGCTTTGAGACAAATAATATGAGAAAAAGTCTATCTCCTCTGTCTTCTTCCAGTACTGTCTAGAAACAACTAATCAGAGCCCGGCCCCCTTAAATCTGGTTCTATTGTACTTTGGCCCTGGAGGCTTTGCATTCAGTGGAGTACAACATCAAAGGTGGATGGGACTGTCTTGTTAATCAAATTACTGCTAAAGCTGCCGAGGTGATCTCCTCAAAAACCGTGGAGCAGTTTTGCTCTTGGTTTTCCTGTCCAGTTGATTCTGAAGCATTTACCTCAGTTTTACCATAAGCTAAAAAATAATTCTCATCTGAGTGTTCTTTCTGAGCTGAACTTGCGCTTGGTCCTGCTGAACTACCATGGCAGCTTGCTGGATTTCCTCTACTTGAGCGGCATGAGACGTGGAAATCCCGTTGTTCACCATCTTGCTGACTTCTAATAGATTCATTTGGAAGAATGTTATTTACATTTACCGTTAATCTTTGGCTGAAGTGATGCTTGTAATCCCAGTGTAGCATAGATTCATCCTCCAGATCAACTTCAAAATCCTGAGATATTTGATTATGTACAACAGATGCAGACCAGGAAGATGTGAGATTATATATACAGGCTACCGCAGATGGATAGCCCATAGGTGCAATCATTGGGGCCTGCCCATAGCAATGCATAGGGATGTAATCCCTATGCATTGCATGGCAGGCACCTATTGTTCTACACCTCAAAATAACTGCCGCTTCCTACTACCGTTAATGCGGCTCGTACCGCTGCATGCCCCCTCACAATATATATATCAAAACGTGAGGCTCAATCCCGTGAGGGGAGCTATTACTTTTGTTGGCATTTCGAGTAACTGTGGCGACATAATTAACAAAAAACGAGCCAAATTTAACTCAAAACAAAAGTCTAACTGACACAAAACAGTGTCAGTTAGACTCAAAATAGACATAGAATTTAGTCTGCCTCTCTGAACTGCTCTTTAGAACTACAATGACTGAAGGTTAGAACTACAACATGGTGGAACTGTCAGTTACTACAGAGGAGGACTGAGCTGGCCTTTAGAACTACTTGTGTTTTGGGCATTATATAACTGATTTTACCCAACCATTGTTACACATGGGATTAGTGTGGCAATTTAAAATGAAGCTTACTGAAAATTTCAAAATAAAAGCCTTGAATATTTTTACATCATGTAGTTGCTCTTTTTGGCTTTATTTGACTTTTTCATCCAAAGCACTGTTACACATGATATTAGTTTAGCTCTTTGAAATGAAGCATACTGAAAATTTCAAAATAAAAGCCTTGAATATTTTTACATCAGATAATTGCTCTTTTTGGCTTTATGTGACTTTTTTATCCAAAGCACTGTTACACATGGGATTAGTGTGGCAATTTAAAATTAAGCTTAACAAAAATTTCAAAATAAAAGCCTTGACAATTTTTACATCAGATAATTGCTCTTTTGAGCATTATATAACTGATTTAACCCAGCAATTGTTACACATGGGATTAGTTTGGCACTTTGAAATGAAGCTTAACAAAAATTTCAAAATAAAAGCCTTGAGAAATCTTACATTAGGTAATTGCTCTTTTGAGCAATAAATAACTGATTTAACCCAATGACTATTAGACATGGGATTAGTTTGGACCTTTGAAATTAAGCTTAACAAAAATTTCAAAATAAAAGCCTCAACATGCCCCTGAGGTTAGTGCACCGCCGCAGGCGGTGCAATAATATTATTCTGCATTATCTTTTTCTCTCAGGTCAGGGAACTGCCTTGCGCAGCAAGGCAGTTCATTAGCATTAGCATTTTAGCTTATATAAGCTATAAGCTATTTATTTGACTTATTAGCCATGTTTAGTCTACTGAATGGAGTAAGTCCATTATAGAAAACATCCTAGTGATGTCCCACATGCTACTGACAGCAATACTTTATCATACTGAATGGTGCAAGTCCATGTTAGTAAACATTCTTGTCAATCTCCACATGCTATTGATTACTTTGCAGCTTTCTTTAGCATCGATGCTAATTTCTAGCATCAGAACGCTGGGTCCAAACCGACGGGCACACTTTGGCAGGCCCCGGTTAAATTTCTTCAGGAATTTTCTAGTTTTATTTTATCATTTATATGCAGTTAATGGGACCACAGTCAGCATGTGTTTTTTTTTCACTGCAGGAAAAAGTTATATTCATTACTAACTGTAGATTGATAAAATGCTGCTGCTCTGAGGCCATATAACTTATGACAGTGAAATGTTGATGTATTTCTAACCACGGGAGTTTACTGTGGTTTTTGTTACCATTGTTTACATCCCGCTGTGTGCTAACAGCAATGAAGCTTCGATGACACCTCTTTCGCAAGCGAACAGAGAGGTTTGCAAGCAGAGATTTGAGCCGAGCAGAGACAAGTTTTGAGCACAAGGACAAAGGTTTGAGAAAAAACAGTGAATATTTGAAAGAGAACAGAAGTTTTGAATACAAGCTTACAAGTTTTGAGAAGACAGACATGAATCCTGCTTTCAAACCGAAAATGTGTGCTCTTGAATTATGGCAGAAAAATTCCCCCATATAGTTTAGTGAGACTTAAGTAAAGCATAAAAACATAATTTAAGTAAGAATAGGTATTGCATTGTAGAGTGTATTTATTTATTTATTAATTATATTTCTTAATCTGGAACCCAAGTCCGAATTTCATACCACAAACAAGAAAAGCTGGTATGAGAATAAAAGATCCTAGAATCTTGTACTTCCTTGAGAAAGTAATTATTTAAACACCTTAACTTTAAGATTATTCAATTCTTCCAAATTTAGTATTCTTGAAAATCTCTGAAAGCTCAGACAGATTAAACAGACAGCTTTGGTGTAATACATTGAGTTCTTTTTAATCTCCTGAAAATCTTGCTCTCTATCGCTGCTTCACAGCCCAAATAAATTACAGAAACAGTAATTTGTTTGAGGAAACAGTTTCTTTTAAATAGCTTCATGTGGTCTCTGTGCTGACTTCATTTAAGTGTCCCACTGATGCTGAAATAAAAAAAGACTTTATTAATGACAATAAAATCTATTGTTAAATAGATTTTATCGAACAGTAGATAAAATCTGCTTGTGTCTGGTAGCATCTATATGCTACCAGACACATACAGTGAATATGAAAAGTAGACCCATTTAAATTTTTCATTCTGTTTCATTGCAGCCATTTGCTAAATAAATAAGTTCATAATATTTCTCATGACTGTACACTCAGCATCCCATCTTCACAGAATAAACAGAATTGTGGAAATTTTTGCAGATTAAAAAAGAGAAACTGAAATATCACATGGTCATATGTATGACTGTGTGAAATCGCTCAGTATTGAGTAGAAGCGCCTTTTGAGCTGATAAAGCTCAAAATGCAACAAGTTTTTCACACCTGGTTTTGGAGATCCTCTGCTATCCTCCCTTCAGATCGTCTCCAGTTCTGTCAGGTTGGATGGTGAACGTTGGTGGAGCCAGTTTCAGGTCTCTCCAGAGATGCTCAGCTGGGTTTAGCTCTGGGCTCTGGCTGGACCAGCTCTGGCTGGACCAGTCACAGAGTTGTTCCGAAGCCACTCCTTTGTTATTTTAGTTGTGTGCTTCGGGTCATTGTCTTGCTGGAAGGTGAAATTTCGGCCCAATCTGAGGGCCTGAGCTCTCTGGGAGAGGTTTTCTTCCAGGATATCTCTGTACTTGGCCACATTCATCTTTCCTTCAATTGCAGCTGAAAAATACCCTCATAGCATAATGCTGCCATCACCATGTTTCACTGTTGGTATTGTATTGGACAGGTGATGAACAGTGCCTGGTTTTCTCCACATACCGCTTAGAATTAACACCAAAATGTTCAATATTTGTCTCATCAGACCAGAGAATCTTATTTCCCAGTGTGGGAGTCTTTCTTGTGTTTTTTGGCTAACTCAATATGAGCTTTCATACATCTTGCACTGAGGAGAGGCTTCCGTCGGACCACTCTGCCATAAAGCTGGTGGAGGGATGCAGTGATAGTTGACTTTGTGGAACTTTCTCCTATCTCCCTATTGCATCTCTGGAGCTCAGCCACAGTAATCTTTGGGTTGTACTTTACCTCTTTCACAAAGGCTCTTTTCTCACGATTGCTTAGTTTATCTGGACGGCCAGGTCTAGGAAGAGTTCTGGTTGTCCCAAACTTCTTCCATTTAAGGATTATGGAGGCCACTGTGCTCTTTAAGAACCTTGAGTGCTGCAACCTAACCTTGGCCTGATCTGTGCCTTATCACGATTCATTCTCTGAGCTCTTTGGGCAGTTCCTTCCACCTCATGATTCTCATTTGCTCTGACATGAACTGTGAGCTGTGAGGCCTTATATACACAGGTGTGTGCCTTTCCTAATCAAGTCTAATCAGGTTAATTAAACACAGCTGAACTCTAATGAAGCAGTAGAACTATCTCAATGAGGATCAGAGGAAATATGAATATCGAAATGAATGCCACAGCAAATGGACTGAATACTTATGACCATGTGATATTTCAGTTTTTCTTTTTAAATAAATTTGCAATAATGTCTCAATTAAATTTTTTTTCTGTCAAGATGGGATGCTGATTGTACATTCATAAAAAATATGATTTTATTGATTTTAGCAAACGGCTGCAATATAACCAAGAATGAAAAATGTAAAGGGGTCTAAATACTTTCTACACCCATTTCATCTATTCCTGGTAGCATATGTTTTCATACCTGATTGCAAAAGATTTGTTCTTCGAGTTTCTCGTCAGCTAATCACAGCTGATCAGGTTGAAAATTCCACCAACCGCTGATTATTTTTCTTTAGATTTAGATTTATTTGCTCAAATTTTCTAAAGTTCATGTTGTTTTATGTTGTTCTACAGGTAACACACTGCACCTGAAGGGAGTCTGATGGATTTCACAGAACAGTCAACCTGTTAGCTTTAAACTAGAACTGGACTGTGTGTACTGTGGTATTTTTTTATTATTAACCTCGCTTTACTCTTATCTTAGATAAACACTGGGGCAAAACGCTTGGCCACAATTTTGACTGTCAAATGTAAACGGCCAAAAGAACAGTGAGAGAGAGGTTTTTTTCTCTCTTACATATTTGGATATGCTTTAATGCCTTTATTCAAATTCACCTGTTATGGAGCCCCAGAGTCACTTTTAGGTTTACCATAAGAATAAGATTTTGTTTCCTTCTCTCTTTCTTTTGTATTTCATCTCCTGGGTTGAGTGCTCCTTTTTGGGAAGCTTGGTGCATGCAGATCAGGGCCAACCCAAGGAAGTTGAATCAGGGTAGAGCAGGTAAAGATACAGGATGTTTAGCAGAAACTAGTTGGGGGGGGGGGGGGGCAGGGGAGGAGTGGGGTGACAAAGGAGCATCTACTACTGTGAATGGTTTTTGTCTTGCAAATAAACCATTCAGTCACAGACTGGGCTCATTGTTCATGTGTTATCTTCAGTGGGTGTGTAGTTTTAGTTAACTGACAGATGGGAATGCGAGGGATGCTGTAGCACTGGGACAGACCTCAGGTGATATTGCTCCCATTCTTAGCGGCCGGTACAGAGTGGGGGAAAAGGCAAACAGCCCAGGAATCCAGAGGATAGAGTTGCGCTGATGATTTCTCAGAACATATCAGACAGGTTTGTGCACGTCACACAGTCTTATCAATATCAACCGCTGGCCTCGTTGGGGACTGTTTTGCTTTTTGTGCGCTCGCCGTTTCTGCCTCTTAAGTCCTCTGACAACAAATATTATTGCTATAATTTATTTCGCCCAACTCTGGATAATTCTCTGTTGTCTTTTTTCCCTCAGGGTGAGGAGGCACTTTACTACTGCTGGAACTGGAGACTGCTTTCAATAAGCAAGTCTTTGCAAAAGGTAAACACACAATCATTCACCAGACTGCAGCTTTTGCACAGGTGTGTGTGAATGCTCTATTGAATTGGCTTAATAATTAACTGAAACGCTGTATGTGTGTGGGGTTTTTTCTCATGTTTTTTAACTGTAATTTTTGTGTGTATTTGCGGGTGGGTGAATTGGGGAATTGAACAGGTGCACCATTGGGGGTACGGACAAGCCACCGTTCTGAACTCGGCATGGTGAGCAGTGAAGGGACAGAGGTTAGGTACTGATTGGCAGCGTAATCATAGCTCAAAGTTGAGCAGAGGAAGGAGTCGCAAGGAAATATGGAGAGCTGCTCGGTTTGGGGAAGTTTGAAGTATGTTAATTACCTATTTGCTAAACAAGGAGGGATTGCTTTGTAGCCGCAGCTAGTTTCTTTTTGCCGCTCTGATCAGGTCTACACGCCCATCACCGCTTTATATGGGAACTTTTGATGATCAGCTGTGCTGCCGTGAAAGTTTGAGGGAAGTGATCTGTGTGACAGCGTTAATACTCAGAGACGCAGAGGATCGTCCTTGTTGAGTCATATTTTTTTCCTTCAGTTCAGTGTCACTATTTACACTGTGTTTTGGAATAATTCCTTCTGTTTCTGTAGCCATTACATAAGTTTTTTTCTTTACATTTGTTCTGAAATTTAGTTTTGAACTGATTTGATATAGATTAAAATTAAAAACCATTTATAGAGATGCAAGCACATGCTGTTGAGTATAACTTTTAAGTACAACAAGGCTGGTATTCACTATTACTTGAAATTTAAGTAATAATTTCCTATAATAAATCCAGGTAAATACTTAACACTTCAACAAAAACTTAATTCAGACTCTTTTTTTCCCTCCATTATGACCCAGACTTTAGGTTTTTTTGGGAAACCCAAAGAATTAAAAAAAAAAAAAAAATGTAACAAATGCAAGCTCAGTGGTGAAACTAAGGAAAAACCCAAACATATATCCTGATGATATAGTACTTAAGTGCCATATACATCTATGCAACTAAACCTGTGGTGTACTTCCTATGAACTCTTCATGGTTTTTGCATAACTTTGCAATAGAAATGCGAGATAATCAGTATATAGCAAAAACACAATCTGGCCAGTTTTGTTCTTTTTAGTATTTTTTCAGTGTAGTGCCTTTTCTCCCCTCAGATCATGTATCAGGAAGAAACATCAATGTTTCAGAAAGATAAAATATGAAGAAATTAATTCAGATACACAAACAGATCAGTTGATGCATTATTTAATTCTCTATTACAAGCCGCTGCTTCTTATCCTACTATGGAAAAGCAGAAATATAATGGAAAAAAATGATTTATTAAAGTAATTTACAAAATTAACCTAATCTTTTTCTCAGTATTTTAAGTGTAGAAATAAAGACATGATCAGGATCTCTCTGAAATTGACTTAGTTTTCCCTCAGCTCTGGTCCTGTGCAACAGTTTCAGAAAGTGTGATATCTCAGTTTGGTCAGTGCAGTTTGTCTGCAGCACATTCTCCACATACACAGGTTGGCTTCACTGGGGTCTCTCAACCGCTTGCTCCAGATGAAGGATCAGTGCCGAAATCTTCCAAACGATTGCCTGATTAATGTTAATGTGGTCAAATCAGCTTAATTATTGCCCCAATGTGATTTTTGAGATTGTGCAGAAATCCCTATGGCAGCTTACATGATTCATTTGTCTTGTTGTGAAAAGCATCTTTAAGTACAACAGAGTCAGAAGGGAGAAACACAGACAGGGATTTTGCTCCATATGGGAGAACAAAGGGCTTGCAGAAACAACCTGATAAAAGTTTTGATCCAGATATGTGGAGCGTTTATGGGTGATAGAGGCCGGTTCATCCATCAGATGTCATATTTTTTCTATTTTGAGGGCAATTAACTTTATTTAGATGTTCTGAATTTATATAAACAAAACAGCCCATTGTACAATGTAAGCTTGGGCTGTGATAGTATGATAACCTTGAGTAAAAAATCCGCTCAGAGTATAAATACTCACAGTATTTACAAAAGAAAATATAATCTAAGATGCTTAACACAGTATAGTTTTATTTTAGAATTTAAATAAAAAACAACTGCTATTAAAATAATATTTACAAATGATTATTGTTTTCACAAGATTTGCTATGCTAATGTTTAGCATAACAACTCTAGATATAATATTTAAGCGAACAGACATGCCTCATTATATGGCAAGAAACGGGGAGATTTTGTCTCCTTTTCACCCTTAATTAGTGCATAATAAGCAGTCACTAATGATTTATAAACTGCCTAGAAATTAATTAATAACATTTCTACGAACTATTTATTAGCCATATATATGTGGAACCTTTTTGTTCTGACATATAACTCTGCCTTTTACACACTAAAACTGGCAGCCTGAAATTAGCTCCTAATGTTATTTTAACAATAATGATTGGTGGCACTGTCCTGTCTTTCTCTGTGTTGCCCTGCGACAGACTGGCGACCTGTCCAGGGTGACCACGCCTGTCGCCCTGAACGTTAGCTGGAGATAGACCCCTCCTGATCCCACTAGGGACAAGGGTGTAAAGAAAATAGATGGATGGATGGATTGGTGGCACTCTTTAGTTTCCAGAACATGACTTCTAATTTATTGTCAAATATTGTGTACTGTGTACTGTCAAATATTTGACAGTACACAGTCATATTCAATAAATCAGAATATACTCCCCAATGAGTCTCTTTTGTCAGATTAAAAGTTCCATTTGAAAAAAAAAACACCTTTAAGCAAGTATGAAACACACTTTTCATTAAGCCCACATTTCTGTTTTTAAAAATATACTTTATTGGTCTGGTGTAACATTTTAATTTTAAATGTTGAGTTTTTTTAGCTGTTAGAAGAAAATCATATTGATTAAGAGAAATAAAGGTGATAAAATATCAGCCATTCTCTAATTAATCTATATAATGTCTCACTTGAAATAAATGGTCTTCACAGTAATCAAATTTATTAAAACGGTCTGTGTAAGGGGTAGGTTGAGCTGGGTTCAACTTACTCCTTCCATAAAAATATATATTTTGGTTTAAACACATTTCTTATGGAACTTATTATAAACTAAATTCACTTTTAAGAGTGAATATTTGTTACAAAATAAGTCTAACAACTTTACCCTTGACGTTCTTACTTTCACAAATTTAATTAACTTTGCGTTTCTTCCAGCTATTTGGTCACATGATCAGTGTTTTTTCTGTTTCCTAGCAGTAAGGGGTGGCTCAACTTACCACTTTACTCTCTGTTTGATAAAAATGCACAAAACTAAGACGTGAACTAGCCCACCAGAGAGAGGAGGTTTAATAAGTGAAAAACACAGGAGGGAGTATTTATAAATATGCATACAATGACTTCTTCGCTGCAAAAATACAAACTCTTACTAAAATTTGGTGCAAATCTCTTGGCACACTTGAAATAACACACAACTAACTGACAAGTAACTTTTCAGTAAATTGGCAGAGCTTGGTATAAGTCAATAATTCCTTAATATTGATGACAAAATACTAATTGTAAGGGAAGTAGTCTGACAGTGGAACAACATTTTTTCCGTATGCTAAGTTAAAATGTTGTGCCACAGGCAGGTTATTTCACTTATAACTAATACATTTTAATCAATATCAATGAATTATTGATTTAAAACAGGCTCCTATATCTTGCTGGAAGTTACTTGTCAGTAAGTTTTGTCCTATTTTAAGTGTACTAAGAAATTTGCTCTAAAAACTAGAACAAAAATACTTGGTAAGGCTCTGTGTTTTGCAGTGTAATAAGCATGCAAAAACCATGTATTTAAAAGCTGATGCAAACTGTTGCTGACTCAAGCTCTTAAGAACATATCAAGAAAGAACGTCAAATCCAGTCAAACTAATTTTTTTCCATAATTGAACCGTCTTTTTAAAACTGATATCTGAAATACTGAACTATACATATATTTTTTAAACCTCTGTATCGCTTGATACCAGTAGCCACCTGATTCCTTGTGAAAACAAGGAATCAGGGAAGTTTTTTTTATATTTGCGGTATTTCCTTTTTTTCTGCTGCTCTCCTTCTTAATATTGAAGCTCCATTTGTCTGATCCACTTTTTATGGAAGTGTTATGAATAAACAGCTGGACGCTCAGAAAGGGCGCGTTCAGCTTTATATTGGTATGAAAAATAGGCCCTCTGTAATATTTTCCCTCACTGCATTTATTGGTTACTTTAAAAAAAAAGTAATTTCTTTATATCAGCATCAAGCTGAAAATTGCCATGTATTAGAATTAGGCGTGGTAAGCCTCTAATTCTGTGGCATTTACAGCCGGCTGTGTTTCCATGCATTTATAACACTTTGATTCTTAAGAGCTCCTTTAATCACTTGCGAGTAGCTCGGAACATAATAAACAACTCGCTGTAGAAAAAGTGTCACATGGTTGGGGGGGATTGAGGGAGAGAGGTTTCCAGCTAGAGAGTTAAATGCTTCTGTCACTGGCAGTTTAGTTGCTGTGTTTTTCATGCGCCGTAAGCACCGTAATCTACTCTTCGAGCTTATCTGCCTTGGCTACAAACAGTGTCAGGCGGAATAGACGCGGGGCGGCGTGAAAATGAAAAATTATCATCCTCGTACGATCGTGTGACACAAAGCGACGCTGTTGCTTCTTCTGGCCCTTTTTTTCCCTTTTGATTGAGATCACAGGATGTGTTTGAGGATTCTAAACACCCTCTCACCTGGCTGCCGTCTGCTGTCCGTATCTGATGCCGCGCTCCCACTGCTCGCATCAGCCACTATCAGAACGCTGCTCTGGCAGATCGCCCGGCTCGACTGTTGTTGTTTGACTTAAACAGGTTACACACTTTTAAATGCATTCCTACATGCTGAATACAGTATCTTGGCCAGAACTCCCTTGAAAAAGATGTTTTTAATCTCAGTGGGTTTTTATCCTGGTAAAATAAAGGTTAAATAATAACAATAAAAAAAAGTTACACAGCAGGGCAATCTTCTGTTGATGAGGTGGGTGGAAGTGAGCTGATAATACTGTGATCTCAGATTACTTAAAATACCTTCAAGGAGGGAGAAAAACAAAACGTGTGTCAAGTTTCAATCTATTTTTCTATCAGTGACAAACAGGCACGTCTTCTCCTGGTCAGAAATGTATTGACACATTCATAGAGTGCGGTCTGGCTTTTGATAGTGTCAGTCAGCTAGCAGGTGCAGACAGTTAACATGCCAGAGCTGCGTCGTGAGATTGACCGAAGTGACAAAAGTAAGCAAAAATCCATCTGCAGATGAGCTTTTTCCAGTAAGATGAGAAGAATATGACAGAAGGAAAAGAAAAAAGTGATAAATTCTTTTTAGTTTTGCTTCAGTTCTGGGTTAGATTTTTTGTCTTTGGAGTCAAATAACTGCACAGTGTTGCATACCTGTGTTTTTGTAGACACAAACACACCTACGCACACACACACGCCCGCACACGCATGCACGCACACCAGTACAACTTTCACTTTCAGACTAAAAAAATAATAATTTTTAGCATATTTTTATACTCCGTCACCTTTTTGTCACTTTGTCTTGTTATAATGAAACTATTTTAGTTGGGATTTTATACAAAAAAAATTTTTACAAATAAAAATAGATACAAATATTTGCTGCTGCAGTTACAACTGAAAGTATATTACATACTGCAAAACACAAAATATAGTTTTAGTCTCTTTTCTAGTGTGAATATCTTAGTACACATAAAATGAGACAAAATTAACTCACAAGTGACTTTCCAGCAAGATACAGAAAGTTAAGTCAGTAATTTTTTAATACTAATAGTTTTATTTCACACATTACAAGAGAGATTTCCTGTCTTGTAAAAATGTCTTCTAATAAGTGAAATAATCTGCTAGTGGAACTAGTAGTTTTTAAAGTCTATATTAAGGAGTTATTGACTGAAGACAAGCTCTTATATGTATTCCTGAAAAGTTACTTTTGTCCACACAAGAAACTAGACCAAAAATACTTTATAAAATTTAGGATTTTTGTAGTGTTTGTGTCCTCCATCTTTATTCATCTTAGAAGTAGATATTTTATTAATATTTATATTATTCATAATATACAGCTTGAACATTTTCCTCCATAAAATAGCTTAAGATACATCTTTTTTAAATAAATGTAAAAAAAATTGCTGGTGAATACCACATTTCAAATCTTGCTACAGATTCTCAATTGAAAGATTGAATCATCTGCCCCCTTTTTAGAGATCGTTGATTCTGCTTTTAGCTCTAGTTAGTTACCTTTTCAATAGGCAAAGTGTTTTGGGTGTTTTCCTCAACATGACTTGCTTAAACAGTCTCCTGTACTTGTAAGTTAGTTTTGTCTTATTTCAATTGTACTATGGTATTTGTACTTGAAACTAGACCAAAAAATTACTTTGTAAGAATTTATGTTCTTGCGGTGTACAAAAGTATTACCACTGAGGTTTCTTGGTATGTTGTGATGGGTAAAGGAAGTTTCTTATGAGTTGCAGCCATTCCAATTTGGATAATTTGACTTTGTTGGAACTCTTTTCATGACATTCTAAATATCAGTGTGGGACTTATTTTCCTTCTGTTTATTTTATAAAACAAATCCCTTTTTAGGAATAAGTTACCTGGTGGCGGCTGTCCAATGGACTATGGCTTTCAGCCATTCGCAAATAAACTGCTTGCATTTTTCACTGCGAGATTAAGAATGAGACTGAAAGAGAGAGCGCGAGAGCTGGAGAAAAGTGGCTGAACACCAAACAAAAGAAGTCAACATGTGGAGTAGACATAAGTGGGAGAGGGCTGCTTTCTGCTTTAGTGAACACAGTGAGGAATTATTCATTTTCACCGTTGTGCTAAGGTAAAAGTTTGTTTTTAATGGCCTAGCCTGTGAATCAGCTCTGGTAACTCAAAAGGAGAGAGGAAAAAAACATAAACTTTGTTTTCAGCTGCACACACACAAACAGGCAGTCATGGAAATAAATGATAAGGCGAAGAAAGTCTAGGGAGTGAACAGTTAGGAAAACAAGGGATCAGTGAAACATTAAACTGTTTGGAGGAGACATTTCTGGAAAAGAAGCTTGAGGTGAAGTTGAATTGAATTTAAAGACAAAAGAATGGAGTTACCACCTATAAATCACTTTTTATTTTTGCACAATTACAGTCTGTGATCGTAACACGTTAGTTGATTTGGGAAGGGGATGGCTGAAGTTATTTTTAGTACCATTCAGATAATGATGGTATATTTGTAGATTCTTCTTGTGAAATGTACCCCCTATTGAAATACTTAACCTCTGCTAAGAATTAGCCACAGAGACGGTGCTCTATTGCTGTTTTAAATATTCTGCTTTTTTGTTTTTCGTTCACTCTAAAAATATCAATGAAAACTTTTTTACCTTTGCTTTATATTTCTCCCTCTTCTCTTCCTGGTCAGTTGCTCTTTTTACTGTTAATAAAGAAAAATAAGCAGAACTATTACTAAACAAAATATTTTTTGGAAAGTCAAGTATGTCTGGCAATGTGCTACTCACTGCAGAAATACAAAATCTTGCCAAGTATTTATGGTCTAGTTTCTAGTGCAAATATTGTAATAGATTTGAAATAACACAAAATTAACTTACAAGAAACCTTTCTGCAAGATATTGGAGCTTGTTTTAAGTAAATAATTCCTTAACAATGGACAAAAGTACTAGTTTCATTGACAGATTGTTTCACTTTTTTTTCTTATTAGTGAAATAATCTGCCAGTGAAACTAGTACTTTTAAAACAAGCTCCTATATCTTGCACAAAAGTTACTTGTAAGTTAGTTTTATTTTATTTCAAGTGTACTAAGATATTTGCACTAAAAAGTAGACCAAAAATACTTGGTAAGATTTTGTGTTTTGTAGTATAATTGCTTAAAGTGTGTAATTTCCTCTGGTATTTTAAGTTTTAAGTTTGATAATCTATTTAGAAATTCAGACTAATATTTTGAAGCAGGGAAAGAAGTGGTCCCCAAATTGCACTGGTAGAGGTCATAACTAAAGGCGTTTTTTGTGAGGTGGGTAGTGAGCCGCCGTTCCTTTTAAATTGTTCACTGGGCAGCATACCAACCAGTGGAAAATAATATATTTTTACAGTCTAAACGAAACTGAACAAATAATTTGGAAGTATTGTAAACATACTGACTAACATTTAGCTGCTAATGAAATAGCCACTAAAGGCTATTTCACAAAATTAATAGAAAATCCATAGCATATGGATAAGTTACACCATAACTGGATTATTCTATATTGGCCACATTTTTTAAAATAAAAAGTCTTAATTTCTCTTCCTCTGGCTTATATGATAAATTATTTTGTTCATATCTAGAAAATGCATCCTCCTTTCTTTTTTTAAGATAATTTTTTTTTTCTATTTTAGGAATGTTGTACATTGTGACACATCTTTGTGGTTTCTTCTGTGGTTCTCTCAAAGGTCAGGTAGTTTACTGCTGGTCATTGGTCCAAATTTTTAAAGTTAAATAGTTTTGAACTGAGAGTCGAGCAGAAAAGCATGGGTGTGGTTTCACTTCCTGTTGTTGGGCTCTTAGAGGGAATTCACCAGTCGTTTTACGCCAGCTTTAGGTTTCATCCTAACTTGACCCACCATTGTGGTTTGCGTAAAGGTCAGTAAGAGATAAATAAAGAATTTTTGCAGGGAATGAAGTTTAGAATATCCAGCATCATGTTATGGGAGGATTGAAAAGTAAAACTGCTTTTTTTTCTTTCCCTCCAACAATATACTCCCACAATCACTTTTTATGAGGCAGTGAAATATATAATATTTTTTGACATCATTCTTTTTATTTCTTGTTGTTACTCAGCTCAAGTTTATGGGAACATCGATGGGGGGGGAAAAAAGCTTCAAAGTTGGCCTGCAGCAGCATGGACGTGGCCTGAAATTTACAAAAGCCAGCAAAAAACTCTTTCTAGCCAAATGTGGGTTTATTTGTGTAATCAAATGACACAAGTGAGGGCTTTTTTTTAAAAAAGCTGATATTTATTTATATTTTTGTCCCTTTTTTTTCTTCTCCCTCCGCGCTCTGAGTTTAGCCTTGGCTCCTGTGTTGTTTTCAGAAACAAAGTCTCTCTAGCTGAACAGCAAAAAAAGAAAAAAAAACAGTGCTCGGTGGTATGAAAACAGGAATGACAAACACCATTAGCTGAAAGTTTCCATCTTATTGCAACTATGTTATTGTTTACTTTACCATACACATCCTAATATGGTTCTCTCCCTGTCAAGGCGGGTCGGAGCAAAGCTGGGGGTGGGGGTGGGGGGCACTTGCAGCTGCCATTTAGACAATAAGAAACAAATGTCACAGCTCAGCTGCACAGACCGCCTTTCACAGGCCTACAGTACTTGGCCTTCTCTACCGCTTGGCTCTGCCTGTGTGATTTTTATCTTCTCTCCGGTGTTGGATGCCCTCACAATATGCCCCCCCCACCTCAACACCACCTTCCTTTTCAGTCCTCCCTTGCTCTCTTCTCCCTGTCTTGCTTTATTTGTCTGTATCTCTCCATCAATCTCTGTCCTGGTCCTGTTGTTAACTATGTGCACACTGACGTATGTGCCTCTGTTTGCTGTGTGAAGTTCTTTATCAGGGGTTTGGGGGAGACGGGTGTGTGTGTGTGTGTGTGTGTGTGTTTGGAGGGGCTGAGCAGAGGCCGGTTCAGCTGCAGGTCACGCCCTGTCACGTTTGGTCTGCAGATATCCTAGTGACGCTTAGAGGCCATTTATAATAATTAAATCAAGAATACACAAGCTGAGAGAAGAAAAAAAACCAAGCTGAAGTGCTGCAGAGGAGGAGTATGCATTTTTTTTAATTTTAATACTTTTATAATCTTTAACCTTTTTCTCATTTTGTTGTGTTACTATGACAAACCAACAAAAAGTTGGACAGAATTGTGAATTAGAAGGATTTCAAAACCTACAGTGTACTTTCAGAAATGTTTACAACTAATACATAAACATATTTGTATCTGGTCTTTTTGAGCTCTCAATATTTTAGGGCACACTGCAAAAACAAAAAACTAGTTTTGGTCTATTTTCTACTGCATACACTCAATATTTTGTCATATTTGTTTTGAAATGAGACAAAACTAACAATAAACTTTTCAGCAAGATATAGAAGCTTGTTATAAGTAAATATTTGCTTAATATTGATTTTAAAAACTGACAGATTATTTTACTTAAAACAAGACATTTTTCCCATGTTGTAAGAAAACAACTTTTTTATCAGTATTAATCAATCAATCAAGTTTATTTGTATAGCACAATGGTGTAACTTTGTGTTGCAAGTTGGTGGGGACGTGGAGGCGCTGATGCACCCACAGTTACTGGAAGACCTTTTTTTTTTAGTGCTAAGAATAAGGCCAAAACTTACATGTGAATGCCAGACATTCTTATTCAATAAATTAGAACAGATGTCCTAATCAGGCTTGTCAGATTAATAATACTTGTTGAAAAACCTTTTAGCAAGTATTAAACATACTACAAAATATAAATATGTTGAAACATAAGTAATCTAATTAATCTATATAAAGTCTTTCACTTGGTGTTGGAATTGCTGACAAAAGGAACTTTTCAGTGATATTTTAATTTATGGAATAAGTCTGTATATTTGCTCAATACTTGCCTACAGTTGAAAACAGTTTCACAATTCATCAATATTTTTTGTGAAGAATTATCACATAGTTGCCTTTTATTGTCTGATTTTATCATATGCTAAAAACATAAACAACATGAGATTCTGTAACAATCAAAATGTTATTAAACATTTCAAAACAGAAAGTTAAGCTAGCATAGCTAACCCACTCTCCATTTTCTTTATATATATAATGTCCAATCCACTAGATCACTGAGCGGACTTACCATTTAAGTTTTACAAAGGAATTTTAAAAACATTGACTGGTTGTTAATGCTTTGAATACAGCGTGCAGCTGCTGCCGAGTTACTGTACACAAATAGATGCAGGCACATAAAGAAAAGAAGGTGCAGGAAATATTGGTGCGGACTGTCCCCGTCAGGCCAAAGCTAGTGGGGAGACATCCACACCAGTCTTTAAGGAAGTTATGCCTATGGTATAGCACATTTCAGCAAAGCAGTTCAATGTGCTTTACATCATAAAAATACAAAAACATAAAGTCATAGAAGACACCACACAGTCAACAATTGAGAAAACCAGTAAACATTACATTTTGTTAAGTGCTGTCATTAACACATCAAACTGTTGGTTAATGTTTCATTTATTATGGTGCAACTCTGAATTACTGACTTAAGGCAAACTGCTAAAAAGTTACTTGTAAGTTAATTTTGTGTTATTTCAGAAGTACTAAGATATTTGCACTAGAAACTGGGACGAAAATACTCTGTAAGATTTTATGTTTTTGCAATTTTATGTGTCGTCCATCTTTACTCTTCTACCTTCCAGCCTGAAGCTGGCTAAAGATCAGACTGATTTTAAAAAATATTGGTAAATTTCTATTTTCAAAATCTTGCCACAGATTCTCTACTGGACTTAGATTTTCTTTTTGCTTGTTCTGCTTGTAGCTCTGCTTCTGTGCTTGGGGTCATTCTGCTGGAAGGTTAAACCCCCATCACTTGCTAAAGTCTTCTGCAGGTTCAAGCAGCTTTTCTTCCAGGTTTTCCCTATTTTTACCTCCATCCATCTTCAGTTGTGACCTCCTGCTATCACCTTGTGTCATAACAGGGATGGTTTGTTGTAGATTGAGGTGTTAGTTTGTTTAAATAAACACAAGCAGCTTGTGTACAATAGACATGGAAAGGTTTTCTAGTTATAGTGAACTAATGTTGGTCTTATAGTAAAATTCTGTGAGTATGCTTTCTTGAACAAGCTATGGGATACCTCTGTGGACTATATAAAACATGTTCATTAGATTTATTCCACAAAGTTATTCTCAGATATTGAGATTTCACCTGATAAGTTCTGCCTGTTTTTAGCTCATGAAGGAATGTACTGGTTTAGCACTACGTCACGATTATGCAAATGAGCTGTTCTTGTCCAAACCGTTTAAACTCAGTGTTTACATTGTTATCTCAGACACGTGAAAGTGGCTACAAACAGATGAACAGTGGCACAGCCATACATCTTTGACCAAGAAGCAGAAGAAGTGGAGCCTCCTGAACAACTGTCAAGCCACAACCATAGAAGGATTAAAGGCTGTGGATCTGACGCACATTTATATTGTTATTAATTAAAACTCTGAGGATTCTGCTTTGCTTCGGGGCTGTGTGCCATGATATGAAGTCCAGCAGCTGACACCAGCACAAAAAAAGATTTTTTCTCAAATGCAACCTATTTTTCTTAAACATACATTTGCAAGGTTATAGGAGAAGTACTTTTCTCAACATGTAAAATATAAAAATAAAAAAATTTCCAAGTAATAATAATGTCCAAGTAATAATGTCCAAGTCTGCAGTTTTTTTCCACAAACACTGCATCTTCTCAATGTAGACTATAAAGACTTCTTAATAAAATCATCTGTGCAAACTACAACTTTCTTTGGCAATATCATAGGGACATGAATGAAGCCACACAGCTCTGTTTTCCGTGACTGGGAGGAAATGCATGGACACATGGTCTGTATTCCAGACTACACCAACATATTTTCCTTTTTCAGCAGTCATTGTGCAGCGTATCCAGCAAAATAAATTTAGGGTCTTTTTTAATAAAGTTGATGGAGCTCCACTTGGGTTGCCAGTTTAGGGGCTGGGCTTGGCTTGGGGTTGCTAGGAAAAAAATTGTGATGCAACAATTTAGAGGTGTTTGAAACAGGATGTTTTGCAGACAACAGAAGAACACTTACTTATTCCCAAAGCGGTATAAATTAGGGGTGCTCCAATTGCAGTTTTCTGGCCAATCTCTGATCACCAATCTTTAAAAAGCCTTACCTAACAATTCCAATTTTGGCTGATATAGACTTTTTGTCTCAAAAGTCGCAAAATATAGCAGTAAAGTTACTAAGCTGTCAGGTTACAGGCATACATAATCTGGTGGTCGTTTCTGTCAGTCTCACAGCAGAGCAAAGGAGAACAGTGGCTCAGTTTTAGAATTTTGCAGAGGTGGACAAGTCATGTAAGTATCAGCTGATCACCAATCTCCCAAAATTAAGGAAATTGGTGTTTATTTATTGGTGCACCCAGAGCTAACATCTTATGTCACTAACTTGGGATGTATAGTTATAGAAATCCAAGAAACAGCAACAAATTCTTTGAGAGTCGGATAACTTCATCACAGACAAGTCTGGCATGAGCTAGAAAAAGGCTTCTTTGAGATGCATAGACCTATTTTCTTTTTCTCACTCCATTTGGCAGAAGATGATGAAAGCCTCACCTCAATCCTAAAATCGTCACGTTTGTGATATTTACCTAGTATTATCTGGGCCTGTGGATGAATGGGAGGACAGAACATAAGGAATGTGGAAAGTCAGCTCATGTGATTTGCTCAGTGCAGAGCCACACAATCCTTCTTTTCACATGAAAATACTATAAGTCATCATGTGATATGTTTTTAACACCTGCCTTTAAAGTTTGCCTTCCACTGCTTTGGCGGTGAAAATTGATCTGACAAACAATTTGGCATGTAAAAATATTGCACCTTATCAGAAAAAGTTTTTTTTAATTAATTTATTTTTTTTATATTTGAGTGCTTTCTGTTGTATGCAAAAAGTTTCCGGATTATCGTCGAAGATGCGCAAT
Organism: Xiphophorus couchianus; assembly: GCF_001444195.1. Taxonomy (NCBI): domain Eukaryota; kingdom Metazoa; phylum Chordata; class Actinopteri; order Cyprinodontiformes; family Poeciliidae; genus Xiphophorus; species Xiphophorus couchianus. Next base: position 22,320,384 of record NC_040234.1, on the reverse strand, counting down.
ATTGACAAAGGTCTTTGCGCACCCATCCAAATGATCGGAATCAGGCGTTCCAATTACTTCCATGACCTCAGGTGTATAAAATGAAGCACCTAGGCATGCAAACTGTTTTTGCAAACATTTGTGAAAGAATGGGTCACTCTCAGGAGCTCAGTGAATTCCAGTGTGGAACTGTGATAGAATGCCACCTGTGCAACAAATCCAGTTCTGAAATTTCCTTGCTCCTAAATATTCCACAGTCAACTGTCAGCTATATTATGAGAAGATGGAAATGTTTGGGAACGACAGCAACTCAGCCACAAAGAGGTAGGCCACGTAGACTGACAGAGTGGGATCAGTGGATGCTGAAGCACATAGTGTGAGGAGGTTGCCAACTTTCTTCAGAGTCAATCACTACAGACCTCTAAATTTCATGTGGTCTTAAGATTAATTCAAGAACAGTGCACAGAGAGCTTCATGGAATGGGTTTCCATGGTGGTGCAACTGCATCCAAGCCATACATCACCAAATGATACAAAGCATCGGATTCAGTGGTGTAAAGCACACCGCCACTGGACTCTAGAGCAGTGGAGCACATCCTCTAGGGTGACAAATCATGCATCTCCTGCTGGTAATCTGATCGGTGAGTCTGGGTTTGGCAGTTGGCAGGAGAACGGTACTTGTGTGACTGCATCGTGCCAAGTGTAAAGTTTGGTGGAGGGGGGATTATGGTGTGGAGTTGTTTTTCAGGAGCTGGGTTTGGCCCATTAGTTCCAGTGAACAAAATTGAATGCCTCAGCATACCAAGACATTTTGGACAATTCCATGCTCCCAATTTTGTGGGAACAGTTTGGAGCTGGCCACTTCCTCTTTCAACATGACTGTGCACCAGTGCACAAAGCAAGGTCCTTAAAGACATGGATGGAAGAGTCTGATGTGTGTGAACTTGGCTGGCCTGCACAGAGCCCTGACCTCAACCTGATAGAACACATTTAGGGTGAATTAGAGGGAAGATTCTTGCCCAGGTCTTCTTGTCCAACATCAGTATGTGACCTCACAAATGCACTTCTGGAGGAATGGTCAAAAATCCCCAAAAACACACTCCAAAACCTTGTGGACAGCCACTCCATAAGAGCTGTTCTAGCTGCAAAGGATGGACCAATGTCAAATTTTAGAGTGGTGGAGGGGTTTGAGTGTCCCACTGATCCTAGGAGCTTTGCTGCCAAGGCAGACAGGTCCTAGGTGAGGAACCAGACAAAGAGCAGCCCGAAGACCCCGGTCGCAGGTCACTGGGGCACCACCTTGGAGCTTGGACTGGAGATGAGGCACATTGGCGAGCGCCTGGTGGCTGGGCTTTTACCCATGGAGCCCGGCTGGGCACAGCCTGAAGAGGAGACATGGGTCTTCCTTCCCATGGGCTCACGACCACCTGTGGAAGGGGCCAAAGGGGTCAGGTGCTGTGTGGGATTGGTGGTGGCCGAGGGAGGGGTCCCTGGTAATCCGATCCTAGATTGCAGAAGATGGCTCTTGGGATGTGGAATGTCACCTCTCTGGTGGGGAAAAAGCCTGAGCTAGTGTGTGAGGTTGAGAGCTTCCAGCTAGAAACAGTCGGTCTCACCTCACTGCATGGGCTGGTCATACTTCCACTCTGGAGTTGCCCATGGTGAGAGGCACTGGGCAAGAGTGAGCGCTCCATCTCAGTGCCTGTACATTGGGGTTTACCCTGGTGAACGAGAGGGTAGCCTCCCTCCGCCTATGGGCGAGGGGATGTGTTCTGACTGTTGTTTGTGCCTATGCACCAAAGAACAATTCAGATTATCCACCCTTTTTTGAGTCCTTGGAGGTGGTACTGGAGAATGCCCCTCCTGGGGACTCTCTTGTTCTGCTGGGGGACTTCAACGCTAACATGGGCAGTGATGGTGAGACCTGGAGGGGTGTGGTTGGGAGGAATGGCCCCACTGATCTGAACTCGAGTGGTTGTCTGTTGTTGCACTACTGTGTTCATCATGGATTGTCTATAACAAACACCATGTTCAAGCATAAGGGTGTCCATATGTGCACTTGGCACCAGGACATCCTAGGCCGCAGTTCAATGATCGACTTTGTCATTGTCTTATCAGATCTGCGATCACATGTCTTGGACACTCAGGTGAAGAGAAGTCCTGAGCTTGACTCCGGTGTCCTTGACTCCGGTGGTGGGGGAGGATGTAGGTCAGACCTGGCAGGCCCAAACCTGTTGTGAGGGTCTGCTGGGAACATCTGGCAGAGTCTCCTGTGAGATGGAGCTTTAACTCTGCCATCTCCGGCAGAGCTTTGACCACATACCGGAGGAGGTGAAGGACATTGAGGGGGAAGCAGTACAGCACCAACACTGTTTTTAGTGGGGATGGTGTGCTGCTGCTGACTCTGGACGTTGTGGGCCAGTGGGCAGAATACTTTGAAGACCTCCTCAATCCCACCAACATGCCTTCCATTGAGGAAGCTGAGCCTGGGGACTCTGGGGAAGCCACTATTTGGGGACCTCGACCAGGAAAAGGGTAGTGTGCCTTCTCCAGCTCGGGGGGATTTCCTGCCCCAAGTGGGGGGTATCTTGGGATCTTGTTCTCGAATGAGGGAGTGGGAGATTGAGAGACGGATTGGCGAAGCGTCTGCAGTGAAGCGGGCGCTGTACCGGTCCTTCGTGGTGAAGAGAGAGCTGAGTCAAAAAGCGAAGCTCTCGATTTATGGGTTGATCTACGTTCCTACCCTCATCTATGGTCATGAGCTTTGGGTCATGACCAAAAGAACGAGGTCGCAGATACAAGCGGCCAAAATGAGTTTTCTCCGTAGAGTGTCTGGGCTCTCCTTTAGAGATAGGATGAGAAGCTCTTTCATCTGGGAGGGACTCAGAGTAGAGCCGCTGTGCTTTCACGTCAAAAGGAGCCTGTTGAGGTGGCTCGGGCATCTGGAAGGTATACCTCTGGGATATCCCTGGTGAGGTGTTCCGGGCACATGCCACCGGGAGGATCCTCTGGAAAGACCCAGGATATGGTGGTGGGACTACATTTCTTGGCTGGCCTGGGAACGCCTTTGGATTCCCCCAGAGGAGCTGGAGAGGGAAGTCTGGGCCTCCCTTCTTAAGCTGCTATCCTCTCGACCCGACCCCGGATAAGCGGAAGAAGATGGATGGATGGATGGATGGATGGATGGATTAGGAATGGAATGTTGTTTAAACTCATATGTGAGTCAGGGCAGGTGAGCAAATACTTTTGGCAATATCTCCTTGGGCTGCCAACTTACCGTGGTGGAGGGGTTTGAGTGCCCCAATGATCCTAGGAGCTATGCTGTCTGGGGCTTCATGCCCCTGGTAGGGTCACCCAAGGCAGACAGGTCCTAGGTGAGGGACCAGACAAAGCGCAGCCCGAAGACCCCAATGATGAATGAAAACTTTGGACTTGGTGTTCCCTCGCCCGGACGCGGGTCACCGGGGCCCCACTCTGGAGCCAGGCCTGGAGGGGGTGCACGATGGCGAGCGCCTGGTGGCCAGGCTTTTACCCATGGAGCCCGGCCGGGCTCAGCCCTAAGAGGAAACATGGGCCCACCCTACCATGGGCCCACCACCCGTGAGAGGGGCCAAAGGGGTCGGGTGCATTGTGTGATGGGTGACGGCCAAGGGAGGGGACCCTGGCGGTCCGATCCTTGGTTGCAGAAGCTGGCTCTTGGGATGTGGAATGTCACCTCTCTGGTGGGGAAGGAGCTGGAGCTAGTGTGTGAGGTCGAGAGGTTCCGGCTAGTAATAGTTGGTTTCACCTCGACGCATGGCTCTGGTTCTGGAACCAGTCTCCTTGAGAGGGGCTGGACATACTTCCACTCTGGAGTTGCCCAAGGTGAGAGGCGTCGGGCAGGAGTGGGCATACTTGTTGCTCCCCATCTCGGCGCCTGCACGTTGGGGTTTACCCCGGTGAACGAGAGGGTAGCCTCCCTCTGCCTACGGGTGGGGAGACGGGTCCTGACTGTCGTTTGTGCTTACGGGCCGAACAACAGTTCAGATTACCCACCTTTTTGGAGTCCTTAGAGGGGGTACTGGAGAGTGCTCCTCCTGGGGACTCCCTTGTTCTGCTGGGGGACTTCAACGCTCACGTGGGCAAAGACAGTGAGACCTGGAGGGGCGTGGTTGGGAGGAACGGCCCCCCCAATCTGAACTCTAGCGGTGTTCTGTTGTTGGACTTCTGTGCTCGTCATGGATTGTCCATAACGGACACCATGTTCAAGCATAAGTGTGTCCATATGTGCACTTGGCACCAGGACACCCTAGGCCGCAGTTCGATGATCGACTTTGTCATTGTTTCATCGGATCTGCGGCCATATGTCTTGGACACTTGGGTGAAGAGAGGTGTGGAGCTGTCCACTGACCACTACCTGGTGGTAGTTGGCTCCGGTGGTGGGGGAGGAAGCCGGTCAGACTTGGCAGGCCCAAACCTGTTGTGAGGGTCTGCTGGGAATATCTGGCGGAATCCCCTGTGAGATGGAGCTTTAACTCCCATCTCCGGCAAAACTTTGAACACTTCCCGGGGGAGGTGGGGGACATGGAGTCTGAGTGGACCGTGTTCCGTGCCTCCATTGTCGAAGCGGCTGCATATATACAGCCCAGAGATGTGTAGGCATTGTAAATGCATACAGGTGCAGCCAAGGTGAGAGCAAAACATTTTCTCCCTTCCCCACCCACCTCCTCTGCTTTTATTTTACCTTTGTCCTGTTGTCCAGGATATAAAACTTTTTTAGATTTTTCTAAAAACACTTGAAACTGCATGGACCAACAAAGAAAAAAAAAGCTATCATTATGCAATAATGTGTTAACACACAGTAGCCATTACATGTGCGCTAAAATATTGTTAGGAATGTTTTAATGGGTTAGCCTGTGAGGAAGTAACATTTACTCTAAGCTACTTGTTTAGATTTTCCACCTAACTGATAAAATACACACTTAATTTTGGGAGATCTGCAATCAGCCGATACTTGCATGTGAAACCGATGTTCTCTATCTCCACAAAGGTCTGAAAATCAGCTTCTGTCTTCTGAAAATTCCACCTATGAACTAAGTGCATCTGGACTAAGTGTGCGCCGATTGCAGTTTTCTGGCCAATCACTGACCTTCCAAAAGACCGACCTTCCAATTCCAATTTTGACAGAAGCCAATTTTTCATCTGAAATATTGGTAAATGTAGCAAGAAAATTGCTGATTTGGCAACAGTGGGGTGACTTTTGCTAACTGTGACCGAATAGACAATACCTGTTGGGTGGGTATGTCAGTTACCATTGGGTAGATAAGACCAGTGGCATCATTATTTGACATGCCAGTTATAATGAATAACCGGAGGGCCAGACAACATCACTGACACTCAGGTTTGTTTTCAAAAGTAATGAAGGTTTTTCTGATGGCGAGTTAAATAACAGAAGATGTAAGAATGTTTTACCTTCTTTGTCCCTTAGCGAATCAGAGCTTTGGGATTGATTTTCCAGGGTTGAATGTCCAGGACTATATAAATGACTACATAGTTGGTCAGATAGGGGTCAGTATGACATACTAAATGTGTTATTACACTGAATAAAAATGTGACTGTTTCATAGTATCAGTGTATTAACAGAAGGTACCAAGGTTTGTAAATTTGTTGATTTCAAAACAGTCAATTTTTTTTGTAGTAATAAGTGTGGCAGAGTGCTCTTTCTCCTGCATTCATTAAAAAAATTTAAGCTGTTGGAATGAGATAACAAGGTTTTTGTGGTTTTGAAGCCAACTGAAACTTTTAAACCTTGATATCAGTAATCTACCCATACATAATCAAACATGTATGATGATATTTGTATAGGGGAAAGTTTGTGAAGGTGACTCAAACTTCTTGGGCCTCATGTATAAAGTGTGCATATGCACAAAACATATGCGGCACCATATTTTACACACAAGTTGGCGTGTATAAAAATTAACGTGGCATGAAAGTTTGCATAAATATACAGAAACTTTTTACCTGCTGTGAGAATGTGCGGCAGCCACGCAATTTTTTTTTAGTGTACAAAACAAACTACAAAGCACCCAAACTCACCTAACTACACAGAAACCTGAGTCCGTTCAGTTTTATTTAGACCAGGGGTCTCAAACTCCAGTCTTCGATGGCCGCTGTCCTACAGTTTTTAGATGTGCCACAGGTACAAAACACTGGAATGAAATGGCTTAATTACCTCCTCCTTGTGTAGATCAGTTCTCGAGCCTTGCTAATGACCTAATTATTATATTCAGGTGTGGTGCAGCAGAGGCACATCTAAAAGTTGCAGGACTGCGGCCCTCGAGGACTGGAGTTTGAGACCCCTGATTTAGACCAAAAAGCATCGAACCCAAAGTTTTTTTTTATTTTAATATTTTATTGTTTGAAACTGAAACTGAACCACATTTATCCACATTTATTCTCAGATAATAACATAACACAAAAAAATAAATTAAGAATAAAAGGAAAACCTTACTCAAATGTAAAGATGTAACGCGTCTGTGCGCCGAAGTGCATAAAATGCATGTTATCTGTGGAATCCTTTCATGCTCACTGAAAAAGAAAATGGAGTTGGAACAGCAGGCTAACTCTAAACAGGTCAGGTTTGATTATTTTTAAGATGAACAAGGTGTGTAGACAATCACACATATATAAGTAGCTGCGCAAAGGTATGCTGCATAATCGTGGAACATTATAAATACTTACACGGCTACAAACAAAGACGTTGCCATGATTATTACTTCATGTGGCGGCAGCCTTCCGTGTATTTATATTAATTTACATATGTATTTATGGCTGGCAACAGGTCGGACTAGCAGCTGTTTTCTATTTCAAGTCAGAGAGGAAGAAAAGCAAGCACACAAGCTTGAAGCTTGTGTGCTTCAAGCTTGTGTGAAGCACAAGAAGCTTGAAGCTTGTGTGCGTGCAAGCACGGCTAAAAAGCAGGTGTATGCGTGGTTGGTTGGCCTTTTGAAGGAGCTCTTGCATGATGATTGGCTAAGGCCGAGCAATGATCCAATGCTGGTTGGCTGAGGCAGAGGCATGGTAATTGGATGATGCCAATAGGCTGCAGACAGTCTCCCATCTTTACAGCTAGGCTTCATTTCCTTCAAATTGGAATCTAAAAAAGAATGGTGCGCAGGTATGTGCGTACGTAGGGCTTTATTCATCTGAATAATAAAGGGCACTCTTTTCTAAATTTATCCGAACGCCAATTTTTAGTGTGAAAGCAGTGCACACTATTATACATGGGGCCCCTGATCTTTTAATATGGTTACATCATGTTTGGGTTGTTGCTTTCTTGCTGTTCTAGTGAATCTTGTAGACAAAATGTACAGAAAACATTTGCCTTTTTGTGTGGTTAGGGTTTGTGATTTATTCTTCAGCTGATGGCTTTCCATAAAGCTTACTTCGCAAGGCAAGATATTTTTTGCCAATATTTGACTCCACTTTCCCCTTCCAACAATCTTAAGGACTCTCTGATTATCATGATGGTTCTAAAGATAATCTTGAGATATTCTTGCCATTTGTGGTGTGATCTAATCTAAAAGGATGTCGATCATATGTTGGATAATTTTTGCCCGATATCACAGAGTATGGTGTACCCAGAAGACAAATGAGCCTATTGAATGTGCCATGTAGCCAGTCAGAAAATGAAGTGATGGAAACATGGAGAGGAATTAAAAATACAAAACAACTACCACGGCACACCAGGAAGTCTCTTAACAATAGTCCACAAATTGCATTTGATTGCATTTTCCTCTTTGGCCTTGTTTGTTTACTCTTAACTCACGTTTGATCAACTCAAGATTTACCGTCTGAATGTTTGAGTGAAATCTGTCTGTGTCTGGTGTGTTGTAGTTGGTGTCACACACTGTATGACCAAACTTGTTCCTTGTTTTTTAAGTGTCATGTGTGTCATCTCTTGTGTTTTGAAAATTCACTGGCAACATTTTTTTTTTAAATTGGTGTGTGGACCAGGCAAAAAGTGACTTCTATCCCACACAAGATGCTTCAGCAACCAAAATATGGAGAGAAATCTTTCTACTCTTTCTGATTCTTGGAATAATACCAATAACAACATAGTCATCAATGAACCTCTCCCCATTATTCTCATCCTACTGCAAAAGAAAGTTTCCCTTCATGTTTCTTGTTGTGATGGAGTCCATCTTCTTATTCTAAATCTTCTGACCAACAACAGCAAAAAAAAAAAAAAAAGTATTGCCACATTCTCCTGAGCGTCTCATGTGTGAAAGCAGCTAAAGTAAAGCTGATCGAAGAGAGAAATAAAACCAGGACTAGTGAGGGGCATTAAATATGGATTAATGGAATGTTGCTCGGGATCATCTCTGGGTGTAGTGTAGTGTTGAAAAATAAAATTTATGTTGCCAGCCACTGGCCGTGAAGGTGCATTTTTACTTATAGTGTGCTTTAATTAGAAGTGAGATATTAGCATTTCATAGGGCTTTACGCTGGGCGAGGGGTATCGGCCGGCCACCGCACCTTCATTAACCGGCTTCTTCGCATAATGAGTACCGTCATTAGCTGATGGAGTGGATTTGCCCTGTTTCTACCTTGAAAGGCACATCTTTTACATACTTGCAAGAAGTAAGGCGTTTTAATGGATTTCTTAATTAATAAAATAAGATGGCAATTTTTGAAAATTTGACAAGATCATTTTTGACAATGCAGGGGGAAAATGGAGTAGAGAGTGAAAAACAAAGCTTGTTGGAAGGATTTGTGGTCTTCTTTTGATGTATTTTAATGGAAGTTCACAAAATGAAAATAAACAACAATATGCAATATTTTTAAGTTTAAATCTATTTCAATCAATCAAGCTTATGTGCTATACATCACATTTCAGCAACACAGCAATTCAAAGTGCTTTACATCATGAAAACATAAAATCCATTATAAACAGAACTCATTTCAATATATAAAAAATTACATTGACAGGTATTTATCTTTTAGAGCAGGAGGTATCCAACTCATTTTCATTTCAGGGCCACATCAAGATTGGGAATGTCCTGAAAGGGTTGCTTGTTTCATAATGTGTTAATAAAATCCTCCAGGGTACTTAAAATATTAATAAATAGCTATGTCACCATTCAGTAAGCACTCCTTAAAGTTAAGTAATATTGAACATCTTTCACATTTATGTAATCAGGCAGTAAACAGATAAAAAATTCTTCTGGGTTTGATTAATGAAATAACATTTAGGCACACAACTGGTGTCTTGTCTATTTATGTATCCATCTACAGTATATGGATAGCAACATAAAACGTTATGGCAAGCCACATTTGACTTCTGGACCTTGAGTTTGTGTTTTAGAGTATTCACAGTATTATTTCTAACTTTCCTAGATTGTGTATATATATATATATATATATATATATATATATATATATATATATATATATATATATATACAGTACAGACCAAAGGTTTGGACACACCTTTTAATTCAATGAGTTTCCTTTATTTTCATGACTATTGACATTGTAGATTCACACTGAAGGCATCAAAACTATGAATAACACATGTGGAAATATGCACTAAACAAAAAAGTATAAAACAACTGAAAATAGCCCTTATATTCTAGTTTCTTCAAAGTATCAACCTTTTCCTGTGATTACTGCTTTGCACACACTCTGCATTTTCTTGATGAGCTTCAAGAGGTCGTCACCAGAAATGGTTTTCACTTCATAGGTGTGCCCTGTCAGGTTAATAAGTGGGATTTCTTGCCCTATAAATAGTCATGAAAATAAAGAAAACCCATTGAATTAGGTGTGTCCAAACTTTTGGTCTGTACTGTATATATATATATATTAATTGTGACCGTGCACACATGTATATAAAAATAAATTGAGGCTGTGCAGAAGAGTGTGCACATTAAACAGCAGTCAGAGAGACGGTGTTTCTTTGTGATTTTTGGAAGCCTCTCCAAGCCTTTTACTGAGGCTTTGGTGTCAGAATCAGCCGTGAAGTGATTAGTATTTTATTGATGAGCTCCTGAAGTGGCAACTGTGGGAAATTGGATCTTTGATCTCCTGGAGTTTGGAGAAAATATATCCTGAGTGCGTGGAGCTCTCCAGGTGGATCACCCCCCCAGCCCCCTCCTACACAGTGCATCTGCACAGCGCATGCGGCCCCAGACTGACATGCGGATTTTTGTTTACCCCCCCATCCCTCTGCCCCACCACCACACCAACCCCATCTCTGAATACACAGATATTTGTTTTGGATGTTTTCACTCCTGACTCTCCGTGGAAATTCATTAACAAAATTGCATATTTGTTTTAAACTTTAACCAATCACTTTGATATGCTAATTATGGTGTAATTTAATTTGAGCCCTGTAATGATGATGCTGTTATTATGGACATAAATGATGCAGTTAAGCTGAGAGTAATCTCATTTGCATACTGTACATGCCAGTAAATTAAGCCCTTTCCTGCGTTGCTTCAGCTTTAATTTTCCACTCCTTTTCACACGACGTCCCTCAGCTCCCTGCGCCTAATAGCAAGCCGGCTTGTTTGATGTGGAGAGCCGTTTTCTCGCACTAAATCACGCCGTCACAATATGTAATACATAAAGGCTCTCATTATAACTCTAAGTGCTCTTTTAAGAAGTTACTGTTAATAAGCAGGCAAGCTTTTTGTGCTTCATAGTGATGCACAAAAACAGTTTTTTTTCTTTTCCCTTCACCATAATCATCTTCAGGGCTCCTTAATGTGCCTGTAAGAAATAAAAACTATCACGCTTGTAATAATGATGTACTGGGGAATTGTTAAAGGGCTCCTAATCAGATTGTATATATCTTTGTTCATGTGCTGATCAGATATCTCTCAAAGAGGTGGTTGTGTTTTGATATCCCCACTTTGAAAAAAAGATGAAGGGTTTTTCTCTGCTTCTTTTTTTATTAAATATTTATATTCTTTAAAAAATCTAATTAAAAACATTTCCTTATTGTATGTTTAGCACAAATGAATTGGCCTCTTTGTCCACTTTTTTTTTTTTTTGATGTGCATATAAAAGGAGCATGTTTCTGGCATGGCTGGCCTTGATAAAGGCTCCTGTGTCTTCATTAGAGAAGTAGCACTCAGCGGTGTCCCGATTGTCTGATGTTTTGCAGTGAGAAGGTAAACATGTTTGTCATACCGGCCGTATTTACGCTGATCAAACACGCGAGGCGGGCCGTGCTGAATGTTAGAGACTCCAAGGTAGGAAGGTGTGCACTTTGGCTTTTCAGCTTTTTGAAGGTGGCTTACCAGAGGAGGATGCTTTATGGTTCTTTTAACGCCGACAATGCGTTCACTAGAGAATGCTCCTGTCATAAAGAATATTATTTTTGCTGCCAGCCAATTTTCTCTGTTGGTCTCTAATTGGTTACATAAATCCTGGGCCGCTGAGGGTGAGAAATGTTGCAGTGTCACATGGTATAATCTTCACCCTTATTTACCAATTCATTAAGATTCATTGATGCAGGATTGGTGAGAGGAAATGACAACATAAATCGGGCCTCCAACCCTAATCAGTTGGGAATTGCAGAAAATGTCATGATGAACTATATCCTTGTATTAGTGCCACTGTACGTCGTCATTGTGCTGCTTTATGAGTGGGACGCATCATTCTGACATGGGTTGTATTTAACCCACTGCCCTCCTTACTGAAATTCATGTAAGGTATTTGGATTTTAGCTCCCCTGCCTTTTATCTTCACTTTAACTGTGTAATGGAAATCACAAATTTCCATTCCTTTTTAACCCCTTCGCTCCTCTCTCTATAGGATCATAAGAGGCTTTTCAGGCTTGAATGACCCCGATAGAAGGGGTTAGTGCATGTGTCTGTGCAACACATTCTCACTCCCTACTCATCATATTTGGACGCTTGGTCAGGTTCCCTCTACATCACATGTTGACACATCGGGTACCCCCTTCTCGTCATTAGTTGACGTTCAGGATTCTCTCATTGAATGCTGTAGCTCTCTGTAAGCATCGGAATTTGACGACCTAGCAACAAAGATGATGAGTCTATTCAAATTTTTTGAAAGGCATAAAAAGTGCCTCAAAACATCACATGCAGCTATGAATTGTGAGTAGCATACGTCGTACTTGCCAGGATCAGGGCTTAGCAAAAGTGCAGAAATAGGACCCAAAAGGGCTGGGGGGGAAGACTGCATGTGGAGAATTCGGACACACTACGCACTCAAAGGGGTGCAACTGGATGGCGATGACGTCAGGTTGTTCTTCTTGGATTTTTTGGCGTCTGGGATCATGTAATCATGACAGAAAATACATCCTTATTCTTCTTAAACAGTTTTATTAAGCTTCTTCTTCTCATTATTAATAGATTAATGGATTTTTCTATATCACAATCAGTCAGATTTGTCTCATCTCAGCAGAGTTTCTTCTATGTGTTTTCTGTATGCAGTAGGGCTTGTGACAAACAAATAACTGGACGACTTTTGGCTCTCTGTCAACAATTAGTTTCTTATTGCCACTCTTTCACCAAGTGTACCAATCTGAATGTTATGCTTTTTTCTAAACCTTTGTGTTGCATTACAAATTTTCACTTTAGGAACTATTATTAGCAACCTTCCAAGAATATTCTTTCTTCCTCTTTTGTCATGGGAAGTTATTTATTATCTATATTAGTGTAAGTAGCTGTAAATACCTGTCTCTGTCTATGCTTACTTAAAAATGTAGACTTCTACTTTAATACAACATTTCCACCCAAAGAATGTTTTATTCAGTTCAGGGTTCCCGTTGTCAGCTTTAAGTCCTGCTTTCTTTCACTTTCTCTCTTTCACTTTCACTTAGTCTCTTGAATGAACCACAGATTATCAAAACGATTAAACAGGGCAATATTTTGGAACATTTGACCTTTGTTTTACTTGCTGACCTTCCACCTTCTGCTTAAAAATACAACCTACGTTAACTCTCCTTTCCTCATTTCTTTAGCTTCTTTTTCAAAAGCACATTCCTAATATTAATAACAGGCTGTTTTTATTCTTCTTTTTGTAACAGCTTCCTCACTGACGAGGGTTGTTGTCAGCCTGACAACTTTTTAGGTTTGCAGCACAAAAGACAGGATATTTTTGTTTGTTTGTGAGCTCCCAAACATCAAAAAAATTGGCCCAATTCCGGTCACCTACAGGTTTCTTGGTGCACCTCTATTGTTTGATTTATTACACTTGCTCTTTAATTCTAATTGAAAAATGGCATCTATGAAAAGTTATTTCTGAAGGAAAACCTTTTTAACACAATTTCTAATTACAGTGGTAAAGACCAAACCGTACAACTGATTCCAGTTACCACAGCGGGGAAAGAAACAGTAGATGTATGTCAGAGTTGAGGACTTACTCTATTATAAGTAGTGGTTCATTTTGTGCAGAGAGGTGTAGTTTACCACACATCTGTCCCAATGACTCAACAAATCTGCAAATCTTTTTTACCTGAAAAATGATTCCGACCAAAAAGTTGTAAATTTATCATGATAGTCCTCTGTTGTAAAGAATAGCAACATTTATTACACAAGTTCATTAATTATAGCATGATCCGTTTCCTCCACCATCTTTACATTCTCTCTTTAAGAAAACTATTAAACAGATACAGCACAGTTTAATTAGTGGATGATCTGTAGGTGCTTTAACCACTCCCATAGGATACATAGGATGCTGTCCTGTGTGTTTCTTTGGGTGTACATGTGTGACAGGTCTAATTGGTAAGATGAGCCTGAGCAAAGCAATGCAACGGGGTTGAGCCTGTGGTCAGGAAAACGCCCCCCGCTCCTTCTCGTCTCCTGGTATCTGTCCTCTCACTGCAGTGTTAATGGCCAACGAGCCACATGTGAGCAAGACCATCAAAGTCAGATGAAGGACAGTCACAGAGGAAATGTGTGGCGAACCACTCCTAAAAGAGGCTGCACATCCCAGAATTACTATTCCATTCATGCACAACCAGATTTAAACTCATTAGACTTCTCTATTTACTCAGTCTCCATCGGGCCCCGCTTGTACTAAAAATACCATGGCCTGCCTTACTTTGGCACATTCTGTCATTGTCTGTGCACAGCAGGCCTTCACTCCGAGCTGCAGCTAAGGAGAGGAGGCAGGAGGGTTTGTATATTTTCCGAAATTATGCAGCTACTCAGATTCTCTCCTGGAGACCTTCCTTCCACTTTCCTTGCTAATTTATCAAAGCCTGTAGCGTGATAATAGTTTGTTATTCACATAAAGCATCATAGTCAACTATGTCAGAGTGTTAAGTAATAGGTTCAGGTCTAGATTTCACACTGCAGTCATCCTGATGTGCTATAAATATGTGTTTTGTGCATGCTTGCTGTGTTTTGGAGACTGGATTAGATGAGGGGATTAGATTTTTTTTTTAAAACTACGATGGATTTGAGGTAGGCAAGTCACATCTCCAGATGGCAAGTTGTTGTTTCAATAAAAAATTCGTAGTCAAGTTGACAGTACATTGATTTTTGACAGCGACATTTTTTGTTTGATCTTCCAACATCTGGTGATTTAAAAAAATCAGTTTCATTAATTTCAGTTTTGTTTTGTTTGTAAACCAGGAACATGACATTTCTCTTGCCGTTTCTCTGAGCCTGGAGACATCCTTAGCTTCTTCCACAAACACAGTTACTGAATAATTGAAGGAGGTAAATGTTTAACATGTTTTTACGAGTTCCTCTCTGTGCTGTTGTGAGGCACCACTGTTTGTCTGGTGGAGGAAAACAAGACACACAGCTGCTTCTCTCGACAGCGACATGTTTCTGTTGGAGACCACCGTGACGACCAGTCCGCCCATTGACGGGGGTCCTGCTCAGCAGCTGCAATGCAGCAGTGGTGTATCTGTCAGAAAAAAGGACCTTTTGTTTATAGTGACATTTGTCTTGTTGTTTATTCTAGTCAAAGCTGTATTTGCATCAACATTGATTCCCTGCCCCCGCACCCTCCTGGAATTTGTTTACTCTGTGCTTGCCCTGAGTGTCACCTAGGAAATCGGCTGATCATTCCACCTGGTTAATATTAAACAGCTCATGCAAAGACATGTTTGTTCATAAACACGAACGACAGCTCCTTTTGTTTATTGTAGCCATGGCAGCGGTCACTTATTAAACAAACAGCTGCTGCGTTTGCCACTGTGAATGGTCTGCTAGCACAGCGTGAGGAGTCTGGGAAAAACTCAAAACTTCAGTTCCTCTTGTTTTTTTGTTTGTTTTGCTTTGGTTTGTGCAGTCACATATATTGTGACGATACCTGCAGAGTGTGAAGGAGAGGAATGGGTTACTTTAGTCTCCTAGGAGTTTGGAAATTATGCTATCTGTCACAACACTCTTAAAGCTGTTGAGTTTAAAAATGACTCAGTTTTGGGGCGGGGAGGGCTATGTCAAGGACTAAGGCCTCCATTTATGGGTTGTCCTTTACCCCTGCGCCACCACAGCACTGCATAAATACAGCAAGTCTTTGTTGACTTCGTGACCATAGCTAAAAGGCTACTGTTAGCTTAAATGAACAAACTAACAAACTAGTTCTGTGGTGTGAGCTAACACAACCCACTGATATTAGCATTGTTATGCTAATGTCAGGATGAAACATTTCATCCTGTGGTAGAGTTTCGATGATGCCTGATTATATCCCTGTCTACCTAAAAATGGCAACCTGAGTAGAATGATAAGGCTAACCAAACAGATGTGGTGTGAAAATGCCAATAGAGGAATGGTAAGGTGGTCCACAATCAGCATTTTTATCTTTACCTCAGGGTGGTTCTAACTCTACAGAAGAATCCTTTTGCAGATGATTTCCAAAAAAAAAAAAAAAAATTGGAACAGCTTGGAACAAATCCTGCATCTGTTGTTTAGCATAAAACTTTAAAGATTAATCCTAAAAGCAGTTTGTTGTCACTGATGAGGACTGTGATATCAGTTTTTTTTAAATCATGCAGTTTCTGTTTTTCTTTCTTTCTTCTTCCCTCTCCGGATTCAGGAGCCAAAATAAGGTAACAGATAAGAGTCTTTAAAAACCTTGAGAAGAATTATGTTGTTACACCTTTGGTACACGCCAATGTCTTGTCTAGTCTAGCAGCCAAGCTGAACCTAAACATCTCTAAAGTGAACCTCTCCCCATTGTTTGTTCTTTTGTGTCTTTATCTCCGACCCAAGAAATGTTGTGCTTTTGTTGTGAGCTTGTGTAAACAAGTCGTGTGAGAACTTGGTAAGTAGAAGCAGGTGGCTGCTGAGGCTTAACCGTCATGAGCATTACAGAAAACCAGAACACGGAGAAGGGTCAAAGCACAGCTGCACGAGCTGACCTTACCTTGATTCAACCACTGACTTGTTTGAGTTGTCGAATTTCAAGTGAGCATGACGACAGGGAGACCAGCATTAGATTTCCAGTGAGGGGTTGACTGATGAGCTCTGGCCGCCGGGTGTTCTTAACCTTCAACCTGTCTGCTCAGATGGGAGACACATGTGACTCTTGTTTGTACTGTACTCGCCCCAATTTGAGGCAGAGCAGGAGAAAACAAGCAGTAAACAAACAGAAACTCTTGCCCCTTTTTTTTGTTTTTCAGTGTTTGTTCCAAATGCTTGTTCCATTTTGCAGCTAGTTCCCCCCAAAGAGCAGAGAGGCATCTAATAATCAGCAGCACAGCCAGTTTTTCTATTTCTACAACCTGTTGCCTAGTTTGAAACGTGACTTCCACTTTTTTGTTTTTATTTTTCAAGTTAGAAATGGCAAAGGTTATTAGTAATAGTCCTGTGAATATTTAGTAAAACCTTTGTTACTAATAGGTTTTAGTTCATTCAATACCATTTCACAAGGAATAGTATTGAAAGAAAGTTGATTTTATTGTTTTTTTTTCTGTTTTGGTTAATTATCTTCCTGAAACACAAAAAGGAGAACCATTTTTAGCTTGTTGGTAGAGGACATCAGTATTTCATGTAAAATCTTGGTATTTCAAATAGTTTAGAAGACCATACACAAGATTCCCGTAGCCTTTAGCATCACAGATCCTTTGCTAGACATGAGGTACTTTTCCATATTTTCACCCTTTGATTTGCACCAAAGCCACTCAGAGTGTTGCTGATGAAAGCATGTGGTTCCGGTTAAAGTGTTCGTTATTCCAAGATTGAATAAACTGATGCCCATCTCCCCAAAGACTCTGTCTGGCCTTTTGGAATCGCTTGGCGTTCCAATGTCCCAAAGCCATATTCGCTTCCAAAAGCTGGTTATGGATCTGCTTTGGGGTTTGTCTCCCAGTGGGATGTGCATTGACCACCTCCAGATAGAGGCATCTTAGAGGAATCCTAATCAGCATGGATGAGCTTGAAACACCTCACTTCCAAGGATTGTCGCTGCGAGATCTGGAGAAACTCATCCATGCTTTTACCTTTAGTCACATTGATTACTGCAACAGCACTGTCTTAACAGATCTGCCTAAAAAATTGACTTGGCAGCTGAGAATGCTAGCATTCTCACTAAAACCAGGAAGATAGAGCACATCACTCAAGTTCTAAAGCAATAGCTCAGAGAATAGACTTTAAAATAAATCACCACTTTATAACTAGTTTATAAAGCACAAAAATATAATAAAGATCTACTGTCGCTGTATCAACCTTATAGACCATTCAGGTCTTCTGGTTCTGCTTTGCACTGCAGAACCAAACTTTGAGAGGCAGCATTCTATGCACCGTAAATTTGGAACAAACTTCCAGAAAGCTTCAAAACATCTGAAACACTGCATTCCTAAGACCCCATGTGAGGATTTGGATTTTGTGTGTATTGTTTCAGTTAATTGAGTCTATGTGCTTTGATTGTTTTCAGGGACACCTTGTTTCCCCTGATTATATCCATGTGTATTTAACTTCAACTGTGTCCCCTGCACCCTGTCGGATCCTTCTCTTATGCCATTTGTCTTTGGAGTCGTGTGTCATGTCTCTGTTGAGTTCCTCCAGTGCTACCAGTGTGTGAGTTCCTAGCCTCATCCTTCAACTGTGCTGCCTGGATTTCTGTACTCTTGGTTGTCACCATTTTCACCATAACCTGGGTTCATCGCCTCTCTACCTCACCTCAAACAATCCACAATTCGTGACACCCCACATGGTTAGAGTTGCCCTTGATTAGTAATAAGTGAAACACTGATCAACATATTTGATATGTATTTGATTATTTCACCCATGATGACTGATATTTTCATGTTGTAAAGCACTCTGAACTGCTTTGTTGCTGAACTGGGCTATACAGATAAACTTGACTTAAATCTCTGACTCCACACTACCACTGGATGACCAAGCTTGTTTTAGTCAGTTTTATTAGAGATGTCATTCTTTCAATTTACTGTTGATTCATATCCCTTAATACAGGTGAGTGACTATAGAAAGACCAGCAAATTTCACCTTGTCATACTGTAGTACTGTTGTACACTGTACATAACACCCCAGTCTCTTCCATTGCATCCTAGCAAGTGACACCAAGATATTTGAACTGCTCCACTTGAGACAGAGACTGATCCCTGACCCTGAGAAAGTAACCTTAATTTTTCTAGTTCAGAACCGTGGCTTAAGACCTACAAACTTTCTTGAATCACTACCTTAATGTGGTTTAGAGGTTCAGTTCTCCTATGATCCTGCTCTCTGGGGGATTTGGCTACTGGTAGGGTTTACTGTTACAAACACGGTTAATTGAAGTGGTAAGATAAGATAAAGAGTGCCTCAATGATCTTGATGAATGACAGACCACAACATAGACTAGATCTTTAGGAAGAAACTTTAGGGTTTGGTGTCATGAAAGCTGGGTGATAGGCTGAGGAGGGACTTGGCATCCTGATGATATGGCTTTGAAAACATGATAGAGAAAAGCAGGTGTTTGTGTTATATCATATTGATACATTGAGAAAGGGTTCTCAAACCCTTAAATAGTTTGAGAAATTTAAAAAGTACAGTATGAATAAAAAAATGCTTCTATTACATTTATTTTGAAGAGATTCCAATATACCAATGAAAGCTCCCCTGGCAAGTTTGCTTGAAACTAATATTTATTAATATGGGTATTTTCTTTTCCTCCCATTGACTACGGATTTAACAAAAGTTTCAGTTTGAGATTATGCCACTACATTATTGCCACTAGAGTTATTTTTTAACTATTTACACATCCTTCCAGCGTGCCAATAAATCTGGCAAAGGCTATATATTTTCTCCACCCAAAAAGAAAAAAAAACAGACATACACCATTAATAATAATAAATGTCTCCCTTTGTGCATTGTGCTGTTTTCAAATGTGTGTGCGCAAAGTATGTTTTGTCACCCCAGCAACTGCACCCTCTTTTACACAGACCGCTTGACCCATAATTATTGCTTAATGTAAGCGTGCTGTTAAAACAGATCAGATGGAAAGATTTTAGAGCCTTTTGAGTCATCAAATACAAGAATATCCACTGAACTGAAGTGAAAATAAATAGGCAGATAAACAAACGTCACATGGTCAAACTGCCCCTCAGCTCAGAATGCCCCCCCTCTCCTCAGTGCTTCACAGATTAACACCATTATCAGCACAGCTCTCTAATAAGGCTCTTTCCTATCTGCTTGATATTTATGATGGATAATGCCCTTTTTCCATTTTCATTTTCTTTTTTTTTCTCCAAATTTTTTTCATTTGTAATATTGCAGCTTTGAATTATTCTGTGGTGAAATTAATGAGAAAGTAGATTTATGGGTTTCATTTGTTTGTCAATTCAAAAATTAATTGGGTGTTAATTTTAGCCGTCCCCTCATCAGTGCCGCTTCCAAGCTCGCATGCATTACTTTGCATTCATTGGAGCCGTTCTCTCCTTCATTGTGGGTCACTAGTTTTTGCATACATTAAAATAGCCCCGCGGCTCATTCTCTTGATTACTTTTGGAGATGCTGTGCATTTACACCTTTCCGTAACAATTATGAAAAACTCCCTGCACAAAACGACAGTGCATGTATAATAACCATTGCTTTTGGCTCTTTTCTGTACCTTTTGAAAAAAAGGGAGGCCCTGTCTTTTTTCTCTCTTTTTGCATTTATTTGAAAACGTAAGTGCAGGTACATGGTCCATTTGAAATGGATTTTATTTTACCAGGATGCATGTGTTTTTCTAATTGATCATGAAAAGGCTTTTATTCCAGCTGCTCCCTTTGTTTTTTTTTTTGTTTTGTTTTTGTCTCATTTCAAAGCGAGGCTGTGCCAGACGAGAGGGGTGAATTGGATCATCATCTGTCTGGGGTGCGAAGGAGGAGGGTGAGATTGGGTGGGTGGGTGAACGAAGACCATCCCAGAAACCGGGACCTGTGGGATGAATCTGAGTTGCACAGACAGGCCCCAAAAGTGCAGGGGGTGTCATGACACACTGCTGAACCGGCACAGGCCATAGTGTCAGATGACTCATTTGGTTCTGCTTCTTGCAAGGGGTGCTTATAATGTAACGGAGATGTAAACCACTATGCTGTTTAGCTATGAGTTTTTATTTGAAGACAGTTTGTTTGTGTAAAACCACTAGAAATGGTTGTTGTAGTTCAGCCATTTCCCCTTCTGTGCATCAGCCACATCCGTTGACCAGTTTCAGGACCCGACCAGAACCCCTCAGTGTTATTACCTTGAGAAATAATGAGATTTGGTTAAGTATAAAACAGACTTTTAATGCCGAAAATGATAAAATGTTACAAGTTATACAAATGGAATAGATACAGAGCGACACTCACCATCCTGCGCTGGGCTCCACTTAGCACACCATGTTGGCACCAAATGAAGCAAAGATTGTAGAGTGAGTTCTGCTTTTATTCTCCTCATTCTGCACCCTCTCTAAGGGGTTTGGCCTGCTTAATCAGTTTTTGTTTATTTATGACTGTCACCAGTCTTATATGTTATGGGTATGCAAGCTTGCAGCAGTGTGCATGTAAGCAAATAAAGGAGACAGAGGAAGGACACAGAATCATTTTATTCATAACATGGTTCAGAGCTGGGAAACTGAACAAGGATGTAAACACCTCTTTATCGGGTTGATTTCTTTTGTTAGTTTTACATCAAGGTCTCTTGTCTCACATATGCTCTGTAAATATTCTGGTGTGACAAGTTGTCAACCTCAATTTCCTGTCTGTCAGTCTGAGTGTGGGTCCCTGTGGTGTCTAGAAGAGTGGAGGCCTTCATCTTGTTCAGATGTACATGAGTGTTTTGAAACTCAGAAATTTGTGTTTAGCTCCATTTTCACACTCTCACATGATGAGGTCCAGTATTTTAAGGGCATTTATTCTGCTTCATATAAATAATTAATCAGTTGAGTTAATTTGCTTCTGCCTGACTTGATCAGCTTCATTAACTGTCCTGAAATTGGGGAGGCTAGATGCGCTGCAGTGAAAAAGGTCTGCGACCGGCACACAATAGCTGTAAATCATCCCGCTGATTTTAGGAACACAGGCGCAGAAATACATACGCTGGTGTCACTGGCACTTTCCCCAGGCAATGAACAGGGAGGGGTGTCTGTCTGGCTTTTCTATGTATCCAAAAGACATCACAGGATGTAACAAATATCTCTACATTCTCTTTTAACACTCATAACTCCTGGCACATTTTCTACATATTGCATTCATTTACGTTTAAAACTACATGGTTAGTGTTTATGTGTGATCCTCTGGAGTTGGATTAAATTATGGAGGACAGCATTTCTTCCTACTCAGCAACGGTTACTTAATATTCTGACTTTTTATTTTTGCTGTTAATTGAGCACCCCTCCTGGACTCGGCATGTTTTTCACGTGGCTGTTTCTCAAGGAGATCCTTTGGCAGGCCTCACACAGTGGCCCTGTTTCCCATTAAAAAGCCATTCTACCGCGGTTCTTCTGGGAGCCATGCGGGTAAATATATCCATTTCCATAGAAAGTGTTTAGTTTTTGGAGCTGCAGTGTTTTCTTGGGCTCCTCTGCTTTCCCTCAACTCAGGTTGGGTTCTTCTGTGATGTGAGCTATAGCCCCTCTCCACCACCAATACAGCCCTGCAAGGACTCTGTTATGAAGAACACAAACAAAACCTGAGTCCCACTTGAATGTGTCAGTCTCACTGTGAACAGGATTTGCAAAGAAAAACAGCCATTTAATTTACTTTTCAGAGGCAATGTGAGTGTGTGTCAATGCCTTATTAACCAAACCAGGCTTTGGTGCTTCTGGTGGCATGGGCAGGGGCCAGTTCCTGCTGGTTGATGAAATCTGCATCTCCATACAGATCCTCAGCAGAAGGAATCATGTAGTGCTCTAAAATATTGTGTTAGACTGTTGCAGTGATCTTGGATTTAAGAAAGCAGAGTTTACCAACACCTGCAGCGGACACTGCGCCCCAAACCATAACTGACTGTGGATGTTTCACAATGGACCTCAAGCAGTTTGGGTTCAGTTCTTCACCTGTCCTCCTCCAAACCCTTGGCCAATGGCCTCGCCCTTCTTCTCCTTGGCCCAGTTGAGAAGCTTCCTATGTTGGCTCAAGTTCAGAAGCAGCTTGACCTGGGGAACCTAATAGTGTAGAGTCTGATTGTGGTGGGTTTTGAAGTTGGGATTCCTGCCTCATTCCACCCTTTCTGGATCTCTGCCAGATTCTTGAATCTTCTCAGCTTGATAATCCATTGAAGTCCACAGTCATCTCTTTTGCTGGTGCATCTTCTCCTGCCACATTTTGCCCTTCCACTGGACTTTCCATTGATATACTTGGACACAGCACTCTGTGCACAGCCAGCCTCCTTGCTTTGAGCTCAGTTCAGATTAGTGTGTCACACTCAATTTACAACATCTATGCCCTCTAAAATTTGGGCTGATTTCTTCACAGTATTGTAATTTTTTGAATTCCTGTTTTTGTAGGTTTTATGAGCTGAAAGCCATAATTATGTAACAATAAACAAACAAGTACTTGAAATCGTTTAAACTGTGCCCCCTGAATCTATAACTTGTGAAAGTTTAACTTTTTGAGTGGAATTATGGGACTTAAACAACTTTTCCAAGATATTAAATTTTTTTTTGGAAAGGCTCTGTTCATGAGAAACTGACCTCTTCTACCTCTGCAAAGGTCTGAAAATCAGCCACTTGTGTGGATGTAGGTTTTGTGTGTGATTATTAGTTAATTTATTATTTAATCTTGTTCCGTTGATTATTTCCCCTGTGTATTTAGACTTACCTTTCTCCTCCATTCCCCCGGTTCCTTGTCGTTATCATAGTGTCTTGATTCTACCATTGTGTGCTGACCTGAGATCCTGTTTGTGTCTTGTTGCTCACCTGTGGTTCCTGGCTTTGTGCACTTTGTGGACAACATTAAACCCATTTCTCGACTTCATCCTGGGTCTGACAGCGTCAGTCCTCATCATCACAAAGCCGCTTCATGACACCACTGTCCTCTTTTGCTCTGCTATAAGATAGGGCTGACTGACAGGTCACGTCTGCACATGTGCGGTTAACAGTAGTCAACTTAGCAACTTAATGACTTTTTAGACAAAAAACTGGTATCAGCCAAAATTGAAATCTGCAGGTCAGGCTTTTTAAACATTAGTAACTGGCCAGGAAACTGCATTCAGTACACCCCTACATAACATACAGAAAGTTTGAATTAGACATTGAAATCAACTGGGTGTGCTGTGGTGGCGCAGGGGTTAAGCATAACCCACATATGGAGGCCTTAGTCCTGGAAGTGGCTGCCGCAGGTTCGATTCCTGGCCTGGTGACATTTGTCGCATTTCTCTCATTACCCACTTTCCTTTCAATTCACTATCAAATAACGACCACTAGGGCCAATAAAACCTTAAAAACATACAATGAAAATCAACTGATTGGAGCTTTGTGGATTAAATTTTTGTAAAACCAATATTAATTTCAGCCAAATAAGGTTTCTCTTGGAGAACTGTAATATCATAACATCAAGGTTCTTACTCATCGGTCTACTTGTGAGTCGGTTTTGTGTTCACTATAGGCTTTCTGGGTTCTGCAGTTACAAGCTTGCAAATTCCACATTCTGGGTTCTTAACACAAAAATGATTGAGTTTTAACATTTGTAAGTTGGTCTAATGCTGTCAGTATTTGATTTTATTCCCACTCCGAGAAAAACGTTTTTAAAAAGTTTGTGCTTTTTCTGACTCAATTTTTAAGGAGTAACTGAGTGTTTTTCTCTTTATCACTGTCTCCACATTAAAGAGACAGTATCATGAAGGATTTACTTTTCTGAGCTTTACATTATAACATGATTATAATGTTATTTACTCATTAAAAACATACTTAGACTGTTGTCTTGACTCTTTCATTCATGTTTGAGAAATCCTTCAATTTCCCTTGGTAACTATTCACTTGTGCAAAACTCCTGGGTGGGTCTTGCTCCGCCTCTGAGGTGAAGCTACTCCTGAGAGCTGCCATTTAATGAACATGAACTTCAGAGGTGGAAGCTCTGTGAGCTACACTCCCCCACTCAGCTCCTTCAGACTAACCAGCAGCAATTAGCAAACACTTGGTGGAATTGCACATCTGCTGGGTTTATTATAGAAGCTACTTCTCAGAGCAATGCTGGTAAAAACATTGTTAAAGATTGTTAAAATAGAGAAGCGCTGTTTTGATGACTTTCTGAAGGCAGAGTTTCAGAGGCCCAATTTCAAGGCATTAAGTGTCAAAGTAAAAATTTGTTTAAGTTATATTTGGTGTATATAGCATTTTTATAACATTTGACGGTTTCATTGTGCTATAACATGTCATATAGCACAAGGGGCATTATTAAAACATAATATCGCTCCTTTAAAAGCACTATTATCAGTGTGTTGCTATCAGATATAAGACAAATATTGAATTTTTGAGTTTCCCACTGGCCAGTCAGGGCTGATCAAAATTAAAAATTAGCCTGTTCTGGTTCTCTA
The DNA here is from genome assembly GCF_001444195.1 of Xiphophorus couchianus. Classification (NCBI taxonomy): domain Eukaryota; kingdom Metazoa; phylum Chordata; class Actinopteri; order Cyprinodontiformes; family Poeciliidae; genus Xiphophorus; species Xiphophorus couchianus. The sequence goes on along the minus strand of NC_040234.1, from coordinate 22,295,495 downwards.
GGGAAAATTAAAAAGGTAAAACTGTGGGATGGATGAAAATAAGAACGAGTATGCCATACGTTCAACACAAGTTAGTTTATTGCATACATTTGAAACATAAAAACAAGAAAAATGTGAGCCTCCAATTTGTCTAAGGGATTAATTAGTCTTTTTTTGTAGACAAGGAAAAGTGTCTCTGCCTGCACCAGTTTGCAGCAATTGGTGAAGGATCTAGAGACAAACTCTGGTCACTCAGGAAAACTGAAAACATTGCTTTAAAAGCTTAACTTTTTATCTCCATAGCGATAACTGCTCTGTGTTATTTCGGATTTTGCTTCACGACTTCCCATTATAACGACTGTCTCCTCTCCTCTTCTTTCCTTGCAGGTTTTTAAGTCATGATGCAAGACTCCACCACTGAAACGGTGAGCAATGGACCAGCCAATCAAAATGGAGGTGCAAACATGGATGGCGTACTACAGGAGGGAACGCCTAAAAGTGCCACACCTTTGGTGGACGTGACGGCTGCAGACCTCCTGCATCTCCAGCAGCACCAGGTACACCCTATGCACCGCCCCACCCCTTCTGTTTTCACACCTGTCTTCACTTTATTAAGCCATGTCAACAGCAGGCCCAACCTATTGCTTAAAGTGCCACTTAATAATTAATTCCACCTCCCAGTACATTCGGCACGTAAACACATTATTATTATTATTTATGTATATCGAGGCCCGTTTTGAATATTTTAGGAAGGGGAAGTGCTCTTTTCTGTGTGATTGTTTGCTTGCCAGTGTGTTTATCCTTGCTCGGAGCATCTGCATCTTAATCAAATATTTATCATCATGTTCAGACATATTTTAAGGTTGTAGGTGCTACAGGATTCTGTAGACAGTTATGAAATGATCACATCCAATAGGATGACAGCCTTTTTCCTCTGGCTCGTTGTAAACAAGCCTCACACTCTCAGACGCCGTGTGGAGACCCATGGTGTCGTTGAAGCTGAAGCTCAAATGGCAGACTTAAGACACATAGACAAGCTCTTTCTGTTGGTGTCAATGTTATATGTGGCACACGACAGTGTGTTTAAGGAAACAGCACAGAAAAGATCAGTGTGTCTTCTGCTATCTTGGTCTTCGATATAGTCACAACTTGGGTTGTTGTCAGGAACTGTTTGGTGATGATGCACAGGCTCTCTGCTGTTGTCTGCTGTCACAGCACATCCATCAGTGTGTGTAACAGTCCTGCAGCACAGAACATGGAGGAGGGGGGATGGTAGTGGTGAATATGGAGCAGAGCAGTGACTCAGTGATATCATTTATCAAGTTCCAGGACAGCAATTTTGGTATTTTGATGATGATAGATACAGCACCCTGTGTGATTATTGGCCCCTGGTTAGGGCTGCATTTATTTCTTGCTTAAAAATATTCCATGTTAAACAGAATCGTAAAAAAAAAAATAAAGAAGTTATGAAAGGTAGATTTTAAATCTTGGATTTCAACGTGTTAATGAAATCCAACATTCCCACGGCCTTTGGAAGAAAATCAGACCCCGCTGTAAACTAGTCCACCATAGTTTACAGCGGTCTAGTGGAAAAGCGCCTTTAGTAAAACATTCAGTAGAGTGTGGGTCAGCTTATATGAAGACTACAATGTGTTCTACTACTCTTTTTACCTTGGATTTTTATATGGAAATCATTCATTGACTCATTTTGATCTGCATCATAGCAGCCAGCAGGTGATTTTCTAATGTACAATCAGACAATCTCACGAAAAACATTTTCCTGTTAGTCACATTGTCTGTCTTGGAGCATGGGAAGCTTTTTGTAACAAGGATGGGTCAGTGTGTGTCCGGCTCCTTGGGATCCTCCTGAACTCCTCCCATCCCCTCTTAGATCCCAATCTTTGATCTCACCTCCCACATATCCCTTTTTCTCCAGCTCCAGTTGTCAGTGAGAAAAGCACAACCATACTGATTGCATTACCGCAGTAGTCACACAAAACCATGGATAAAATTTCAATAACTGCAGGCCACAGTTGAGTAAACAGTTGCACTGAAATCTAATTCCTGTTGACTTTTCCTTCATTCTTTGCCAGTAGCTCTTCTCTAATATGCTCCGTAAAGACAATGGGGTTACAAGTTTGATAAATGTGAGGCAGGGAGGCGGATGGACAAAGAAGGGGATTTCAAAGTGGCGTGGATGCGTACTTGACACATCCACAAGATGGAAACAAGGCATCAGTACTAGAGTAGAGCCATTTGGGCTACAATGCTGCCAGTTGTTTAGTGGTGCAAATATTGGTGCCCTGACAGCATTTAAAATAATAAAAAAAACATCTTTTTAGGTTGAAGTTAATACATTTTAGTCAATATGTGACAATCTCTCTCAAGATTTGTCTGTCAGGACCTGACAGAAAATGTGTTTTTATGATCCCAGAGTGAGTTCTTCTAAGCTATCTATGTTTGAGACTCTTATGTTGAAGTAAGAAAGGAGTTAGTTTTTTATTTGCCTTCTTGTTCTAACTACGATGTCTTTTCATTAAGTTTGTTGGGACTTTTAAATTGTTGGGTGGCAATAAATACAAGATACATGCGACTTGTTAGTATTGTGAGGACAGTAAAACTCACTAACATTAACAGTTAGCTGCTAAAGTTGGTAAGTAGTATCTGCTTTGCAATGTTCTGCTTGGATGCATTTGGTTGGTTCTGATATTTCTGTTGCCACAATTTAAAACTTTAATAAAATACATGGATTTTATGTTTCTCCCTTATTTAAATCGGGACCAACTCTAGTAACAAAAGCACAATATTTTGAATGATCAAACCACTGGCTGCCTTAGAAGTATGAGATTTATTAGACACATCTTAAACATGATGTATTTATATAGAGGTCTGATGCAAATGTTTAATAATGTTCAACACTCTTCAGGTTGGGTTATTTAACAATCAAATTGGCAACTACTGAGCAAAGTATAGCAACACAACTGTACAGAATTTTGCCATTTTATTGGGCAAAAATAACAAAATGTGTAGGTTTTTAAATCCAGAAATAAGTCTACCTTGATCCACCCACTAACACTGTTTTACAATTAAAGAGAAGATGATTTCAGAAGAGCACTTTTTGTCAACAGGAAAAAGGGCAAGTACTCTATAGCATGCCCCTGTTGCTAGGGGTCACATTTTCTGCCCTCTGATTTGTACTCACACTCCTTCCATTTTACATCTAGAAAGGATCTAATTGTTCATTTCCTTGGCCTGGATTTGAAATAAAGGGCAGCATGTCAATCTCAATGGAGGTGGTAAATGACAATGATGGAGACAAAAGATGAGATGTCTCTCTCAGCTCCTGTCGCAATACTTTGTTTGGCTTCTTTGGCTGCAGAGAGTCAGTGTATCAGGGTTCTCATTCCTGCACAACAAACCATGTTAATTGTCCTTGGGGAGTTACGATCCTTTCATAATCGCTTGACAACTTTCCACTTCCCTGGCAACTCACTGTCTTTTCTTTTAAGTTTCATTTGCGGCCTTTCTCTCATACAGCTTTAACCAAAACAAAAGAGGCTTTTTGCTTCCTTTTTTGTGTGTCTTTGTTCTCCTCAAAAACATCCAAGCGTGATCCAGAAAACAATCTCAAACGTTCCTTCGATTCAAAGTGGAAATGTCTGAGAATCCCTTGAGTAAGTGGGAACAACAAACCTGGTGGTGGCATATCATTTATTCTTATTAGAGAACATAACTATGAAAGACAGTCCTCATTAATAAAGATGGGGGATGAAATAATTGTAATCTGTTTGATCATCTTGATTCTGACAGGGGAATTCATCTTGTTGGACTAGTCAGATTTGGGGGAAGTGGACCATAAGCTCGATATAAGCATCTTTATTAGTTAGTCAAATACTGTTTGTTAAGAATCAAGAGTAAGGGGGGGCAGAAGAGGGGTGTCTTGTTTTCTGTTTTGTTTTGTTTTTTTACTGCTGTTGAAATTACACCAATCTCACTGTAAAAGGAACTTGGCGTGCCATCGGTTGTGTTGTAATGCTTTGATATTTAAGTGTGCTTATAAATATTTTCATACATCTTATTATTTTTAATATCACACAAAGTGTCTGCAAGCAGTTTTCAGATGTCAGTTGACCACAGTTTTTTCTCTCTCCCTTATCCTCTCGCCTGCCACAGAATCTGAGTATTTATTTTCTCTCAGTAGTTGTTTGCGCCGCAGAAGTTGTGGTTTTAACGTTATTCACATGAGGAAGTGAAGATACTGAAAGGGGAGGAATAAAATGCCAAAACCCCAATTGTCTGAACACATGGCGCTTTTGCAATAGCCTGTTTTGTGATTTAAATGATTTTGTAACGGGAAGTTGTGTTGTGAAGCTGCAGCTGTCAGATAAACATGTTGCGACACTCACGGTAATGACAGTAACGATATCTGGCCGTTTTAGTCGACTCTGAAGCTGCAGTTCTCAGGATATTCCTCCCAGTATTTCCTGTGATTTATGCTCAGCTTTGTCATACCTGTTTATTCATGCTCATTGTTAAATCACACCCGATTTCAATGGACAGAGGATTAAACTTTAACATCCTGTATTTTTGATGTTTCTTTTTTCATGTTTTGATGATCCGAAGTTGCTCTTATTTACTGTGTGATTCTGAAAATGCAAAACAAGAAGATATAATTTTCATTTCGTTGGTTTATTCACTCAGTTTTGTTCTGTTTTGACAGTGAACCATTCAGTTGTGGGCATTTTTTTTCTTCTCTTGTTCTGGTTGAGGTGTTGGTCCTGTTGCGTGTAAAGAGAGGACAGAGTGACACGCATTACTGTGGCTGCACAAAGAGCTGAGTGGGCCCATATTTCCCGTTTGCATAATGCAACAGACCGTCCCCTGCGGAGGCTTCACACGGTGGAAATGCTGTTTTTTTTTTAAATTCACCAACAGCTCTATTCTTTAGAGATTACAGAATAGAACAGTAGAGAGAACACTGACGAGTAAGGATGTAACAAGATATATAATAATGTATATAATATTAATATATACAGTATAATAACACAACAGTATTATGTCAGAGTACATTTGTATTATTTCCGACTGGGAACTGATAAAATATGATTAGCAATGATGATTTAGCAATATCTAGCGTGTCTGAATTGGATATGATCATCTAAAATACTCAGGCTAAAATCCTGAACTGAATATCTCTTCATTGAAGAGATGCTCTTTAGACTTGGCTAGAGATTGATAAAGCCTTTACTTGCTTGCGAAACACAAGCAAAGCACTTTTTATTGGTATTAGAGCTACTTTAGAATTAGAAATACATTAAAAAACTATCTATAGATTGCTCAGGCTTAATATATTACTGTAATAACATGTTACTTGAAAACACAACTTTTATTGTCAAACCTTTACTCCATTTGTAAGAACAAACAAAAGGGGGATTCAGAGGAATTTCCCCAACATTTTCCTAAAACCTCTCCATGTTTTATCTTATAAGGTGATTTATCATCAAATCCTTCCTGACAGGAACTCACAGATATGCAGTGAGCATTTTTGAGGTATCCAAGAGATGCTTGAAGATCAACCACTCAAGTACAGTTTTTGCCAGTCTTTGGCACAAAGTCTACTTTTGTTGGCTAATAGTCAGATTGAATGCACTAGCAGCTAGCAAGGACTTAATATTGTTTTTCTGGTCCAGATGAGGGCAAATGAAATACCAAATTGAACATACATTTCAATACATAAGCATAGTTCAATTTGTAGGTAACATTTATTATAGGTTTGTGTACCTACTAGCAGCACATCCTGCTAAAAGAATCCTCCAATGTCTTTCTTTTCATAACTCCTCCACCAGTACTCAGGTATCATCATGCACCACGTTCATATTTCCACAGGATTTCCAAGCCGAGGCTCTGGCTTATTGGAAAAAGCTGGGAGAGAGGATAACATCAGTGTTATGACACTGCATATTGCCCTAAATTGCTTATTGGTAAAATGATAGTGCTAGTCCAATTTGAATAATTTTATGGAATCCCTCACAGAACAGTTTAATTATGTTATCACACAACTGGCAACATCTGTCTTTATACCACAGCACATGACAGTTTTATTACAGGCTGGATTTCTGTGCTGGTTCTGGCAATTGATGTGTGATCTGATTAATAATCACACAGATGGAGGTGAAAATTGAACAGTGCTGCGTCGCCATGTTGGGGGCGGGAGGGATCATTATTAAAGGAAGTGGGGAAAAAACCCTTTTCTGTCAGTGAAAATATGGCGGTTTACTTTCTTCTATATCGCGACATACATTAATTTTTAAATATGGGAGTCTTTTTTATATTGTTGTGATCTATTTCTCTCTCCGTTTTTGTTAGTGAGTTCCCAACACCTCTGCTTTGTCTTATGGAACCCTGCCTATAAACTCATCCGTTTTGTTGAGTCTATCTTTCCAGCTGAAAAGAGACGGAGCACAGGCTGCATGTGTGCCAAAGCCCCTAGTTTAAAATATTGTGTTGCTTAGGTTGACATCCTGTTTACACACCCCGCTGATGTGGGCGGCAGGAGGGGCATTACAAGAATTGTGTTACTCTGCCATAATCAAAGTGGACACATGCTCACACTCAAACATCTCCTACCAAAGCTGGAAAATCTGCCAGGTGCCCTCTCTGAATAAATAACTACGTTTCTCAACATAAAATATACAACTTTTTGTACAAAACGTTTCTGTATCAAGATTAAAGGATACTACCCCACTAGAGATGAATCAGTTAGAGAGTAGTAACCGGTTTACGATCTCTGGTAATACCAAGGTGTAGCTGATTCTGATTTCTTTTCATGGACAAAAAAAAATTAAAGCTGCAAGCAGCATTGACATCCATCAACGCCACCCACTCGCCATCGTCAACACTCTCATACAGTTTTTGTAATAGACCACAAGGCAATGCACATCAAGGTGTTCAGCAGTGCTCCCCAATGATGAACAGAAGATCTGGTTAATGACAGTTGAGGGAGACATAGCTGCTGGAATAATCTAGGGGGCACAGAGGCATCAAATTCCAATTTATTGCCATTGGTGTCTTTAGAGTTTGGTGCAAATTGGATGACACATTTGTGATTTAGAGCCAACCATATGCAAACGGCGAGGGATTAGAATTCGCCATTCAACCACTCCCACATGGTTCAGCCATCAACCAGTGTTGAGAGCAGGATTTACTTTCAAGTTCTTTGCCATTAAACACAGGTTTATATCTTTATGATTCAAACAGTAAAAGGAAGAAAACCACCAGGTAGAAGGTGACTTCCTGTTGAAAGGGGGTAGGGATAAGATGATGTCACCATTTGACCATGTGAATGTGATGAGCTCTGGTCTGTTATAACAGAAGGAAAGTTTTATGCAGCCAGGAGCTTGTGTGTGGACGTTATTCCACCTTATTGTTTTATGGGCCAGTGACCAGATTTTGAGGTTTAGCCATGCCCACACACTTTGACGTAGGAAAAAGATTTTGACAACTTTGACCTTGAATCCCTCAGGACTCTGCTGAGTGATTCTGAATTCTGTATGTCAAAAGCTGCAGAACGAGTTTGCTCAGATACAATATGTGTAAAAAAGTCATTTTGATCCAAACTGTTTACGCTTTAAACCAAGTGAGACCAACTTCTTATCTGTCTTCTGACTCAAGATTACTTTGGTTAGGTTAAGGGGGTCAGAGATAGAGCTTTCCAAGAAAAAAAGAGACTTCAGGTTCTGAGGGAGCGGGGCTTAGTTAATACCCTCACATGACCCCACAGAATTGTTGGACATCAAACATGGCTGACTCATACCAAACTTGGTGCAATTTAACCTTTGTATGTGAAAGTTATTTAGTTTGTTTAACCCGTGACCAAGGTCGCCTCTTGGCCACGGGTCCTAAACATGCTCAAAAACTCACAATTTTGATAACTTAAGTGCATGAATGAACCCGGCAGGTGAAAATTCCTAGGAGGAGTATGAGGTATGTAAATGTGAAAACAGGCCAAAATTTGAACTTTGACCCAAAATGGTCACCTCCCTATACATTTTAGGGCATACCTCTAATAAACTTTTTTTTTCTTGATTCAGGAGGATCTACCTATGTACTGTATTTCAGATCTCTATAACATACGGTTTGTCCTATCTCACATTAGGAGGCACTCTAGAGCCGTTTGTCCACGCCCACTTTGTGTTTCCACTGGTATCTGAATATTTTATGTGAGGGACAATTTTGGGTGAAGTTTGGAGAGTTTGGAGAGATTTTGATGTTGTTTTCAAAGACACAGAGGCTCAATTTCAAGGCGTTAAATTACAGTGAATTTTTCTCTAAGTCATATTTTATACATTTTTATAAAAACTTAAGGTAACAGTTATTTGATTATAACATTTCCTCTCTAAGACTATTTATCTCCAACACTCATCAAAATACTAAGCTAACTTACCCAAATCTACCATTAATTGCAACATCTCTTAGCTATGATGTTCAGGGAAATTAATGCTTACCTAAAGCCATTTCTCATATTCATTTACTTTTTTATAAGCGACATTTTTCTCCATCAAAGGGCGTCTAATGCTAAACCCCATGAATGGGTTTACCCAGAGAACAAACACCTCCCATTTGAATGCTACGTGCGTATGCTGGTATCATTAGCCAGAGTGAAGTGGCTCTCATCGTGCGTTACGCAGATGGTCTTTGATGACCACGGCGCTGCATGTTTTGTGCTGAACTGGGCTAAACTCTAAACTTGGAGCAGGTGTCTGAGGCAGCTGGTTGGAGGCAGCCGGGGAACCGCGTCTGCGTCGGCTCTGTATTAAATGGCTTAGAGGGAGGCCTCGGCTAGCCAGAGGACTAATGCATCTTCAATGTTTTATTTAAAGCAATGTCAGGAGCCGCCTTTCCAAAAGCACACACAGAGCACAAGTAATTTTTGTGCTGTTTAGCTGAGCAACTTGTGTGTTTAGAGTTGTAAATAAGTAACCGTTTTAACAGACCTCATGGGGAAGAGGAGAGAGTTGGGAAAACACACACTTAGACATGACTTTCCTTTAATGGCCATTGTCAAACGAAATTAGACGCTTTTTTCAACATATTGTAATGTTTAAATTTAGCTGAATAATAATAATAATAATAATAATAATAATAATAATACCATTTTAGGGTGAAGCTTTTTCGTTAAGCATTTCCAATCTGACCCAATTTATTAAGGATAGACTTAAGGATGCACAGCTCCTCCTGGGAAAACATTCAAGAGCAGTGTCCATTCATTTTTAATGAGAGCACTACTTTAAAAAAAACTTCACTGAATTAATATGTATCAGTGAAGTCTTTTCCTGTGCAGAAAACTTCAGGGTAATTAATATTCATAGGCTGTGCTTGTTAACACCCCCCCCAACGCCAGTGCAATGTAGATCCAATTAACATAGAATAGACCCCAAGGATTTGGACAGATAAGGGTTAAATGAGCTATTGAAATTGAAACTGGGACTGTCTCTCCCCTTTCAAACACGTATTTGTTTCCGTAAGCTTGGTACACATTGCTGCTAGAAGCTGATTTTATGTACGGGTGCGAAGGTAGAGGCGCCTTAAAAAAAGAATCTTGTTCATATGTGTTGAAGTGCAAGAGCACATGAGCACAGCAGACATGTCTGTAGGGAGAATATTACCTACAAAGAAAGGCTAATGTGAAAACCCTGTAGTGAGCCAGGCTTTTATATCTTATTTATAATCTAATGGTAAAGCATCGGACTTGCCAGATTAAAGTTCTTAACACAGGTCAGTGTTTTTCATTTCCATCTTTACTCCTACCCAACTGTCCTGTCCAGAGGAACACTGTAAACGCAAACATGGTATTTAATTAAAAATAGTAATTTGACTTAAATCGGTTTCCTTCAAATTGCGGTCACACCCACTTTTTGTAAGTTATTTGGAATCTGTGGTTGATAAGTTTCTTCAACTCATACTTGAGCTGGATTAATTAAAATAAAAGCAAGTATTTGATTGTGCATTTTTTCAAGTACTTTGGCTCAACACTGCATGCATCCAACTACAAATGCTTTATTTTAGTTTTTTTTTTCTTTTCTGGAGACAGTAAATTATCTCATCTGACTCATGATATTTAATATTCATGAGTCAGATGAGAGATAATCCCAGCGTTTCCATAAACAGGGGCGCATTCACATAGCAGAACATCAGAACAAGTGTCCATGTGTCATCTTATCTTAAGCTAGGCTTTCAGTACTATGCTAACTTTAGTTGCCAACGACACACTGTGCTTGTCAGAGACAGGACTACCACTGTTTATGCACAAAAAGAAGGAGTCTGGATGGGAGCGAGCAGGGGAAGCTGATTGAATGAAATTTTTGGGCTGAGACTGTTTCAACCACCTGAAAACAGATCTTTAACATCTTTATTAGAGCACAGATAATTTTGGAGTGCTTTTGTTTCTTCTTGCTGCACATTCATACCTGTCAAAAGCTAATTAATTAATTATTCAGTACAGCTGACTGGTTATTAAGGGAATCTTGTTATTTTCTCAGCAATTTGCAAGTTTTAAATGATCAGAAATAAAAAAGGGAAGATTTCCAGATTATTTCAGATCATATTGGTAAAGACAAAGAAGAAAAGCTACAACCACTAAAATCAGATGCCACTCCATTTTACTAATTTTTAATGAAGAAGGAAGTTGCACTCAGTGTCGTCTTCAGTGGTTCTTGGTGTAGTGCCACCACAGACAAGAAGGTAAACAGGTTTCTCAAAATACGTAGTTTTACACAGTGCAGTGTGAAAGTGAACCACACCAGCTGAAAATGTAACAAATGTAATTTTGGTCCCCAATCAAACCAAGTCTACCAGAATATCTGGTGTGAAAACACCTTCAAATGTCTATTAGCACATTTTCATGCTATCAATGTCTGCAAATAATGCCTATTAGCATAAGTTTAAGCTAATGTTGGTCACAAATTTAAGCAAAACAAGATTCAACTTCGTATCCGTGGATGTAAAACGAAGCACATGTGTTGAAGCTTTCTCTTTGACGGTCTGGATTACAGATGCACCGATCTGATATTAATAGGCATTGGTCCTGATATTAAAAATAATTCTAAATCTGGTATCGGTGACAAAGTGCCTAATTAATAAGGGCAGATTTCTTCAATTTAATTCTATGCTTTATGCTTGTAGCAATTGCATGACTTCTTATGTATTTTATATTATATTTAAAATTCAGGATTGCATTTTCTGACCCATTTGAAAGAAGGTTTGTTGCAGTTTATTTTTACATGTTTGGTAACATTGTAAAGTTGTATTGTTCTTTCATGTTTGATAAACTTGTGAAGCTACTGGTGTAAACAAGTGTGCTGGACTGCTGCAGATGTGTCAAATTTGTAATTCAGTACATTTATGTCCGTGTTTTAAAAGATTAAATGTTCAAAGTCAGTTTAGCACTGTTTTTATGTATCAGGTTGGTATCGGCCAATACTAAATCTGAGATATCAGTATCGGTGAAAAAAGTGGATTAATCCATTCATGTTTTGAATGATGAGTTACAAATGGGGTGGATATTGTTAATTATCACATTGGGCAAGTCTTGCAACCACCTTGTATAAAACAGACGAATGTGTAACCCGATTCTTTTATGGATTGTGCTGATTTTACTAAATGATTAGGTCCTGACACCTTTTTTCTTTTAAATTGGTGGTCTCTACGCTTATTCTGATGAGAACAACAGAGTATAACCATATCGGCTGCCTGCTCCAAGTCCTCTCCCAAGTCCCTCTCCCCTTTTGATGACATGACAAAAGGGCAGCAGGCAAGCAACTATGTTGCACAACTTTTAAAACTAACAAAATGAACCTTTAATACAAAGAGAATGAAAAACGTTTGTTTGATGCCATTTTGTCTGTTAGCTCCCAAAGGTAGAATATCAGAACGGACCAGCTGCATTTTTGTCCATTCTAATTGGTCCATATTAATAAATGGAATTCATGAATTCAACTCACTGGCTCTTCTTCAACCTCATACACCAAGAACTTAGCATGGAGAAGGATAATTCTCCACAGTAGTGCCTTGCAAAAGTATTCGGCCCTCTTGAACTTTTCAAACTTTTGCCACTTTTCAGGCTTCAAACATAAAGATCTAAAATTTTTAGTATTTTGTTAAGAATCAACAAGTGGGACACAATCATGAGATGGAACAAAATTTATGGGATATTTTAAACTTTTTTAACAAACAAAAACCTGCAAAGTGGGGCTTGCAATATTATTCGACCCCTTTACTTTCAGTGCAGCAAACTCACTCCAGAAGTTCAGTGAGGAACTCTGAATGAGCCAATGTTGTCCTAAGTGACTGATGATGATAAATAGAATCCACCTGTGAAGGAGGGGTTAGGGTGCTGATGCACCCACAGTCACTGGAAGGCCTTTTCTTTTCTAGTGCTAAGAATAAAGCCAAAACTTACTGTCATGAAGTGCGGTGTAGGTGGCGGTTAGGCAGACGCTGTAGACCCAGGAGGTGATAAATGAATGATTTTAATGGTGAATGTCCAGCCAAAAACAGTCCAAAATAACGGGCAGCATGGCCGAGCGGAAACCAGGGCTCGACGCTGGTAGCAACTGTAAAAATGAAAGGACAACAGAACAACACGAATGCACATTAGACGAGGACCCGACAGAGACGCAGAGACACAGGTGACACTAAATACACACGGGGTAATTAAGGAACGAGAAACACCTGGGAGTAATCGAGGGGAGAACAGGACAACACGGAGACACAGAGACACCGAAAACTCGAAATTAACACAGAAATCACAGAACATGACACTTACATGTGAATGCCAGACAGTCTTATTCAATAAATTATGATATGATTTGTCTTTAATATAGCACATAATAAAGAGGAAAAACGTTTTTGGGGTCTGGTTGTGGCAGCTGGTGAATAGAGTTATTACTGTATTCTATAAAATGTGGCTTAAAGCTGAGATGCTGATGTGTGGATATGTAAAATATATATTCTCTCTGCTAATAAAGCTATAGTTTGGTTCCTGTCAGTTCTAGAAACAAGAGAGAACAAAGCAAATTTCTCTTTATAATGGCCCATAATTTAATTTTACTTAATAGATGATCTAAAATTTAACAAACATTGACTCCTATGCTTTATAAAATGTTTCATCCTATTTGAGGATTGCTCTGAATTAGGGTGACCATATTTTACTTTGGGAAAACCCGGACAACCTGCAGCGGGGGTGGGGTGGGGACACCAGAACACCTTAGACCGGGGGGGGGGTCTAAAAGTCTAAAAGCGGGAAAACTACATACATTTGTGCCTTCGCATGTTGTTGGCGTACTGACAGCCTTCTTCTGATTAAGAACAGGGCTGCCCGCACTGACGCGGCTCAGGGATTACGTGACACGCAGCGCCGTGCGCAGTGCCCTACAATGCACTGTAAGCTATGTAATGTGTTTTGAGGCAGTTGACCAAAATCCCGGACGATTTTTAAATTCCCCCCGGACATCTTTTTAGGTCTGAAAAGTAGGACATGTCCGGGAAAAATAGGACGTCTGGTCACTCTACTCTGAATATTGCCATGTTCTATGAACAAATGATGCAATTTGTCCAGGGAAAAATGCAGAAAAACCCCACAAAAACATTTACCACACAAAAACGGACGTACAAGCACCAAACAGAACAATCTGTTGCAGATTTATGTTTCTGAATTTCCATTTTGCGATCTCTAGGAAGTGATTGCCTGAACACTAGCGGTGGTTGATTAGCTAACTTAAACATCTGCACTTCTGATTATCTATCAGAAAATGTATGTAGGTCGCCTTGTTTTTGTGTTAACTGAACCAAAATTCTCTGAACTGCTCAGCAAGAGTACATGTTAAGGTGATAAAAGTTAAGCTATCATAGCTAACCTACTCTCCACTTTTTTATATACTTTTTTTTAATTAAAGCTTTTTACTAACTTGTGAAATGTGATCCCTTTGGACCTTGTTGTCTTGCTATAGTAGTGTTGACAATATCAAAACTTTGAGTCCCTTTTTCAGATTCTTTGCTTGATTGTGTCATTTCTACGACCACGATATTCCTGACTCAATGCAAAGCAGCAGCGCATGTGGCGCACTGCTGCCACAGCTCACAGTAAGTCACGTGATGTCCAATCCACCAGATCACTGAGTGTAGATCACATCTATGTAACTGGGCATCTATGTCGAGGTACATAGGTGAAGGCACATAAAGAAAAAAAGGTGCAGGAAATATTGGTGAGGACTGTCCCCTTCATTCCAGAGTTGGTGGGGACATGTCCACACCAGTCCTTCAGGAAGTTATGCCTATGGTCTCAGGGTTGTGTTTAAAGCGCAGAGGGCATCATGAAGAACAAGGAACACACCACGCAGGCCCGAGATACAGTTGTGGATACTGTTGTCATGGTTTGGGCCTGCTTTTCTTCATCGGAGAGAAGAAAAGCAAGAAAACATCTTTAAGATGTTTTAAGGTGGTTAAAACATCTTTAAACAGTTTTAACCATCAGTTTTAAGATGGTTAAAACTGAAGGAGCCAAATACAGAATCATTCTGGGAGAAAACCTGTTGGAGTTTACTAAAGACCTGCGACTGGGACGGAGATTTACCTTCCAACAAGACAATGATCCCAAACATAAAGCAGAATCTACAATGGAATGGTTCACAAATAAATATATTGAGGTGTTAAAATGGCTAAGTCAAAGTCCAGACCTGAATTCAATTGAGAATCTGTGGAAAGAGCTGAAAGCTGTTGTTCACAAGTGTTCTCCATCCAACCTCACTGAGCTCGAGCTGTTTTGCAAGGAAGAATGGGGAAGAATTTCAGACTTCCCATGTGCAAAACTGATAGATATACCTCAAGCAACTTGCAGCTGTATTCACAGCAAAAGGTGGCGCTACAAAGTATTAACGCAAGGGGTCAGAATAACATTGCACGCCCCACTTTGCAATTTATTTGTTAAGAAAGTTAAAAATATCCAATAAATTTTGTTCCGCCTCACGATTGTGTCCCACTTGTTGTTGATTTTTCACAAAATAATACAAATTTTAGATATTTATGTTTGAAAAGCGGCAAAAGGCTGAAAAGTTCAAGGAGCCCAAATACTTTCGCAAGGCATTGTATATACATATATACACTGCTGCACTGCTTTAAAACTACTGCATAGTGATCTTTCTCTCTCTTGTCCTATATATATATATATATATATATATATATATAAAATGATATATATATATATGTATATATATATCATTTTATATAAAATGTCTATAATATTATATATAGAAAGAGAGAGAGATATATCACTGTGCAGCAGTCTTAAATCAGTGGACCGACATACAGTGTGTACTTGTTTCATCGATATTTATATATATATGCATTAAAGAACGGTGACAGCCCCGTTTTTGGCATTTGGCGTGCAATATGATAAAGCACCAGTTCTGGTGATCAAATGAGCCTTCACTGAAGTAAATATGCACGGACAGTCGCAACGTGTGTGGGGTCTGTTCGAGTGAAGTTGATTGTTTGACATATTTTCACCCTTCAAAGTATATATCAGTGATTAATAACAACCCAGTGTGCGTTCAGCGGTGACACGGCCTCTATTTGAGAGAAAAATGGCATGGGTCAGTGTTTGCCGCTGAATTGCTGTGTACCATTTAGAGAATGATATGCCGTGATGGGCTGGCTGATGATAAATAACGGCGGCATGAACGACATGTGCCATAAATACTTGGCCACACCAGAGACAGCAATTCATATAGATTCCCATATGGTGTATTTTAAGTGAATAATGAAAATAAGGCTTTTTTACTCCAGAACATTATGTGCTGCTCATTCACTCTCTCTGTGTTTTTCTCTTTGGCTTCTGATACAATGTTATTTACTTGTTTACTGTTTTTGACATGATGTAATGGGATTGCTGTGGAAATACTAGCCATTAAATGGCACAGAAAATAAGACAGTCCCTTTTGTCTTCCCCCTATCTCTGCTTCTTTATTTTCTTTTTTTCTCTTTCCCCTGTAAACGGGAATATGTTCTGCATTTGACTGAAGGAACACGAGCCTTGAATATAAGTAACTGTTTTTTGCATTAAGTACTCCCTGCAGGTAGAGGGAGGGGCGGGCAGAGGGTGCAAATATCATGTCCCTGTATGAAATGTGAATGTGAAATCTAGCATAAAGAAATATTTATGACCGTTTTCTGCTTGATTAGAGCTGGATGACATGCCCGAGGAGGCAGTGAGTGGACAAAAGGCAGCGTTGCTGCCTCTGGGCACGTTACAGAAAGAGATGTTTAAGGAGTGAATGCTGTTTGAAAGATTGTGTGTGTATGTGAGAGAGGAAGATGGGGTGATCTAGTTTGGAGTGTGGTGGGGAGTGTTGAGACCAACAGGACTCAGTGGGAGGAGCAACACACTTACTAGCAGATGCTAAGTGAGATTATTAAAACACTAATTGAGCTGTGGCTTGTTTTTTGGACAATTTGTCTGCTGTCCAAAAAAAGCAAACATGCATATTTTTAGAAAGCAAAACAATGATTATGTACATACTTTCTATACTTGACAGAACAATATATTTCAGCTGAACTTGTTATCCCAGTCATGTGACTGCAGTTTTCTTGTTTGTTTTTTTCAAGCGGACTACTGTTTGGATTCTTTGCTGTGACTTGTTTGCTTGCTCATAATGCTAGCTTTTCTGTGTACTTATCATATAATGAAACTTGCTCAGCAAAACTGATTCAAAGAGCCAATTTTATAATGGGTAGAACATAATCTTAAATTAATGCATATATTTTATGTATATTGTAGAGATGCACCGATACGAAAATTTGGACCGAGATCCGACATTATTGCTGCTGTTATTGCCAATAACCAATATTTGACTATATTAAAATTCCAAAAATCTTGCATATATATGTACAGTATAGGGTTATATATATATGGTTATATATACAGTACAGACCAAAAGTTTGAACACACCTTCTAATTCAATGGGTTTTCTTTATTTTCATGACTATTTATAAGGCAAGAAATCCCACTTATTAACCTGACAGGGCAGGTTGACCTATGAAATGAAAACCATTTCAGGTGACTACCTCTTGAAGCTCATCAAGAAAATGCAGAGTGTGTGCAAAGCAGTAATCACAGCAAAAGGTTACTACTTTGAAGAAACTAGAATATAAGGGGTATTTTCAGTTGTTTTACACTTTTTTGTTTAGTGCATATTTCCACATGTGTTATTCATAGTTTTGATGCCTTCAGTGTGAATCTACGATGTCAATAGTCATGAAAATAAAGGAAACTCATTGAATTAAAAGGTGTGTCCAAACTTTTGGTCTGTACTGTATATATACAGTATATATACTGTACATATACAGTATATTTTCCCCTGCACTTTCTACAACGTGTAAAAGTGTACAGTCTACAGTCTACATTGTTCACTGCTTTAGTTAAACACCTTCCTGTCCCTGTCACATGACTGAACAAATTCCACATGGCCAAGCCCCTCCTGAAATACATACATAGTTACCAACAAGATGGAGGTAAACATTGGTCATTAACATAAAATATTATATACAATTAATAATTATAAAATTAATAATTTTATTAATTTCTCATGGTGATATTGTGCTTTGTTGTTGCGATGATAAATTACAATTAGTGATGTTAAATAGCCCCTAAAACTGTCTATATTTTCTCCATTGCTTATTCAATAAAGGTATATCAATAATTTTTTTAATATGATCAAATGCATTTACTGTGTGCATTTTAGTGATACAAATCACACTTTATTTATTTGACTGGTGTCCCAAAGAAACACATTACAAATGGGAATGTTTTTCAAGAGCAGCATTTGTGTTTGTGACGCTATGAATTCTGTGCCGTGCAGTGACAGCTGCACAGCAGAGCTGCCTAAAAAATAAGTAATAAATACAGTAGTTCTTATAGTCACTTTTATCAGTATCACAATAGTAGCACAAAATATTGTAAAGATATTTTAAATCCACATTGGTCACTCCTAATATTGAGAATAAATATGATAAAGTGCTTGTAGTGATGTTAAGGGTCAGCATAAGGATAATTGAACACAAATCAAAGAAAGATATCTTTTTGGTAAATACTAAACTCCATGCATAGTTTGGACAGTATTTTCATATGCCAGTGATAGATCTGATGATACTATAGATGTTTGACTCTGCCCCAATGCTCCATTTTGTAGTGTTTTCAACGTCTAAACAATCAGTATTCTTAAACAGTGCTTGGGAGAAACATTTACGTAACAATCAGCAGTCTTGTTATCAGTGTGTAAAATCATCAGCACAAGTGCCAACATATAAATAATCAATTGTTTAGCATATTAAAGCTATTTTTCTTTTGCACAAGCAACACATTTCTGGCAGAGGCTTGATTGTGTTTAGATTGAGGCCTTGACATCACACAACCCTCCTCTCTTAAACCTACTTCCAATGGATGAGAGAAGTAGAAAATTTAGAGTATGATTAATTTTTCAATTTCTCTCTGCGGATATCTAATAATTGTGCTCATGGATAGCCAAGGGCTCCTATTAAACATTAACAAGCAAAAGAAAAGTTAGCATCTGAAAGATGATATTTTGGATTGAATAATGTAAAATATCTGTAGGGCAACAGAGGAAAAAAACCAAACTATTCCAGGTTTATTCTTCAAATGTTTTCCACCACTGCGATGCCTCGTCCTAATTACAGAGTTCTTGTCTGCACACTCAACACTGGATTTTTTTAAATCATTCATTAATGCATTTTCTTTAAGTTTTAAATAACATGTATAATATGTCTCATTTAAAATGTCATCTTTATTGTGTTTTTAATTTGTTAGTTATGTGGGCAGACGTTCCTTGAAGGACACTTACTTTTTATAGCTTTTCCTTTTCAAACTTGTTGCTCAGGATAGCTTAATTCCTTTATATACAAAAATTAAAACATTTTAATTTTAAATACAAGAAAAAAGCAAGCACAAACACAAACGCTGGCACAGTTTTTATGGTGCTCTCGAAACACTGAACTTGCTTAACACTGCATAACAGTTTCCACTTAAAGCATAATAAAACCTCCTGCTTAAACTTAGGTTCATTTATATGGATTTCACCAATGAGGAGATGTCTGGAGAAGTATTACTTGAGAGGATTAGCTAGGAGACATAACACACTGGTACCCAATGAAAGAATTAAAAAATTCTCTTAACAAGCTCATTTTGCCTGTAATTTACCAGCAGTGTTTCGAGCTGCATTCATTTCTGACCCATATTGTTACTCTGAAATGCACAGGAAGATACATTCCTTTCAGCAAATCTGACACCAAAACAGCATAGTTTAAAAAGGTGAAACATGCAGTAGTTGCGTATGTCTCACTTTTCTCCACATAATTACCCATGTGTAACCCACAAGTAAGGTTACTTCAAATACTCTTGATATTTGAAGTTAGTAGATAGCAGGTAGATAAGCTGCTTTAATGACTAATTCCAATACTGCACACAAAAAAGAATGTTGGGCCTGATCAGAAGATTCTGAATTCATGGGAGCCTATTTGTGAGTAACAACAACAGAAGGCACACAGAGTTTAAGAGTAGAGTTTACTATATGAAACATTATGGATACAAGTTTACAAATTAACAAAATTTGCATGCTTTTTTAAAAAAGAAAATAACCAAATCTTTAAAGTCTTTTCAATGTGTCTGTCAAATGTTCATTCAGTCTCATTGTTACCGACCAGTTGGGTCACAATTTGCCAGTATACACTAAAAAAAATGAACTTAGGGGGTTAATACATTAACAAAAGAATATCATGTACTTTTAACTAAATAATTTCATGTGTCAAACTAAAATGTGATACAATCATGTTGTATAGACAAGAAATTCAACAACTTACCATTTATGAAATGTAATCATGTTGAGATACCATGATTCATTATAGTCAGTCTGATATTGTGCTGAAGACGACGAGCGAGATCACGGGATATCACAGAATATCACACGAGACAATTGTTTTTTGGTCTCAACTTGGATAAAATGTATTCAAGTTGAGATGACGTGATACAATTTAGTCAGATTGATCTCCCGCCGAAAAAAATGAACGTCGGGGGTTATTACATCAACAAAAAAGTAAAAAGTAAAAGTTAAAAGTACATATCATGTACTTTTAACACAATAATTTTATGTTTGAAACGAAAATGTGATAAAATCATGTTGGATAAACAAGAAATTCAACAACTCAACGTTTATGAAATTTAATCATGTTGAGATAACATGATTATCTCAGGTTGATCTTGTGCCGAAGACGACGAGTGAGATCACGGGATATCACGCGAGATCATTGGAAATCACGGAATATCACACGAGACCATGCAAGACAATCGTTTTTTGTCTCAACTTGAATAAAATGTATTCAAATTGAGATAACGTGATTCAATTTAGTCAGATTGATCTCCCTCCGAGGAGGATCAGGGGATCACTCTAGATTATGGAAGATCACGTGACATAACTGTTTTGCACCTGGGAAAACTTCAAAGCGGTTTTAGTTACACATTAAACTATAGATATTTGTTTTTCTCTGCAGGGCACTATTGGCATTTAAGAACTGCACTGCAACAAATTTCTGTAAAAACTACAGCATGAAAATACAGTAAGGTGGCTGGGTTTTGAAAATACAGTTGTACCTTTTCTAATTGTTGAGTGTTCTTTTTACCCTTTCACCCAGTCCTGACTTAAAACACTTAATGTAATGTAACTTAAAAAAATGTCTTTGAATTAACGTACTTAAATCATGGAAAGGATTTCCACACGATTAAATAGCTTTCTTTCAGCATGAAGCATGTTTGTTGAGCTAACTTAATTTTCATGAGTTGGATCAACTTAATGAAGTAGTGTGAAGGTACCACTGTAACATAAGTTGGTTTCTCGGGCGTGTTGTGGTGGCGCAGGGGGTTAGCACGCCCCAAGTTTGGATGCCTTAGTCCTCGATGCGGACGTCGCTGGTTCGACTCCCGGTCCCAGCGACCTTTGCCGCATGTCCTCGCCCTCTTTCCTGTCTGCCTTCTGTCGCAAAAAAATATGAGCCACTAGCGCCACAAAAACTCTTCGGAGAAAAAAAAGGAAAAAAAAAAAAAGTTGGTTTCAACTAATGCAATTTTCTAAATTTGCATTAATCTTAAAATCGAGTAAAGTAAATTATTTGGTCCAAAACATTGCAAATTAGTTGGGCTGGCTCTTTTAAATTACCGGTACATTGGGTCCAACTAAATGAGTTGAATCAACCTTAATAAATTAAATTGAGCCAACTCATTTTATTTAAATTAGAATAACCATAATATATTAAGTTGAGCCAACATGTTTGATTTAAATAGGAGTAACAGAATCACATGGTGCTGAAATAAAGCAAAGTAATCAGGTGGAAATCCTTTCCATAATTTTTTTATGTTCATCCAAAGAGTCATTTTTTTCAATGTATTTGATACTTTGGGCTGGGCTCGCCATCCAGTTCTGGAAAGGTGATCCTGTTGTCTCTGAATTACTACGAATTACTACTGGAACAAGGCCAGAGTAAAGCAACTTAAAATACAGGATGCTAATATCCATTAGCTTAAAGTTACAATTTAAAGAGGTAATGAACACAGATGTAATGAATTTACTAAGCTAAATACTTAATGACTTGGGACCAAGTCAATGTTTTGCAAGTCTCAAGACAGGCAAAAGTCGAGTCAAGTCTCAAGTCAGGAGCTTGGAATTTCAAGTCCTTTCAAGTCGTGTTTTTCTTTTTTTTTAACAATGTTCCAATTATGTTAAATGTAAATAATAGACCATGTGTTCTTTTTAAAATCAAACACGCAATGCACTCATTGCAAATAAAGCACAGTGGTTTTGAATTTTTATGTGATGGTAAAATAAATATTTCAGTCCAAGTGGGGTTAAATCTACAGTCAATTTCAAATCTCAGTATTGATAAAAACATGTTGCCTGAATCAAACTTGCCAGAATCACTAACCAAGACACAAAATAATGTGCTGCATTGTCATCCAGAAACACTCAGAACTACCCCACTGTGTTACGTACATTGTACATTTTTTTACTTTTACAGCAATTTCTGAAGGATAGCAAAATTATTGGATTTTGATTTGTTTTTCTAGCAAAAATATACAACTTGGAAATGGTTTCTGTGCAACGGCCATCACTTCGCCATTTGAAGAGTTATAACTGAAAAAACAGTAGACTTAATGCACTGACTGCAGTAAACGATTTATTTATTGTCAATATAATTTCCCAACATAGATGTCTGCAAATACACTCATACCTGTCAAATTTTGAATTTGAGAATATAGGAAATGTCTCTGTCCGGTGCTACTGTCAGGGGGCGGGGGGGACTAATGTAAGAGCCGCGGGGGGGAGGGGATATTTATGGGATACTAATCATTATGATGGGACAGAGAGAAACTCTCTTCCCTGACTTGAGGTCCAGAACCTTCTTTCTGATCCAGAGCCCCGCTCACGATCCACCGGCTTCCTGATCCAACACGGTGCACATTAATGTGGATATGTTTGAAGCACCGGATTTATACAGCATGACTAAACATAGCAGACAAGTGAAAAGTAAGCGGTATCACCAACGTAACCCAGAGTTGCTAACACAATGTTAGCTAGTCAGTTGTCTTATAGTAAAAGAAAAGTACCGCTTACCTCTTTGTGCAACTTCAAATGCCGAACAGTTGGAAGACCAGGATCTCAGAAGGAGATCCTGCAAGACCAGGATCTCCTTCTGAGATCCTGGTCTTGCAGGTTTTGCATGTTTCACTCTGTTTTTAGTTGGATATTTCATGATTGATGTACCCAAAAGAAATTACTCACAGGAGCATATCTGCTTTGAGCATTTTTTCGTCTCTCGTTTTTTTCCCCCGTTGTTATTTTTAAATCCTGTTAATTTGATTGGTTGTGCTGCAGCTTATGCATTATACATACGGAGTGTGGAAAAACAGAGAGACGGTCTGCGCCCGTTAATACGGAATGAGTGAAATTAATTAATGGGGCCACATTATAAATAATGTGTTTTAAATTTTAAGACTTTGAGTAAAATACCAAGTCTTTTCAAGTAAACAGCTTCAAGTGAAGTCAAGTCCCAAGTCAATGGTGTAAAAGACAGTCAAGCTTCGAGCATTTTTTCAAGTCAAATCTTGATTTTAATGACTCGAGTCTGACTAGAGTCCAAGTCATGTGACTCGAGTCCAGACCTCTGTTATCTAAGTTTCCCCATGTTGTACAACAATATGTTTCAAGTTATCACAGTTTCATATTACAAACACATCACCTAACAACTCAGCTAACACTGATGTATCAGATTTACTGATGTGGATGTACAACATTATAGTGTTGTTGTACATCTACAACACTATAATGATCTAACATCAGAATGTGGATTGGAAGCACACATTAGCTCTGACCTACTCAGAACAGCAAGAAAATTCCTAAGCAATGCCAATACAAAAGCACTTTACATCGATAGCAGCACCATGTACTGAATTAGCACCATTGAAAATATTAAAACCTGCTATTAAATACAACTGAAAAAAACATTGAAAAAAAACCCATACACAACAATAATTCTAAAAGAAAATTTAAATACTGTTTGTGAATTTACTAAGCTAAATACTTAATGAGCATCTGCACTGATGTCACCCAATGCAGATGGGGTTCTGGAAGTAAATGCAGCCTGTTTGCTTCTAAAGTCTGTGTTCTGTATGGTTGTAATTCAACCATTACAATAGAGAGAAAGATGAACGTTATTTTCATGTTCCAAATGTAGTTGGTCTCAAGGGAGTTAATTTAAAAAAATTTACAGAAAAAAGACAAAAAAACTGGATCAATAATCTACTGTTAAAAATAGGATCTGCGGAAACTAACAATGCCAGAGTTTGGACCGACCACTTTCTAACAGGTAAGGATCGCATGGTTTAAATTGTACTTTCATATATTTTATTGGACGTATGTAAGTCAAAATGAGCTGTATCTTTAGCATTACTAAAGATTTAGCATTACTTCCCAGTAGAGCAAGACAAGCAGCAGGATCTCAGACAACATTCCTCTTTCAGGTCCTTTTTTGTGTCTTCCTCAGTTTTCTCCTAATGTCATCTCCATCACTTCCAGTTAAAGTCATCATCATCATCTGAGATAGCTGCAGCACAGAAGAACTACATTTGCAGGTCAGATTTGGCTCAGCTGACACCTTCCCTCCGAAAGAATTGTGATGTTTGTGCGTAATGGTTTCTCCAGCCGGGCCATCTCCAGGGTGATGGAGTGATCCCCCCTGTCACAGCACAAGATAACCACATCTGTAAATACTCAAAGATGCTCCTGCAGACGTATCCATTTTCAGTCATAAACATCTTAATGCAAATTGGGATACAAAATGCATTTTTCACTCATACCTCTGAAGGATTGTGCTTCGTTTTTATTACAAAAATGTAGTGCCATCTCTGCATCTCCAGAGGAAATCTAACTCAGGTTACAGTTAGTTTTTTTTCTTCTTCCCCCGATTTGATGAGGTATCTAGCTGCTATCATACCACCAGATTCCGGTTTCACAGTGTGATCTTTTGATATTTCACTCTCTTCAAAACATCACCAGCATCGAAGATGGATTGAATTAGCAATTTATGGCGCATTTATCTCAATCTGAGAGTAATTTGGTGCTCTCTGTCTTAACACTCTAAGCTCAATGAAAACAATAAATGGTGTCCTTATCTCATGGAATGAAATCAAGATAGGCACAGGAGGCTGAGAGTTATTTGTGGCTGTTGTGGAGGAGAAAAGGAGGGACAGGAAATGGACACCTCTCTCACATTACCCCCCCCCCCCCCCCCCCCCTCTGTTGTACATCAGGAGAAAGAGACAGAGAGATATACTTTTTTTCTTTTAATCAGCACAAAGCTGGGCTTCTAATGTAAAAGTGTCAAAGATGTGTCTTAGTCTCACAATGAGTGAAATCTGCCCAAGTGCTGTGTTAAATTGAAAACGGCACTGAGGGGATTTGGAGGTGAAGGGGGACGGGGGACTCATATTGGTCAATTATCACAATCTCTCACGCTGTGTTCCGCTGGAGAGGTGAGGCCTTCTCTCCTCTAGCATGAGCAAATGTTTCATACATTCTCTCCTTAAAGAGTCAAGAACATCGCCCAAAGAAATGTTTGGCTTTGCTGGCTGGTAATGAAAGGGGAAAAACTGCAGCATGTGCCTTCATGTCTATCTGTGCCCTTCCTGGGAGAGCGTGGAGGCCGATGCCCACGCTGCAGCTGCATGTCCAGGCATGTCCCAGCTACCTCTCTCTCTCTTTTTCTGGCTGAAGAGAAAATGATCACTTCCTGGCAGGTGCGATGTGCGGAGCCTCAGGTATTGCCTTTTTCTTCTTTTTTTTGCTGACTTACCGCAAGTAAAGAAAAACAAGAAAAAAAAACTCTCTCTGTGTACATGTAGGGTTGTGTGTGTGTGTGCAGTCCATTTTAACCACCTGAGTTGAAGCCAAGAAGTCAACACTTGCCCCATATTTTAACCAGATGTTGAGGAGGGAAGGAAAACCTCACTAGGCTCCTGCAATCAAAATAATTATCTTTATGAGTGGATGTTTACAAAGTGTTAATGGGATATTTTGAGGCGGACTAATTGAGTCGGTTTTATGTGCTAAATGTGATAAACACTCCTGTCTATTAAAAAGACTAACAACTTTAATTTACATGTGGCTTAAGATGTGGCTAAAGATCTACCCTGGTTATCAAAAGTATTCACACCATTTAACATTAAATATGGTCAAATTTACAACCACAAACTCCAATGTATTCAACTGGATTTTAATGTGATAGACCAACACAAAGTTTTGCATAATTGGAAATCGGGAGGAAAATAGTGCATAGTTCTGAAAAAATGCACAATTCACCATTACTTACTTTCAGAAATAATATAATTAGCAAATACAATTAAGCTCAATATTATTTATACATATTGTAAATTTTAATTAAGGACAGTACATTAACACATTAATTTTGATCAATTAATCACATAATTTTTAACATGTTAAAAATGTTATTCGCAATTAATCACAACACTTCCATCAGAACCTTTCTGACGCACAAACAACTTCTACAAACAGCAGCAATAGACGATTTTCCACTGGCGGTTAATTTCTGCTTCTAATCGATCTGGTGGGACGCTTGAAAAGACTATTGTTGTGTTCAAGTTGTGTTAAAAGGAATTAGCCTGTCACCAGAGCTATTCAAGCCTGAAATAGCATCTCAATGCTAAACATATAGCAGCAGCACAGATGTCCCCAATACTAAAGCAGTCCACATTTCTAAAGAAATTACATCAATAAGAGGCTCTTGAAACACTGGAAAGCTAAATGGATAGAATAACATTTTGCTCCAGTCTGATGGTTAAATACAATAAATATCAGATTCAGACAATATCTATCTTTTGCTGAGCTCTTGTGTCTATTTATTCAATAATCTAGCAGCCAATAGGGTTTTGGAGTTGAGAATGTTGCTTATTTTGTCAATAAATATGGTCTTCAGTTGAAATGCAATTAATTTTGCTTAATTAACTACAGACTCTATTCAAAATTTTAATTGAGTCCCACTCCTAAATTAAATGTATAAGATATGTTGCTTTAGTCAACAATTTTGTCTGTGATAGAAAACGAGACGGGCATCTCTCCAAAGGTATTAAAACAGTCTTAAATAAGTATCAATTTTGAGAAAAACAAGTAAAAAGTTGCATAACAAAATAGTTACACCCTTCAAAAACCAAACTTTTTAAACTGCCAATCATCTTTTTAGCATGTTTCTACTTTGATTTTGATGATTTATTTTTGTTGATAAGTTCTGAGCCCTTACCATCACAGTAATCTTTAGTTCCCATTCAACTCTGGCTGAATTACTCCAATTACTCCATTACTCACAATGAGAAGAAACATGTTGGTAAAAATAAAACACTACTTTACAGGGATCCTTGATTAGGTGTAACAATAGACTTTATTTTAGAAATATTTATTTTGGATGTAAATACAATGCAGTAATAATACTGCAGTTTGTTTGGGTTTTATAAATTTTAATAAAACTATTTTCACACTGCAATGCATTCTGTCCAACTGCACTAGCTCCCTCCAGGAAAAACAGCAATAAGTTACATCATTAAGCCTTTTTAAATTTGAACTGAAGTGTGTTGAAATTGGTGGAAATGTAGAAATCATAAAAGGTAATGAAGATGAGGAGGACCAAATGGAAGAAGATGCAAGGATGTGGATTTTTGTCTCTTGCTAGTCAATTTAGTCCCTATATCGTCTTGTCTGCCCTGATTGATTCCAGCTGTTTCTTGTTTCCCCTGATTATCTCCCTAATAATAGGGAGGCCCCGTGATCCAAGGGAGCAGGGGACCTGTGTCCCCTGCTCCCTTGGATCCTTGCCTGATGTCTGTTCCAGTCGTGTTTCCAGTGCTGCCAGTGTCTGACTTCCTAATCTAATTTTTCACCTGTGCTGCCTGGATTTCTGTACACCTTGTTTATCATCATCATTAAAACAATCATTTTTGCACATCAACCTGGGTTTGCCGTGTCCATCCTCACCATCAAACCAACAGAAGAAGACTAGCTTGACTGTTGGAGCTGGTGTTTTGCTACTTCTGCTACCTTCAGTTTCATAAATGAAACAATGAATGACACGTACCTCTGGTCGGACTGTGTGATCCGGTAAGTAGTTCTATAGCTTTGAGTCCAGTCAAAAGCTATAGGGTCTGGTCTTGGTCTGGTTGGATCAGTGGTTTCATAGTCAGTACCAGTGGCAGTATAGCTCTGTTAGCATTTCAAAAAGCTTCCAGCTCTGCCTATCTCAGCACAGCATGGCTGCATTTATTTTTAGCTTGTAAAGGTAACAATCACATGTTTGAGCCTTCATCAGTTTTGCTCGTACAAATGACTCAAAGTACTCTGGAGATAAATGTTTTGGACACAAATGTAAGTCTTTCGGAAGTTGTGCTCGGCTACGGCTCTCTCCCACTCTTTTTTTCATGTGGGAAATTGTATAGATTCACCTCAGTTATTTATTTATTTTATTTTTTTTAATTACAGCCAATAATAACACAGTGTGTCATTATAGACACACTGTCAATAATGTGTCAATTACATAAAATTACACCAGGCAACACAATATGGTAAACAAAAACTCAGGTAAAGTTGTGTGTTTACTCTGTAGATTTCTGCACAGAATCAACCAAAACGTGTCATCAACCCACTGGGTGAAAAAATGGTGACCTCCATTTGTAAAAAATATAATGAAAGATATATTTATTTTATGTAAATATAAGTTTTGGCATATTACAAACAGCAATTTTTAAGTTAATAGGAAAATTACAAAATATTTAGGCCAACATGTCTAATCCTGGATCAAAACCAAATCTTGGGGTATTTATAATTTTGGGTTTATGCTTTGTCCAGTTCTTTGATCAGATGAGAACCTGTCTGGCTTATTTGCAAGTACTCTACGTATGATGAAAAACGTACTTATGAACTACTTTGGTGAAACATGGTTGTGTCAGCTTTGTGCTGTGGGAATGCCTTTCTTCAGCAGGGATATTGAAGTTGGTCAGATTAGATGGAAAGATTGATGGAGATGAATGTGGAGTAGTGATGGCGTTAAGGATTGAGTCACATATTAATGTGTTAAAATAGTCTAGTCAAAGGCCAGACTGAAATCTAACTAAGAAAATGATGATCACAGAAATGGATGACTGCTTAAAGACCCTTGTTGCTCTGTCACATAAAATCCCCAGTAGACACATTGAGCTCTGCGGTATGAATACTACTGCTTGGCACTGTTTTATGATGTTCGCTAAAAAAAACAAACGGGGAAGAAATTCGACAGCGAGCTCTGATCCTCCTGCTTGCTCTCTCTCGCCGCCTCCGTCTGCCTGGTGAATCATAGTGGAGCAGATGCAGCCTCATTGACAGACAGATAAAGAAGCACCAGCAGTGATTTGTAGCCACAGGGCAACAGAGCTGCTGCAGCCTGTCTTCTTGCCAAGCACACATCAAATAAATGCATAAATCCAGGTGTTACAGCATATTTACTTCCTAATTTATTGTCTTTGAAAACAAATTGTTGGGATTTGTATGTCTAATTCTGCTTTTTTGTTTTATTCCTACTCTCCCAGCCACCCTCCATGTTTGTTTATTACCAAACTGAGCTGGTTAAATTGAAATTTTACCGTATGTAGGCTGATGTCTAATAGAATTCCCACATTTTGCTCCGGGGGAAGTTTGTTTTCAGAGCGCATTAGCTGTGCCCCATTGTAGTTTGACAGACGCTTTCTCTCAGGAGTTGACGTTTAATTTGAATAATCACACACAAAAAAAGTGTGTTTCGTTTTGGGTTTGCGGGGACATCTGCGTCCCCAGATGAGTAAAGAAGTAAATGAGGAGAAGAAAACAGGTAATTATGCTGAACCAGTAAATGAATGACCCATTGACCCTCTGTCCTAATTGATTTTGTTGAGGCAGATGTAGTCTTCTTTCTTGTTTTTTTTTATGTGTTTTGTTAAATGGTGGGGTTTTTTATTAGTTTTTTTTCTCTTTTTTTTACTTTAGCTGTAATTAATTGGTTATGCGAATAAAGACTGAAAAACAAGGGAAAGATGAAAAGCTGCTCCATTTATTGGCAGGGCAATTAAATGTGGCAGCTTGAATTTTGCTGAGTGATGTCATATCCTGGAAGAGGAGGCTAAGCGATGACACCTCACTTTGGCTACTACACCTGAAAGTTATTGTTTACAGAGATCATATGTGATAACATAACTTCTCACTTACTTTCCTCTCAAACGTTCAGTGGTCAGCACACACCAGGTTACGGTACAGCGATGTGTGGCTGGGTGATGGCAGGTGCTGCTTTGCATGTAAATTTTTCAGTGATTCACCTCCGAGTGAACCCACAGAGAACGATTCTGGTGCTGCCTTAAAGAGAGAGGTGTGTTTTTATGACTAGGTGAGGCATGTCCTCTCCAAGGCCCTCAAGCACTGTATCCCTCTGCCCTCCCCTTTAATCACTGTATCAACCACTCTCATAAACTCCATGAGCTGTGTATGAGTGTGGCTTCGCCATTAAGGGTGTGTGTGTGTGTGTGTGCGTGTGTGTGTGTGTGTGTGTGTGTAAGTGTCCGTGAATCCATGCCCTTCCTTGTTTCCCCTCGTTTTTTAAACTTAATCAGCAAAAATAAAGCCATTGTAAGCCAACTCATATTAAAGAGGTGATTATTGGTAATAAATACTTTTTATACATACTTATTACAGAGGCAGTTTTCTTCTTGCGCTTAATGAGAGTAATTTGATTTGCTTGAGAGATTACAGTTTCCTAGAATTAATGCGGCAGTCCCCATTTTGAGGTAGAGTGAGATCTAAGATTCTTCACAGGTCGTATGCTGCTAGATGCACCCCTCTCACATAGCAGCTAATGGAGTTGAACAGCAGTCTGTCATCCCCTCTGCCCACCAACCCCAGCAGCTCTATAGCCCACATGCCCTTGGTTCCTGCTGTGCTTTTTGTTTGGGCTTCTTCTGTCTCCCTCACATTTATGCTTGATATTCTTTCAGATTTTTTTGTCCCCACCCACCCCCAGAATCAATCAGATTTTGATTTATTCAAGATTTCTGGATTTGGTGGTTTACATCAGGATGTCCTTGTCCTTAAAAAGCTTTGAATTCAGTTAAAAATCAAGGCCTTAGTGTCTTAAATTTTATTAGAAAAATGTAAGTTGGGCTTAAAGATGTTGATCACAGGTGCAAGACATTCACATTTTTTGCCAACCTGACTGATTTTTGTACAAATTAAAATCTGATTTGTATTTATACAAGATTTCTGATGAGAGGTTTACATTAGAATTTAAAAGTCTGAAACAGTCTTAATTTAGTTATTATAAAAGTACGGCCTTAAAATGTCTTAAATTTGTTGGAAAAAATGTGAACTGACCCTAAATATGTTAATTACGAGACTTTTCTGTCACACAATTATATCAAAGGTCTTAAAATAATTTCATAGTAGTCTTAGAAAGTCTTGAGCTTGAGTTGGTGAAACCTGCAAATACACCCATCATTGGTAGTGTTCTAGCTTTTGACTTTCACATAATTTTTGGAACCATTAATTTTTTTGGAGTAGATTGATCATACAACAAACAACTTGTAATTGTTTTTACTGTTGACAAAGGTATGAGTTTTTTCTCTAGTCCAATACATACAGACTGCAATATGTACATGCGTCTTGACCAGTATTTGGTCCAGGCATAATCCTGTCTAGATATTAGTAACATTTTCCTATCAAACAGGAAAAGGTTTATTAAATTTGATTAGTTTTGTGGCACTTCCTTGAATTTTAGGGGGAAAGATTAAATTTGGGGCTGTTAAGGCTTAATAAAAGCCTGCTTTGTCTATTTCATGACCAATTACTGTATATTGTGTGCTTTGACTGACTTAAGATTTAAGGGGAATTTGGAGAACTTTCAGGTAGTTGTCCTTCATCATTCAGTCCTATTCGTAAAATGTGCAAAAAACTACTGATCCCTCCGCATGATACTTCCACTACCATGTTTGCCAGTTGATACTGTGCTCATTGGTTTGAAACTTTCTACTAATACATTTTGATAATTGTTTCAAAATAGCTCATTGTATATTTTGTCTGGACGTTAAGCAGTCTCAAAATGCAGCTTCACCTATATGGGTAGCTACAAATTTTAGTTGCCTATTTTAATGGTGGGTAGGGTTAGAGTTAACGTGATCTCAAACACATGGATAAGCTAGTATGAACATGGATAATATGAGTTCCAACGTTTGTGAATAGTATGTTTTTGAATTGAATTGAGTTTAACCAGATATTTTGAGGATACAAATACATTTTTGAGCATCTATATATAATTTTAACTTTAAATTATGTCGTATCATCATTCTACCATTAAAAAGATCCAACAGTTTAACTGCATAATTAAAAGCACAAAGATATTGTCCTGTTCGTGTTCATGGTGGTCATATGTAAACGTCCAACTGACGGTTTGCGTGTTAGACACCCACTCTTCTTATTTCCTTCTGTTTAATATTTCCATCACAACACGTTATAAGCTCTCCAGCTTAATTTGAGTTGTGATCATCTCCTTCTCCGACAGTTACTGGAGCCTGCAGGTCTCAGCGGCTAAAGTCGAAGGTGGCTGAGGCAGATTGACGCCGACCAATTCTGTCACCACATTGCGCTCTGCATGTTAATTAAGCTTAAGGTGATCTAACGCGAAAGTACTTACACTGAAAGAGGCAAAATGACTTGTTAGCCCATAAACACATCAGAGAAAGGCTTAAATGAAATGGGATTTGTAAATCAGAGCTGTGAATGAGTTCTTCAGCGTGACCTGAAAGGTTACATGCCACTAGATGCATCATAATTGTAAATATTCTGGTTGGACTAATTGAAAACCTGTTGCTTGCAGCTAATTTAAATACTTCTCCTGGTTTTCCCAGCCTGCATTTTGTGAACTGCTGCAACTTTCTCCCTGTTCAGTCAGGCTTAGTAATACCTGGAATAATTGAAGCAACAAAAAAATGTCCAGCGCTCCATGTGACACAAAATCTGCCTGTGAGACTGTAATGCGTTACGGTCAGGTGTGACGGGTGATGTGTCTGGACACTGCTGGAAATCACTCCTCTTTATGACCAGTGCAATCAGATTTCTTCTCCCCTCCCGCTTTTCTTCTTCCCTTTCTTTATATCTGCCGGTCCGGTATCATATTACCCATCTTGGAATGACTTCAGCAGAGACGCTGTTATTCCCAGGGAGCTGTCTCTCCCCGGTGCAACTCAATCCATACCCAATTGGACTGGCCTGTGATTTATAGAATATCCTCTTCTTTTGAGGAGCTCTGGCTACAGCACACACACCCACACCCACACCCACACTGGAAGTCAGTATTAGTTATTCTATTGATTATTCCATTATAAATCAAATGAAAGTATTGCATTTGAAAAGAGCAGTAATGTTTATTTGAAGAATGTTTATCCTTCAAATAAATATTTAAAGAATATTTATTTGTTGAAATGAATCATGGGATTTTTTTTCTCATTGTATTGATGAACTACATGAGTCAGTTAAAGAAACTGAACCTCTTAACTTACGTGGGTTTCAAATTAAACCCATTTCCAGCAGTGTACTGATTACAGTTTTCTGGCCAGTCGCTGGTCTTTAAAAAGTCTGACCTGCTGATTCCGATTTTTGACAATAACTATTCTTCTATAACTTCAGTCAGCCCTCAGCAAAATGGGACAATGGTTTATTTTCAAACGTTTTGTGAAGGTAAAATAAAATCGGTGGATAAGATCTTTTTCACATGTATCGGCAGATCAAAATTAAGAAAATCAATCGACTGGCTACTTTAATAGCGCACTTCTACCCAATCTTATTTTCTTCAATTTAGACCTAAGTTGTCTTGCAAAAATAGTCATAATCCTTGAATTCTCTATTCTTTAGCATTACAACCACAAACATTTGCATGTTTTGTTGCGTTTATGTAATAGATCAACACAAAATTGTGTATAGTTGTAAAGCAGCAGTCTTTTGTTTCTAGTGAAAATCCAAAGCGTTGTGTGAACGGATTCCCAAAGCCACATGATTAAGAAATATTTGCGATTGTTGATTCAATGTCCATAAAATCTTTTCTGTTCTATAAGAATTGGCTTCTTGAAAGGTTGCACTTGATTTTTTTAGCTATATTTTAATCACATTTTCTGCATGGAATTACAGGACAATGTGTCACAGATGAACTAACTTCTGCTGTTTGTCATCTTTTAATATGGGTTTCACATAATATACAGCTGAATGTTCTAGACTAGCAAATTGCCAAAAGTTGACGATGAAGCATTGACTGAACCCTTCAGTTTATCCCCAAAATAATATTTTGATGAGACTTGTAACCTCGAGTTGGTTGAGTTTGCATTTATTTATACTTTTAAGTCAATTAAAAGTTGCACAAGGACAATTGGTTAAATTTTAAACTTCAACAAAGTTCATGCCTTATGGAAGCAATTGTTTTTCAATAGTTAAGGGTCCAAATCATAAGTATGGAGCAAAGTGTAGAACAAGGAGCTGTTTTCTTTTTTATTTTACCAGGCTATCATTTTGGTGAAACATTGGCAAAAATCATAAAATCTAAAAATTCTTATTTAACATTTCCTTCTGCTCATCCCACCAATTATTTATTTAATCTCTTTTTAGTTTTCCACTTTGTGCTCTGGGAAAGTTGTCTCATGCACAACACCTGAAGAAATGTTTTAGTCTCAAAACTGATTCTGATGACTTTGCTCTTTGGTCCGTTGTCATTTTCAATCCATATCTAAAAGAACAGCCAAAACAAGCTCTTGGAGGCATCACGGTTGTTTTCTTCTTTACTGATTAGTGGCTTTATTCATCTAGATGAGATACTTTTGCATCTATGCTGAGTTAATCAACATGCCCTGTGGCATAATGATGAGCCAACAACACAGGCCAACCCTTCCTACCCAAGCATTGTGACGCTCTCAGACCAGGGCTTACACCCAGCCTTCTCCTCCCTTCCCCTCATATCTGTGTGGAAAAAAACATTCATCTATATTCAATGCCAGCCAAATTGGGAAGGTTTAAGGGTTTTACTGGTCATATCCAGAAGTCTCAAGCCGTATTGATAACGCTGAGTCCGCCGTCTTTGAAACCCGGGCAGACTGATCTTCCCATTCTAGACAATATCGTCAACGCATGATAAAATCTTTCTTGCAGTATCCCAGCTCTCACGCTGGGTCTTTGGAAGCACACACTTTCCCAAGCACAACACTCCCCACTACAGAAAACTGATGCAACACTTCCAACTGAAGATGCAATCACAAGGAGTGTGCATTTCCTAACAGTCCGCCGTAAGTACCCAAACGCAGTTGGCCTGCCTCTGCCTGCTTTCTCTCGCTTTATCAACTTGATGGATATTAGCGGGCATATTCAGTGGCTGGGCATCCTGAGGCGTTGTGTGCTCAGGGCAACAAAAAAAAAAAAGCTGAGGTCAGGGAGAGAGGAAGATGAGCGGCTGAGATCTTGCCGCTGCAGAGTTCCCAGATCATTCGGCTTCTTCCTCTGCTCTTTTGAGCTCTCGTTTTTTATTGCCCCTTTTTTGCTCTCGTGCTCCTCTCAATCAGACTAAATGACACGTAAGAATTCTGGGTTCTTCCAGCAAACTTACCTGCGTGTGACTCCCATGTGCACTCCTCTTTCCCCTTTTCTTATTTTTTTCACAGCCGGTGCTGAAGTAGATTGTATTGGCAACAGGGGCGGATCTACTAGGGGTGGCTAGGCTGAGAGCCTAACCACCCCTGTTGCCACCCCAGCTGGCAACTATGAATTCAAGAAATAGTTATGGCAAATTGGACATTAAGAGCATGAATCTCTTTTTTCTGGCAACATTGAATGCAACACAGTGTAACGTGACGCCTACTCCTGAGTAGCAGGAAGTGTGAGAGAAGCTGGAAGGACAGAGGGCGAGGCAGCAGCATTGATATATATGGATGGATATATATTACTGGATTAGACATTCCATGACTTATTGTGCGCCACACATGCACCATGTGTGGTGCAGTCCACTGAGTCAGGAATATCGGTGGTCAGGGAAATAGCACAATCATGCAAAGAATCTGAAAAAAGGACTCAATGTTTAGCGGTTAATTCAACCTTATGACAGCCATAGATAACAAGGTTCAAGGGTTTCACATTTAACAGGTGAGGAAAAAGTTTTAGTTTAAAGAAAAAATGAGCAATGAGTCAGTTATGCTAACCTAACTGTTGCTAGCTTGGTATTGACTTTGATAATCTATGTGCTGCGCAGGTCATTGTGTTTTGGTCCTGTTAGCACAGATAATAATAATAATAAATAAGACAACCCACACACCAAGTCATCAGTAGAGCAGGTGTATAAATCAGCTAATCAACCACTGCTGTGCTCAGGTGAAAAATGTATTAATAATCACAATATAGACATCAAGCCTGACAACATAATGTAATGGATTGGATGTTCTGTTTTGGTGTTATTATGAACTTCTTTTGTGTGGGAAAGGTTTGTCTTTGGTGTTGATTCTCCCTCATGGGCTGGAACGTAATCTCTGCTCTATCTACTCGTTGACCTGTTGTCTGTCGGTTGCCATGGCAACGGATCAACTGTAGGGTAATGCTGACACACAGAGAACACTGAGCAAATTCCCTCCTTTGTTCGTAGAACGTGGTGATATTTATAACAGTCATCAAACTACGGCTCTTACAGCATATTTAAAATAAACCTACAGTATTGACCAATATTAGACAAATTTGCCCTTTCTTGCATCTTGACAGAACTAACATAAACCAAACATTTTATAGATTTGTATCACAGAGAATTTATGTATCAAAAATTAGTTTACTCAGCTTTATTTTAAGTCGCATTTAATAGAGATATCTGATAATAAAAGATGGTGCTACTAATATTTTTGTGATAGATTTCTGCTCATCCTGCATTGGGATAGAATGGTTTTCTGGGCATAACTCAATGCATCACATAGTGACTAATAGGCACTGTCCAATCCAGTAATGCATATCAATTAGCTGCAGTAGAAAGACATAAAAATAATTAACTATACTGCATTAAGAAATTATATTTAATCCTCAGTGCTACATGAAGCTGATTTTGAAAGTTAAAAACAATATTTTGCAACAAGTAAATCAAGCAAATTAAGTCTTGACCAATGTTAGGTCTGTGTAAGCTAAACACAGACATCAGACATCATCAAACATACACACACATACATACGTATATGTACACACATATATATATATATGTGTGTGTGTGTGTGTTTGATGATGTCTCAGATGTTTTATATATATATATATATATATATATATGAACATTCTTAAATACACTGGCATATGCTGCCACCCCTGAAAAAATTGCCCCCCTCTTGCCACCGTATAGATATTTCTCTAGATCTGCCCCTGCTTGGCAAGCAAGAATAAGAGACAGTGACACGCGGCTGTGCGCTGATAGACTTTCCACTGGAGTGGATTAAATCATCATCAGGCTAGTGGAGCTGATTACCTCAATATGAAAATGCAGTATCTTAATGGTACATATTTTCACCAGGCAGCCCAGTTGCTGTTCATTTTTTGGCTAATACGTCTATTCTTATGAGTCATTTACTTCTTTAATTACCTTTAGCAGCAGATGCACAATGGCGTATTAATGTGAATGATTTTAACTGCCACTTTATCACGCTGAGGCCGTGAAGTTGAAAGGCGTAATTGAGGTGGAAGAGCGACTCCTGAGAGAAACAATATTTAGTTGACAGCTCCTCTTGTACTCGAGGAGGGTGTTTATGAGTTTACACCGCACTAAAGCTGTAATGAATGCGGCATTCACTTAATAATGACAGGAGTATGGGGGGAACGGCATTGTTTGGGCGAGATGTCCCCCAGTTATGGGACCGTCTCAGGAAGTTGTTCACTGCGTCAGACTGCATATGTTGTGTTTGCCTGCATTTTTTGATATTTTACATTTTCGTGTTTTCAGCATCTGATATCAAACGTACATCAACACACAACAGTCAAAGGAAACATGCCATCAATCACAAGGCAAAGGTTTTGAGCACTGAATTGAATTATTAAAGGAAATTTGATGGTTTCAGGTACTCAATGCATCCTGAGGGAGAAAGACATTTTTTCTGACATATATTTTGTTTATCCAGTCATCAGTGACTGGAGACTGCATTTCCACCATGTTATGATGCTAGTTTTCTTATTTGCAACTAGCACTGCAGCTAGTGATTATTTTAGTAATCAATTAGTCTGACGATTTATCAGTCAATTATTCTGATGATGGATCGGATAAAAAATTTGGAACATTGTACAGATTTTTTATTTAACCACTTAAGCCTTTTATATAATATTAGAAATACATTTAAAAGATGCAAATAAACGATTCAATTCATTTTTTAAATCAGGAAAAAACATTTTAGGCAATAAAATGTTTGCTAAAGAGAAAAAAAAAATCTTTAACATCAACATGTGAAAAGTTCAGCCCTAACTGCTTGACTTAACATTTATGCAGTGTATAGCTGATCTGTTTATTATTTTTTGTAATCTATTAACCAATCAATAATTGGATAGCAAAAGGTGCTTGATAGGAGTATTTTTTTAATATACGATTTGAACTAGGTGATACTAAAACTGCCACTTGAGGACTTATGGGTAAAACATAATCACAGATAAAGTATTTTTATATCTTAAAAGCAAAATGTATACATTATTTGTACAGTTTTGGTTTAATTACTGTTCTGACTGTGTAATTCTTCCAGCAAATGACCTTTCTAGTGTCTCTTTACTCCAGTTGATGATTAATTGATTACAAACCACACAAAGTGCAGCCCAAAGACCCCTTATGATGAATACAATCATTTGAAACAGTGTTCCCTTGCCCAGACTTGGGTCACCTGATTCTGGAACCAGTCTCCTTGAGAAGTGTTGGACACTCTTCCACTCTGGATTTGTACCTGATGAGAGGCACCGGGCATTAGTGGGCAAACTTGTTGACCCCATCTTGGGGCCTGTACACTGAGGTTCACCTTGGTGAACAAGAGAGTAGCCTCAATCTGCCAATGTTGGTTTTTTTTTTACATTTGTAGTATCAACAAAGTTTAGCACAGTAATAAAAACTCAGCTACTGTTGGAGACAGTAGCTGAGTCTACCCTCACCTATCCTACTGTTGGAGACAGTAGCTAGGTGTACTTGTGTTCTTCCAACTGAACTCTCGCCATATACTGTATTAGACCACGTAGTTTTCCATTGTAGTTGGCATATCTTGGTCCAACTGTCCTTTGAGTCATATTTCTCTTTATTCCCTCAATTTCCTTTATTCTCTTTTTCCCCTCATATTTCTTTTTTTTTTTTTGCAGCATGTGCAACTCTTCCAATCCATGTAATTTGCATGTGTGTGCTCTCAGGACGCCTGTATGTTTTGTTTGCAGCT
Source organism: Xiphophorus couchianus (assembly GCF_001444195.1). Lineage (NCBI taxonomy): Eukaryota > Metazoa > Chordata > Actinopteri > Cyprinodontiformes > Poeciliidae > Xiphophorus > Xiphophorus couchianus. The sequence goes on along the minus strand of NC_040234.1, from coordinate 22,256,404 downwards.
TCTTTACTTTTCTTGGTGTGATTTTTCTGATCCAGACAACTCTGAATAGAGCCCTTCTCTTTAGCCATCTGTTGTTAAGCTGCTGGCTAAGCAAGACTGGGGGAATCCAAACAAACTCTGAACACACAGCAAACGGAAGCTGTCAGGTCCGTATAGCTGAGCTGACCTCGCTGGGTTATGGGGAGTGTAAGGGAAGGAGTGGAGGGGTGTTCACTCCCCTGTACCAGGCTCCAAGTGCCTCGAACCGCCTTGTTGGGGCACTGTTTACTCCCCTCTGCACCTCCCGAAACTTTCGCCTCTTCTCTGCCACATTCTCGTATTTCCTCCCTGCCTCCCTCCTTTCTTCTGCTTGCCACTGTTATTCTCTTCCTCCATGTGTTTCATTTCACACTGATGTAATTTGGCAGAACACATATGAAAACTATGGAAGAAGATTATGGCCACAAGAAAAATAAAAATAAATTGGCTTTAGTTTTCTGATGTCAAAAGTAAGAATTTTGAGAAAACATGTTAGAATTGTGACTTTTTTTTAATCAATATTTTGACTTTTTTTTCTTAAATTCTGACCCTTTTTTCCAGAATTCTGAATTTTTTTCTGAGAATTTATTTTTTTGCTCAGAAATCTTTATTTTTCCTCAGAATTCTCAGACTTATGAGTTCTAATCTTAGAAGATTAAAGTCAGAATAATTCTGGTAAATTCTGAGAAAAAGAAAAAAAAATCAGATTTCTATTTCTAATCCTCTTTCATTGAAAACTGTACACAGATTAAAGTCATTTTGTAAGGTGCCAGAGAAAATTCAGTAGTTCTATCCAGTTGCACTGAGCATAGAGTATAGCAGTGCTGCCCCTCTCCCACACGTTGCTGTGCAGTGCCAGTTAATTGGCCGAAAAGAGACTCCTATACTTGCACCTTGATTTCTAAAATGAAGTTGTTAAATATTTAAGATTGCAAAAAACAATGGAGAGCTATGGTTTTTAAACAATTGAAGCATCATATAAGCCTATCGCTATAAGTAATAAATCAGTTAACCGCATTATTTCAATAAACCTAATTTCCATATGCTTGATTGTTTTTCTACCAAAGACTGGATAACAAAAGTCTTCAGTCTGATGCATTGGTCTCTCTTCTTTTTTTGAAGGACAGTTTTGTGTACAAAGATTTTGTTTGTTGTTTGGGTGTTTTTTTAATATTTAAAATGTTTTCCATTTCCAGAATGAAGCGTTCATTAGAAATTAAAGCTTACTGATCCTTGAGACAGAGGTCTTGCATTGTTATGCCATTACCATTATATTACTTGAAAATGGTAACAAAATAATATAGTTTATCACAATAACTTCTGGGACAATTGTCCACCAATGACACATCTATCATTATACCTTGTCTAATGAAGGTAGAGCTATTCTAAAACTATTATTGAAAAGTATTGGGAGCATTGGGTCTGGCAGATGTGTATAACAGATGAGCTTGGCTTCTGCTCAGGAACAGAGGTCTGTGGCTTTGTAAAAGGAAGAGCATAAGTTCTAAATGTCAGGTAAGTTTGAGATGCACAGTCAGTTAGAAAGTCAGGCAGATAACCTTGACATTTAGGCCGCCAGCTCTGAGCACCCCCTCAACCCAAGAGGCTGCAGAGAAAGACGAGAAGGCCTGCTATCTTGTGAGCTGTACTACATTAAAAGCTAACCTATTAATCGTTTTGTTTCTGTCTGAGCCATGTTTTCCAGCCTAATAAAGCCTGGAGAAACATGATTGCGGAGTAAACAGGAGAAGAATCCACACACAAACACACACACACGCACACCAACAGATGCACATCTCATTCCTTCTCCTCATCTCTCGGTGGCCACAGGGATCCAGTTACACCTGCTTGCACATCTTCTAGCAATTAGGAGCAATCTGCTTGAAACCAGTGCACGTTCAAAGACTTCCCCAGCCGTAACAAGAAGACCCTGACACACAAACAGACACACACTGTTGATGTGTATTGGTAAACTACCGCTGGCCCCAGACTTTCCTGCTGTCCGGCTTATTAGATGTTGTTCAAAACGTCAAAGGATTTTGCACATTTCCCCTTAACAGAAAGACATTGAGTTTTTAAAATCTTTTGGAATCAATTGAACAAATGTATTCTAGTTAGAAAAGCAGGATTTGGTTTCAACTAGTTAAATACATTTAAAAAATGATTTTGGGGCATGCCGTGGTGGCGTAGGGCGTAGCGCGACCCGTATTTGGAGGCCTTGAATCCTCGACGCGGCTGTCGCGGGTTCGACTCCCGGACCCGACGACATTTGCCACATGTCTTCCTCCCTCTTCTTCCCTGTTTCCTGTCAGCCTACTATCACATAAGGGACACTAGAGCCCACAAAAAAAAGACCCCCTGGAGGGGTAAAAAAAAAAATGATTTTGGCATATTGAAATTAGCTGTTCAGTCAAGGCCTCTGGAAACTTATGCTTCTAATGATTATAAAAGCTTGGTTATATAATCACAAATACTTAACATTTTACATTGTAAGAATTAAATGAAGAATTATTCACATGCAATCGGAGGGACTACAAAAAATAACTCTGAGGTCCACAAATGGCCCCCGGGTCGCACTTTGGACACCCCTGTCCTAAGTATGGAGTTGGAGCGATCAGCTCCAATAAAGCTGATCGCATTGCAAAAAAAAAAAAAAAAATTAATCATTTGAATTTCTCTCTTAGACCGCAACCCCCTTCCTCCATTATTATTATTATTATTATTATTATTATTATTATTATTATTATTATTATTATTATAGTCACAGTTCTGATTACAGACGCTCTCAGTGAGTGCTAGCTAGAGACATCCTCGAAGGAAGCGGGTCCAAGTGGAAAACCATTTGGACCACCCTTTCACCTCATGAAAGTCTCACCCTCTTACTGTGTGTTCTGTCAAATTTTAACTTATAGTTTATATTTATATCTTATTCAGGGATTGTATTACATTATAAAATGTCTTAAATTCATGTACCTAAAATTAAGGCCTTAAAATGTCTTAAACTTGTTTTTAAAAAGTAAGTTAGTCTTAATATTTTGTACCTCAAGCAATTGCAAAATAGTATGACAATAAAAATCCTTAAATATATTAATCACAGGTCTTAAATTTAGTCTTGACATAATTATTTATTTTTGTAAATTCTCCTTTTTTTTTTCCCCGTGGGACTTTTATGTCAGGCAAAAGTGTGAATCACATGCAGGGATCTACACTGCGTTCTGTGAAGCCACTGACATTATAGTTAAATGATAAATAAACTTATTTCTATGATTGAGGCCACCAAAAACTCAGCTAAGGTTAGCTAGCTTGCGAGAATAGATAGCTAGGAAAAAAAGGTTAGCTACTTAGCTTACCTTTTTGCATCTGTTATGGGTAAGTGCAAATTTATCGCTGCAGTTGGCTGGATGATGTTTGTACATTTCTCTGGAGATATAGGTCTTAAATTACATTCATAAAGGTTTTAAAAAGTCTTAGGGTTGAGTTGGTGAAACCTACAGAAGCGCTTGTATCCCCATGTTACATCAGGTAAATTCGATGAAAGCTGAACAGAAAAAGAGCATCTCGGTTGCAGTTTGGGTGGAGGAAAAGATGAAGCGAAGGATTCAACTGAAATCAGACCTGACTGTGTGGCGACGCTCTGAGCTGGGATTTATAAGACACCCAGAGCTGGCTTTAGCAGCAGGAAACCCCAAAGCCTGTAAATAATCCACATGTGCAGACTGCACATAAAGGCATCCAGTACTTAGCAGTTCACTTATCACACAGTGATAGCCTCGGGGACATAAGAGACGCTCTGGCCTCTGTTCACTAATGTGGTATGAAAGTAGATACAGATAAAGATGTGTGTTGTTTATTGAGGAAGTGTTAACATGGGGAGGGGAGGATGTGATCTTTGAACACATTTTAACTGTAGAAAATAAAAAAGAAGATTACAAATGACATGGATACCAAACTGCAATACTTGGTGCACATACCTTGTCATCTGTTTCTGTAATAACAGAATATCAGGAGCAGATCTACAGGGAGGCAAAGGGGGCCAATTGCCCCCTCCTGTAGTACAGTGTTACCTCCCCTCCCCCCACTCAAACTTTTATCCTTAAAGTCATACTTACAAAATCTCTTTTGTCTCGAAGCCTCTTTTAGCCTTGAAATTAAATACTAGTTAACCAAAAATATATAATTGTAGGTAGAATTATAAAAGAGGTAAATAGATAAACAAAATATTGTAACTGAGTTGAAGTAGTAATACTGTGACCAATTTTTTCTCAGGTAAAAGAAAAAGGTAGCTGCTCAAGAAAATACCCAAGAGCAAAAAAAGTAAATGTTGGAAATACACCTGATTTAATATTTAGTAATTTAGTAATGGAATAAATATCCCATGTCACTTGAATATTTTGTAATTGTTTTTTATTTGCATTATTGTTTTTTGTCTTTAAAATACCAGAATTTGCTCATAACTTCCTATTACTCCTCTCAAGTTTAATCAAGGCTTAACGCAGTTCTTGGTTTCTACAGCCATTTATTGTGGACACATCTTACAAAGTCCCCCAAAATGCCGTCAGAACTAAAAACAAAAGGTAACACAAACCCAAATCAGTTCACAATAAATGGAAGAAATAAAAGATACAAATAAACAAAACCGTACCTCATTAGCCGCATTGACTCCAGAGGAATAAAGTTTCAGCTTCTTGAGCTTGAATGCCCCATGTGGCTCTAAGTGCGCCAGCTAATGTTTTCCCGGGCAACACATGGTCCGCGGAACAAAATAAAAAGGTCCCCCCACATTTGAATGTACACTTAACCGAACGTAATGAGCATCAACACAAATTTACTAAAACTACCACACATATTAAACTTAATGTTTAATATTAAATAAACTTTAACTACTGCCACCTTAAACCAGACATCAAAACAATAAACCAGATGCAGTTGTCTTGACAGCAGCTGCACTTCCTGTTCAGGCACTCTGATGATATCTTAAACTTGTCTTTGTTTTCTTCCAAGAGACAGTGACACAATAAATAGATCTTTTAGCATTTTCACAGACTTTTTGTTGTCTATATTTACGTACATACCTATGATGTTTAGCATTGCCGCCCCACCCATGTAGAAGTTTTTACATTTGACACTGCAGAATATAAATGTATTTGTTTTTCTTACATCTTACTGCCTGCAGTAACTGCAGTAACACATAAGTTATCAGTAACACATAAGTTATCAATGATATTACATATCATTGATAACTTATGTGCTATTGTGCTCATGAAGCCAATATGTCTTAATTTGTGTCTTGAGAAAAATACTTTTTTACAGAAAACGGAAAAAAAAATTAAAAATGTACAACAAATCCATCTATTGGCAGATATTTCTGTGGGACATGACTAGAAATTATTTGCAGAAGATTTAACTGTTTGCTGAATTTTTCCATAGGCTATAATTAACATATTTGACAGAAAATACACTTTGGATACTTTGGCACAATACTACTTGACACATTATTGGCTAGCGTTAGCACAGCAACTATTCCAGTGGCTTTTAATTCCCTTGAAGCTGTTTGCCTTTACCTCCAAAAGCAGATAGGGAAGGCTGTGGAAGTTAGCTTCTGCACAAGTACCAAAAAGGTTTCCACTGTGCGTATTAATCCATAATAAAGTATATTTTCAATTGAGCTTTAAAAACAGTTAAATAGCTTCCTAGCAATAACCAACCGCTTTGTTGTTTTTAAAGTCAACACACAGCTTCAGTTATTATAGCTGGAAACTAACAATCAGGCCAGAAATCTGGGTGTGGTGATGGACTCTGACCTGATCCTTCAGAGCCACATAAAGACTATTACAAAGTTGGCCTTATATCACCTGAAGGACATTTACAAGATTAGAGGACTAATGTCTCAGCAAGAGCTAAAGAAACTCATCCATGCATTTATCTTTAGTTGCATTGATTACTGCAACATTGTCTTCACAAGTCTGCCTAAAAAAAACAATCCTCAAGCTGCAGCTAATCTGGAATGATGCTACTCATGTTCTCACTAAAACCAGAAATTTAGAGCACATCATCCCAGTTCTAAAGTCTTCCATTGGCTTCCTGGAGCTCAGAGGATACATTTTAAAATACTGTTTTTACTTTATAAATAGCTGAACAGCTAAGCAACAGGATACATTAAAGATCTGTTGTTGTTGTTGTTGTTATCAACCTTCCAGACCTCTCAGGTCTTTTGGTTCTTTTCTCCTCTGCAGACTCAAACATGGAGAACCAGCATTCAGCTTCTATGCGCCATTAATCTGGGACAAACATACAGAAGTTTGTTAAAACAGCCAAAACACTGAGCACCTTTAAATCTAGACTAAAAACCCACATTTCATGTATTAGTTTTTTTAAACCATAATAAATGAAACACTAACCAACATTTTGATTTGTAATGATGACACTTGGCAACATGTAGTGTTTTAATTGTTTATTGTGTTCTATTTTGCATTGCATTTTTGTGTTGAAATTGTCTATACAAATAAACTTGATTGATTAAAATAGTCAGTTCCAAGCAATTTTAGAGGTGATCTCACTTATTCCAACAATAGCAAATATTAGCTATTGCTGGATGACAAATACTGGTGGTCCACTGTAAAAATTATTCATCAGTAGTTCAAGCCCGTGTTTCAGTTTAAGTAAAAAAAAAAAAAAAAAATGATAATAATGTTGATGAATGGAAGAAGTTGAACATTTTCACATTTTGTCATGTTAAAACCATAAATGTAATTTTTCTCAGTCACTCCAATAATCTAAAACCCCTACATAAAAGCCTGTGCAAGCAGTTACCTTTAAAAGTAAGTTGATGAATAAGTAGAGTTCTGTTTTGTGCAATATAACCTCAGAATAACTAAAGTTGTTTAGTGAAAGCCTCAGACGTTTGTTAAAGAACATCAGATATCAAACTATACAACAATGAGCGAAGGAAACTGCAGATAGACGGAGGATAATGTTGTAGAGATGCTTAAAGAAGAATTAGATTGTTAATATCCCAAGTTTTGAAAATCTCTTAAAGCACTAAGTTGTTAATTTGAAAATATACTATAGAATCCATGCAAACATTCTAAGAGATGACTGTCCACCTAAACTCATTGGCTGAGCAAAGAGAGAATTAGCTACCATACTAAGTAGTACTTGTTTACTGCACCAGTGGTATAGCAAAATTTGTGGAAGAATGAACTGTGGTCAAATTAGATGAAAGTTGACATCTATAACCTACACGCAAAATGTGATTTATGAAGGAAAACTAAATCGCAAATCACTCTGACCCTACCATCCTCATACTGAAACCTGATGATGGCATTACGACCTATTAGAAGTGTAAAATACTGAGGTGGTGGCTCACCTTCCAGCAGGTCATTGACCCTCAAAAAGCACAATCAGAACTGCAGTGGCTTGGTTTAGATCAAAGAATATTCATTTAAGTCCAGATCTAAATCAGATTGAAAATATGTGGCCAAACATAAAAACTGATGGTTTCCATTCAGTCTGAGCGTGAGCTATTATGTAAAGAATGATAATAAATGTACAACACCCCCAAAAGACTGGCCACTCTAACTATGTTGAAATGTTGTCTTATAAAGTATTTATTCCCAGGTTTGAGTACATATATAAGTAAAACCTAATTTCTAATTTTTGATTTCATGTCAGTCATGTATGTGTTGCTTAGCATCAATAAATTGGAAACAGTAAAACCAGGAGTGTCTCGTTGTAGAATGAGGAAACGGTGAAATGCATGAAAACAGCACAACCAGACTGCAGTGACTTGATTTGGATCAAGCCTCAGTGTTTCAAAAAGCAGTTTTTTGAAACAGTCCACCTAGACTGCATTTGAAACACTGTATTTTAAAATAGTATTTCAAAAAACTGTTTCTCACAAGTTAGCAAACTACATTTTAGCTATGTCAAGTAAGCTTTAAGGTCAGAGGAATAACAAGTAGAAACTCAAAAATTTCCTACTGTTTATTTAAATCTAACATATGTTCATTTCCATTTGATCACACTGCAGTTTTGAAATCTGTACCAGGTGTCCTGAACCTATTGAATGTTAGATCAAAGCAGACCATATTCAGAGGTGACGGAGGAGGAAGCAGAACGCTCTGAAAGCACTCATGTAATTCTTCACAAAGTGTTATTGTTGCCCAGTATTAGACCTCCTGAAGGTATGTCACTTCCACTGCTCTTTTTAAAAACACAAGCTTGATGGCGGCATTCCAAGTCAGGCCCACCAGACATTTAAATATGCTCACATGACGGTGTTTTTGTTTATGTATCAATGAGATGAGTGTTGACTTTTTATACAGCTATGGAACTCAGATTGTGCAAAGCTACGTTTGGCATATTATTCCACTTATAATTTGGCATTTGTCCCTAGTTATAAGTGAAATAATCTGTCAGTGAAACTAATACTTTTTCATTAATATTAAGGACTTATTGACTTAAAACAATCTTCTACATCTTACTGAAAAGGTACTTGTCAATTATTTTTATGCAATTTGAAGTGTGATACTATATTTGGACTTGAAACTAGACCAAAAATACTTGTTGAGATTTTGTGTTTTTACAGTGAAATTCTTTTCCTTAGATAGGCAAACACAAACGTTATGTGTACCCACATTTTTTACTTAAAATCACAGAATTATAGGTGTACTATTTTTTTAAATCGATGTCAATCAGGTCAATATTGAGATGTAAATTATTAATTAATATTTTAGTAAGCATGAAGTTCTTTATTTGAAGCAGAATTGTTCAAGATAGGTAATTATTGAAAAAGTGCTTAAAGTACTTCAATGAGCTGAAACTTAAAAACACTGTTGGGATAAATAAAATGAAGTGATAAAATAGAAGAAAATCAAATTAAAATGTGCAAATAATTTAAGAGCTAAATATCTGAGCATTTTATTACATTCATAAAGAACATTAAATACATTACATTCCTTCAATATTATAAGCAGTATTAAACGTAGCTATCATTTCGACTCGATCTTTGCGCCTTTTTGTGCTTTTTCAGCATTTCAAATCACTGTATATTAGAATCAGTAACAAATGTACTATTGCAAGTGTTGTGGCAATATCGGATCATCTGCTTCAAGAACATGTACAGTTTCTTTCTGTGTGTAACTCGCATCGATTGCTGTTCAAAATCCAGCCAATCAACCAACACTACTAAAAATACAATTTTGTTTTTCAAGGACTTAAGAAGCACGTCCCTTAACCTTTACAGTTGTTTCCAGTGACTCACTGTGTTTTTTCCTTTTTGAGAGTTTTCTTGAAGTGATCTGGGTTTAACAAAAACAGCTAGAATGTTTAACTCTGTTTGTAATATTAGCAACAAAAAGATTAGCTATCTATGTGCCATAGCCTTGTTTGAATTAAAAGTATAACAATATGCAACTGCTGCAGGTTATTGCAGAGCAAGACATTTCACAAGGCATTTTTGAAAATCCATCACTTTCTGAACCACAACAAATTTGCAAACCAGGATTATAGTTTCATGTCGGAGCACTGGGAATGATTCAGGGCTTAACTTAGGACACTTTCAGTGTCTGAGACTTTTTTTCTTTTCCTCCATTGATCGATTGCTGTCACTGGATAAGTATGATAAAGACTAACATCATGGTTCCATATTCCTTTTTTATACCCAAATAATTCATATACTCAAATGTCCAATGTGGCAAAAGATCAAAATAGAGAGAAATGGAGTGAAGCATCTTTTCCCCTCAGTAAGTACTTAGACAGTGAGGAGTGTTGTTTTCAGTTAAACCTGGTGGGGCTTATGCTGACTGATTTGAAAAATATCTCATTTTCAAGCCCTTCAAAGCAGCTGGTCATTGTGAAATTTGTCATATTCCGATATTCTGAGGGTATCTCTCTGCATCCCTAGATGACAGAAACTCTTTCGCCAACAGTCTTTTATCCATGTACTTATTTTACAATGTTTCTTGGTGGAAAGTACTTTTAAAAACTGTAAAAATTGGCCATAGCAACAAACCTTTTCATAAAGTGCTCTCTACGTTTCTTTTATATTGACAACTGTGGAGAAAGACTTCCCAGAAATTGATCTTTCCATTCATTACTGTCTGAACTTCCTACCATAGCTTGTTGACTCAACTCTGTGTTCGAACACCCTTGACTGTAAACTCAGATGCACAAGCACACACAGACACACAGACATGTTGTACACACATTTTACTGCATGTGTCATCAGATAGTGGAAAAAAAGATACAAGTGAACACTCAAGCTACACCAGGCAACACCAACCACCTTTGGGTGTACTAAACGATATTGTGGCTGTGTGTGTTTCTTTCTTATTTTTATTAATTATAATAGTTTGCCAGAACTTGTGGGATTACATTTGTAAGATGTTTATTATTATTATTATTATTATTATTATTATTATTATTATTTTGGCCACTTTAAGATGATTACCACCGTTCCCAAATGTACACTATTATAACTTGTTGTTTTACATATTGTTTGCAATTATTTCTGTATGTAGATCCTTCTAATTAAAGGAATCAATTTATTTTCTTAGTTCAAACTTCATGTTATTGTTACCTTCCTAAACTAATCATTTATTTTTTTCCAAAAGTGATTTTTTTTGTCTAAATCATCTTTTGGCAAAAATTGTACTCAGGTCATTATTTATATGTGAAATGTATTCACTTAAAAAGATGATTCTAAATGAAAACATTCAAACACTATAATATCACCCGTTTTTCATAATTTCCCACTCTCCTCTGCCCAACATCTTAATTGTATGGATACTTCCAGTTTTTCTGTCACATTTAAAGTTGTTTTTTGGAGTAAAAACCCAGTACCTGAAATGTAAGATGTAAATATTGGCCCTGGCGTGGGAGTGAAACTTGCTCACAAACTTCTTACTTTGAATCTGAAGACTTTCTATATGAGTGTCCGTGCTTTGAAGGGGAGTTTCCCCAGCGAATTTCAATGCAAAACAACACAATTAGGTATGCAGAACAAAATGTGTTTGTCCCTGCATGAGACACATCCAGACTGAGGCAGAAAGAGAAGTTGCTTTTTTGTTCTTTTTCTGCTGCTTCTGAGTTAAGTTTGGTCAAACGCAGCGTGGCCTCTCTCTGTAGCCTGCGGTTGTATTTGTGCCTCATGATATCATCCCACCGCCGTGTGTCTGGGAGGGGTCAGTCTGCACAACCCACACACAGGCCACCACACAGCTGTTGGTTTCAACTGCCTCTGTGCCTCTAAACTTTTACTGGCACCAAGCCCTCGCCTGTATCTGTTTTTGTCTGCGCTCACCCCAACCTTTTTTTCTGTTTCCTTGTTGATAACTTACTTTCACACAGTCTTTAACGGGTTTCACTCCCTTTTTCACATGTCGCTCTTTCACCTCTCTGCCGGCTTTTCTTACCGTTAAAAAAAATGTTCCAATGAGCGTTTTTTTTTTGTTTGTTTGTTTTTTGAACCAATTGTTAAAAGTCAACGAATAATTGAAAAGAAGAGGTAGAGATGATCTTATGTGGTTGATGAGTTTGGTTGTGGGCGATCTTCTTGGGGGAACACGGAAAGAATGAGGCAGCTTATTTACTCAGATGGTTTACTGGTGGAGGTGTGAGGGCCGGCCAGCACACTGTGGGAACACAACGCTTTGCTTTTCTTGGTATCGCCGGCTATTTTTTGAGACCACTCTGTTTCTCTCCCCAGTGCTCTCCAGCTTTGTTTGCTCTGGATGGCATGTTTGATTATTTATCATATGGGAAAAAAGGGAGTAGCTGGAGCAATAAACATGTGACTGCGCTGTATTTTGTTTTCCACCGAAAAGGCTGTGTCCTTTAGCAGATTTTTGAAGTGGCCATAAAGTCTTTTGTTTGCTTTCTAGTGGGGGAGTTGGGCCGAGCGGAAGGAGGATCAAAAAGTTCAGATTAGCATCTCTGATGGTGTGTTTTTGCTGTAGGTGCAACTTTTCAACAGACAAATATTTAATCTGGATGGCTTTTCTCGTCCCTTGTCTATTGCCAATGAAATTGTTTGGACATCTGTCGGTTGCTTATGCCTGCCTTACATGAACAGGAGAGCATGTAGATGTTTCTGTGATGTCTGAAAATATGCATAACCCTAGAACCTTTTCATTTTTTTATCATCATTTTGGTATGTTATGTAACAAACCACAATAAAGTGATGCATGCATTTTGAAGATAAAGAAAAAAAGATTTATGATTTTCATTTATTTTCTTTTGTTGTTTTTTGCAAATAAAGGTCAGAAATTGCATGAAGTTGTGCCCATTCATGTTTTGCTGACATTAACATCTAAAGACATGTGTTTCTTCTTTAAAAGTGGCTAAAAAAAATGGCTAATGTAAATAAATCTGACTGTAAATAAATATCAAATTTCAGGGATTTTATTTACAGATTATTTGTTGTGCTTGAACACTGACTGGGGCATTCGAATGAATAAATATGATTTGATCTAGGGGTTTGGTGATATTGCCAAAAAATGATATGATGATATGTATTTTAAATACCTTGATAACTATATCACAAATAATATTCCACATGTTCTGTTTTTTCTTTGTTTTGGGAGGATGAGGAGGTATTTATATTTACATTAAAAATATTAATATAAAAATATGTACAAAATCACACAGTTTGCTTAAGGAAAATACAAAATAAATGTAATGTAAAGTAATTTAACAAAAGCAGTCTGAAATCAGCTACCAAATGGAATTAAATACTTAAATACAAAATTAAACTAACTGTTGTGCTTCAGCAGTACATTCGTTTTACAAGATGTTAAAAAGTACTCATATTTTAAAAAATTGCAATAATGTACAAAACTAAGAATCGTGTTTTAATATAAAAGGATATCTTACTTTTAAAAATGCTCAACGACAAAATATATATCGTACATAAAAGCTTGTGCACACTTCCTAATGATCTGGAACTTTGCTTATTTTCATTTCTTCCATCTGTGATGGACATCTCTGTGTTATTGTTTGTAGCCCCCATCCCATGCAGTGCTGATTTCACCGCTTTACCAACAATGTGTGAAATATGATTTTTTTTGTTTTAAGGACTATCTGATTTAGGACATGGAGCAATAAGCACTTTCAACTCTACTGCCCTCATAGCTCAGCACACCTCTGGCCTCATGGTGACCACGGGAGATTAACAAAGGTCAATCATATCAAGTTTTGTGAAAATTGGATGATGCATGTGTGATTTAGAGCCAACCATATGCAAAAGTCGAGGAATTAGAATTTACCATTTACCCACTCCCACATGGTTCAGCCATCAACTAGTGTTGAGAGCAGGATTTACTGTCATGTTCTATGTCATTAAACAGATTTATATCTCCATGAATCAAAGATTAAAAGGAAGAAAACCAGCAGAAAAACAGGTGGCTTCCTGTTGAAAGGGGGTAGAGATAAGGTGATGTCACCATTTGACCATGTGAATGTGATGAGCTCTGGTCTGTTATAACAGAAAGAAAGTTTTATGCAGCCGGAAGCTTGTGTGTGGAAGTTATTCCACCTTATGCTTTTTATGGCCAGTAACCAGATTTTGAGGCACACGCTTTGATGTAGATAACTTTGACCTTCAATCCCTCAAGACTCTGCTGACTGATTCTGAAGTATGTATGTCAAAAGCTGCAGGAAGAGTTTGCTCAGATACAACATGTGTAAAAAAGACTCAATGGCAGCTTTGATCCAAAATGGCTGACTTCTTGTTGAGTTTGGACCACGGCTTCAGGAGACCTTTTGGTTTGTCCTTAGAAGATATGTGTACCAAATTGGGGCAATTGGGGCTAATTTTTTTAAAGATTTCCATAGGGCACTGTGGAGGAATTAGACCACACCTACCAAATATTACACTGTATTCTTGTTGGGGGGGGGCAGATTAAGATTGGTCACAGTGAGATTGGTGCAGCTCAGCTAAAACATGTGTAATTACATGTGTAACATGTGTAAATTAAAATGTATGGCAACTGCGTGACCTCTGACTTTGCTGTATGGCAACTGCGTGACCTCTGACTTTGCTGTGCTGTCATGGCCATGCCCTCCAGCAAAAACTGTGCTTTAAAGCAAGTGAGACGAACATGTTATCTGTCTTCTGAGACAAGATAAACTTGATTAGGTCAAGGGGATCAGAGATGGAACTTTCCAAGAAAAAAAAGCGACTTCCTGTTCTGAGGAGGCAGGTCTTAAATGACATAGTCCACATTGAATTATTGGGAAATCCAACAAGGATGACCAAATTTGGTACAGTTTGACCTTTGCATGTGAAAGTTATAGTGTTTTGTTTGTGATGGCGAGTAAGCCAGGTCCACCGCTTGGCCATGTATCCTAAACGTGCTAAAAGAACTAATTATTTTAATAACTTTTAATCCCCCATCCCATAACTGCATACTGACCGAAATTGAACAGGTAAAAATACCTAGAAGGAGTTTGTTAAAGTTTGAGGTGTGTAAATATCAAAAATGGCCAAAATGTGACCTTTGACCCAAAATAGCTGACTCCCTGTACATTTTAGGTGTTATACCTACGTACTGAATTTCAGATCTGTACAATGTACGGTTTATTCTATCTCACTTTCGGTGCCGCAGAGCAATTTGGCCATACCTGCTTTTGATTTCGTTGAAATCCAAAAATCTTGTGTGGCAGACAATTTTGGTGAGCTTTCCAATATATTAAGGCCTCCTAAGAGCCATGTGAAGTGACAAAGAAATGTTGTTTTTTGGGGGTTTTTTTAAAAAGAAGAAATCCTTCAAATTCAGTAGGTCTTAGCAGCGATTAGCTGCTCGGGCCTAATTGAATATAGTCTCTAAGAGCAGTTTAGTGATATAAATCACACTTCTATATGTGACTAGTGCCCTAAAGAATCTGATTTCAAATAGGTATGTTTTTCAAGAACAGCATTTGTGCTTATGTCATTATGAATGCTGTGTCATGCAGTTACTGTCATACAGTTAGCTAAAAAAGAAATAATAAATATGTTTTATGATCATTTTGTTGTCACAATAGTTACTACAAAATATCATGATAAAATTTCAGGTCCATATAATCGCCACCCTATAATCCTTTGCTGCATCACTTTCACTGTCACATGACCAACCTCCTCATCCTCCTGAAACACAAACAACAAATAGATGGAATACACATCAACTGTTAGCACACTGATACCAATATTTAAAAAAGAAATCTAACATCGGGCTGATACCGATATAAAAAAATAAATCACATTGGCCAATAGCAAAAGAAAACTAAGCCTAACCCTAATATATTATACATCACTAATCTCAACTTCCTGTTATAGTCCAAGCTGGTTTCCTGGATTCCCTTGTATTTAGCTCAATTAACACTTTCCATCATCATCCTCCTATAGAAAAAAAAATGTTTCCCCAAAGTATGATGCTGCCATCACCACCATGTTTCACAGTGGTGATTGTGTGGTTAAAGTTATGTACAGTGTTAGTTTTTCACAATTATTTAATAAAATACAAGTAAAACACAAGAATGGTTGTGGCTGCAAAGTGACAAAGTATAAGAAGATGGCTTTAAAAAGTTGTAATTGGAAGATATTGCCAGACTATCTACTTAATACTTTTCTTTAGCACATTTTTAACCCATTGTTGTTGGGGGGGTTTTCACTCTGACAGGCCTTCCAAGTCGCTCGGCAGATTCTCCTCCAGCAGCAGCAGTCTCAGGTGCAGCTGCAGACTCGACTGAACCCTGGGCGTAAATCTCCCAAACTCAGTGACAAGCAGCAGAGCCAGCTACAGGTAACCTGTCAAAAGCACCATCAGCTTCAAAGACAATCTCCTCTGTATTAACATGGTGTTATCAGGTGGTTTTGCTTATTTTACTTTGTGGTTTGCTGAATTCGGAAAAAAAACAATCTAGTGAACTTTTGTAGCAAGAACACAGTGTGCAAAAAAAAAAAAGTACAGCACAGGGTTAAGTTCACAAACAGGAAATTAGAAGTAGCTGTGCAACATGTGCAGTTATGTATTGGCTACATTATGTGTGATTTAGTATAACATACACATGCCGATGTGAGAAAAAAGATGTAAAGCAGAAATTGTGTGTGAAAATCCGGTTTTTGGATGTAACAAAATTCCAGCCAAAATCATCAACAAATCTTTTCAGACAGGACATAAGTTTGAGTTTAAGGAAAAGAATTCTTTCTTTTTTTTAAAGGGAAGAAGCAAAGAAAAAAGTCTGTGCAAAAAAAAAAAAAAGCAAAGAAATAAGTCAGCCTGTGCTCATCCTTCCAGCTTTTCATCACAATCAGTAGGATTATAGGAAGTGGCAGCTTTCTGCCACCAGCAGCAGGAGGCGCAACAGAGCAGCCCGTCTGGTGGGGTAGATGTTCCAGATTGTGGGGGCTTCAAGTAAAAGCAGGGATAGATGCAGAAAACCGTAACAGTCAAGTGAGTTACAGAGAAACATAAAGATTTAAAGGAAAAAGAATCTTTTTCCATAAATTGGCTTAATCTCATTTGATTTTAATTCCAACATTACCACGTCTGTGATGCAATATTTACCTTAATTTCAGATCACTTGCCTTCAAAGATGTATATCTATGTTTAAGAAAGGAGCGCTTGTGTGCTCCAGTGCGAAATTACAAGTGACTTTAGGGACTTGGTAATTCGTACAGAGGCCCTCATTCTCTGCGTGCACACACATGTGGATATATATAATATTTAATACCTCTTATTATCCCATCAGGGGCAGACTTTTTTTTTTAACAAGCTATTGTTGTAGCTGGGTCTAAAGTCAGGTTGTGGAAAAGCCCCTTTGTTGTGCAAATGTCTTGGAAATTGCTCCGGAGGATGAAATATGACTGCAATAATCTTTCAGTGGTGTGCATATTTGTCAGGATTCCAAAAAAAGTTGAAAGGATCAAACTGAAGTATTTTTTTCCCCTGGACGGTGTGGTGGAGGTTGGCAGAGGGGACCGCGGCAGCAGCGGATTCCAGCGTACAGCCAGTTGTTGGTACATAGTGGAGCCCCAGAGCATCTCCTGCAGACAAAGACTAAATTAAAATTCTAATTTATTAATGTATACAGAGAGCTCGACCAAGCTGTCACTCAGCTATTGAAGAGAGAGAGAGTCTGGCTCGCTCTCCCTCCCCCTTGTTTCACTCCCCACCTCTGTACACTTCTCGTGTGGTAGAGCTCAGTCTTGCCGGAGTGTCTTATTGAATGTTGCAAATTGCCCGCTCTCTAATGTCGTGAGTTGCATTTTGTTGACATTACGCAAAAAAAAAGAAAAGCCACAGGTTCAAACAAGTATTTGTTGATCTCTGAATGATGTATTCTGCTAATTAAATACACCCCACAACCATACACACGTAGGCCAAAGCATTCATGAATAAACATCAGTGTCGTTCTGAGGATGTGTTACGCCTCGTTTGTGTTTCTATTGTTCTTCATGGTGGTTAGATTGTCTCCGCTGCTGGTTGTTTCGTCTCTTCACGTTTTTCTTATGTTTGCAGTTCGTGTCTGCAAAAAACTCAGGGACAAGATGGAGCTCTCTGCCACATAATGTCATGTACTGACAGTTCTGTGGGGGCGTTCCCTACATACTTTGACATTAAGCAACTTAATGGGATTTTTTTGTACTCTACACCAGGCACTATGACATTCTTAAGAAAAAACATTGGGGTTTTATGGTATTATGTATTTTCTGGAAGATAAGGGATTTTTCTGATAGTCCGTTAGACTCGATTTGATTTGAGACCAAAACTGGAACATTTGTTGCATTTTCAGCTGGTGCCATTCTACTTTACACTGCGCTGTGTCAAACAAAGCAAATCCTTTGAAAGACATGTTCACTTCTTCGTCTGTGATGGTGCTCCACCAAGAGCTACTGAAGGAAGAGACACAAAAACATCTGAAGAAGATAGGCTACTGAGCTCAACTTCCTTCTTCATGAAATGTAAACAAGAATGGAGTGGCTTTAAATTTTGGAGTTTGTAGGATTTCTCTTTTGTATTTGACAAAGGACCAGTCATTTCTCCCATTAGCGCTAGCACGTTTGTTTTAGTAGTGTTTACCCAGAATGCCTTGTGCTTAATTCCGCTTTGTGCTTCTTGATTAGTCTCCGATCTGCTTGCTTTCACATGTGCACTCATACCGCCCTAGACTTCACTTCAACCAAACTGAGACGCAGGTTTGTATGCAGACCAGAGTTTGCCTTTTTGGTTCATATTAGTTTGATTACGCATTCACACCTCACCAAATGAACCAGACTTCCTAGGCAAGCAAACTACAGATCAATTAAAACAAACTAAGCAGGGATGGTGTGAATCCACCCTAAGTTGCCCTTTCTTCATAGTTTAACTGGTCCTGCAACTTGAAGTCAGGTGCAACTAATCATGTTTTTTTCTTTTTCAAGACACATTTTTTGACTGCTGCAACTTATTATATTTCTTATATTGATTTAAACAGACTTGAGGATAAACTACTTAGGCTTAGTATAAATATACTGATGTGTACAATTTCACATGTTTTTGCTACCTTGCAATTTATAGACATGGTATAGTGGTTATATTATGCTTGATTGACATACAGCTCTTAGCCAAAAAGCTGTAGTGTACCTTAAGTGATGAATGATGCTACTTTCACTTCCACATTATTACTGGGCTTGTTTTTTACAACCAGGCAATTTTTTGTGAGGGAAAAAGTGTTGTAATTTTCTTTCAGCCAGCTGACAAGCAGTGCATAGGAACAGATGAGATACAGAGAAAACTGCTCACTCCAGTAATTTCTCTAGCATCTCGTAAAAAAGTCTTGAAGGCATAGAAACAATACAAGGGAGAATTTTTGAAAATTTTATAAGCTATGGTTATAAATTGACAGAATATTAGTAGTACAATTAAATTACTTGGGCTGGACGTTATTACTGAAAAACATGTGATTTAAGTATTTCATATCAGTCAATATTGATAATTATTGATTAGTTTGTTATTTTAAATATCTGAAATATTACCAAACTAGTGACATGACTTTTCCTGTTTTATCCAGTTTTTTATACTTGTTGCTTTTTTGTTTATGTTTTGTTTTGTTTTGTTGAGCAGTTATGAAACACTGTAACAAAACATGGAACTGCTGCTGTGCAAGCTACTCAACAGGTTGTTCTTAGGTAACCAAAACCAAGCGAGTTCTTTGATGCCACCAACCTACCTTAGCTGGCTGGGAGAGGTTGAGCAGCTAAAGCCTTTCCTATGCCTACATCCCCCAGAATGCTGTGCTGTACTGGATCAGAGTCCAGTGAAATTATTGAATATTCTATCAGATGTACCATCTGTTGATATTGATCACCTGCCTATTGCAACATATACAGATATTTTTTTTATTTTCCAGCCCTACTTAAACGCTACATAAAATTTGAGTTATGACTAAAATATCTTCATAACTCATGACATTACTACAACTAAAAATCAAAATCTGTAAACAAATTTATATTTGTTTACAAATGTGAAATGGCAAAGAGGAGAATTAAAAGCAGCAGTCAGTTTTATCTCAGTTCCCCTTTATAAAAACTGAGCTCACAGGATCCCCATTTGCACACACAAACATACATACATGGAACATACTCTACCCCCATCACACAGGCCTGAATAATGATTCTCTCTCGAGGTGGACCGGGACATCAAAAGACACGATCCAACAATTATGAGACCATAGTAAAGAGAGCAACTCATAAAAGCACTTGATCTGCAAACGGAGCTCCATTCATCTCAGCCGTCTTCCTATTAGGCATGAACAAGGAGCTGTGCTGGAAGACTTTTTTTACTCATTCGGAGATGTGACTCATTTCCAATTCATTCAAGTCAAAAAAATATATAATGAAGCACATTATATATGAAACATCTGGTTAGAGATGGAAAAAAAATGACCTGCATAGAGTACAGAAGGGGGAAAAAATTATGAGTCAAACAAACCTCGGCATCCTTGATCAGTGTTAAATGGCTCTTTGGTATTATGTCTTCGACTGGGGTCTCCCCTCGGCCCACTGCTGCCTCTGGATGAAGATGCCGTACACTCAGCAGCTCAAAGGCCTTCTAATCAGAGCAGAGATGCTAGCAGCTAGAAAGCAGCAAAACATACTTGACTGGTCAAAAAAACAGTAAATTACATCGACAGAATGACACGTGTAATTAAAAGAATCCATGCTGCTTTAGCTCTTTCTTTTTTTTACTTTCGTGCTCGCACCTACAGTGGTACAGTGAAGAGAGCCAGCTACTCCCACCCCGCTAATTACCATTATCAGTGAAATGGTAGGGTTTGACTCATTAGTTCCATGTGCATTTAATTAGAGGCAGGCTGAAATTGGATTTAACTTATTACTTTTTCATGGATCACTTTCTTGTCATCACTTCAAATTGGATTGCAGCCCCAGGTAACTAATTATGCCAGCCGCAGGATCAGGAGTGAAGAAATAGGTAATTAGGAAGAACACTGTCGGACCCTCGCTTGATAGTTCACCAGCATCAGGGTTGGAGGGAGAGACGGGTGAGTGGGGGGCACACAAGGGGAGTTTCTGCTATTCTGTGGCGTTGCACGCTGTAAAGGCTGGTTAACCACAGCTCTTTTGCAAGGGATCCAAGGTATGCATCGACCCCCTGCAGGGGGTTATGTGACCCTCAGCTGGGCCTAGATGTTGTTTCAACATGGTGTCTATGCTACCAGATTATACTTGTTCCTCATTCATTGGACAGAATTTTATGTACATGGCACTGCTGCAGAGAAGAAGTTTCCCCCTGCAGATACGGTTTGAATTTTACTGTATGAACGACTGGGCCTACAATGGTTAACACTTGCTATGTTTCCATTTGCACAAATTGGAATTGTGAAAAATAATTTGCTTAATGGAAATGCAGCAATTTTGAAAAAACAAATTTTTCGATAAAACTTTTTTGTGTTTTTTCCAGCTGTATCAAAATTTGCTTTTCATAAAACTGCAATGGAAACAAATTTTTTGCATCACACAAGTCACGTGATCAACAACCAGAAGTTACTGCTGGTGGAAATGACAAAGAAGACAGGTGGTGGTAATAGGACAATGACTTGTATTAACATACATAGGTATGATTTTAATTGTGTTTCTTATTTAATGGAAACAACACAATTGCGGAATTGTGTTTTTTTGACATTAGTTAAATGTCCACAATGTTTAGAGCACATTTGTAATGGAAACGCAGCACCAAGAGAGTTCTAGTTTCAAATTCCAGATAGGGGTCTTTCTGAACTTAAAAAGAAAAAGAAACACAAAACTTTTACAAACAATTGAGTTTTTAAAAAACACGCAGTCATCTATTAGAAAACGATTAACAGAGAAGAATACAAGGATGGGAGGAGGAGGGGGGAAGGGAGTGGAGCCTTTCTTCCACCCTGCCAGGGGTTGGAGTTTTCATGTTCTCCTCATGCATGTGAAAATTCCCTGCAGGTACTCCAGCTTCTTTTAACAGTCCAAGAATGCTAAGAAATTTTGAATTAGCACAGATTCATATTACAGATGTTTGTTAGGGGTGTTCTGATGTAATATTGATATAGGAAATCGGACTGATATCAACCAAACATGAGTATTGGATTCTATTGAACTGCATCAAAAATTTCCAATTTAAGTACACTGATAGAAGCACTTCATTCCAGCATTTAGTCCACCCCGGCATATATATACAGGAGTGCTTGTAAATGAGGGGCCGTTTAAGACAAAAACTATGTTTTGTCTCTCACACACTACTAAAGCCGCCTACTCCGGCTCACTTACTTAGAGCCTAAGTGAACCTCCGAGCGCTTGAGGAGGGAGCGGTAAAGAACGGCTGGCCGAAATTAGCGTTCATAAATCAGATCAACCTTGAGCTAAACGCAGCTTGCTCCGCAGAGCTCCAATATCCAACTTGAAGCTAACTTCACTGTGGTATCAACGCATGCTAGATCTGATCTCCAAATTATGCCCCGCCTCTACCGTGACACCTCTCACACAGAAAAATACAAGTCTCATCCCCATTCATTCATTCATTCATTCATTCATTCATTCATACAGCCTAGTGTTAGTTCACACACACACATACATTTTCGACCTATCGTTCAGAATAGTATGTCTGTATGCTTTGTGTGTATGTGTGTGATATTTTAGTAGTGTATATGTGCAATTTTAGTCTTGTGTGTGCGCGAGAGAGAAAAAATGCATGCGCGTGCAATATTAGTTTATATGTGCAATCTTAGTCTTTTATGTATGCGTCTGAGAAAAAATATTGTATGTGTGTGCGACATTTTAATAGTATATATGTGCAATTTTAGTATTTTTTGTGTGTAGGGGTGTTTAGTAGTGTGTGAAAGACAAAACATAGTTTTTGTTCTAAACAGCCCCTCTTACTTGCATCCTGTATGCAAACCCATTTCTTTTTTTAAAACCTTAGTGTCCACCTCTCACAGAGGGCATCACCAGGTCAAAAGTTAATGGTTTTGTAGCTTACAAGATGAAAGTCTTTTAGAGCTTCCCTCCTCCTTGTGTTTGCTCTTCTTCACATCCTTCATTTGTAGTCTGTTGGGGGCCAAGCGTGATATGATACAATCCAGGGGCCGAGCCTTCAGTGACAGAACGGGGGAGAAGTAGCTGCCATTTCTTTTTTCCCTCCTCTCCCACTGTTTTTGCTGCAGGCCCATGAAATCATCCTGACACATGTACACCACGGAGTTCCAATGTGTAAGTCATTAAAGCGCTAGGCCGGGACCTGTCATCTGGAGCTCAGTCCTGGCTGCAGGCAGATCCCGGGCGGCCTTCTAAGGTGCCTTCAAGGGCCCCAAATGACAGCGACAGATGACACAACTCTGGATCAATGTTTTCAGTTCTTTGAGACATGATATTTTAACATACATCGGATTTAGTTCAGATTATTATCATAAACACAACATGAAATGGTTCAGACAGAAGTAGTTGTCATGAAGAGAAAAAGCTGATTCCTGTCTAGCCTAGCTTCTTCACACATATATTCAGTGCTTCAAGTGGAAAAAATAACTGCCAGTACTCTTCTTAAAGCTGCAGTATTTAACTTTTATAAAAATATGTTTTTTTACAAACTTTCTAAAGCTATCACTATGTTGTGATAATATAATGAGACAGATAATCTGTGAAAAAAATTTAACTCCTCCATCTCCTCACAGTGCTCCCAGCACCAACTACAACAGCCTGTTCACTAGCTTCATTGACAGCGTCAGGACCCTCCTCCTGGCTGTGATTGGTTGGTTTTGACCGGGAGTGGTGCATTTCTGTAGACATACATAAGAGCTTGATCCTGTCACAGACTATCTGACTCATATTAAACTGTCACAATATGGTGATAGTTTGAGTTTGACTGGAGCTTCAATGTCATAAATGTCATACAAATATGGGACAAAAACATGGGTAATGTTCTAGAGCAGTAGTTTTATTGTACAGAAATGATAAAGAACAAATAAATGCATAATAATAAATAATAATCTAATAATAATAATAATCTAATACCTTGTGGAGACCATTTTCCTGGCATATACTATGTTGTGGGGACACACTGCTCCTTGTGGGGACTGAAGCCTGGTCCCCACAAGGGGAACACTGTTTTTGGGTTAGGGGTCAGATTTAGAATAGAATAGAATAGAATAGAAGTACTTTATTCATCCCAGCAGGGAAATTACTTCGCAGTTACAGCATAGAGACAAGACAAGACAAGAGACAAGACACAATAACAACGTCCGGGTGTTGAGTCTGGAGTTTGGCTGCGGTAGAGCTGATGACGTCACAGGCCACCGCTGCATCAGCCGATGGGGGAATGCAAACAGCGATCAAAATGGCGGACGTAAACGCCCTCGGCAAATAATACGGCCGCATTCCCACAGCCAGAAGTTCAATGTCCGGGCTACAATCTGTTCCTTCACGTTAACATGACCGGGATTACACCACCTCTCACTCACATAAAGTGCAATCCCGCTGCCCCTCTTCTTCCGACTCTTGGAAAGGAAAATCCAGGGACCTCCACGCTGCAGTCCGGAATAAGCGAGTGCAGCCAGGTTTCCGTGAAGCAGAAGATACTGCACTCCATGTACTCCTTCTGGGTCCTACACGCTGGTTTGTGCCGTCTCCTCTTCTCCCTCCGTTTAACTCCAGACCTGCAGCCCCGTCGTCCCCTCCGCATCCCCTCTGGTACCACAGGCCTGCCCCCGGGCAGCAGCAGAGGCCCACACAGAGCAATCAGCTGTTCACGCGAGCAAACAATGCCGCCACTCCGTTCGGCGAGGCTCTCCGCAACAAAGAGCAGAAAAAGCAGCAGAAGAGCGCGGAGAACAGCGACAGAACCACATCCAGCCACCGCGGAAAGCCCAACCGACGATCCATGGGTTCTTTAAGCACGGATCCTTAATCGGTTACAGCAAATATACACAGATTAACACACACGACGGGAGCTGCGTCTGCAAGCAGCCAGCTGTGCCGGCGTCATCTTGAAAGAAAAAAATAGATAATAAGACTAAGGTGTGAATTGAGTTAGGGTTAGGTATGTAATGGGTAGGGTTAGGGTAAAGGTAAGGGTAAGGTTTAGGCTATAGAAATGAATGGAAGTCAATACAAAGTATATATATATATAATATATACAGGGTTGCCCCCAGAAAACTTACTAAGTCCGGTGGTCCCCCGACGCGGTCCACTGGGTTTCTGTTCTGTACTTCTGTTAAATCCAAATTAAATCATCAGTTAGTGAATCTAAAAACATAATGTAATGTTGATCACATTTAGAACCGGGCCATGGCATTAATGAACTAAGAGAATATTAATTCTGTTACATTTGATAGATAAATTAAAAGATTATAAATTGTTTAACATTCAATTTAACAGTTTAAGGAGTTTGTAACTTTACCTTTAACTTTACCTGACTTTAAGTAAACAATGCATTTGATATGCATTGTGTTGCTGCAAAAAATAAAATATAAAATAAAAATAAACCAGCGTGCTGCACTAGTCACGAGGCAAGTGCGAAAGCTCCTCTGCGGGCTGAACCACCAGTCCAAAACGCACCAGCTAACTGGGAAGTCAAGCCTTATAAAAGGCAAACAGAGTCAGCATGTGGAGACGTAAATGCACATGTCGCATATAATACTTTGCTCATAAAG
Source organism: Xiphophorus couchianus (assembly GCF_001444195.1). Classification (NCBI taxonomy): domain Eukaryota; kingdom Metazoa; phylum Chordata; class Actinopteri; order Cyprinodontiformes; family Poeciliidae; genus Xiphophorus; species Xiphophorus couchianus. The sequence goes on along the minus strand of NC_040234.1, from coordinate 22,231,231 downwards.
ATATATCATTCTCACTGCACACTCAATGCTCACCTCTAAATGTGCACCTGTGGGCTTTGAGCACAGCTCAATCTGAACATTTGCGGTTCACATTGAGCTGCGCGAGCAGAACAAACGCGGTGGATTTATACAGGACTCCTACCTTGATGAATTCTTCAAAGAAACATGTATCCTCATCCTCATGGGGGGTTGATATACATGCCCATATAAGTGAGTCTATATGAGCGATCCGTGCCGAAGTAAACTTCAGAGATAAAGCCACGACAGTGTGCTCCAAGCGGCAAACCCGCAGAGGCGCCAGCGGTCTGATTGGTGCGTGCTTCCTTTTCAATTCAATTATTCAATCAACTATTAAAACCCATCTTTCTTTCAGGGATAATTCTGCCCTGCCAGTAAAATGTTCACCGCACAAGAGACGCTTGCAGTATATATATCCATCCATCCATCCATCCATCTATCCACCCATTTTCTGTACATGGGGTCGGGAGGGGTGCTGGTACCTATCTCCAGCGAACGTTTTGGGCGAGAGGCGGGGTCACCCTGGACAGGTCGCCAGTCTGTCGCATGCAGTATATACATATATATATATATATATATATATATATATATATATATATATATATATATATATGCCTGGAAAAATACATAATACTGCCCCTTTTAAGGAAAAGAAAATTCTCAAGGTGTCATGTATTAATCCTGCAGTTCTATACTATTGGTTTTACACAAGCCCCACGAGAACCTCAGCTCTTTGTGATCGTAAAATATCTTCATGGGAGGCCGTAATGAAATCACATGAATGCGTCTGCATCGCTCTGAGGCGATACAATTTGTCAGTCCTGGTCTAGCCCAACAGCCAGCTGTCTCTTCTGCCACTTGTTTTCCTCGTCACGTTGTAAAAATGCATCATTTGAAAGGTACGGATTAAAACCAGGTTTGGGATGAATCCTGTCAGGAAGGAGTCACCTATCCCATGCAAGCAAGCTGAGACTCGGCAGTAATCCCAGTTGCATTTGGAGCTTCCTCCCAGCCAAGACGATAACTTTCTAATTGACCGGAGTCACAGCGCTGGGAGCAACTCTGCCATATTCAAGACCCTCTTTTTATTGGAGGTCCGATGTTTCCCTTCAAGCGGCAAAGCCTCTCAAGTCACAACCTCCCCCATCCTCCCCTTACTCCCCACCTCCGTTACTGAATGATCTGCGCTGCAACACACAAGCACACACTTCCCCTTTTAAAATTTTGTTTTATCTCCATGTCATGCTCTGGCATTATATCTTGATGTCAGGCATGTGTTGTTTAGAGTGATTCACACGCCCTTTGCCGAGGGGTGGAAGGATGGATGGGAGCACAGTCAGGCATGGCATTAATAAACACTAACAGCTATGCAAGGTGCAGTCAAGTCAGCATTAGCTCACAAAGCAATTTCTCCTGGGGTGTCACTACACATTTTTGGCAGCTTGGCAACTCTTGAGTCTATTTTCACTTTTGTTTGAAGGAGAGAAAACTGTTAACTTTTGTTTTTTGTTAAACATTTTTTATTTTTTTAGTAAAACTTTAGAGAAAACAAACAATTAGTTTGGCTTTTTTTTGTTTTATATTGGGATTTCTGTAGTAAGGACAAGCTGGCCATCTGTGTGACGGTATATGAAAGTTCTAAAATATTAAATCGCTTAGATTTACTGTGCTGCTCTTACAAGTAATTTTTTTAATGAGTTGCAAAGGCAAGGACCAGATACTCTTGAGTTTTCTGTATGGTACTGCCCCTCTGTCACCTGCTGCTGCTGACTGCCACTCAGCTGTCTGAAAGAAAGCTAATACATTCTTCTTACAAATTACAAATTTTTCAGTGGAAAGTATGAGGAAAGTCATTGTGTGGAAACTGAACACACAATATTCAGTGTGTGTTCACTGAACACTGTGCACCATGATCCACTCTTATTTTTAAGTCATGTTTTTCAAAGTAGTGTTAGCAAACTACTACCTGGCTAGCAAGCATAATACATTGTTTTTGTTAAGTTGTTAAAATGTATTATTTAATTTGACTTTGAGGTCACAAAAATAACATATAAACTTTCTCTTTACATTACAATTTAGTATATTTTCTCGATAGGTATAGTCTTATTTACAAATGTATCCAAACTTCTGCATTCTTTTGCCTTTTTTGAGGGTCAATGACTTTTGAAAAACTGACTATTTTTCACACACCTCTTGCAGAGTTTTTTTTTTTTCATTTCTTTTTTCCCAAAGAAAATCCAGCAAATTTTTATGAAAAATATCAGGTGCTTCTGATGTTATTATAAATATTTAATACCGTAAATATAAAATTGTTTTTGGCTAAAACAATTTACTTCAATAAAACAAATCACTATTTCTTTTGGGTGTTTTCAGTTTGTTCAAATCGGCAATGTTAATTGTATACAAAAATAAATAAATATTAAATAACTTCAAGGTTTGTAAATGGAATTATCAGGGGAAAGATATAGGTATTGCAATTTATTGTTTTTCAGTTGCAATACCTATATATTTTTCCAATCTTGACTAATAATAATTGAATAATTATCAGTCAAAATAATTTTGATCTCATTAATGACAAAAATAATCTGAATTGTATTTATTTTCATAGTCAGGCACCTTTCATTTCTGTTTTCATTGATGATACAACAATAAAATCATGTTATTTTTTACTCAAAGTTATCATTCTGTGAAAATCAACAAATAAATAAAATAAAATAAATCCTCAGAAATAAAGGAGGTAATGCTCCGAACGAGAACCCGTCTGTAAATTATTTTTGGAATATTTCTGCTGGTTCTCTGGTTATTGTTGGAAACGGGACAAGCTTACAAATACAGTAAAAAAGGTTAGCTAAGCAATTAATCATAGTGGTTAGTTGTGCTGTAGGTTTACAAAACCTCCTTCTTTTAAAAGTGATGACATGAGCCACCCCCAGACAAATATGTTTCTAGATTTCTACTCTAGTCTGGTATATAGTGAGAGATGTAAGAGCTACTTATTATGCTATTTTTATGTAAGCTTAAATAAAGCTTCAGATTTAAAAAATTAGTTAGTTTTATCTCCCCACACACCCTACAATCAGTGTTGTTGCCTTTCTAAAATATTCAGCACAGGGTTTCTTTGTTTTAATTTAGTTTTCGATTTAAATCAGAGGTGAATCAATTGCCGAACAAGACTTGGCAGAAATTCCCCCACCTACCTTAAATCGACGCTTTCTCGAAGCCATGAGTGCTCTTGTTTTGACTAAGTGAAAAACCACAGCAAAGGCAGTGCACGGTGAAACCGAGCTTCGTTATACTCTGGTTGGCATATTACCTCAGGAAATATTTTGCAAATACAGAGTTCACATGTGCTGACTAAACAATGCGTTCCTGAACGCTGAAATTAAAAGTAAATAACCAAACCCATTTAAGCAGACCGGGAGGAAGAGAGTGAGTCAGCCATGACTTACTGTAACTGCTTCGGGTGATAACTTTCTTCACAATAAATATGACTTATTCTAGGTATCTGCAGGCGGATTGGCTGACTGCATAGATTTGCTGTCTTGTCATGGCAAATCATAGCATGAACATGAGGTTTTATTTTACTAACGCTTGCTAAACCACCACGCAAACAGATAAAAATCTGCCTTGTTAAATCAATATAAACATTTAATGCAGAAGCAATATTCAATATTATGCAATACCCTTACCCTGAAAAAACATGATACCATTTGTTCGGTTATCATTGAATGGTAAACAAACACACCTTGAAAAGGTTCTTTCTGGCAGTATGGTTTAGGCATGGGCCTCTCATTGTGTGATAACTGAGAGTTAAAAATATCACGCTGTCAATGTATTAATATGGGCCTGCAAAACCTTCACTGCAGGCCTAAGCGCAATCAAAATCACTAACATATATCAACAACCTAATTTATAATATTTGTTCAGTTAAATGTTATTAAATTACTTCCAATAGTCTATTCTCTTTTTTTATAACATTTCTCTTGCCTCTTCCCATACATTGTGTGAATTATTGATGTTCCGTCCAATCAGATTTCAGTATCTATGTGTTTCCAAGGGAGGTCAAATCTGCCCAGGGTGATCAGAATCGGTACTGCAGGTGTATACTAACTAAACAATATAGCAGAGGAATGGTGCTTTTGACCAATCAGCTTTTAGAGTGTGCTGCTCATACTAATATTTGAAAAAATAATAATTATATATATATATATATATATATATATATATATATATATATATATATATATATACACACACACAGTTGTGTCCAAACTTTTGGTCTATACTGTATATATATATATATATATATATATATATATATATATATATATATATATATATATATATATAATGACAGAGATGGAAAAATTGATTTGATCTCAGGAATATTTAAAAAGTCATTTTCAAGACGGACTTTTTCTAAAAGACTGGACGTCATAACGATACTACTTACAGATTCTGGAGAGCATTGCAGATTAAATGACTGGGATTATCCAGGAATACAGCATAGATCAGATACAAAAGGACTTGCTGATGGAATTGAAATCAAGTAATCAGCTGTTTGTCAGTCATTGACGTTTTCCTGGGTAAAGAGAGGAGGATGGACACAGTTAGAATGTTGCCTGGTAATGTAGTGAAGCAGACACTTATTAGGTCTGCTTTAGTAGTCAGCCAGCACCAAACGCCACTAGCTTGCTAGCTGTAATTTTAAAAGAGCATTAACTTAATGAGACTAACTGCTTGTATGGCTGTAGCTTCCACATCATGAATTTTCATGTTTTTTAGAAAAAGAAATATTTCCAAATGGCCAAACTTGATTTTCTTGTAAGATTTGCAAAACTCTAGTACTCATATTTCATCCAGCTTACTTGCAGTGCACAGTGACAGGTTGGGGAGGCAACTTTATGCTCCATACAGCTTGAGAAAACTCTGGTCACTTTTTCTTATATATCAGTAAACAAACTTTAAATTGTAGAAATAATAATCTGCCTGACCAAAAAAAAAGTCACCACCTGGATTTAACTAAGCAAGTAGGTTAGGCTTGTGCCTCCTATTGGATAATTACTGTATCAGCAATTATGTTTTAGCTGGAAACAAGTTATTTAACCACAACTGGTGCAATAAGTTCCTTGTCATTTCTTAAACAACCATGTCGAAAGACGCATCCTGCAGTCGTGGAAAAAATGTCAGTCTGTTTGCAAATGGTCAAATCATCGGCATGCATCAAGCACAGAAAAACATCTTAGGATATTGCAGAAACTGCTAATTGTTTTAAGAATTGTCCAATTCATTATTAAAAACCGGAAGGATGGTGGGGACCCATTGACTTCGAGGAAGAAATGTGGCCAGAAAAAAATCCTGAATGATCGTGATCAGCGATTACTTAAACGTTTGGTGAAATCAAATTGAATAAAGACAACAGTAGAACTCCGGGCTATGTTTAATAGTGAAAGTAAGAGCATATCGTGTGCTCTTACTTTCACTCAAGGGAACTCAAGGGATTAAGACTGAACCAATGTGTAGCCTTAAGAAAACTACAAATCAGTAAGGCTGACCCCCCAAAAAGGCTTCAATTTACTAGGCAGCACAAAGATTGGACTTTGGAGCAATGGAAGAAGGTCATATAATCTGATGAGTCCAGATCTACCCAGAGTTCCAGGTGATGGGTGCATCAGGGTAAGACGAGTGGCAGGTGAAGTCATTACTCATCCTAATGTCTACTGTACAAGACTGTGGGGGAAAGTCCTATCATCTGGGGTTCCAGCAGCTGGTCAGGTTTAGGTTTAGCAACAGTTTGTGATCAAAGAATCACACATAGATTGGCCACCACCAGTGATAGCATAGTTACTTTGAAAAAGTAATTTTAATCAGATTACTAATTACTCCTTGAAAAGTAATTTAGTTAGATTACTGATTACTTGCTTTGGAAAGTAACTAAGTTAGATTACAAGTTACTTTTTTAGTTACTTTCAGCAGCTGCTTACAACAACCATCTGCCACCTGTAAAAATTACATTGAACTTTGCCAATACTTATGTAATTGCAAGTTATTTTTTAATGGTAACATCAAAAATGTGTCTCCACTTGTAAGATTGAATGAAGGGGAGATTGTTTAATGGTTTCAACAGTCCAAAAAAAAAAAACTTTAGTAATTTTTGTGTGTTTTTGTGCAGTTCACTATTGTCTAGAAAGCTCTAAATAGGATTTTAGAGCCTCTTCCCCAACCCCTAACCTCCAGGTTCTGTGTTACGGCTCTGCATTTGCTGTCAGAGCCCAGCGCACAGCGATCCTCCTGCAGCTCTACCACTCAAATGGCTGCACAGATGTGTGCCACTTATCTTAATATTAATAGTTATAATGCCATTTATTTGTGCAACTTTACAGACACGTTCATTTGTGGCTGTTTTCACATTTATTGCGCATATTTATTGTTCATATTATGGTAGTCTCGATGTTTGCAGTGTTCTGGAGTGCAACGCAAATCTCGACGTCATTCACAGCAAATATATTAACTTGACATTAACAAAGACACAGTGGGACAGATCATCCAGGAATAGATGGACAGCAGAGCCTGACTAAAACTACCTGGATGTCAGACAAATTCTGGGGCTTTTTGTGGATCTCTGCTTATTTCCAATCCCAAATAAGCAACTTCACGTTCAAAAACAAGCAAAAAAATGCAGGCCATGACTCATTACATTTGCAACCTACTTTAGAAAAAAACAAGGCCAAAGTCGCTTATAATAATTGGACTTGGCAACCGAAACTCAAAATAGTTCCTGCTTTTCCAGCAACAAAATGCGCATCTCTCACCTCCCTCCATTGTTTACATTTCTGTCGCTATGTGTTGCTGACTGTCGCATAGAAACGGTGGTTGCTCCCAAAGACACACAGAGGAAATAATATAAGATTACAAAAGAAAATAGTAACGCACAGTGATTTGGATTAGTAACTTTAATCTGATTACTGGATTTGAAATAGTAACGCGTTAGATTACTCATTACTCACAAAAGTGGTCAGTAACACGACATCACTGGCCACCACAGAGTACAGACCTTGCCCCAATGAGAATCTTTGGGATGTGCTGGAGAAGGCTTTGCACAGCAGTCAGAATCTACCATCATCAATGGAAGATCTTGGTGAATGGCTGTAAATAAATCTTCTAACATTGCAGAAGCTTATTAAAACAATGCCACAGCGAATGCGGGCTGTAGTCAAGACAAAAGGCAGTCCAACAAAATATTTATTTTTTGGTGCTGACTTTTTTGTTGTCCAGCCAGAGTATAAACATAAATCTTTTAGCTGTTTTGTAACTTTTGATGTTTCATGACCAGGTTAACTACTATTAGCAAAACAAGCTAATATTATGTACCATTCTACATAAACCATGAAGGAACATATTGAAGGAATTTCTCTGGAATTTCATTTAAAGTAGATTTAATCTGTGCAGCCGGTACCAAAGTAGCAAAAATATTTTTAAATTCTTGGTTTGATACCTATGCTAGCTACTAGCCAAAGAAGATAACACTGTAGTCCTCAGCACTTTACACGTTTAAGCACAAGCACAGATTTGGAAACTTTCTTTGTAATCTTATTACAAACTTTTTCACTGCAGTTACGTTATGATAAAAACAATGTTCGTTTTGAAATAAAAAACAGCTGATCTACATTGACAGCGGTAGCTGCCTCATGCCTAATATGGACAAAGCAACCCACTCAAGTGTTGCCTCTGTGCAAGTTGAATTTTGCCTCCTAAATGTTTCCTGAATTATTTGAGTTAAATCTTTTATATTTTAAGCACCTTATAAAAAATAGCAGAACGAGGCAGTATTTTTACCTTGGCAATTTTATGTAGAGCAGGTGTTATTTATGAAGGTCCCACACCTGCCCTGCTTGACTCTCTCTGCTAGTAAACAGTCATTTACTCGAAAATGCACTTAGAAACAGCTTGTGTTTGTTCTCTCTTGACAATGACCCGGTCACCAGGGCTTTCCTACAAAAGCAACAGTTACAGTCTCACATTTTTTTCTTTTACACCACTTTCTTTGCTTCCTTTTTCTTTCATTTTCTTTTTTTCTTCCTTTTCTTTCCTTTCCCTAAGCAGCCGTGACACATAAGCTAGCATACCGGTGTGGCTTATTCACCGGCCTGTGTTTGTTTTTTGGGAAAGGTCTTTTGTAATCGGAGCCGAGTCGTTATCTTAGCAGAGCGCGGCCCGGGCCAGACCAGACATTTACTCATACTTTCACTCTAACTCAAGCAGGAAATGGGAGTATTTTATAATGTCATCCACTCTGTCATGAATGCAATCGCTCAGCTCCCTTGTGTAAACTATCACTAGGGACGCTGGTTCAAGCCTCAGGAATATTGATTTTTCACTCCGTGTTAAAAAGAAGAAGAAATCTATACAACGTGTGTATCACATCGTCACATACATGTAATTATTTTACACGGCACAGACACAGAGGAAATGGATTAGAAAGACAGTCTGTGAGAGGAGAAGCTTGAACTGTATGTCTGCTAAATTTATCATGAGGCCTTTGGGAGCATTGAAATGAGAACAGTGGCCTATTACTGCTAAGAAGGTGTTTTATTGAGAATACGCCGACATGCCACCCCAGGGAGGACGCTGGGGGAGAGGAGTATGGCCGCAGCTTAAACCACTTTGTGTGAGTGTGAGTGCGTCAATTGTCTTTTTTTTTCTTTGCTTGTTATACAGAAAATAAAAGCCCCCACCCCCTCCACTTAATTATTCCATATGACGACTATTGAAATTGTCACTTTTTGACACTTGAAGGCGTAGTAGTCAATAATTTATATAGGTCAAGCCATCTTTCCCTGAGCTTATTGTAAGTTATTAGCATAGGAGAGTGGTGGCTTCTCAAGCAGACACTTTTGTTTATTTTACCAGCAGTGTTTGCTGACTGGATTGTATCCCAGGAACATTCCTTCATCCTTGGCCAAAAAGAGAAGTTTATGGCTCTCGACGTGAGCCGGGGAGGTGTGAGGGGTTATGTTCCGCTCTGTGTTTGTCACTATTATGAACAACGCAAGGTGTTAATCTTATCTTTACTTCTTTAAGTTCAATTCGCTCAGACTCCGTAACACCTCATTAGAGGATTGTTCCTTTTTTTTTAATCTTAAATTTATTAGGATGGGAACAAATGTGACTCTTCGGAGATGCTCAGCGTCATCAAAGGAAATGATGGGGGGAGTAAATGGAGGGGGTGCTCACTCATGCCTCAAGGTGAGTTGACCAAGATCCCCAGTAGGTGGCAGGGTCTTGTTTTCTTACCCTAGCTGAGTGCACATGGCGTGTTGGAGAGTGTGATGATATCATGACAGTTAATTGCTCTCATTGGGGGTGGAATTAGATGGATTGCACTGTAGCTGCTCTACCCTTAGCTGTTAATGTAAATGGGTTTAAGCTTTTCTGAAGGCAAACTGCAGGATAAGAGTTTAAAAAACTGCAAAAATACTTTAAGTTTTTTTTTTTTTTGCTGACTACTCAAAACGTTGCATTTTGTTTGTTAAGATAAATAGTGTATTGTCTCTTGTGAGAATTTTATGAAGTTGCTGTGTGTAGTTGCTGTGTTCAAATGAGTCGTGATTTTGTTGCGGCTGTGTAAACATTACCATTTAAACGAACAATAAAGGCACTGATAGCGGCCGCCGGTTTCTTTCTTTCTACCGCATAGCTGTGTTTACTTATCTACTCTTTAATTAAAGGCCTGTTTTCTTTAAGCCTCCATTGTTTCAGTGGCACGGCCAGAGTCCCAGGAAAAGGGTCAAAGGGTTAACAGCCATCAACTGTGACTCGCCCCCCCTCCCCCCCCCCCACACACACACACACACACACACACACACACACACACACACACACACACACACACACACACACACACACACACACACACACACCCTTCCCTTCCCTCTCTTTCTTTCATTGCTCTCTTTTTTTTTAAAGGGGCCCCCTCACAAAGACACAGTTTCACCTGCAATACCCCCCCAACCCCCACACCCACATGCCTTTTTTTCACCCCGATTTGAATTGATTATGTTTAGAGAGGGCTGCTTGTGATTGGTTGAGAAGGGCGTGGTTGATTGGGTAGTTTTGTATCTTGTCAGCCGGGGAACAACCTCGCGCGTGCAATCTGTCCGTATCCCGAGTAAGGCTGGAGTCTCGGCGGCGCTTCTCCTCAACCTGCCCTGCTCTCCAAGCCCGACTGAGCGCCTCTCTCATTCACTCTCTGTCTCTCTCTCACTCGCTCTCTCGCTCGCTCACTGTCTCACTCTCTCTCTTTCGCTCTCCGCTGAGTTCTCCGCTCTGCTTCACTCCGCACCGCGTGGCCCGGCACTCTTGTTTACCCTGCCAGCTAAATGGAGTTTGTCAGGTTTGTCAATATGATTGATTTGTCTGATTTTTGCCAGCTTTCTTGTGTTTAACAAAAAAAAAAAGAACTTGACAATTTAATTTGACCGGAGGATGTGAAGGAGGAAGGAGCTTTGTTGTCTGTCCGCTGCTGACATTATGTCATAGTAACTGCTTATTTCTGTCATGCCATTTCGTAGAAGCAGAGGAGTTATCCCGGGATTTAGTTTGTCACAGAGACCAGTAAGAGAAAGATGATAGCAGATGTGATATCATCGTATTGTGTTGGGCCGGGTTCTACACGGAGACTGAATGTGCATGTGCTGCTTTTTAGAAAATTTAATCCAGATGTTTTTGTTTACTTGTTTGCGCTGCTGTTTTATTGCTTGATGGAAGTGAATGTTTTTATTGAAAGTTAAAAAACATATGCTCTTTATGGAAAAGCTTTATATAAGCTTTTCTATGAACTTCTGGCAGTGTTTGATTAGTTTTATTTACTTTGCTGACAGTCAACTAGTTCTAGGATCTGGTGGTCTGCTGCCTCCTCTTTGAATTACGGAAAGTTCTTAGAAAAACAGGGAATGAGTTGCTGTCTGTTTTTTACACGTAACTTTTCATTATTATTATTATTACTATTAATTCTTCACTTCTTGTTGAAGAAAATCCTCAAGGGTAAAACCTTGAAACATGTTTTCCTCTAGGGTTTCTTCAGTGTGCATTTGTGAGGATTGTATACATATATTTTTCTCACTCCCAGCTGCAGTACTGGTTAATTCTCACTCTCTTCAGGGTGCCAGAGCGAATTAAGACAGAGGTTGGAGACAGCTCTATATTTGACACAGTCACCACAAACAATGTTGTCACTCCACATGTCATCCCGCTGTAAAGTTTAGAGTGCATGAAGCTTTTCTTTGAGATTTCTCTCCCTTAAAAAAAACTTTTTCACTACTTCTCTTCCAAACAAAACTAAGAAAAGTGTTGTTGTTTATTGTCCATTTACATTTAACGTTGTTTCTGCTTTATTTTGTTTTTTATAAAGTTTCAACTCCTTGCATCAGTGCTCAAAAAAAAAAAAAAAAGATCGGGGATGGAGGACGGAGGAGCTGCAGCGTTCTCACCGTAATGCCGTGCAGCCGTGTGGCCGGGACTAGCGAAGTTTACTTGGGGGGGGCAAGTAAAAAGGGGAGTGTTGGACTGCGAGCTGATTGGGTTGACAGTTTGTAATCAAAGTTGATTTATTGTTCATTAGTAGTGCATTAGCCCTTTCAGGCAAGAGAGTTACATGTGTAGTTGCAGCACCTGTCATTTCTAAAACCACCACCTAGGGAATCAAATATTAGCTGTGTACCCAAAGAAAGAAAAAGAAGGGGTGGTGGGATGCACCCCCACCCGTTTAACTCACTGGGTCTGCTTTGTACTGACCCCCTGTCAGTACAAAGCAGTCCCTTCCAGACAAGGGAATAGTTTGGAAGTGATATAGGGAATCACCAGCTGCCGTCTTCTGTTACTCGCTGGTATTTCCAAGTGAAAACAAACGTGTTTTCACTTGGAAACGGCTTCCCCCACACCTTCCTTTTCTGTAGCGCTTGAAGTATGCACATCTCTCTTTCACAAAAAAGGCCATTAACTTTACACTCGAGCTGACATATGCCTGAAAAGGTCGAGATGCCAAATGACAATAAGATAACACAATGAGGAAATTTGCTTTTATCTCTCATCCAAAGTTATGAGGATGTCAGGTTGTTGACATGTTAGAGAGAAAATTATTCACTTTTACGCTTTTTAAGTTGCTGTTTGCATATTTCAATAAAATTTTAATATGAACGGCATAAGGAAACTTGGAAAGAAGCGGCAAAACTTGCGTCTGCTGTCATGGAAACGAGGATTAGCCGGCAGAAAATAGAAACAATCCATACAAGGGATGTATCCGCCTTGTATGAGGCTTTGACTACAGTTCCAGTTGAGGAGGATTTTTTTAGGGGCTGCCATCTTAATTAAATCTCAACCCACTCAAACAATGCCTCTGAAAGCGTGTGGCGCTTTGCGACCATGCCGAGGTGGTGAACTGTGGAACACAGGCATGCAGATTACGGCTACAGTGCAAAGGTGAAGACGGTGAGCAGCGGTGTGTGTGTAGGAACAGTCAGACTGAATATATTAGCTAAATCTTATATTTATCTAAAAGGTGTGAAATACATACCTGGAGGAATGGCCTGAAAAATAAAAAATAACAGGACACTTCTAAAACAATTTTAAAGTTTAAATTAATCAGTGCATCAGATTTAGTCAGAACTTCTCATTTTTTAGTTTAAATTCAATAAAATATGCTTAGTTTTAAGAAACATGTCAATGTAATATTGTAATATATAAAATTTTCTTCATGTTAGGGACAAAATGTGTGTGTCAGAGGCAAAAAAGTCACCTGCCTTCAGTATTGCTTTCAATATTGCTGGCTGACTCGTTTCACTTTGGAGTTTGTTTAAACCGAACGCTGGGTTTGGGGGGCTCTGCTAGAAGAACTTGTTTATTTATAATTGACACGTTAATTAAAATGCAGTTTGAAGCTTTTTATTTTTACAGTTGCCGTTGATATTTTGTGGCCCCATCGGCCTCCAGAAATAAAACCCAGAATATACAGCGCAACTAAACTAAACGTGGCTGTGAACACCCCGATTATTTTGGCTGTAAATATTTACCAAACTTCCTGATTGTGGATGACGAGGAAAAAGCAAACACCCCTCAGATGAGGTGAGCTGACAAATTGCTTTGCTTTGCTCTCTCATTTTTTATTGTTTTTAAACTTGTTATTCTAATTAGAAATTATTGTCCTGCTGAAGAATTTTCAATATTCTGTATTCCGTTTAACAAAACAAAAGCTATTATTGTACTGTAAAAATCTGCAGTGACTCTGTCTGAGGGAAGAAAATGCTCTCCACATGAGAGATTTCAATCAACCTGAATGGCTAATATGGAATTAGTCCTTCCAGTCTTGTCAGCGGCTAATTATGTTCACACATCACTTGAATACAATAGCTGCCGTGAAATCCTCATTTTGGCAATGTTTCCACGCAGGAGATCATAGTCGGCATGGGAAGCCGTTTCTTCCCCACGACCCCCTTCCTGTCGCGCTACAGTCGGCCAAGGTAGAAAAAAAAACAACAACAGACGAACGGACTCCGGTCTGATTTCTTCAGAGCTTATTTGTTTCTTTTGGGGGAGAGGGGTTTTTTCCCTCTCTTTTCCATTCTGTTTGATTAATTCCCCCCACCCAGAAAACAAGATGACCCCAGGGAGCATGAAAGAAAATTTGATACATTTTTTTTTCTCTTTTTACTTCTCTATCAGCCTTGCTGTACCTTTTTGACCAGTCCAGGAGACTGTCTCACTGATGTTCACCTTCTTTTCCTTCATTTAATGTGTGCGTGCATATGTGCGTATTGACAGCGACTGTCACGTAGCTCTTTCCGCTGTTCCTTCACACCTAGTTTGGCCTCTGGCTTGCGATTAAGCATAGACATCCATGAGGTTCTCCTAGTGTTATAACCCTGAAAAATATATGATGGCATCCCTCTATTAACACATATATTTGATAAGTTATGAAAGGAAAAATGATCAAAGTACAACTAAAATTCCTTCTGTTGCCAAAATGATTCAACATATGAGCTATTATAGTTATGTATACATACACGTATTGTTATAAATATAAATGTGATTTTATAGCTATGAAATTATTATCTATAAGACTCATTGTTGCTACTTTGATGGAATTCATAGCAAAAACACTTTCTAGATTTGCTAGCAGCTTATTGAAGGGGAATTTATTACACTGATCACTCAACCTTATTAAAAAAATGCTAATAGGTTTCTAATTAGTGGATTGTTCCACCACTTATAGCTTGCCAGCTCTAGTTTTGATTGTGGACTTATTTCCAAATAGCTGAATTTGTTTTCTCTAAGTGTTTTGTTGTTTTTTTTAAGTAGGGAAAGTATAGTGGATTTACATATATATAGTCAAAATACAACATATGTTTCCTATATTCTTTTGCTATGCAGTATTTTATGAGCTGCAAATGTCTGTCTGTACTGGTTGCTGCGAACATACCACAGTTTACATTTGTGCATCTGTTTCTGTCTGCGTGTGTGTGTATGTTTGGCCAGCAGGCCCGTGCTGGTACAGTATTTTGCCTCCAGTTACTCTGCAGCTGTGTGAGAATGTTCCAACTCTTTTGAATGTTTACGTACAGGGAGGCACCTGGAGAGTGCCACACCTTCGTGAAATTCATAAACGTCAGCTATTTCTGGCATCCTCGGAGTGTCCTCTTTTTCCCACACACACACACACACACCTCTCGTAGAGCTAGGCTCTGTGTATTCCTCCAGTTATTAGCCCGCTTCTGATCCTGTTTTTTAGGGGTGGGGGCACTGTGAGGGAGTGCTCTAAATGGCGACTGGCGTGTGTTTTTTGCGTTAAATGAGCACGATACAGTGGCCAAGGCAGTATTTAACAGTCAAAGTACCCTCTCCCCCTTTGGCCCATCCCCACCCATGTCACCCCCCCCCCCCCCCCCTGGACATTCTACTCAATAGTTTCCTCCCCCCGCGTTGCCCTCCTTTCAGGGAGATTTTCACTCCTTTAGCACAGGATTAAATGATAGTAGTTACATTGATCAATAGGTTAAGAAGCACACAATCCCTCTTGCTGCTAATGACCTCAGTAGTAATGGGTAATAAAATGGGGGTCTGTAATAGCCTCTGCATAGAGAGGAAGCTGCTCTTGCTGTAGTTACTATGAGCCTGACAAAAACAAAGTGTGAAACCATGAATTCACACTGTTACGCTGAAGGATGGACTATCGCCTAGGATTGTAAAGCATCTGTTACCTTTGAGTTTTATTATCATTTTCTCCTACTGAGCTATGCATTATTGTGGAGTTACAAGAAAACAAATGTAGGAGTGAACCGATTTTCCTGATTTTGCACAATCAGACGATACTTGCATGTTATTATCGACCAATCTTATCTACATCTGCAACGTTCTGAAAATCAGACACTATTCCTTTTCCATCTGCTGTGAGAAAGGACTGATAGACAGACCTTGTTGTACACGTTTGGTTTGTTTTCCAAATTTGAAAAATTAAAGACTAAAGGAACAGATTGTTTTTAGGTTAGTTTAGTTAATTTAGTAGTTTGGCTAACTTTTCACATATTTCAATTCAATTCCAGTGTATTTCATCAAGGACATGATAAAACCACATCAGGCATGGTTTTGTATGATGGTTTATTAGTCACAGCTTGATTTACAAACCCAGTCCTTCCCAGATATTTTTAAAATGTTTTTCAATTAACTAAGATTATCAGTTATTACAAAAAATAAATAAATTGGTATTGGTAAAAATTGGCGTGCCAGGCTATTTAAATGAGCCACCAGCTGCAGTTGGTGCCCCCTAAGATATGTATATTTTTTTGGAAAATTTTATTTGTATATCACATTTCAGCAACAAGGCAGTTCAAATTGCTTTATATCATAACATTATGCATTCATCAATTATGAAACGAGCAGTAAACATTACATTTTGTTACATATCATCATCACAATCATGAGGCAAATACACATCAAATATGTGCAACTTTTTCCTGCTTAAAAAAAAGACAAACATGCAGTAGAATTAAACTCCTAAAAAAAATCAGGTGGTATTTCTAATCCTCTAGGCATCCATTAATAATAGTAATAGGACATATTGGACTCGCATCTCCGCAAGACGGGGGCTGCTCCGTTGACCTTCAAAATGTTCATCAAAATTAGTGATGCTCGGGAAAAAAAGGACTTCAGTGGATAATGACTGTGAAATTAGGAAATGGGGGGGATGTGGCTACGCAAATAACAAGACAAGATGAACTGCATATTAAGACGTAACACGGGGGGGAATTAATATTGCATTTTGTTCCCTGCGCCTCGATGCTGGAAATGAGAAAAGTGGAGCCGTTGGTCCTGGGTGGGGCCTTGGCCCCGTAGTCCGGCTCAAAAAACTTAGCGGAGAGCATCAAAGCTGCTTCTTCATTTCATATCACAGCTCCTTTCTTCTGCTGACTATGGCACGGCTTTGTTTTTGTTTAAACGCTATGCTAAGAAAAATAATTAAGCTTATACGGATGTCCAAAAAAAAAGTCTTAAACAGCTAAATTACATTCAGAAACACATGAAAAATTCAAAGGACTGTCATTAGCTCTGAGAGGCTCGGAAATGTGGCTTCCTCTGTGACGATGGGGTGTCAGCATCAGCATGGACTGTTGACAGGAGCAGAGATGTGCTTGTGTATTCCTTGTCGCTGTCTTCGCGCAAAAAAAGCACAATAGACACAACATCCAGCGCAGTGCCTCGCTGTTTGTCATCTGAATGTTAAGGTAAGGGGATTTTAATGGCGTTTCACATCACAGAGGCAAGTGGCGGCGTTCCCTGACACACTCCGACTGCCTCGTGTCATCGGAGCAATTAAGGCTCTCTGACAAATGTGGACACTCTCTCAATGTCACAACAAATCACTTGTTTGGAGGAGTCATGCACTTACACCTTTCCTGTAAGAATTAGAGGCCCTCTAGTGTTTTTTGCCGCCGCGGTTCCTCCTAGTCCTCCCTTCCTTGCTCCTCCTTGGGGCTATCGGCATCTTTAAAACAGTACATCGCCGCTGACAGCGTCTCTAATGAGATAGTCGGACATGACACGGCGAGTGGGTGCAGCGAGTGAACCACAGGAGTTTTGGATGCAGTCTTTCACATCCTCAGTGGGAACTCACAAAATGCTTAAAAAAACACACACACAGTTTTAAGATATTGACACAAATATACAACATGGTGAGAACACTTTTAATTTAAAAACGTAATAGAAAAAAACATGTTGTTTAATACAGTCATAATGATCTAATCTATACTGTTATTTTTGTTGTTTTGATCTGTATTTTAATTCAGTAGTATTTTCCTTTTTCCTTTTGTTTGTCCATTTTATAGCATTTAGGATCTTTTCTTCTCTGCATATAAGTTCATATTTAGAATGACTGCTCTTTAATTTTCTAAACCATGATCATGCTTTACATGACGAACTGATCCACCTAAATTAGGGAAGAACAATATAGTGGTACTGATATGGATATCGGCCGATGTTAGTAATTTTTTAACTGATCAGTATTGGTTCAATATTAGTCTATTATTAACATATCAAAATTGATCTGGTAAATAAAACCAGGCTTATATTAGCAACCAATATTTATTTCCAACTTGTTGCTGTTTGGGAAGTGGAGCAGGTTTGTTCATGTGAAAGTGACAGTGATGTAGCAAAGCATTGTGGGGAGGTTAACTGAAACAGCAACTTCATCAATGCTTATTTATACTAAATAAACACCTAGTCCACCTAGCCGCTTTCAGGAGTTGCCTGGCTTATAAATGGAGTCCATATCTGTTCATAACTCAACCTCAAGCACATTCCCATAGCATGATGCTGCTGCCACCGTGTTTTATCAATGGGAAGAGAAGTTGTTTTGCATTAGGAAAGTGTTGGGTTTCCCCCAGAAAGACACTTAACCCCAGTTTTCTCATAGATTTGTATATGTGTGTATGAATCTGTGTGCCTTTGTGAGTTTCAACAGAGCGACTGTGACAAAAAGCACAATTTAACTTCAGTCCATTTACTGTAGCTTAAAGAGCAGTCTCCCTGCTTGTTGCAGGGATATGTTCTGTTATTTGTTGACTGTATTTTTGACTATGTACAGTGCATTTCTGTTTTTAATGATTGACTTGTGAAGATAGGGAATGGATATGACTCATGATTTAGTCAAAGGATCCCTTTACACCAGGAATGGCAAACTCAATTTCAAAGAGCCGGTTATGGCAGAATGTTTTGATAAAACTACCTATTAACGACAGGGTTGCACAATCTTAAATTTTGCTGGACGATATCATTATTATTATCCTATTATTATAATAGGACAATTCTGTTGATTTGAGATCTTTTTTAAGTGATATGTTTATAACAGCTAATAATGTAAGTTCACTGCCTTAAGCACTAGTGAACCATAATTTTGTACAGAACACTTAATACTAGAAATGGGCAGCATTTTAAATATCTAAAATAAAACATCAATCAACCAAAAACAATAAATGAAACAGAAAGAAAACACAAGCAAAATCATAAATAAAATCCATTATGAACTCTCTGTAAACAAAGTTGCCCGTCAAAATATATTAATCATCAAAATGAAAATTGTACAATTAATTGTTTAATTGCTTTTTGTGACAGGCTGAACTGACAAATTATTAAAATATATCTTTCTCTGCGTTCAATTTGTACTCCTTAAGATTAAATACTATTTGACATCTTTTCACATTGATGCCATTTGGCCATATCAATCAAAACTGATTTGATTTATTAAATTATATTTAAGCACAACTGTTATCTTGATGTTCTCAGAGGTTTAGAGGGCCACAGAAATAGCTGTGGTGGGCCGGATTTGGTAACTCAGTATTTAGTATCCTTAGACAATGTAAGTTGGCTTTTGCTTATTTTTTTTCCCCTCACTGCAACTTGTCTGTGCAGGTTCCAGTGTCAGTGGCTATGATGACACCTCAAGTGATAACTCCACAGCAAATGCAGCAGATTCTTCAGCAGCAAGTCCTGAGCCCTCAGCAGCTCCAGGTCCTCCTCCAGCAGCAGCAGGCCCTCATGCTACAGCAGGTAAAATGTGCCACTTTGTCGCTGACTCACTTCTTTCAGACACAATAGTTCTGGGTTTTTCATTGTAGTTTAGCTTTATTTTTTTGTGACTTTTTGTTTGACTGATTGAGTTAGTTTTAATTAGTTTTCAGAGTGTGTTTGCTAGCTTTTATAATATCAGCTAGCTTTTATATATTTATAATATTGTTTAATTTCAGTTTAGATTTCATTAGTTGTAATTTTAGTTTTTTTCATACTTTGTTTAATTTTTAGGTGCAGAATTCAAAAAGGTCAAAGTATTGAGTTGTGATTATGTACGGTACACATCGATTGGGTAATGAATACGCAACATAATGTACCACTTTCAAAAATATATTCAATTATTGTTAAGCAACCTACTGACTGGTGTTTTGTCACAACTTTCACTGTAAGGAGGATTATGGTGTGCCGTAATTTGCTGGCATAAACTACTTGTGTGGGAAATAAATAAATGAAACTCACATCAGTTTGAAAAGCTTATATAGTCACAAAAACAAAGGGTGTCATACCCCTATTTCAATATGTTTTAGCTTTATAAGCACATGACAGATTTCCAGGTAGTTATAGTTTTACCACATTAATTACATTTTTTGTTTACTTCAGTTAACAAAAATGTTTGTTCTCAATGTTTTTGTTATTTTGTTTGTTTTAGTTAACTGCAATAACTTCGATTTTTTTTTTTCCCGTCAAAGCGAGCAAAACATTGACTCTTTCGGTCATCCTTCTCATTTCCTCTGCAGCAGCAACTTCAAGAGTTTTACAAAAAGCAGCAGGAACAGCTCCATCTCCAGCTCCTCCAGCAGCAGCAACATGCAGGCAGTAAGCAGAGCAAAGAGGTAAGGCTGACATCACTCTGACCGCCTGCCTTTTCCAAAACGACTGGCCAGATGGAGAGAGCATGGAAGGCATGTGTGTGTTCTCCCTGAACTCCATCAGTCTTTCAGACTATGGTTTAGAGCGCAGACTGATGAGGAATGAGAGAGGGAGGGAATCAAGTGCACTCATGCTTCTGATTAGCATGTCAGAATTGCTGGGTAAATGTTAACAACTGACTGATACTGTGCTAAGAATACGGTGCCTCTAGTTGTGAAATTGTCTCCCTGTGAAATATGGAATATTTCCTAATTTTTTTAGGGGGTGAGGGGGTTTCTTCTGGTAGAGTCAAAAATTTATTGTACAGGTTCACCAATTTCAAATGACTCAATTCAAAAAAGTTAAGCTGGTATAGTATGTAGGTTTGTTAATTACAGTGATATATTTCAGTGGCTTGTTCCTGTAAATTTTGTTGAAAAAGCCCAAAATTGAGTTCAGTTCAGTTTATTTACATATCGCCAAATTTCAACTCTCTTCACAAGGCACTTTAGAAAAAATATGTTCAATTTCATCACACACACACATTCTTATTGATCTCAAACATGACAGTATGCTCGGTTAGATATTTAATCAAAAGTTTCTATCTAGGAAATCCAGCACATTGCATTGAGTCATTGATTTGCAGCATTCACTCTTCCTTGACGATCATGTAGCGACAGTTGCTGCATGTTTGTCATTGATGTAAAAAAAAAACCTTTAAGACAGTTATGTATTAGTATATTTACACACCTGCACAGAATATGCACTCAGGATTTGGCCAGGCTTCCTATTGCATGGAATAGTGCATCAAACATGTTAAGGAAGTGCAGGTTACTTTGTTGTCTCTGATATGCCATAGATTTTCTATGATAGGGTTCCTGTAATTAAAGAGTTAGGTTTAATCTGAATTTTGTATCACAGTTTAGCCATTTTTCTCCTTAATAGGGGAGGATTTTTCTGAGGTCACTGGCTCCACTCCTTAAGAATCTCATTCAAACTTTTGAGGGGTTAGTAACAAAAATACAAAATCTATTTTATTTTTAGTCTAGTTTCTAGTGCAGATTTTAGTGCATTAAGTTATCTGTAACTTATTTACTGTCTTGCAGAAGTAACTTTTACGCAAAATACAGGCGCTTGTTTTAAGTCAATAATTCCTTAATATTGATTTTAAAAAGTGGTAGTTCCACTGGCATTTTATTGCACTTATAACAAGCCATTTTTCCCATGTTACAAGTGAAATAATCTGCCAGTGGAACTACCACCCTTTTTTTTAGCAATATTAAGGAATTATTCACATACAACAAGCTTCTGTATCTTGCTGAAAAGTTATTTGTAAGCTAGAATTGTCTTATTTCAAGAGAAGAAACTAGACCAAAATTACTACCCCTTAATACACACACCTGTTAAATATTTTATTAACTAAGATGCTAAAGCTGATGACAGACAAATTTTATAAGAGAAGACTGACCCTTTTATCCAGTACACGTGTTGTCTGAAACAAAAAAGATGACCGCTCTTGTGAACTGTGTGTAGGACAAAATGAAAGGCTAAACGGAAAAGAAAAATAACAGGGCGCATATAAATCAGAGAGGTTTTTCTTGGTAATTAACATGGAAATGCAGAGGGAGAAAAGGCATGTAATTGTGAGATATCAGCGCAAAGAGCGCTCCAAGCTTCTTTTTTTTCTTGAATTCTACGCCAATAACCTCTCCGTCTTGCGACGGGGCTTGCTCAAAGCCAAACGGCTTAATATTTGTTAACGACGGGCGGATATGGACGTCACTTTGGACAAAGTAAATTATTAGTCCATGGTCAGAAGAAGTTCTATGACAAACTGGATTTTTTTTACGCTCTTGTCCCCGTTGAATTTGGTATTTGGAGAGTAAAAACTGGCGTGTTGGGGGGATGACGAAAAAAATTAAACCTAGTCTCTCGCGCTGCTCGATGCACATGCTGTCGAAAAGCGTCTTGCCCTCCCCTATCGACAAACTTCAAAGTTCTAGTTCCCTAATTAATGAACTGCGGGCTTCAGTTTGGACAAGTTGTAGTGTGATGCTCCCATAAATCAACATGACAGCGGCGCTCTTCGGCCTCAGATAAGACCTGTCACCAAACTCACATCTGATGTAAACATTAGTGCAGCAAAAGGAGGGAACGAGGAGGGGGATGCATTGATCAGTTGAATGGAGCATGAGAAGAAAGAGGAAGAAAAGAAAGTCTACTTTTTAACCATATTATGTATGATCACAGGAAATGAATGCCGTCTTAAGAGATTCTCTTTTCTTTCTCTTCCCCACGCGCCAGCTTGCTTGCTTCTTTTTTTCTTCTTCTTTTATTGCCCATTTTTTCCAGCAGCCATCAAAAGACAGAATGGGGAATTATGCAGCGACTCCCCTGTGGCTGCCAGACAATAACCCCCTGTTGTTGCTTTGTGCCCCCTCTTATTTTAAAGACATCAAAATTTTGTTTTTCAAAGATCTTTAACTTTATATTTGAAACTTGACAATAAAGGGGCCTGCCACTGCCACTCTTTCTCACTGTATTTTTCTCTCCCTTGTGCCACTTCTTGTTAACCTCTTATTTGGTCTATTGGGTTTACGGTGGGGTGGAGCAGTGGGTTAGAGGAGGGGTTAATGTGCCGTCATGCTGGGAGCGCACAGGAGCCGCTGTCAGCTGATGGGACTAAAAAAGAGAGGGGAAAAATTGTGAAGGGAAGAGGGTTAAATTCATCTTCGCCGTGCTCAATTTTTTTTTTCTTTCTGCCGAGACGCCTTCTATTTATTTAATGTTTCTGATGAAAGACACTGTTCCATGTGAAGTCCCGCCCCCGTAAGCACTATTATCTTCATCCGAGGGGCTATCAGGGAAGAGAGGTGATGAAAAATGAACAACTGCAGACACAGAAAAACCTCAGAAAAATAACCCACTAGGAAAGATCAGATGAGATCCCGGGTCGACCTGTGTGAGATGTCGCTTGTGAATCCAGGGGAAATAAAACAACTTTTCCAGTTAGCCTGAGCTGGGCGTGAGGCAGGGGAACACCATTGAGACCCTTTTGACAGAGCAAACAGTGACTGCGGAGGGGGGACCCATTTTATCTGGCTGATTCAGTGGTTTCAGAGCCGCCAGTCTGTGACCTGTCTACCATGCTGCACAGAGATTTTTTTTCTGTACTCACTCAATTGTGAGAAGTAAACAGAGTGGTGTGTCCTGTGTTTGGTAAAAGGGTGCGGTGCACAGCCTGGCAGCCCCGGCAATGCAGTTAGTGCCCTGTTCCCTCCCCCGCTCCACACCCGATTTGACAACTGGTCTTGTGTACTCATAAACAGACCAAGTATCCTGTTGGGTCTCAGTCAGACTTATTTTGACTTTAACTGTGCGAACGTAGTGATGGTTTTTCAGTTCATTTCATAGTTAAAACTGGTATTTCTGCCAGGTTGGAAGAAGTCTTGACTTCAATTATTTCAGTTTTAGCTCATAAAAGTCTTAAATTGATAGTATTTTTTTAAATTTACATTTAGTTGCGTCTTCAGTTTGAAAGTTCATCAAGTTTTTTTTTATAAACCTTTCAAGTTTCTGCATTTCTCAGCTTAATATGTAGGTAGTAGGTAAGGAACAATGAGGCTTTAATTTTGACATTTTCAGTTAGCTTTATTTTAAAAGGCCACACAAATCCTATTTGTAACACTGGTTGGGATATTGACCTTTTGCATATTTGGATATTGACCTAATCATTCTAGGTGCTATGATAGACATTGGAAGTTAGAACAGAGTGACTGAAATTGTTTTCCAAAGTTGTTTTTGACAGTTTATTCATGGCTTCTACTTGTTTGAGCGCATTTATCTGCGAAGGTAACACACCTGGGCGAGGCTCATAGACTGTGGTATTCACAAAAGTTGTAAATAGCTAGTTTAGGAACCGAACCCTACATTCTCCCTCCCTGTTGATCAAATTGTCGACTTTGCCTGAATTCACACTACGTGATTTATATCACTGTCATAAACCGCATTTCTCCTTACACAGGAGCAGCCATAAAAATACGAAAGACGAAATGCTAAAAAGTTTTTTCCATACATGTTAGGTTACATGACGGTGCACCACTGTTTCTAAGGTCACTAATGGTTAGACACATACCTTTTCCATTAGGGCTGTATAGTTAAATCAATACTATGATATTTATAAATTTTTCCCCCTTGGAAGGTATCAATTTTTTATTCGCAAGTATCGATACTTTAAACCATAGAGGTCCATAGGCTTATACACGTCTCTTTAACATGTCTGATTTGTGACGGCGTAGCAGCAAGACTCCGCCTCCCCTAGTCTTACTTTGAGCTTGTGCTGAAAGTACATATTATAAACTACTGTACACACCAGTTTTTAAATTGTGTTAATAGGCCAAGTAAAACCAGAGTTATGCTAAAATAAGTAAACCGGGTTTTTATTTATATTGGAGCGATCGTGAAGTGGTGGCATGATTTGTTTTTAGCTTAGTGGTTTCTGTTCTGTATATAAAGGATTACCTGAAGAATGGACACGCAGCAGGTAGTGGCGGTCTGTTTTGAGCCGGAAGACGAAGAGGGGAAACCCGCAGCCAGAGTCTGCGCACACTGTCATGATGACGATGGTTGATTGATTATTCTTATTAACAACTGACAAAGAATATCAGAGAAGGAGAGTACAATGAGATCCTGGCAGTTTGAGAGGCAGCTACTCAGAGATCCAAGCAGGGGAATGGTGGCGCTGCGCAGCTGCAAGGAGTCGATAACTACGGGGTGAGGCAGAGCCACTCCCCCAGCAGCTAGTAGTAAACAGCTTGCAGCCACGGCTAACTTCGGGAGTCAAGGTAGAAAAGCCTATTTCCGAAGACTAAACTAATTTTCTCACTGCATCTTTGATTCATTTTGTCCAGCTGTAGACTCTTATGTCTCTGTCCCATTAAAGCGAGGTATTGTGTAGTTGAGGCTTTTAATCAGTTTTCAGTTAATTAAATCCAAGTCTATGGTATGCAAAATGTCACCAAAATCACTCTGTCCCTCTAAAATCTTTCAGAAAATCATAAAAGTGAATTAAATCGATATTCACATTGTTTGCCGAATATCATGATATATATCGTATAGTGAGTAGAATATCGTGTGATCATTGTATCGCTACACCCTATTTTCCATAATGCGATATTTGATATGTTTCATATACTTATAAATCTATGACTGTTAGTCTTTTTACCTTATAAAAAGTGTTAACTGCAACTCCGCGATTACGCAGAGGGCTGCCTCTCATTATCATGAGACAGCTGCGAGTCATTATGATTCATGGCTGTTATCCATTGCCACCTTATCTTTCCTCATTAAAAGCTATAAAATAAAATGACAAGTGTGGTTTGCATCGTTGTTTGTGCAGCCATTCGTGTAGCACCCTATCACCATTTTTAAAGTGAAATCAACTAAATACAAGCAATATTAGGTTACAGATGTCTGGTTGTAGACTGGCTTTAAAGGAGCATATTGGCTGTTTTGATGTTCATCGTGGCGGAGTGGCCGGAGTTCTGGAGAGTGTAACATCACGTACAAAGAGTCAATACAACTCATATGAAAGCCTAAAACAGTAATTAACTGCTGTTTAAAATATTAAGACTCTTATTTTGTAGGGTATGTGTTGGTCTTGTATTGAAAGTCCATTGTGTCTCTTAGTTTAGGGGCATCAAGTTTCATAGGTTAAATTGAATTTACTTTGGTTTTCTGCCATCCTGCCTGCAGTTAGTTTTCTGCTAAGATGGCATCTTCATAGTTCTAATCTCTAGCTCTGCCCTCCTCAGTAGCAAGGGTTCCAACTAAGATGGCGTCGTCATAGCTCTGACCTTCAGTACTGCCCTCCTCAGTAGTAAGTGTTCCACCAAGATGGCGTTTTCATAGCCCCAATGGTGCGTTCACACCAAATTCGTTATGCGTGTCAAAGACTTGTCTGATGCTTCAAAATCAACGCGTGTGCACTTTTGGTGTGTTCACACCAAACGGGTTTTGAGAGTAAAGCGCGTCTCGTTTACATTGAAAGTCTATTCGGAGTGTCGGTCGCTCCAAATGGGTTAAATGACGCTGCGCTAGATGCTCGTAACACGCCTCAACGACCCTCGACACGATTCCACATAGACTTTGAATGTAACCCAGACACGCCTGACACTCAAAATCCTTTTGGTGTGTTGGTCTTATATTGAAAGTCCATTGTGTCTCTCAGTTATGGGCATCAAACTGAGATGCCCCTAAATCTCAGTTTGATGAGATTTATTGTCATCTCTAAATCTCATCAAACTAAATCTCATCTAAAAAAAACAGACAGAATTCAGTTTTTTTTTCTTTTCAGTTAGAAAAGAAAAAAAAAGTTTGTTTTGATTTGATTTTGGCTCGTTTTTCACTAATTACGTCACCATGGTTACTTGAAATGCCAACAGAAATATTAGCACACTTCACAGGATCAAGCCGCACATTTTGATATATGGTAGGGGTGCACGCTGCCATTTGGGCCACACAAACGGTGAAAGGAAGTGGCCGTTATTTTGAAGTGAAGAAAAATAGTGAAGTTCAGGCATTGCATCTCATATGCATTGTTATGGCAGTGAGACTGGGTGAAAATGGCATCCATAGGTTCCGCCAAGACAAAAAGAGGTTTTAGGTGCAATTACTTTTTCAGAAAGGTCCACATTAGTTTGGACAGCGTTTTGTTTTCCCTTATTTTGTGTTTATTAGCTCATCTTTGACTGACATTTAAATTTGTTTGTTGATCAGAAAGATTGAAGTTTGACAAAAAACATCAAAACAGATTAATTCTATGAGGAGCCAAACACTTTCTTGCTGCGCTGTGTAATGACTTGACTTAAATCCATTACAACAGCTATGAAGCTTACTGTATACTGTGAGATGTAAAAATAGCTAAATTAACACTAGATTTGAAAAAACTAAATTATATTTAACTTGCATAAATTAAATATCATTTTTAAAGTCTTAAATGTAGCTAAAATTTGCAGAGCCTTCAAAACAGCAATTTTCTGTCTCAAGGAAATGACCCTGACCAGGGAGTCCAGCTAACAGGGCCCTTCTGTGGCCCTGTTAGCTAAATAGAACCTCTCATTTGTTTTGACTCCTACAAGTTTTGAGTGATATTAGATAATTTTCTTCTGTTTATTGTTAGTCCTCCTCTGTCCCTTTCTTGCTTTGCTTTCATATTACTTTTTCATATGAGCAAAGTTCACATGTTTCACTTTTTCAAGTTAACTTACAGAAGTTAAGCAGCTGCTGTACCAAAAAATCTGCTGTGACTGGCCTAAATGACTACCACCCAGTCACACTAACTCCAGTCATTAGGAAGTGCTTGAGAGGATCATCCTAAAACACATCAAGGATAACCTTCCTGCTGGTCTGGACAGGCACCGGTTTGCCTATAGGAGGAACCTGTCCACAGAGGATGCTGTCTCCATGGAACTACACACAGCCCTGACACATCTGCAGCATCCTAACACTGATGTTAGGATGCTATTTGTTGACATCAGTTCAGCATTTAACATCACCGTCCTGGAGAAGCTGATAGTGAATCTCAATGATCTGGGACTTTCAACATCAATGTGCCTTTGGATCAGGGACTTTCTCATCGGCCTCAGGTTTGGAGAATAGGGAACCAAACTCCATCCACCCTCGTCTTCAATACAAGCATCCCACAGGGCTGTATGCTTAGTCTGGTTCTTTTCTTCACAATCTTCTCTGTCCGACCACGACTGTGTAGCCATCCACTCCTCTAACAGGGCTCTAATGTTTGCAGATGATACCACCGTTGTGGGTCTGATAACAAACGATGATGAGACCCTGTATAAAGAGAAGATCCAGAACCTGTCCCAGTGGTGTTAATCAAATAACCTGGTGCTCAACACCAGCAAGACCAAAGAGGTCATAGTGGACTATGGAAGGTCCAGGAGGACAGTGTGCCCAGCTATTACAATTCAAGGGAAGGAGGTGGAGCGCATGGACAAAATCAAATTCCTGGGTATCCACATCACCTCTAACCTGACCTGGCCACTGAACACCTCTTCTGATGAAGATGGCCCGACAAAGACTCTTCTTCCTCAGGAAATTGGCCAGGATGGTGAAAACTGCCCAGTAGATCGTGGGGAGTCAGTTACCAAACCTGGACCTAATATATGAGGCAGACTGCAAAGGAAGGCCAGTTGTATTGCCACTGATCCCACCCACCGAGGGCAAAGTACAAAGTGTTTGTACCGCTGCCGTCTGGGACATGGTACAAATATATACAGCACACAACCTTTTGGCTAAGAAACAGCTTTTTCCCAAGAGCTGTGGAATTAATCTGTCCACTTTCCATCCTCTCTGCACCCCTGCAGACACCCACACCCTTATGCTGCACCCTGAGGACTGATTAAAATTGTATTTATTTATCTATTTATTACTGAGGGTACCACTCCAATTTCGTTGTGTTCTAGAAACATAATGACAAATAAAAAAATCTTATTCAAGGATTCCAGGATTTTTATTGTCCTACCATTTCACAATTTTTGCTTATGGTACAAAATTTGAACTCAGGTCCCAGATCAAGAAGTCTAATAAATAAATAATGAGTAAGACTTACAACATGTCTTATGTACCCCAGCGAGATGAAGCAAACAACTCTCTCCTCCCGTCAATGTGTGATTGAACGCAGCTTGCTGCGCTGGTTGGCTGGCTGGGGTGAAGCGCATATCCCCGAGCTCAGCACCATGCCTGGGAGACTTGTGAGTTTCTAGGGTGGTTATTAAGCACTTTGATTTAGTCGTACATTGTTTGCTGAATTATGAATGGCTGTAATTAAATTCCTGTGGCTCTAATTATGAATGATTAACTGTGTTGTTTCATTCTTTGTCATTTGCCTCCTGACTGGCGTTAATTAAAAGAGAGAAAAGCAGAGACCTACCTGTCTTAAGTGGGCCCAGAAAAAGACTCCCTCTTAAGACGAAATCTATAAAAGTTGTATTGCTCCGTTGTGTGAGAAGGCCTAAACTGCTTTTTTATGAATTAGCGTTAGGACTCCAAAGTGACACATTTATAGCCCAGACCGAAGAAAGACCAAAGTGGAAGAGAGGACACGTGGATTGTATAGAATACAGTGTGTGTTTGTTGGCTTATGGTAGATTTTTTTCATTTGTGCCTCCTGCAGCAGGTGTCACCGCAGCAGTTGGCCTTCCAGCAGCAGCTCCTACAGGTCCAGCAGGTTCAGCAGCAACATCTCCTCAACCTTCAGAGACAAGGGCTGCTCACCATCCAGCCAGGACAGACCAGCCTGCCGCTGCACTCGCTCACTCAGGGTTAGTACCACTTTTACATCTGCCTCTCCACCAGTGCACAGTAGCTCAACCATCTACCTCTCCACCAGTGCACAGTAGCTCAACTAAAGTATCATCATGTTGAACTGTGACATCATGCATGCAAGATCCCACAAAAAAATAAAAATAAAATTGCTTTCCCACAACCAGGCCCGGCAGCATGGGCGGGCATTGGGGGGCATTGCCTGCCCACAGATTCAGCTGTGCCCCCCCTGGACTGGAAGCTGTTTGTTGTTTTTACCTGAGAGTGGCCAACTCTCTGTTATTCCTATATCAATTTGATACAATATAGACTTCCGCACTTCCCATATCTTTGTCCTTTCACTATTTTTTTCAGCAGTTAAAACTGTTTAATTGTTAACACGTTGTAACCTGTTTTTCCAAGCCATCTTTAAATGCAACATGAACGCTGCGCAGGTGTGTGTTAGAATTATGGCAGCAAACCAGCAAAATGAAAAGAACTTGGCACATTTTACCCCCCAAACTAACAGTGAGTTGAGTAATCCTGTTCAATACAGGTAATGTTAGCTAAATGATGACTAGCTAATACCAATACAGCACCTTAACCTTGTTAACAAGTAGCCTGTAGGCTGCTGGTGTTGTTGTTTATATGGAGCCGGGGCTGCATTTGTTTCAGCTGTGAAGTTGTCAGCTAAATTTTAAATGCATGCTATATAGGAGGGGACACACTTCAGAAAAGAGTTTGAATAAAAATAAATTTGTGAGGGAAAGGGAAGTAGGTCAGTTATGCTAGCATGACTTTGACAACCTTGGCACATAGATATGCTGTAGAATTTGGTGTCTTTTGGTTCAATTAAAAAAAAATAAAAGCGACCCTGTTTTTTCATTAGCAAAAGCTCACTTGATCTTGATTTTCAGTATGAATACAGACCCTAAAAGCGGGGCCTCACGATCCTTCTGACTTTTTGGGTTTTAAGCAGGAGGTGTCAGAAAAGTTACCACAGGGATAACTGGCTTGTGGTGGCCAAGCGTTCATAGTGACGTCGCTTTTTGATCCTTCAGTGTTGGCTCTTCCTATCATTGTGAAGCAGAACTCACCAAGCAATGGATTGTTCACCTACTAATAGGGGACATGAACCGGGTTTAGACCGTTGTGAGAGATGTTAGTTTTACCCTATTGATAATGTGTTGTTACAGTACTAATCCTGCTCAGTACAAAAGGAACCACAGGTTCAGACATTTGGCGTATGTGCTTGGCTGTGGAGCCAATGGGGCGAAGCTACCATCTGTGGGATTATAACTTAACACCTCTAAGTCAGTGGATAAGTGACGAAACAATACCATATCGCCGCATCACTTCAGTTGGTCTCTGATTATCCACTTTGGCCAGTGAAGAGAGCCATTCGTGACTGGGCTGAGTTGGGTTGTGGCTGGATGATGGTCACCCCTCTCTGTTTACGCATGTTTGCGGAGAACGTGGTACTAAATGACTTGCAGATGACCTGACACCACAGAAAGGGAAGATCCAGTTCTGACAGATCGTCAGTATTGCAGGTCTTTAAATTAGCTAGTCAACCATTGATGTATTCAGACAATGACTTATTAGTAATTGCAAAATAAACATACTGTAAGTCTGAAAACATAAAAATGTAATGGACTGAATGTTATGTTCTTTTTGTGGAAAATGTTGATGTGTTGAATTCTAATGAGCTTGTGGATCTGTTGTCAGTCAGTTGCTAGGGCAATGGTCTGTGTGTAGCATAGCCAACACAGAGATCAATAAAAAAGAATAATATGAGTGGTTTTGAGTTATTTGTCCCTTTACATGGTGCATTGCAATAAATTCGAATAATACCTACATCTCCAGGTTTCATTTTGTTAACAGTTAATGGATGACAAGTAAAAGAATCATATTTTTGCCCTCTAGAGTTGTGCGCATGTGTAAAATTTCTGAATGTAAACGATAACATGATTCGTGTCTAGATTGTTTGAGTTAAATATAGGAACAAAGCGTGAGGGCTCAGTCTGGCTGTTTTCATGTAAGAAAGGGATAAACTGAAGAGAAAGTTCTATTTATTAGGCCTGAGCAGCGAAAGCGCCGCAACGGCCTATTGTAATCATACTGTTTCTTCTTTTTATTACAATTCTTCCGTCAAATGAATTGGCTTCTTGGGGGCCTTATCATATTCAAAAACTCACCTAACTTGAAAATCTCCAGTTAATAATTAACCATTTTACTACGGTATATTTTGAGTTGTTATGAATAATTCAGTAGATCTTATGCAACTTCTCCTACTGTCTTAAATCACTTTAGGTTTTTAAACCCGCTGCTGATTATCACCTAAGAAAGGGACGATCCACACTTTACCTGTGATTGGCTTCCTTTATCAAAGAAGTTTATTGTTCCTAAACTGCCTGTGAACTTGTTCTCATGAAACTGTTACTCGATCGGCAGTCGGTCCTGTTTGGCCGTAAAGTTTATTTCTTTATTTATGTTTTGCGAAGGAGTGGCTCTCTCGTGACAAAGACGCCGTCATAAGGGTTTAAGAGCATGACATTGACTATTCATTCCCCAGCTAAGACAAACAGTTTTGAAATAACAAGATAAAACAGAAGGTTATGGGGGGAGGGGAGTGTATTTAGGTAATAGGCAAACACAAACAGGGTTTGTACAGTGGTGTTATTGTTTGGACTGGCCATGGAATCAGTTATCAGCCTGTAGACGATTGCCAAAGGCACAGGGGTGGGGTTCTTGCTGTTGTTCCAATTGCACTTTGTTGAATCGCTGCATGTGTGTGTTAGACGCCTGGCGAACACTCACACACCCCATGAGTAAAGCACACATGAGTGATAAGGTCAGGTACTTTTGATGGATTTCACAACAGGCTCAGAACATCCTGTTTATTCAGTCTTATCTCCAAATACCTCTGAGACATCAGATGCTTGTCCTGTCCTGTTTCTTCATTTCACACCATTGTTTTTTGATACAACTGTTTGATTTATCAGGACTCCATCCTTAAAGTTGTCAAACAGCTAAGTATGAATTATGGAGGTCTGAAATAAAGATTCTTCTTCTTATTCTGTTTTTTTATTTAACCTTTTTATTGAAAAAGGACATTACATGGCAATAATATAATTATATTTCTTTTGTTCTCATTTTTTACTCTCTGTTTTTCAAGAAAAAAGTAACAAACAAAACAAAAACCAGACCTTGGACAGGGTTGGTGGGGTAGCTAGTATATTCAATCATTGAAATTACATTTCAAATCAAAGCATCAATCTGAATGACAGTAAGGTTTACAAAAACTCAGACCTATCAGGCTTGACAAAATCTATCCACTTTGACCATATCTTGTAGAAAGTGTCCCTCTGCACTCTGACAGAAAAGTACAGTTTCTCCAGTACATAGATCTCTTTCATTACGTTAACCCAGTATTCAATTGTTGGACATTCACGTTTGAGCCATTTTTGTAAGGGTATTTTTACTCCCAGACAATAAAATGTACAGAGGTTTTTGATTAATATAGTTCAGTTTGTCCACCAGTAACTTACATAAAAATATGCAGTCAAAAATTAAAGGAAAGTCAGATGTAAAAACATTCTGTAGCTTCTTCCTATTTTTAATACAGCAGTCAGGTTTAGAAGAAATTTTCAAGGGGTTCATACTCTCAAAAATTAAAGCAAATTTCAAGAGTATATTTTGGGAGCTGCGGAGGGGAAATTATGCATTGTTTTTAATAATAAATCAAATGAAATCTGACAATTTGGGATTTGTAGGTGTTTTGCGGGGTCTATCAAGAGATAGACAGCTGGAAGACCAGCTGTGCACAGAAATGTTTGCCCATTCTCCTTTACAAAATAGCTCAAGTCATAGTGGCTGACTAGCATCTAGGATAATCAATTTCATGGTGGTAACTGGATTCAGATCTGAACTTTAACTGGATCCTTCAAGGACTAAGTGATTTGATCTAAATCAGTTTATAGGATGTCGGCACATTTTTAAATATTCTTACTTTCATGTTTCTAAAATGTAATGTCTTCAAACTTCTAAAACTCTTTTTTTAAAGTTGGCTTTATGCATTAATATCAGGTCTTAAATTTAGCAGTGGAAGGACTAGTTTATATTGCATATTCTTGTATGTGCCGACTTTGTCATTGCATTCTGTGATTGAGGCAGTTAAGGCTACAACAATCCAAATTCAAAAAGACTTTATTGATCCCAAAAGGAAATTAAATGTTGTTGTAACAGATTCTTCAATTGTAGACTGTGACGAATTTGGCAGGGAAGATCTCTTGTAGCGGTCTGTGTTATAGTGAATTTGAAGAAGCCTCAGACTGAAGACACTCTGTCTTCCCAAGACAGTCTCATAAAGAGGATGGTCAGGGTTGTCTATAGTTTCTTGACCTTATGAAGAATATTTCTTTGCGTCATCACCTCCAAATGTCCCATGGTTGTCCTCAGAATAGAACTGGCCTTCTTTATCAAGTTGTTCAGACGTTTTAGGTCTCTGCTCTTATGGTGCTACCCCGACAGATTATGGCAGAAGAGATGGCGCTCTCAACAAAACATTTGTAGAAGAGCTTTGTTTTTGACTCAGCTCTCTCTTCACCACGACAGACCCGTTCAGCGCCTGCTTCACTGCAGACGCTGCACCAATCCGTTTGTCGATCTTCCACTTCCTTCTTCCCTCATTCGTGAACAAAGATCCCGAGGTACAGGACAACCCCTCGACCCGGAGAAGGCAACCTACCTTTTCCCGGCTCAAGACCATGGCCTCTGATGTAGAGACACCGATCCTCATCTCAGCCGCTTCACACTCGGCTGCGAACCGTTCCAGTGATACCTGTAGATCACAACCTGATGGAGCAGTAGAACCCCATCTCTGCTTTTTGCAGTCACCCATCTCTGCTTTTTGCAGAGATGGGATCCCAAGGCCACCAAAACGGATCCCCTCAACATCTTGGCTGTGCCTAGAAATTCTCTCCATGAAAGTAATGAGGAGAAGCACTTCTGCTTCCACAAGTTTGTCTTTAACCAACTAAATCTTCAGTTTGTCTTCAGGCATGGAACTGAGGTGGAAGATAGAACATCTGAGGTTTGAGAGGAAAACTGTTAGTCAGAGGTAAGTGGGATATCTGTTTGGCTGGGGACAGAAGAGGATTATGATGAGCTTTTTACACAAATCAAGAGATAAGTTCAACTTTTTTGCCAGTTGGCTTGACAATGTTTGCTTATGCCATCAGATTGTTTCTGTGGCAACTCATATAAAATACTATTCATAGCACTATAGAATGCTATGTGCATTCTGAATAACAAGTTTGTGGGGCAAAGGGGCCGTAACTCCACAAGCTTGGCTGTAGAAAGCCATGTACAGTCTTAGAATCACAAAGCTGCTGCCAAGAGCCACAAACAGACCCCAGAAACGTCACCATTTATTTGTCTTAAATTTAACTTAAGGTAGTATTAAAAAGGTCTTAAAAGTCTTACATTTGGCTTCCTGAAACTTGCTGATCCCCCTGGTTTAGATCTGACTGAATGTTTAGCATTGTTTTCCTGTTAAACAGGTATCCTTCCAAGATTGTCCTATTTTTACTTGCATTCCTAATCCAATTACCTCTGTCCAGTTTTGTTGTCACTGTCAGAGTAGTATCCCCACAGCATGGTGCTGTCACCTCCATGTTTCGCCATAGGGATGGTCAGGGTTAGTTTTCTGTCATATAGGGCAACAAAATGTGGTTTGATACTAACTGATCAAACCACCTTTTTCCTGGTAACGATAGCTGCTTTTCTGTTACATTTTCTCCTTGTTGGGCAGATGCCAATACAAAATCAGTATGGCTTGCAGTTTTACTGTAAAAACTAATCCTTTTTTACAAGACACTGCAAGTAAAATTTTCTCGTTGTTAAAAAAACTGAATGACACTTCTTTTCAGTTGCCATTATGAGGTACCGGCTTGTCCCCTAAATGATTAGGCCGTCATTCCAGGTTGTTCCATTATGTCCAGCCGGCTTGTTTTTTGCTGATATTTAACTGTGTGTCTCCGTCTGACAGCTGTTACAACACTCAGGTTAGTGCTCCCGGCCCCCAGTTTGTCCTTTTATTCTAAACATTTTCTGCTTGACTGTTTGAAGTTATTGATGACCTTTCTGTTTTCCGCATCACTAAACCCTTTCACGCTTCACCGGGTCGGGCCCACAGTGCTAAGATCTAATCTACGGTTTGCAGATAGCTGTTGGCACTGTCTCGGAAGTGATGGGTTGATCTGCTCCATTTGTGTCCCAGTGATTATGGATTCTAATTTGGGGGCAGTAAATTGCCATGACTTTTTAGCCGATTATTTTTATTTCTCTCATTTGAGAAATGTGGATATCAGTGTAATTATTTGAAAAGGCCACTGTTAATGCATGTAATCAGAGTCACTGGGATTTTCTTTTTTTAAAGCTGAGAAAATGGAAACATCAAAAGGTTTACAAACTAAAATTCACTGTAGTACACTAATTAAGAAATTAGGTGTGCTTTTTAGTGCCTGTGATGCTATTTGCGGAACAGTTTGATTCCTTTTGTTTTATTTCTTTCTTGGCTGAGACAAATTACAGCAATTGTTCTGCCGAAGCATTGGTCCAAAAGAGAGCATTGGAATTAGCTTTTCAAAAACACAGATAGCACTAATTAAGTATAAACTTATAGATAGCAGGTTTTGAGTGAAAAACAATTGCTCACTTTATCAGGTGTATAATTTGTCTCTCTTGTTGTAAATTCCTTTGACATTAATGGTCAAAATGTTGAACATTAACAGTATCTGTTATAAATTACTGCAGTGTGCTGGTTAGGATGTAACTCTCATAAATATGAATTTGGTCTGAGCAGTACCCTTCACACACCCAGCCCCCCTCTCCACACACACCCTTTTCCCTCACCTCTCAAAAGCTCATCCTGTTGGCCTGGTAAGTGAGTTTTTGTGGTTTGTACAGAAGTTGAAAAGTATTTTAGTCTTTTTTGTCACATTTAAATATTTGAGTTCATTCAACAAATGTTAATGTCATGCATAAAGAGATGGATAGTTATTTTTAATTACTTATAATTTAATAAAAACTTGCATCGTGAAGTCAGACGTAGGATACGAATGAGGCATTCAAGTCAATCTAAAAAGTTCCTTCAAGTAATTTTTTTTTACTTTTAAGTTAAATGAACACAAAAGAGTGAGTAGTCATCACTAAACTAAAAGAATGAGATCAGATGTCGTTGCTTGGGCCTAAATAAGAATAATGTTATACACATTCATATAACAATGCCTTGTCTGTTAAAAGACAACAGATTATTTAGAATTTATGAAAACATAAAGAAAATGCAATCAACAGAGATGTTCAAATAATGGCAGAAATGATATTTAAGATGAGTGAAACTGTCCAAATAACATCCAGGATGTAAACACTTATTGAGTTTCTTAGGATCAGTGATGGTTATAGAGTTTTGACAGGTGGTGGGAGGAAGGATATTCTGGAGCGCTCCGTTCTGCATTTAACCAATTCAATGTTCAGACCATGTCCCCTGAACATGGCTATGAACGTTTAGCGAATGTCAAAATAAAATGCCATTAAACAGAGATTCAGCGACTGTCTAACAAACGCACAGCCAACGTTTGCTGAATGTCTGCAAACAACACTCTCTGAGGTTTGTTTAGTCCAGTTTAGTAAATTTTATTTTTTTTTTGTAAGATTTTTTTTGTGGCTCTAATGGCCTTTATTTGAAAGTGCTATGACAGGAAATTAGGGTAATGAAAGAGAGGGAAGACATGCAGCTAAGGTCACCAGGCTGGGAATTGAACCTGCGAAGGCAACGTCGAGGACTAAGGCCTCCTTAGGTGGGTTGTGCTTAACCCCTTGCGCCACCACAGCACCAGTTTAGTAACTTTTAACCAAACTATTTTTGGGTCCTTTTATTACTGTCTGGATGAGTTGTACCTGGGAGCGTACAACACTATTTCATCTTTTCACCAGTTGTATATAATGGCTCTCACTATAATTCACAGAAGTCCTAAACCCTTAGAGATGGCTTTTAAACTTCTGCTTGAGACTGAAAGAAGTTACTTTATTTCCAATCTGTTATCTTTTTTTAATCGGGGCATTCCTGAAGTGTGCCAAAAAAGAAAAACACACCAAATCCGAAAAGGGGTAAATATTTTTTCTGAATACTTTTTTTCTACAGCTCTGTCCATGTGTCACGTGTTTCACAAAGTGTTTTAAATACACCTTCAGAGGTTACACCACTAGAGAGAGAGTTCCTCTACCTGTATATCATTCAAGTCGCTCGAGGACAGTGACAAGACAAATTTGCTGGTAGGACGAAAGCAAAGAATGTGGCAAGCCATGAAATGCTCACAGAGTAGCGGCACGTTGGGGATCGTGTCGGGTAATGCGGCTGACCTGTCAGTGATTGATACGTCCAACACTGGGCTGCTGGTAATACTTCCTGCCGCATGAAGACAGGACATATTTCAGAGCAAAGGGGTGCGTATCAGCAGGCCGGTGATTACGGTAACATAAACAGGGGTGCAGTAAAGGTCCCAGTCGGCTGGAACAATAAACTAATTGCGGTGTCACTGTCCTCCCCGCCATGGTACCGATGCTCCACATGCGAGAAGTAACAGCGCGGTTCAAAGAGCCCAATGCACTGGGGGGCCATTTTTTATTTTGGGGGATGATGGCCTGCAACTGATGTCATTATGAACCCTAAATCAACTTTCTGCTTGCTTGAACATGGTCACCTGGGTACCCAAGGACAAGGACAGGAAAAGGTTGAAGAGCTCGGCCTGTCTCTGTGCCAGAGCTACCTGCAGAGGTAAAATTGAGTTGCTGGGGCGGTGATCAATCAAGTGTCCCAACAACATACATTTTTTAAAGTGCTTGTCCGTATTTCCCAGTCGTAATAGGCCGGAAGAGTTGTGTTGAAAAATGGAAAGAAGAAAGATAAACCAATCTGCACAACACTGGGCAGCGAAGAAAAACATTCTGCACTCCAATGTCATTATGTTGTCCTGCAGTAATCAGATGTAAGGAAACGAAAAATATAATACCTGGGGAGACATTTGTGTAATGATCTTTTATTGTCATTTATGAGGAATCATGAGGTATAGCTGTTGTTGGGGTTTCAGGAGGTTAGGGGGTTAGATTGGTGCGAACAAAGAGTAATAAAGCCGGTGGCACGTTGGTCTCAGTCTGTTACCTCTCTCATCACACTGGTCGATCCGCCTTGGTTTCATCTGACAAAACAGTGGAGTCGGAGGGGGTCACCTGGACTGCTGGGTAATTGAGCTGATGTTGGGCTGCCCCGTCAAGCAAACCGGCTAAAAATACATCACCCATTGTCACCGAGAACTGAGTAAGTGTGGGGAGAAAATGATTGCCCCCGCTGTCAGAGCATTGGACACTCACGTCAGTGTTGACCTTCCCCTTCGAAACCCTTTGAAAGAAAAAACAACTTCTTTCAAACTTCTTTCAAATGTCTTTACATCACCAAAAACAATGAGGGATCTATAAATATTGCAGCTGGAAATCAACAAGCAGTGTATTAGTATGCCATAACACAGGCAGCAATGTTAAGCATGTTTAGCCTGTCATAGACGTGCGCTTCAATTAAGGCACATCAAGGCATTGAGGCGAATAAGGGCGAATACAGGCAGACAGAATAGAGCGAGAGCGGCAAGATACGGGGATGAGGAAAGACGCTCCTTGGAACGTGGAAAGGTTATTGATTTGTCCTGCAATCAGTTCCTGCTCTTTGATATGCAAACGATCTAGTGTGAGTTTACAGCAATCCTATCAGAATCATTTCACAGTTCTTAGCCCCTCACGTCTCTTCGGAGTCCTGTGCCTCATTAGGCCAATGTTCTCTATTACCAGCGTAATTAACATCTTTAGTAGCTTATCATATTAAAAATATTTTTCTGCTGATCGCATTGAGATCTTAACCTCAGTTATTTTTCACAACAGAAATAAATTAAGAGTAAGCATTTTGCACACAATGTATTAACAATCTGGCGCTTGAAAGGAGCACTTCTGCTATCTGTAGGGATGTTGATGAGAAGTGGGGGCATGGGTAAAAGGGGGATCATGTGCAAATCATTCATTTGGCAGTGCTCATTTTGAGAATGACTTTAATTAATTGTAATTCTAGATGAATGGTCTCTCCCATTTACTTTGCGGTTCAACCAACCACACATCCGCAGGCTTCCTTCACCACACCGAAAATATGTGGCTTGCTTTACAGATTTTAAAAAAACAACAATCCAGACACAGAGCCTCACAGAAGCCTTTCCATATTTTGTCCCGTTCCAACCTTAGTTTTAAACTGTGTTTTAAACATTGAAGACATTGAATTGGGTATAATTGTGCAAAAGTGAAGGATCCACTTTGTCAGAATTCTTTTGCGAATAAAGATCTGAAAGTTTTAGGTTGCATTTACACCCAGCCCCTCTGATTTAGCACTTAATAGAACCACGTTTTGTTTAACTAACAGCGGCAAGTCTGCATATGTGTGCATAAGCTTCAAATATCTAGAAACTTAAATTACGCTCCAGTCTTTTATTCAAAATTACTTAATTGCAGTCAGAGTGAATGGAGAGTGTCTGATCAATTTTCAAATTTCGTTGATTGAACTTTATCTAGACGAGTCTCATTCATAATTATTTTTTTAATACAAACTATTTAAATTGTATCTTTGTTTAGGGGTCCTAAACTCCAGTTCCTTGCATTTTTAGTCTCGGCTCTTTTTCCGGTATTGCCTTCAGTAATATTAATTCCGACCAGTTTCTTTTTGTCCACTGAAGAAAAGAATCCCAATAGCATAATGCTCCCACCACCTTGTTTCTTAGTGGTTAGCATGAGGTCAGGGAGGTTTACATAGCAGATTTTCCACTATGGATGCACTGATATGAAAATTTAGGCCAATATCAATGTCAAGGTAGAAATAAAAATCATTTGTTGATATCAGTTTTACTTATTGAACCAGTACCAAAATGTTAAAAATAACCAACATTGGCCGACACCAATGCAGATGCCAATATATGGTTTTCATGACATTGTTTATTAGCTAATGAGGCTGCAATGGACTTTATTCAATGGTATGATAGTAAAAAGTACAGAATCTTTACCCCAAAATGTGTGGTATAACTTGACAAACTGCAGAAAACCTCAACGTGTATGAATACTTTTGCACTGGATCCTCCTAGTCACTTCTGAATTTTTTTTGTTTGAACAAAAAGACCTTACCTCATTCTTTGTATCAACTTTATCATCCTTTCTGTAACGTTCTAAGTCGGAGAATCAGACATTCACAAGACGGACACATCTGCCAACTGGGTCTCCTGTCTTCATGACACGGAAAGTCATTTGAATAAACACAGAATTATCCCATCTCAATTCTTGGTCTTAGCCTGAGCGTCCGCCATCACTTGCAGGCATTAAATACATACATCCTGTTGACACCTTTCCAGCAAACAGAAAAATTCCTCCCTGTCTTCAGGTGATTTTTACTTTTTTTTTTTGTTCAAAGCAGTGCGAGTGCCACAGCGTGCTTGACTCGTTAAATGAGGTTTAAGTCGTCTGTGTCAATTGGAGGCGGTGCAGAGCCTTAAGTATTTTGCACATTAATGCGCTTTTGAGAATATTA
This sequence comes from Xiphophorus couchianus, assembly GCF_001444195.1. Taxonomy (NCBI): domain Eukaryota; kingdom Metazoa; phylum Chordata; class Actinopteri; order Cyprinodontiformes; family Poeciliidae; genus Xiphophorus; species Xiphophorus couchianus. The sequence continues at coordinate 22,190,265 of NC_040234.1, read as the reverse complement.
CCCCCGGGTCCTGTTTTTCAAGGAGACAGAGGCTGGGATGTTTTCCAGTGTTGCTATTCTGAAAGTCTTTTTTGTTTTTTCTTCTTCACATCTCTGTTGTTGGGAGACAGTGACGATGATTATTCAGATTTCATGCCTTGTCTGGATGTTAATTTACTCTAGGCATGAAATGTGCGTGAATGCCAGGGATTTGTGTATACAAACACTCTTTGAATCACATTGAAAAAGAAAAGAAAAAGAGAGATGAAGGCAATGGATGGGAGGGCTGTTGAGATTCTTGTTGTACCCTGTAGTGGAGTATTTCCTAATTAATACTCCAGCTTTGTTTACAGACGCTTTGATTTAATTAGGCGATGAAGAAGAGCATTGGATTAGCTGCTAATTGATTTAATTATCCAATTTGTTTGTCTCAGGCATGATTCCAGCAGAGCTCCAGCAACTGTGGAAAGAGGTGACGAATGCCCACGTAAAGGAGGAGCACAACAATGGCAGCAGCAACAATGGCCACCGGGGCCTCAACTTGTCTTCCTCGGCGGCACCAAAGAACCCGGTCCTCAACCAGCATGCTGCCACCAACGGCCAGTACATGAGTCACAAAAGAGATGGGTGAGTCTCGTTTGTGACTACAATGTTAGGTAGTGGAGTTCTTTAATACTAAAACATATTCTTTTATAGATTCTTTCTGAGGATGCATTCACACTCACCCTTTTTAGTCTGCTTTAACTGGACTCTAGTTTGTTTGCCTAGAAAGTCCGGTTTGTTTGGGGAACTGTGGTCTGCCTAAAAACCTAGGTTTCTGTTCAGTTTGAAGTGAACTCTGGTGCGGTTCGACCGCATATCTGAACGCCAAGCAAACCAGTCTGCCCCAAAATCAGGAAGTGGCATAGCGCAGGGCATTCTGGATAAATACAACCAAATACAACAACAAAAAATAAAAACGCTCTAGTCTAGCGCTAGTGGAAGAAATGTCTTGTGGTATTTTACAAAACAATAGAGAAATTCTCCAACTGCTAAACACCACTATCATTGCCCAATTTGTACTCGAAGCACGATGTGTACTGTTGACTCATTTATGCATACACTGAAGAAATAATTTGGCATTATTCCTAAAATGTAAAGTGTAAAGTTCATATTAACTAAAATACTACATGTTATAAGATAATCTGTATTCTTGGAAAATGTTATAATTCTCTTAATGGATAATAATTGTCATAATTTAGTTTAAAGATTATAATTCATTCAAAAATTTACTGGACTGTTAGCTATTTATGTCATCAACATGTCCTCTGCTGGGCTCATCATGGACAAAAAAAAAGACCTTATTTTTATAATAATTACAACTCTTATGAGATTAACTAATAGTGTACAGTAGGTAGAGAAAGTATTCAGACCCCATTAAACTGTGCCAAATCAATGTAAGTATTTACTTTAGCACGTGCAGAAATGAGCCAACACTATGCATCGTGCAGTGACAGCCACTCCATTTTTTTTACATTTTGCAAAGGACGTTGTTCTCAGTGTCTATTTTTTTTTTTATTGTTGTTTGTTTTGTTTTGTTTTCTTCTGTGGTTCTTGGTGCAATGCCCCCCAGGTGAGGAGAGGAACGGGTTTCTCAAAGGATTTGGTTTGTTTGACACAGTACAATATGAAAGCAAACCGCACCAGCTAAAAATGTAACAAATGTTGCAATTTTGGTCCCCAATCACCATAATCCTCATATGTTCAGAGACTTCTCAGTTATGCAACTGTGTGTATGTTTTTATTTTTTTCAAGGTTTGACAGTCATTTTCTGTTCTTTTGCACTTGGTGGTTTTGTTTCAACTCCTGGTGAGAATAAAGTCCTCTAGCAGAACATACACAGCTGAAATGCCATCCACTTACTAACAAGAAAGACTTTGACTTAATATTAATGTCCTTTTTCACTTTGCATTCACTTGCCCCAGTCTTGTCAGAAAAGAAAAAAAACACACATTTCCTCATATCTCAAGAATTTGCTGACTTGCAGACACATATTGTTAGTTTCTGTTTTAAATTAAACATAACGAGAACAGAAAACTATCATATGGCTGAAGGAGAAAACAAACTTGTGTTGTAACATTCAAACACAGATAAATCATCTATGAGAGATATTTGATTCTGAGTAGAGTGTGTATGTGAGAAAGAGGAGAGAAAATATGTCTTTAAGGAAGGAATTAATTTGGCATTTACACGTTTGCTTGTTTTCTTGCACACAAGAGTGATCTTTGAACTGTCAGCTAGGAGCCTCCAGGCACCATGAGCTCACCGCTGAACATCTGACTTGTGCTTCAGTAATCAAAACTAAGTGTCAGTATGAAAGTGATGCAGATGAAAACATATTTAGCAAAGTAAGTCAGGTGGCCTGTGGAGGTGAAGAGGTTGGGGGATGCTGGTGGGGAGTGATCATCAAGATGATGTTCTCTGAATAGCCAAGGGAGAAAAATAAAATAAAGAACGATGCCGGTCATATTTATTCACACCTCCACACAATGGAGAAACGGCACACGGGCGTTCTGCTGCATGGTAAGGGGTTAAAGAGGTTGTGAAAAGCCTTGAAATTACTTGACTTTTTTTGTTTCATCTAAAAAAATTAAAGTTACATCCTTTGTGTAATTGTATTCATTTGGGAGAAAAAAATAATCAGAAATATCTGTTTTTGCAAGAATCGCTGCTGCCTCTGAAATTCCATTTGAACATAAGCCTCACAAAATTATTTTTAATTTATACATTTTTAAGTTTTTTAATACTTTCTAGCAACTTCAAATTAACAATCCATGACTTTCTGTGGGAATAAATATGTGACACTAGTGCCATCATCACATCAAGGATAAGGGCTAAAAATGTCCAAAGCCAGCTATATTCATCAAAACTATTAGCTGTTAGCAGTAAGCAACCAGGTCTTATTAGGAAAAAGACGTGTCCTACAATCGAAAATGTAAAAGTGTAGAGTTTTCTTCTTACTGTAACTTTGTAGTTTGTCAAGATTGAACTTCTCAGCAATGAAAGAAAAAGTGCATCAGTGTGACCACCTCTCATGTCAGTTCTTACAGCCTAATTCATAATTGCTGTGTGGGGTGCACAATGAGTTTTTCAACTTCTGCTTCTTTTCTGACTGATCTTTGTACAAACTAGTGCTTTATCATCCCCTAAGAGGCTGAAAGTGTGGTTGTTTGGTTGAGGAACACATATTATGAACAGGAGTGAAAGATTTTCTTAGGTCTAAGCGGCTCATACACAAGTACTCATATACATATTCAAGTCAAATTTGCAAGTACTTTGGAAGACGTATAATTCTGTGGGCCTGTTTTTCTCTAAAAGACCTTAAAAATCTCCTTGGAGGACATTATGAAGTGCTACAAAATAAAATGCAAATTTGATGGTACTACCTTAAACAGAAAATGTAAGGTCTTAGTTCTTTCAAAAAGGTTTTAGTACAGAACATATGGTCAAATCATTACATAAAGGAATTTTTTCCATGGAAATCTCAGTTCTCAGACCTACATTCTAAAGAAAAAAAGGAGTGCACCAATACATTGCCCCTGATTTACTTCATTTTGGAAGACTAGCAATTGAACAATACTTACATCGATCCATCCATCCATTTTCTTATGCGCTTATCCCATTGGGTCAGGAGGGGCGCTGGTGCCTATCTCCAGTCAACAGGCGAGGGGCGGGATACACCATGGACAGGTCACCAGTTCATCACAGGGCCAATACTTACATGTCAAACCAATCTTATCTACCTGTGCCAATACCTTCTTTTTGTCAAAAAAAAAAATACAATTTCAAAATTGTGGTGTTTCTATTAAATAAGAAAAACGTTAAGTTTGTTCACTTGTCATTAAAAAACGTCATCATCCTCCTACCACTTTTTGTCGTCCTCTTCTTTGTGGTTTACGCCAGATGTTGATCACCAGATCAACAACACCAGATCAACAACCAGATGTCACGTAACTTGTGTTATGTGACAAAAGTATTTCCACTGCAGTTTTGTGACATAAAACGAATTTTGATAAGGCCAAAAAAACACCTATCATAGTGCCAAGACGTTTTGGCCAAAAATGGTACAATTTATTTTCCAATTTAGCATGTTTCTACGACGCAAACATAATATTGAAATGTTAAATTGCTTATGTGGTCAATGGAAATGCAGCTTGTAGGCAGTTAAAAAGCTGCCTTGTAGGCTTTGTAGCGGCACCTAAAAGCAGTTAACTAAAGTATCTAAGTTGTTTCCAACTAAAAAAAGTTGTCCATACAAAAATTGTATCGGCCAAAATCTGAATCGGCATGTCAGATTCAGATTTGACATGCTGACATGTCACGTTTCTTAGAGATCAGTGACCAGCTGCAATCAGTGCATCCCTAAGTAAAACCTTGTAATTCAAACAGGAATCATCTCTGTGATTCTCCAATCTTGTAAATGCTATGTGTAGTATTACAACAGCTCTAGTAGATTTCTATTATTTGCTGCTCTTTGAGGTCTAAACTGCAGTAAAGTCAAATCTAAGCATTCATTGTTGCATCAATAAACCCACAGGGTTCCGGCCCTTCATTGTCAAACTGAATGTCTGTGTTTTGACAAATCGCTTGAGGACGATATTGACTCACTAACTCCATCACACACTGTCGCAAAAGCAAGGTGAGCCTTGATGGCAGCAAAAGGCAGGAAGCAACCCGAACTTGAAGGCTCCATGAAACATAAGAAAAGACATAATGCAAGAGCCAGCAGCACCGCTGCCTCGCGCCGACTGTCAGAGATTAAAGAAGATGTCAGTGGCAGTTTAACACGAGCTTAAGTGAAGAAGGCAGTCTTGGTCTGAATATTTTCGTAGCATCTTTAGATCTGTCATAAAAAAAAGAGCAGGTGATTCTCCCCACACCCCATCTGTTCATGGAAGCGAATTACCCATGCGGACTTTCAAAATGCTCAAATTACCAGGAAAGCTGTGCCGAAATAAAGTGAGCTACAAAACATTCCCCCATTAAGTGCCGCATGATGCTAATTTAGATCCATGCACAACCAATAATCCTTTCTCGTTTTAATTTTGGCAACGCATATATCATGCAAGTATCAGAAAGCGTCCTGGCTCTCTTTTGATGATGCGTGCTCAGTTCTAATCAAACTCCATGGGAGGAAGAATGAAATATTATTAAGTATGATTATTCTAAGCAAGGCTCTGAGAAGAACGTCTGCGTTATAATCCTGGGATTTGAATAATCAGGTTGAAGATAATGGGGCTGGGCCGATCCTGGGCATAAATAGAGAACATCCACTCATCCTCCCTGCACTGAACTTAATGAACTTTTAATTTATGCGGTTTTGCGTGAGTCCCTTTGTCATGCAACAGAAACAAGCTTTTCTGCAAGACAGGGGCCCCCGGTTTTTCCTTCCCTGACTGACTTCAGATTAGTTTACAGCAGGCCCTAAGTACCATGTACTTAGTTTCATGTGTCATATAAAAATCTGCCCAGGCACAACGACGCCTGCAACTAAAACCTTTAAGTGCATCCACAAGAATCACTCACGGGGCTTTGCACTTCCGTCTTAAGGAAGACAGAGAAATTCAATCACAGCTCGACTTGACACACTGAAGACAAGGCATGTGTTCCTCCTGCTTTCAGTTGTTGCTAGGAACATGCCGAGAGAGGCGGGAGGCGGGAGGTGTGTTTGTCTAAATAACGTCCCTGATACGACCCAGAGCCCGAGTCACTTTATCTGTCAGGCGGTGTTGTTTCCATGTCAATGAATGCATGATGCATAGATGGCAATATACCCCAGTGATCAGGGTCATCTTTATTCGCTGATTTGCTTATTTAAATCAAATGCCTGATCTGTATATGACACCAATTCCCAATCCAGAGCTGCAATGGCTTTGCAAAGAGGGAGGTAAAAAGGGAGGGGTATCTTCACAAAGCACTTGGCCCACTTTACTTCCCAACAACCATCAGTAACAACAGCTCAGGGACTGTAACACAGCAGTCTGTTAAGGAGATAAATAATCAGATTTGGCAGTGCTTCCCATCTCTCTCTCTCTCTCTCTCTCTCATGCCTTTCATTTGTCTTACACAAGAAAAAAAAAGCTAATTAAATCATTTAGGGTAAAGCTTGCAGTGGTACCAGAAGCAGGGAAGAATCCAGGAAAGATCTGGAACATTAAAGAGGGAGTGAACCGGAGGGGGAAGAATATAAACCTGACACTGCTGTATCGACAGGGCCCTCTATCTGACTTCAATCCTGGCGGATTCAGTCCGTCAGATGGGAGGCCGTAGATCTTGACTTATCTATGGCCCAAATTGTCCATTCAAAGTAAGTGGGCATGAAAACAACTGGCCTCCAGCTGTCGGAATTGTCTTAGTACATCCTCTTCTTTCCCCCTGGAAGCTTTTGCACCTTGTCAGCATCTATGTGGACATCCTGGTCCTCTAAAGGAAGCTGAAGGCAATGAAAGTTTAAACCTCACTTCTGTTGTCATTAGAGTATTTTTGAACAAAGATGCTTTAAAATAAGAGAATAGAGGATTACTATTTAATGTTTCATGGTGTGGAAATTGATTGAATTTCAACATTTGGAGGAAAAAAGAGAAATGAACAGAATTTGGGGAAAAACAATTACCTGTAATGAGGGTGTAATGAGTTCCTGCAATATTGAAATGTTGAAATGTTTCTCGTCAAAACAAAGTCTGGTCTAATGGAGGGTCATCTAGTCAGTCTGACACTCTGTTCCATGTGGTAACTCTTCCTTTAACTTTCCCTTCATCATTGTTTTAAGCAAAGGTGTAAAAAAGTAAACATTGAAATTTGATAGTTTTCTTTAATGTAATTTCTAAGTTTCAGAGTCTTATTTTGAAGTAAGAGAGGAATGTCTTTGAGTTGCCCTGTTGTGTAGTTAGCAAAGCCTTTTGGAAAAACCTCCACTTCTTTTGAATTGTTTGTGTGGCAGCATTTTTTGGTACAAAAAAGTGCTATTTTTTAACACTCTAGCTCAAAACCAAATTTACAGTGGACTTCCAATATTCTCGGGGTTAGGGTCTGCCGCCTCCGGTAAATAGCTGAAGTAGTGAAATACTTCACAGCACTTTTAAAAATGCTTATAACTACCTATTTTAATAGCTAACAGGTGTTCGTTTTCGTTACTACAGGGTAGTCCACCTTACTTAGACTAATCAAACTTGGACTCTGTAAAACCTTTACTCTGTTTTGGAAAGCCAAATAAGTTTTCTCTAAAACTTTGTTTAAACTTTCTCATGAACTCAATGTATTGGGCTGTATAAGCTATATAAGTAAATTAATAAAAATTTAAATAACAACACTAAATTTTTATTTGCCACCTTTCAGATTAACTTTAACATTAGTTTGATTTTTGAGTCTCCTGCTAAGAACATAAAAATAAATGCTCAGTATTTAACATTTCAAAAGTGCTCCAATTTAGTTGAAAACCCTGATTTAATCTGATTCTGTACCACCAAAACCATAGTTCCTACATTAACAATGGAACTATTCTTAATGTAGGAACTAAATTAAGAATAGTTCTTAGATGTCAGTGGCAGTTTGAAACAGACACAAACTGCCACTGTTTGTCAAGCCTTCTGTTTCTATTCGAAACACAATGAATAGAAACATTCTTCATCTTTCTTCATCTTTCCAAACAGATTAAAGGTAAAGCTCACAAACTTCACATTTAGATATTTGAGAAGACTTAAGTATTAAAAACATTGAAGTGTAACAAGAAAACAGTAAAACATCCTTGTCTATGGAATCAGAAGCTACCTCAGCGTTTTGTTGTTTTCTGATTTGTGAAACATTGTAGTATTAAAACTTGACTTGAGTGAACACATTTTCAAGATGAATGTTCTTCACAAGCGTTACATTTTTAATTGGTACGTCGGTTTGAGCACTATTAATATCAACCTGTTGTAGTTGATCTGTGATGTTGCTACCACAGGTCAACTACAAAACCCTGAAAAAACAGCGGTTAATTATGTCTTTCTTCTGGTTGGATTGTAATGACTGGAGCCCCTGTGTACGCTTGCACTCTTCTCCGATTACAGTAATGTACAGTAGCTCATTTCATATAAATTCTGGCATCTTATCATTGTTTAGGCAGCCGCAGTTCAAAAAGTCTCTTCTGCCACCAGCCAATCACAGCACTTTGTGCTCTCTGATTCCTTGCACACTTTGCATTTTAATATTTTGTTAATACAGAATTAACCAACAAGCCTCTCTCTCAAAGAATGGAAAAATAATTGATCTTTTTAAATTAAAAACAGCATCACCTGCACCAGGCCGCACATTTCCTTGTTAAAAACTCATTATAATTGGTTGTCTGCCATCTATTTATCAGCTGTATCAAGACAGAGGTCTTAATGTGAATGCATAATTCATAATTGAATAAAGAAAATCAGATTTTTGAAAGAGGGTGAAAAAAATTTCACTAACCGGGTTTATGAATGCTCGACTGCTTCCTAATTGCTACACAATTATTGCATGTAATGAACAATGTGAACTCTTAAGTAAGTAATTATAACCCAAGGAAACCTGAGCTGACCTCTAAAATTTCCTCCTTGACGTACAGCTTTGCGAACACTGACCCAAATGATGCTTTAATTTAAATGCTTGTTTAATCCCGCCAAATAAGCAAATCTTTCCACTTTTATTTTATCTGCCGATTTGTTTTTAGATCTTTTTTTTTTTAAACCATGCCACATGAATCATGTTCCAAAAGCTAATCCACCAAAGTGGTTCAGCACAAATTGGGCATTATTTCTTATTGAATACATGCATATCAATGAGGTAGGGTTATTCTCATGTGGGGAACACAACAGTTTGTTGTGCCATGAATCTCCTTATCTTGTCCTTCTGTCTTAAAGCACTGGCTCATGCTGGAGAAGAAGCAGCAGCAGTGTGCTTCTGGCTCACTTGCCATCCACCAGAAGCACAGGTGGCAGCAATGTAGGCCAGTCCCCCAGGCTCTTGTATTTGAAAGTTGTGTGTCTTGTGTCCATATGGCCGCCTGTCCCCCCTTTCTAGCAGACACCGCTGCCTCTCCTCAGTTCTGATCGTGGTTAGCTGTGGTTCCACACCTCTGCGCCATATGGTAGATGTTGTAATGTTTGTTTTTCAGCGACATTCCCGCTATTTAGACTGATAGTACCAATCTATCCCAGTAGACCTATTCTTGTCAGCCCCCCCAGGTGTCATGGGTCGGGAGATAAATTGGTGCCAGGTGGAGATGTTTACATCTTCCCTGCCTTGTGGAAGGGTCCGGATTGTGTCTCAGGCCTCCGCCAGGTGGGGGGGCTCTTGGATGTGACACAGCAGGGAAAAGACCGTCCCGATTAAAGAGAATTGCAATGTGGTTCAGTGATTCTAAATCACTATGTATTGATCCGGTCAGGCTCACACAATGAGTGTCACCCTGTTTTAAAGCAGGGAAGAGTAATGATCGCACAGGTAAGCTGATTCTGGCAAAGGCCAAAGTTCACAGATGAAGTAGAAGTCAATTCTTTTTCTGTGAAAACAAGACAGAGTACACACAGAGAAGATTTGGATTAACAACAGAAACTGTCATCTTTGACATTTTGTCTTTTTTTTTCTCAACTTCTGAGTGAAAAGAAATTGAGATTGTTTTCCTTTTTTTTTCAATCAGAAGTTTCTGTCTTGCAGGTCGGTGCTGGAGGAGCCATCCGCCCACAGTCACCCTCTCTACGGCCATGGCGTCTGCAAGTGGCCCGGGTGCGAGGCTGTTTTTGATGATTTCCAGTCATTCCTCAAGTAAGTAAAGCGCCGCGGTCAGAGGTATGTTTTCTGTCTCAGTTTGTTTGTCTTTTTTTCAGGGTGTGGGGGGGTCGATTACATGTTTTGTGACCCCTGGCTACGCAGATGCACTGCAGGTGCAGCCGGTTGTTATTCCTCAGTCTGTGTTAGCCTGCTCTTGAAAAGGGCAATGCAGTGGGGACTCCTTCTCGGAACTGCATGGGCCTCTAATTCCTGTGATAAGTGCAGTTCCCATGGTGACCAGGGGCCATTTTTCCCAAACAAACAACGGTGGGATGTTTATCTGTGGCAGCTCGCGCTCAGGGAGCCCTGCCTGTTTGCCCTTGTCACCGGTCAGAGGGAGTGCTTTCCAAATTTTTCTTTTAGTTTGCCCTTTGTTTGGCTCATGAATCTCCTGCCTTCCATCTGTGCCTTAAGGTTTCTTTCTGGGTTTTTTTTTTGTTTTTTTTTCACAAAATCAATACCAAACCAGGGTTTGCCTGGGGCTTAGCAGGTCCTGGCGCTGAGGCGGTCCAGAAGTGGGCCGCATTGTCTTTGTATTAGAAGATGTTAAGTTGACAGGAAATGTAAAAATATTACTGGATAATTATGCTACTGGAATATATTGCAGACAATACTTAAACCCACAACTATAGAGTCTTTTAAACAACAAATCAAAAAAATACAATTTAAACACGGACCACAGATATGGAAATGTAACATTTGTTTAATGAGAATATCAATGCTGTTATCTATGCTGTTTCAGCATAGTTAAATTAAAAGATTTTAAATGGTTTAACATTAAAATTTAAGATTTTAAGGAGCTGGCAAGTTTGCTTTGTAAAAGTTCAAAAAACAATCTTCATAGTTGGATTGTTTTGTTACCATTGCAACCATTTTACGCTGTCAGATTAACTTTTGAGTTTGAGCTCTGTTTGCTCACAAATACATCTCAGCAAATTACAGTTATTACTGATTGCTTTTAAGATTGGCCAATTAAACAACGCCCCCATGTCTCAGATTTCACTAAATCCATGGTGAAATGCTGTTGGTGGTGCTGATGCTCTTAGCAGCAAAAGGGGCTCATACTGTACATCAAATTCTGCTCAAGGCCTCACAACCCTGGACTTGCCCTGCATGATGAGCTAAATCTGTACTGTACTGTACACCTCTGCCAGATACAGAGGGACAAATGGAGAGATTTAATTTATATGGTTTTAGTAGCTCTTCCAATTTGTGTCTGTTGAGTTTTTAATAAGGGCCACGGAGACTGTTTAGGTTGCTCGAGCTTTTTTGTGTGATCTCCACGTGCCGCAACTCTACCTGACTGTAAGTACACAAAGCATTTGATATGATGCCTTTTGATGCATCGTGTTGCTGCAAAAATGACAAAACTAATGATAAAACAATAAAAACCAGTGTGCTGAAGGACTACAAGGTGAACGCGAAACTCCTCCACTGGCTGAACCACCAGCTCACTAACGCACTGTCTAACCGGAAACACATACATAAACTTTTATCAAGACACAGAGACATGCGCTAGGCAGCATGTGAGATGTAAACGCACACACCACATAATTCCTTGTTCACAAAGTCATTCTCACTGCACTCTCAATATGCTTAAATTAAAACAATTTAATTTATGACTGTTTGTGTGATTGTTTTTCTCGTGTCTCGCTTTCTACTAAAGAGAGAAAGTCATTGATTCAGTCCGGTATATTGGTCTCAACTAGTCCCTTTTTTGAAAGTCAATTTTATTTACAGAGTTTCTATTTTATTTATTATTTCTGGTGTTTTTGCTTTATTTATTTTGGATATTTAAAATGTCTTCTATTGCCAGAGTTAAATGTTTGTTAGAAATGTTGATCCTTCTTCGAGAGAAGAGCAACAAGCATTATTATGTCATTTCCATTGTAGTACTTGAAAATGGTCTCAAAACAAAAACAGTGTTGTTTATTGCATACTATCGCATATTACATTTGCTGGACAATTTATTGTCCTTAATTTGTTAACATGACATGCCTGCCTATATAACTAATCCTTTCTTTAAGCAATTATACAGCACTTTGTGTTGGCATATTGCATATAATCCCCCCGAAAAATACACTAAACTTGTACACACAGAGCTATAGTCGAATCTGTTAGCATCTTTGCAATCTGTACTGTAGATGTTAGGCTTAACAGAGTTGTGCGACTCTGTCAAGCCTAAGATGCCTGATTAGTTCCTGGTTTACTGATCAACCTGGTAACCCAATACACAACAGTGCCATGGTTACGGCACAGGGTGAAAACATCTGCACCAGTGGCAGCAGATCAATGGCTCGCTGTACCTGGTATTAGTTGCGCTTTAAGCAAAACATGACATGATTCTGTTATCCAAAAACAAACTGTCAGCTCACAGAGAAAGTTCTTTCGGGTGGCAAAAAAAATGCTTGAACTTCCTCAACATCTTGAATCTTCTTTTAATCGTTTTCATAAATCCTCTTTGAACCTCCTTATCACGTCAGAATGTACAGTCGCCTCAGTTCCTGTCTCAGGGAAAAATCTGTCTGCTATGTGTTCTTACTTTAATTTAATAAACATCCTGCAATACATAGTTATTAAAGCATGTGCTCATATTTTCCCACAAAGACAGGCACACTTAAAATCAGGGAGTGTCGGTTTAAATCTATCAGTATTTATTGTATTCTGACATTGCCTCACCCTTTGTTTATAGAACTAAGGGAGAATTAAAGTTGGTGTGCCCGGCAGAGCTCTGCCTGAAAAAAAAACTCTTAAGTGCACTCAGCTCTTGTTTTTACAAGTGTTTTTATCATGGCAACATCTTGTTTACTTTAGTTGCCTGCTCAAACTGCTTGGAACATGTTAAGAAAACATTTGGGAGGAGAGTCTCCACAAAGCTGCCTTTGTTCTGCAGTATGAGTGGCTCACCAAGGTGTTAACGCTCAAAACCTTAAGCGCTTCCACATGAAACCTGGCAACCGACACCTCTGCAGGCCTCTGACACAAAAAAAAGGATTCCAAATCAAAAACATAAAAAGGAGTACATCAGACTTTCTAATGCTGCTTCAGAAGTCTCTCAAGGTTGGAAGTCCGACCGGAGAGAGACCGCGGCGGCGCAGAGTCAGCGGAACGCTGTGGAGATGGAAAGATGAGGAGGAGCTCCTAACGTGGAGCAGATTTCAGTGCGCACGCCAACAGCAACAACCAACACTGGAACCGAATGTTGTTTTAAACAGCATGTGTATTTGTTTTATCTGTGAAGAAAAACATGACATACCTATGCTGACTATCTTGATAAAAATGAAAGCTCTAAATCCGTCCACACCCCCAGCCCTCTATGTTCCAGGTGGGAGGGGATGGGGATCTGAACCCAGTGGGGTTTATGTTGAAGGTCAAGACCCCTTTTTTCTTTAACGTCCAGTTAGAGGTCAGAGAAACACTACAGTGCCCTCTAGTGATGTGAACCACTTTTCCCAATTCAAAACCTTTGAGCTTTTTCAGCCTAACATCTCTTTGAAAAAAAATCTAAATAAACCCAGATCAAAACAAAAACTTTTAAAAAACATTTTAAAAAGGAAATTCTGATGCATTTAAAATCTAATACCTCTGTATAGTTGTGTGCATGTAATTTAAGTCCCAGCCAGTCAGCAGTAAGGAAGATAAAAACATTCTTCAGAGATGGCTTCAAACCCAACGCTCTGGCTCAAATGAGAGAGAGAGAGGAGAGAGACAGATTTTTTGATTTTTAATTCATTTTTCAGTAAGTACGTATCACAGCCTATGTAACAGAAAATAGAACAAAAATCAAAAAAGTATACTACACCATAGAATAAATCACATTAATATCCATCCAAAAATTAGTTCTCCTTTTATCACACTACAAATTACTTCTCTATAACTCCAGATGTGACAGTGTATCTAAGTCTGAGACTGATCTATAAAAATTAAATTCAAGCAATAGCCTAGACTTCACCATGTTAACAAATAAAGAAACCATATCAATATTCAACTCTTTCTCCACCTCTCTTTCTGCTTATGTACATGGCCGTTTTAGCCTATCTAATAAAAGTTTATCAATTGACATTTACTCTTTCACTGCATGTAAATTTAAAACCACAAATAAATATATGGTTAGTGAAAGCTTCCACACATCTGTTAGAGATCGTTCTCAAAACCACAAAAAGAGATGACAGATGAACACAGTCAGAAAAACAATGAAACAGTGTGATGTCCAATAGAATGGACATTTTTCCTCCACAGCAGGATTAATAACAGAAAATAAAGAGTTTACAGCTACAGTACCAAGAAGGATTGTCCATTGTAAATCTGCATGTTTTTTTCATTAGAGGAGGCTTATATAAAGATTTCCATTCAGGTTTGATTTCAGGTGTTAACAAGAGATGAATTCTCCATACTGTCACTGCATCGATTCAATTTGTTTTGATTGAGAGTTTTTACAATCAGTCTATAGATAATTTTTCCAGAAACTCCTTCTATTGAGATTCCTTTACTGTCTACCAAATTCAATAAACGACCAGAGCAGTTCTTTATCCCAGGAAACAGTCTGATGGATGGAAAAGAGTCCAGGTGATTTGGTAACATAGTACTTTCATAATAATCAGTCAAAAGGGAACACTATAGATACTGAAAACTTGTGTTTCCAGTATCTCAAAAGCTGACCAACAATTCAAAAAGATTTTATTCAAAAACAAGCAGCGAGTTCAATAGGATCATCCAGTTGAGGTTCAGCCAGCTCTACCTCCCTCCCAAAGCAATAGATTTTCGCAGTGTGGAGCAGTCTGGATAAGATTGTTCTTCCCCAAACAGGGCAATCCAACAAACTCCCAAATAGCACCGTTTCCTGGAGGAGCCAGTGCAGAGTCTCAGCCTGCTACTGCCTCTCCTTCCTCAGCAAAGCCCACACAGAGAAAACACTCTTATAAAAAGCTGGAAGAAGAAAAGGGTTCAGTTTGCTGGAGTCCATCAGAAAGAGAGACAAATCCAGACCCATGCCACCAAATCTTCAAAGAATGCAGTATGATATACTCCTCCACACCAGATCTGTGGATCCTGTGAGCAGTTTCTGAATAAACTGAAAACGAAAAGCAGCATCTTTGCTGGCCAAATGGACCAGGCCTTGTCCACCATCTTCTCTCAGCAGAAAGAGAATACTTTGAGGAATCCAGTGAAGTTTATCCCAAAAAACGTCCACCAGAACCCTTTGAATATTTGATAAAAGAGAAACTGGAGGATCAACACATGCCGGTGCCACATGACGGCAGAAACTAGATTATTAATGACAAGATGTATATGACATTTTAGGTAAAATCCACTTCCATTTCAAAAGTCTTCCCTTCACATTATCCAATACATTTTCCCAATCTTTTTGCACAACAGTTTCATTACCTAAAAACACGCCTAAATATTTTAACTCACTTTTTTTCCACACTAGGCCTCCAGGCAGACCGAGTTGATCCCCCAACCGACTTCCAACAGTTATAGCCTCACTTTTTCTCCAGTTTATTTTTGCAGAAGAAATACAGCCAAAAAACTACCGGATCAGACTGGAACAACCAAAACTAAGCTTAAGATCAAGTAACAGAAATGTGTTCAAAACACCTTGCAGAAAATGTAGAAAAAGACCCCAAAATCCACTCACTCTGACACTCCCGTCTCGAGCTCCATTCACTCTGCAATTCACTCAGAGATAGAGAGAGAAGGGGAAAAAAAGTCAGGCTGTGTGAATATCTGGTTAACTTATTTTATTGTGACAATCTACATTAGGCTCTGTCATCCTGCCAGAGAGCTTTTAAAAGTGGCTTCATTTGAAGTCCAGAAAGTGACACATGCCAATGTTCACAGCCTCCCTCGATGTCACCCCTCCCTCATCCCCTCTGCTCCCCGTGTCCATGCACTCCTCTCAAGGCTGCATTAGGGGCCATTTGAATATTTCATTTCCTATTAATTATGCACTGTGACTCTCCATGTCATTAGAAGAAATAAAGTGGAATGTAACAAAGGATGAAAAGAAGCGGGGCACGTGTCTCGTACGAGCCGAGAGATTCCAAAGCTGCTCACGTAGGCCAAAGTCCCCCAGCCTCTTCATTGATGATTCAGACTGGGGGCTGGTTAAATTGAAGTTGAAATGTCTTTACCTATTATTTTCCTCTTTGACATATAGTAAGATGTCCTGAAATGTTTACTGGTTTCGTTTTCTGACCCACTTAATTAAATTGGCTCTTATGTGATTCAAACAAATGGAAGGCCCAGAGAGAAGTCTCTATTAATTTTGACAAATAGGGTTCTCAGTCATGCTTTTTTATATATATATATATATATATATATATATATATATATATATATATATATATATATTCCTCTTTAATTTTGTCTTTCGCAACAACA
Source organism: Xiphophorus couchianus (assembly GCF_001444195.1). Taxonomy (NCBI): domain Eukaryota; kingdom Metazoa; phylum Chordata; class Actinopteri; order Cyprinodontiformes; family Poeciliidae; genus Xiphophorus; species Xiphophorus couchianus. The sequence goes on along the minus strand of NC_040234.1, from coordinate 22,174,086 downwards.
ATTAATTTCACACAGCAGAAACGGTGTATGCATATAAAAACTAAAACACCTTTCTCCCATCTTCCTGCACACACACAGACATGCCTGATGACAGTGACCTACATGGTCACTGCAGATGTGATATAATTTATGATATATATAATATATTGGATCCATTAACGAGCATAATGAAGTAGTGAAATGAAAGGGTATTTGTGAAATCAGTTCAAACATCCTGCTCGGATTATGATTAAATGATTAATGAAATGCCCCTGCATAAGCATTTTCAAACAGTAATTCATGCGGCAACTGATAAAATTCCTCCAATCATATTTCCTTCACTCATGAGCCTTATCTCCACCATTTTATATAAATCAAAAAAAAAGGACGTCTCCTACCCGAGCAAGCTACTTTAGATTAGTAATAAATGTGCATGAAAAGAGAACGTCTTTCCTGAATAAAATAATTGCACGTAATTATATCCATAATTCAAGCCTGGGACAGATCCCCATCTCCTCGTCCTGTTGTCCTCTAAGTTTGGTCCGGCTCTATTTGAATTCCCCTTAATTCTGATGATAAAAATGAACAATGCAAACAGCAAAAAAGGGTGGCAAAGTCAACACAGCAAGGCAGAGTGGAGCAGCGGCAGGAAGGCATGGCGTTAGGGTGCCGGTTCATAATTTAGCAAAGGGAATCCAACCTGAAATTCTTCAATCATTCCCTGTTATCAGTGAGCTGGGAGAGCAGGCATGATCAGCATGAAATATTGACTGTCATTCTTTCACATAAAAAAGTATTCCTTTGTTCTGGAGACATTTTGCAATCACTGTAATATGTGACGCTATTAACATAAATGTTATTACAGGGGCTCCACACTCACTTACCTTATTGATCCAATGACCAGCAATGGGACTGAAGCCACATGAGAGAACATGATAGAACTCTTATTTATTTGAAAACAGGCAAATATTGACAGATGTTAACATAGCACATCTCCACTTAAAACCCAGAATTATTTAGACAGCTGGCAGATTTATTTTTCTTTTTAAATTTGTTACAGATTTTTTTTTTTTTAAGTGACATCTTTTTACATTGTTTTTTTTTTTTTTTTTTTACAATCTCTCAAGATAATAAAGCAATGTGTAAGGAATGTCAATTTTGGCTAAATTGACACTCCTTGGCAAAAGGAGTGTCACTTTTGACACTTTTATAAATTTTTATCTGACAATAAAAATTGCTGTTTTATTGTCAGATATAGCATCTTTTTGCATGTTTCCACTGGATTTCAGATTATTTCTTTGATAGTGAGCTCCAAGTCTTCAGATTTGGAAGGCCTCTTTGTCATCACCCTAATTTTTAGCTCATCTCACAGATGGGTGGATTCTGACTGGGTCACTGCAAAAATGTAATATCATTTCTTGGTCAAATTAAAATGTATCAATTTTAGCCTAAATCTGCTAACGGTGTAATCTTTGTTTATAGTAAAATGTAGTTAAATCTAAAGATCTGGATCCTTAGTTTGGGTTTCTCTTTAGTTTTGCTTATTAGTAAGAATATGATTTTGAGTCTTTTAGGCTTCCTTTCTTTTCAGAAAGATAGTGATGTTCATGTGGAACAAGAAGTAGAAAAAGTAAATAAAGCAAGTAGCAGAGCATCGCTGTTGTTTTACTGTTGGTGGCACAAACAAGCCATCTCCTTTATTTCATTGTTTGAGAACATAAGAAAGTAAACAGAAAATTTTATCCTAAAAAGGGTGTAAATAGTTTTGGGCTTAATTGTACCAAGCTCTCGAGGATTGGATAGGAATTATTTGGAAAATGATTGAATTTTGATGCTGGAATTATTATGTTCTGTTCAGCTACAATAAACAATCTTTAAAGAAATGAAAATAAATCTAATCTTTGTATGCATCTTCTCTTTCTGTGGTTTCCAGGCATCTCAACAATGAGCATGCCCTGGACGACAGGAGCACGGCCCAGTGTCGGGTGCAGATGCAGGTCGTCCAGCAACTCGAGCTCCAGGTATTGTCACGTCTCTTGTTTTAATCAAAATATTTACGCTCTGTCTCCTGCTGACACTTCCTCTGTGTCTGCCGAACGCCCTCCACCAGTCTGTCTGACTCGAACCGTGGGGTCACCAGCAGAGGAGAGAGGTGGAAGGGGAGGTGGGGGTGTTCAGTAGAATTAAATGCTTTTGTGCATTTGCTAGTAACCAGTCATTAAAAATGTGTTATGTATGCATGACAGCCAGGAAAAGATATATGAATAGCCTGGGGCTAAGTAGAGACGATAACTGCATTTTAAATTTTACAGGATTTTAAAGTTATTTATGACTTTAACTGTTTGGCACCAACAATATAACACTTGTGAAATGACTTAACTGCATAGTGTGGACAGACAGTCATTGATTAGTGAGTTAGAGCAACCGAAAAAGTTATTACTGCTCTTAGTATTACTTTTTTATCTAATATAATGCTGATTTTCCATAAAAATCAATGCAAATATACATACAAAGATAATTGTTTCTCTAATGTCGTCTTTCACTTATAAAACAGAGAATTGATAGAACTGGTGTAACAATCTGAATACATGTATTCATGTATATTTGAATCAGAAATTATGTAGGCTTAGCAGATAAAAGAAACTCATTTGAATAAGTGAAATTCTAGTTTTGAAATTCTAGATTAACAGCATCTTAACATAAAACAAACATAAACATTTCACTATTGGTGAAATAAAAATATTGTTTAAGTATCATAAAGATGGAATGGGAACAAGTAACATGTTGTTAACAAGAACCAAAAAGGTTAAAAAGTTCATCTAACTAGTGAGCAACTTCCCAGCATGCTAGCAAATGGGACTCAACTCCACGTATAGCAAAGGTTCTTGTGTTTTACTAAGCTGATACATTTAGACATAATAAAATCCATATTAATATATCAACTTTACCATTTTCGGCTAAACCCCACAAATGTATTTAAAATGGTCAAATGGAATTTGTTACTAAAATAAAGTATCTAATGCTGTCAGATTTCAATCACCATGACATTACTTTTTACAAGATCATGTTTTGTTCAAAATGACAATTTCAATCATTTTAATGACTATCCAGAAATACTTTTACAGTCATTCACTAAAAATCTTACTAATCCTTGTTGAACGTTTTAGCATGTGCAACAGCCTAAAACCAAATGATGTGTTCTAGACGTTTGGGGCTTTTTTCACTTACGGTTCACACTTCAGTGACATAATTGCCCCCAAAATGCCTGACAATTGTTAGAAAACAGTTCTGGTTTAGAAGAAGTTAACCTAAAACAATGATATTTCAGTTGCTCATACCTTTCACCATGCCAACATCTTGTTTTTTCTCATCTGCTGGTTCATTATCCAAAAGGGATCGGTGAGGCTTTACCACACACAGGCTTCTTCCGCATGCAGCCTGTCACCATAATTTAAGCTGGCAGCTAAAACTATTTTGACTTTCAGACAGGGAGAAGGGACCTGGGTTTTTAGTAGGAATCAGAATAAAACTCCTTATTTTGTAATGGAGTCTTACTCACAGCTCAAATAAGCATTTTAAGTCAAAGACGATGCAGTTTAAAATTATATCTAAAGATTTATGTGTGTGTGTTTGTTTATAAAATCATTGTGCTTTTGTCTTTTCTTCTAATAGCTAGCAAAGGACAAAGAGCGTCTGCAAGCCATGATGACGCATCTTCATGTCAAGTCCACAGAGCCCAAAGCCACCCTGCAGCCGGTGAGCAGCAACCCTGTCATATATCCTCCTCCCACTCCCCATTCCTTTTGTTTGTCTTAATTGGGACACATGTATTCATTAATCCCTTCCTCCATCTTCTTATTTATCTGCTAAATAAAAACAGCTGTTTGTTGAGGGAAGCAGTAAATGTAGTTTGGAGCACATCTGCTGACATCTGAGATTCAATTTGGTGTCTCTGTGATGAACTGGATGTGCAGTATAACACCCCCAACCCCGTCTCAATACCTACCCCCAGAGAAATATTGCCTCCCTGAGAATACAGAGGGAAAAAAACTGAGAAACGGCACCGAAAAAATTAGTAATGAAGAGATGTTATGTTTTTAGAAAAACAAAAACATGTGAAATCAAAATCTTACCAAGTATTTTCAGTCTAGTTTCTGGTATCTCAGTACACTTGAAATAAGACAAATCAAACTTACAAGTAACTTTTAAGCCACATATAGGAGCTTTAAGTCAATAGTTCCTTAATATTAATAAAAAAAAGTATTAGTTTCACTCGCAGATTATTTCACTTGTAAAATGGGAAAAATGTTTTGTTATAAGTGAAAAAAATATGCCAATATACTTTTTAAATTAATATTAACAAATTTGTCATTTAAAATAAGTTCCTATATTTTTGCTGAAACGTTTCTTGTTAGTTTTGTTTTTTTCCAGAATATTAAGATACATTAGAACTAGACCAAAAATACTTAGTAAGTATTTTTACTAAGATTTAGTAAGAGTTAGTGTTTTTACAGTGGGGTTAAAAAATGTTAACAAAAATAAGTAAAAAGTTGAGTATGTTTAGCATTTATATCAAATTTCTTATAAATACAAATGGGGTGTTTATAGAAAAGCTCATTGTTTTTTGAAAGCAATAAAAAAGTGGCACAGTTAAAGCATGTTCAGAAAAGACTAGTTCTAGATCAGGGGGGCTTAATACGTTGATCGACCGGTCCAAGGTTTAGAGTTGATCTCGGCAAGAGGTGACAAACAGAACGCCGCCAGGAGGCTGAGACCAGCACGTCCTCTTCTGACGCTCTTACTAAAATATTCACTAAGATCCAAAACATTTGTAACTTTATTAAATAATAAAAAAATCAGCAAAATGTGTTCAAAATGACCCAACAAAAATAATAATCATAGTAATTATTGTTTCAACAAGGTGCAATTCTGTGCATTCCATTACCAAAATAAAAAAAAAAGGCAATTCAAAGACTGAGTCTCTGACTAGCACAGCAGAAGTTTAAATTTAGTTAATCAACCACCGCTGTGTTCAGGGGAGCGTTTATAAATATCAAGCTTGAAAACCTAATATCGTAACGGACTGAATGTTATGTTTTTAATGTAATCTCTGGGTGGCTTGCCCAATTTGCAGGGCGCAGGTGGTTGCCACAGCAATGGGTGTGCTTAAGAGAGAAACAGAGAAAGAGAGGGAGATGGGGAGAGGGAGATGGGAGAGAGAGGAAGAGAGAGAGAAAGTAAAAAGGTATGGGTGGTTTTGAGTTGATTATTTTACCTTATTTTTACCTTTGCTGTGGTGGATTACAGCTGCTGTAATTTCTGAACATTCAATAAACGATAAACTTGGACTAATTACCTCATTCATTTGCGAGAATACTTCATTCACAACAAGCATTAAATAGGACAAATATATGTCTTAAAATATTTAACAAACAAATGGCTCCTACCATGACAATTATATGAAATGACATTGTCTAACATTAAAAAATATATATTTGCTGTTCTCTGGTATCTTGCTTTCAGCACAGAGCCTGAGAGGCTTTTCCTCTATCAAACATGATATTTATTTTTGTCTCTTATTTAGTGGAAATATTGATGCTGATGAGACTTTCTCCAAAATGACAAGCTTTTTCAACCTGTATAGCTCCGCTGTTGAAAATGAAGAGCTGACATTCACAAATGACATTGAAATAAAATCCAGTCCAACATCTGGTTTGAGGTGACACCTCTGGAATCTGCCGTTGGAGGAAAAATATCCCAACTTCAAAATATGTGGTTTTAACTTAACAGTGCTCTTTGGTTCCTCCTATCAGTCTGAAATTTATCATATTGAGGTCATCAAACCAAATGGCAGATTTACCATAACTGATTGATACCTGCTGGTCCAAGATTTGCAACCAGCTTCTGACTGAGAAACCTCCCAGTTTCAGAATCTCACTGAGGAAGAAACTGGATTAGGTTTTCTATCACTTTAATATGTCTGCTAAATTGATGTATATTCGCCTATAAAAATAAGTCAACATAGTTTCAATTTACAATTTTTATATCTTTGTGTCGTGGTAGATCTCAGTCGGCTGGTGAGAGAGAAAGTAGATCTTGGTCTCAAAAAGTTTGGGCACCCCTGTTCTAGACTGTAGTAATTTCTTCTAAGGAAAAAAAAGAATCCTGAAAATATTTAGTTTTAGTTTCATCTCTACATGTACACTTGTAAAACATGTAAATGACGAAAAAGGAACCAGAATATTTTCATTCAGGAAGCAAAAAAACTAAATTTTTACAAACATTCTACTTCTTATTTTCCACCATAAGGTTCTTTTCTCAATCCCTATCCTACAGGGCTAAGGGGCATGTGGCATTTAAGTGTTGGCTCTGTTTTGTCATATTTAAGATGGGGGAAGGGGAGCCTCACTGTCATATTTCAGTTCATATGACAGTTCATTCAGCCAGCCAAATGAGCAGATATAATTTTACTGCGGGGCATAGATGTGAAGTCCCGCTCACAAATGCACGCGAATGGACATAAACATGCAGGAGTCTTGTCCATGTGCCATTTGGATCATTTTTTTACAGTCAGTGAGGAGACTATTGGCATCCAGAGACCACTCACGCGCGCTTTTGATGCACCTAGTCGACGGTAAGCACTCTGGGGACTCTCACTGACAATAAGCTGTCTGTTTAAGCAGCACCTGTGCGATTGTGTAGATTGGGGCGTCGAACAAGGGCTCTGACACAGGGGGACATTTGTGTACAAAAAGTGGTTGGGGTGGCAGATAGCATCTCAAGTTTGCTACCTCTCGTCTCTCTCTGGGCCCCCGGTAGAATGGGCGTCAGAGCGCAGCATTAATGCTCTCGAGGGGCAAGCTGGGATTTTTTTTTTTTTTTTTTCCTCTTTATTATTCAAATAAATAGACTCCTGTTCTCTGGGGCAGCTCTGCCTGCTCTGAGCTGCTGTGATGATGAAAGTGTCTTGTGTTTGGCTGGGTGAGTGGAGGAGGACTTCCACAGGTCAAGGTTGGTGGTCCCATTGAGGCTTGAAGGAGACTGCATCAGAGGAACCTACAGATAGGATGCAGAGTGAAATCATCTCCAGAGATGACCTGAAATAGATCCCTTTTGAAGAATATAGATGAGTCATTCTTGTACATGCTGTTGCAGCTTCTCCTTTGGTGTGCCCCACGTTTGGAGGCCTTGGTCGTCGACGCGGACGTTGCGGGTTCGACTCCCGGTCCCGGCGACCTTTCCCGCATGTCTTCCCCGCTCTCCTCGCCCTCTTTCCTGTCTGCCTACTGTCGCAAAAAAAATAAAAAAAATACGAGCCACTAGTGCCGCAAAAACTCTTCAGAGAAAAAAGTGGAAAAAAAAAAAGATAAATAAAAGCAAGCAAAGCTCAGGATTTTCTTTTGAATTTTGCTACAGTTAACGTCAACTGGAAATTGCCAGTGCTGTAAACAGCAATCCTCCACTGTGGAGAGAGAATTGCAGATCCGAACGAGACAGAGTTCATGATAGTTCAATATTCGGAAGTATGAAGTCATCTTTCACAACTTCTCCTTCTGTTTGCTGATTGGTGGAATCCACTTCAATGGAATCAATGGAATACTGAAAGGAGATGAGAATTGCATATGAAGGAAATGGCCACCGTAGCAGAGCATAAATTAAAAAAAATTTTTATTTGAGTCCAGGGAGCCATTTAAAAACAAAAAAGGAAAAAATTTCTTTTGCAAAATTTGTCTTAATAACTGTGACTCTGGGTTCTGTCTGGTCAGATTTGAACCAGCTTGTTTACGCAGCCCAAGTATCATGTAACACAGATTAATTAAAGCTTTAATATGTTTGTTAAAACAGAAAGGTGTGATGACAACCTACAATTGAGGGCATAAAAAACCTATTATACGTAATGGTCAAAGCTGATTTCCTAGTTTTCCCCAAAATATAAGGAAGCAACTCCTCTCAGCAACTGGATATATTTGTGCTCTGCCTGCAAAATGTAACTAATACAGCGTGCTCATAAATTATAACAGGATCAGATTTGGATAAGGGCGGGCAGAAGATGAAAACTAAATGTGCCACATTAGCAATGCATGTTTCTGTGTGTGTATTTGTTTTTGTCTCAGCGTGAGTGGGCGGGTGTCACCAAGCATTTTTGTCAGAAATCTGACCTTTTTCGCCATACATAATTAAGGAGGGACTTTTTGTTTATTTTCTTTAGCAGCTTGCGAGTCAAAGCCAGTATAATTAGATCACCAATTACCATTTAATTAATTTCAGTTTGAAGTCTCATTTTGTCTGGAAACTGGAGTGAGCCCAAATGGTAAGGCAAACAAAGGCAAGGCTATTACCAGCCTGTCGGGCCTATTGTTGGAGCTCTCTGTGTTTATGGCCAGGGAATATGGATGAAACATGAAACAAAGCCCGCTAATCCACAGGAAGAGAAGTCAACATGACAGCCTCCTTCTATTGATAGCATTGTGTCAGAAACACACAAACCCAAGAGTAATTTATTTTCTTCATATTTTTTTCTCCCCAGAATAATATGTTGTCTGCTGCCATTTGCCTGCATGTGTGCAGAGCTGCCAAAATCCCAAATTATTTGAGCAGACTCTTGCCAAAAAAAAGGCAACGTTCGATCTGCGGAATGTAAATAAACATCTTGAGGGTTTTGACATGAAAAGGTGGGGGCAGGAGGGAATTCACAGAACACAGTTGTCGCTAATTTTGGAGACAGGAGGAAATAAAATCAGATAAATACTTTTAAGAACAAAGATGTCGCAATTTGTCTAAATCCTGGGAGGCCAGTGTTAATGTCGTGTCATCGAAAAAGATTCTGGTTCTGGTTAGGGATTAGCAATGTAAAGTGTGAAGCAGGGGCGGATCTAATGGGGTTGTCAGAGGGTGGCAGTTGCCACCCCAACTGAGAGCCTAACCACCCCTGTTGCCACCCCAGCTGGCAACTATGAATTCAAGAAATAGTTATGGCAAATCAGACATTAAGTGCATGAATCTCTTTTTTTCTGACAACATTGACTGCAATGCAATTTAACCTGACACCTACTGCTAAGTAGCGGCAAGAAGCTGCAACGACAGAAGGCGAGGCAGCAGCATTGATATATATGGATGGATATATATTACTGGATTAGACATTCCATGACTTATTGTGTGCCACACATGCACCATTGTTGTCCATTGAGTCGGGAATATTGCTGGTCCGGGAAATACCACAATCATGGAAAGAATCTGAAAAAAAGGACTCAATGTTTAGCGGTTAATTCAACCTTATGACAGCCATAGATAACAAGGTTCAAGGGTTTCACATTTAACAGGTGAGAAAAAAGTTTTAGTTTAAAGAAAATATTGAAAAAGTAAGTAATGAGTCAGTTATGCCAACCTAACTGTTGCTAGCCTGCTATTGACTTTGGCAACCGTAACATGTGCTGCGCAGTTCGGTGTATTTTGGTTCCATTAGTACTAAAATAAGACAACCCACACACCAAGTCATCAGTAGAGCAGGTGTTTAAATCAGCTAATCAACCACTGCTGTGCTCAGGTGAAAAATGTATTAATAATCACAATATAGACATCAAGCCTGACAACATAATGTAATGGATTTGATGTTCTGTTTTGGTGTTTTTACAAACTTTTTTTGTGTGGGAAAGGTTTGTTTTTGGTGTTGATTCCTCTTCAGAGGCTTGAATCTAATCTCTGCTCTACCTGCTCGTTGAGTTGTCTGTCGGTTGCCATGGCAATGGATCAGCATGTAGGGTAATGCCAACAGAGCTAGAAACAGCAGAATAGAAGTGTTTTTGTCTAGCTTTGTTCTTCACCTGTTTATCAACTTTATTGCAGCTTTATTGTGGCGCACTGCAGCCGTTGCAATTCCTAAAAGTTAGACAAGTGACAAAAACCAAACTAATTCCCTTCTTTGTTTGTAAATCATGCCGATATTTATAACAGTCATCAAACTACGGCTCCTACAGCATATTTAAAATAAAACCATTGACCAAGATAAGAGAAATTTTCCCCTTCTTGCATCTTGACATAATTAACAGAAACCAAACTGTTTATAGATTTGTATCACAGAGAATTTATGTATCAAACATCAGTTTTCTCAGCTTGATTTTAAGTCGCATTTAATAGATACTGTATATCTGATAATAAAAGATGGTGCTACTAATATTTTTGTGATAGATTTCTACTCGTCCTGCATTGGGATAGAATGGTTTTCTGGGCATAACTCAATGCATCACATAGTGACTAATAGGCGCTGTCCAATCCAGTAATGCATATCAATTAGCAGCAGAATATATACTGTATATATATATATATATATATATACATATATATATATATTCAAGAAAATGCAGAGTGTGTGCAAAGCAGTAATCACAGCAAAAGGTTGCTACTTTCAAGAAACTAGAATATAAGGGGTATTTTCAGTTGTTTTACACTTTTTTGTTTAGTGCATATTTCCACATGTGTTATTCATAGTTTTGATGCCTTCAGTGTGAATCTACAATGTCAATAGTCATGAAAATACAGGAATATCATTGAATTAAAAGGTGTGTCCAAACTTTTGGTCTGTACTGTATATACTGATAAAAATCACTAATCAATTTATAAAAACAACCACTACGTTACTAAATATATGTGCCTATGGCAGAGATTGTGTTCTTACGTGTTTTATGTGATTCTAACTGCAGTGATTCCAGCTTTTCAAGAGTCCTTTAGCTGAAGATGGAGAACTATTGTACCTGGGACTGAGGATGTTTTGGGACTATTTTACTGTACAGTTTTTAACAAAAGAGAACATTACTTTTTATTCCTTTGGTGCTCCCGGTGGGAATAAAATTGTTTTTATTTATACCCTTACTGGTCTCTGTCTCCCTGGGTTCTGACTCATTGGTTCCCCCTTGTTGTCATTGAACTTGTTGGCGTGACACTAGGTCATATTAGCCTGGTGCCTAGAATGAAAACACATGAAAATTTATGTGATTAATCAAAATTAACATGTTGTTGTTTACATCTGGAAATTTTGCATATGCGCACAACGCTGGAGGGCTAAAAGAATATTCCTTATCTATGCCATCAAGAGCTAAAGTACCGTGGTAGAACAATTTTGTCACCAAAATGGGTATTATTGCAGGTGTATGTATTATTAATTTAGTACAGTGCAACACAACGAAGGGAAAAATAACACAGAAAAATTAAAGAAGAATTCAAAACCACCCTTATTCTTTTTTTCTGGCTCTCGCTGCGCACATACCCGTTGCCAATGTAAATGCCACTATGTATCTGGTTTCATAGACAAACACTCAAACATTTCTGACACAAAGCACACAACATTCAGCCCCGTTACAGTATTATGTTTTATGGTTTGATGTTTATTTTGTGATTATTAAAAAGTGATTGCAGTGGTAAATTAGCTGCTATTAGGTAATTTAATACTGCGGTGGTTTATTATCTAAACACCTGCTCTATTGATGGTCAAAGTTGGTGTGAGGGTCGCATTTTTTTATACTGTAACTGAAATTCCACAGCAGTGTTTGTCAACATAAACATAGACACCCCATGGACCATTTTCTTGATGAGCTTCAAGAGGTAGTCACCTGAAATGGTTTTCACTTCATAGGTGTGCCCTGTCAGGTTAATAAGTGGGATTTCTTGCCCTATAAATAGTCATGAAAATAAAGACTATTTATTTTCACCTTCATTGAATTAGAAGGTGTGTCCAAACTTTTGGTCTGTACTGTGTATATATATATATATATATATATATATATCAGTATATATATATATCAGGTGAGGCTCTGCCTCATCTGCCTCATCATGGAAAAATAATATATAATGATAAAATAATTTATATTGCTATTTTCACCCCGTGGTTTGTACTATAAAGTACCTATTTTTCATTTAGCTTAACCAATTCTGATTATTTTTTCTTCATAATCATTGAATTTTCGCATTTTTCCATTCAAATGCTCGGAAACGCAGCAGGTGAAGCAGCAGCGAGCTGAGCCTGGGATTGCGCAATCTCTCGCTAACTGCGCTGGCTGCCATTCTATGAGAGCATGCTCCTCCTGTCTGTACACCGCCAATAAAATGGTTAAAAAACATTTAATATATGAACTGATTTTCCATAATTTAGCTTATGTATACACAGTGTTTTTTGTCACTAACTGTGTGTAACTGTGTTTCGTGTGCGGAGAAACGATCATAAACGGCAGAGAACAGATTCGAGGTGATGCAGGCGGTTCTCTTGCCTCATAGCAGCGGGTGCTCGTGATCCAGATATTGTGAATCCACAACTGCAGAGTAAGAGACAGTAACAGCGAGCTAGCCATACAGTAAGTCAAGTGCAGCGATATATTTATAGTTTTCTCCTCTTACCACAGCAACCACTTACTAATAATCGCAAAATAAACATTAAGCCTAAAACCATACTACTGCAACAGACTGAATGTTCACTTCTTTGTGTGAGAAATATCTGAGTGTTTTTTTATGTGGCGTTGTTGTCAGTTGATATAGCAACGAGTCTACGCGTAGCTGTGCTGATACAGAGATACAGAGAAAGACATGGTTTTGAGTTGTGCTTTAACGGTTTTTCCCTTTGCTGTGGAGCACAGCACGAAATTAATAATATCTACGTCCACGTGTGATTGAGTTAACAGAATTATTCTACTGCGGCAGCGCAGCTATGGGTGATATGTAAAAGAATAGTCTTTCTGCCCTCCAGCATTGTCAGCATGCGAGGAATTTTTTCATGTAAACAATAACATGCAGGGGGTCTATATTTGTAAATATTATTATGATTAAGTAAGTGCCTCACCAGCTATGAACCTCACCGCAGGTCACTGATCTATCGATCGATGGATAGATAGATATACAGTAGATATGTTTGTAGATCTGCCACCGGTGTAAAGAATTTGTTCTAATAAAGATTAACATTGATTGATGACATTTGGAGCCCCCATTAAACACCCATTAATCCAGACGGTACGTATAAAGGTGTGTTTCCATCCGAAGGATCCTGGTCAACATAGGCATCAAAGAAACAGGGGACAGTTTAGCCCCAGATCTATTTCTGTCCTTTCGTTTGTGTATGTCGCCTAGCAACTGAGTGTTCTAAACTGATCAAATTGGAGCTGGTAATCTTGCTGATTTTAAAAAAATATTATTGCATATTTAAGCCTTTTTAATTGATTAAATTAATGAAAAACATGCCTACGGCAAATAATAAAAGCCTAGCAACACAACTGCTTTACGTAGTGTGGCGCAATCATGCTTCAAATGCGGCCTTCAAAAGATGTAATCCCCTAAATTTGGATGGTGACTATTACGAGTTCGAGACTCGTCATTTATGTTTGAAACCCTGTTGGTACCTCAGGAAGGGTTTAGACTCGTACTTTGAAGTTAGAAAGGAAGTAGTTTCTGCCTTGTTACTTTGGATCAACACAATTTGATCCCATTGCTCGTCGAGCTGCCCAACAGCAGTGAAGAAGTGCCCACCAGTTCATCTGGGGTTCTCCACAGAATAAAGAAAAAACAGTGGACATACAGACGAGATATGAAACCTTCCAAAAATGAACCGTTATCTGATAGTGACTCTAAAGTTTGTATCTGCTTTAGAGCAGATTCTACATTGATTCACTGTTTCACAAGTTTATTAAGATAAGTCAGAAATGGATTGAATTATTGTTCACTGGTTGTAGAATTTTAAAAAATTGTCAAGGCCGAGTAAACAAAATAATCAGAACTCTTCATTTCCCCCAAAATATTGCTAATCCTTGTCTTATCTCATTCTTGTCAAAGCTATATCATCTCTTCTTGTGACACATCTTTACCCACTAGTGTCAGGTATCAAAAATTGTTTTCTTTTCACCCTGATTATGTGTAAAAATCCAACTTCCAATCCCTTACAATCAACATGTCAGATTCTTGAAGCCTGCTTTCTTTTCATTTCACATTCATTATTTTCTCCTTTTTCCTCTCTCTGTCTTAAATCATGTTTAATTTGGAAACTGGCCTCCTTAAGCAAATTAACAATTAGAACAATTTTGCAAGAATATGTATATGTGTCATTAGTTTTCCTGCCAATTAATAGCTGGAGCATGGGGTCAGGCAAGAATTTTCCACTTGACTGCTCCAATACAGAGGCTTAGCTCTCAGAGCTGCTGCTGCGGCTATCAGAAGGAGAAGGGGAAAAAAGAAAAACATGTTGTACCTTTGGAGCACTTGTCATAATTAGTTTACCTTCTAGCCATTATTTCTTAAATCCCTCTTTCGCCTTGGCTGACCTGACCCATCCCTGCTCTGCGCTGCAACCAAAGACTCTCTTCAAAGTACTGCCTCTGAAGACACTATAGGTTCTTCTTAACAATGGCCATCATGGACCTAATGATGGAGGACGCTAAGGCCCAGTAGTTAATCATCACATCACCTCTGTAAGCACCTCCTAATTAGAGTCCTCACAATACAATTTCAGCTTGTAATTAGCCCAGATTGGCTTCTTCCTCTGGTGTTCTTATTAAGCAGTAGGAGAGAATCAGGATGAGTTGTTAAAGGGGCGGTATTATGTAAAATTGACTTTTATTGAGTTTTATGTCATGCTATGTTATTTCCTCATCAAAGACACACCTGCAAGGTTACCTTAATTCTTTCATGCATGTTTGAAAAATCCTTTAATCTCCAAGGCAACCATATAGTTGTGCAAAATGCCTGTGTGGACTTAGCATCACCTTCTAGGACGAAGCTCCTCTTCAGGGCTGCAGTTTCGAAGCCTCAGAGCTTCAGCTTTGCAGAGCATCCCTCCCCTGCGCTCCTCCACTCAGCTCCATTAGACTAACCAGCAACAATTAGCAAAAATCTCAGCAGATTTTTGCTAATTCAGCAGATGTAGCATTATGCAAGCTACATCTCAGTGCAATGCTGGTCCAAACATTGTTAAAGAGTTAATAGAGGAGCCATGTTGTGCTGACTTCCTGAAGGTGGAGCATCAGAAAGAGAAAGAGACAGAGGCCCAATTTCAAGACGTTAAATTACAAAGTCAAATTTAAGCCATATTTGATATATATAGCATATTTATAGCAACTCAAGGAAACATAGTTACTGTGCTATAAAATGGCATTATGTGGTTGGAAAACACGACTCCCTCTTTAAAGCTTTATCAGAATATTTTGTGATACTGCTTTGAAAATGGTAAAAGTGACGATAAGAACAATTTTTTATCAGTCTCACAAATAAAGTGATTATTGTTATTAGACAATAACAATAATGCACAGTAACTGCATTAAATCATATCTTTACAGTTATTGATAGAATACTCTCATTAAACAAACAGTGGATAGTAAAACAAGCGATGCAGACATTTCAGACAATTTTGGGGGATTTCAAATATTTGGAAATGAGGTGAAGGCAGTGGCGAGAGAAAGAAATTTATCACATTAAATGATAAACAATACGATAAAGGCCCGCACCTAAATCAAATTCAATTGAACAATGCTGCTGAAAGGTCAATAATGGTGTTTTAATCTCAAAGGTCTCTGCTTTGTCTGGTTTTCCTTTCCTCAGCTCAACCTCGTGTCCAACGTCACATTGTCCAAGTCAGCACCCGAGGCCTCTCCACCTCTGAGCCTCCCGCAGACCCCCACCACGCCCACAGCGCCCCTCACGCCCCTCTCCCAGACTCACTCCGTCATCACAGCCAACAGCCTCCACAGTGTGGGGCCGATGCGACGACGCTACTCAGAAAAGTACAACATGCCCATCTCCCCAGGTGTGGCGGATTTTTGCAAAACAAAGTATTGTTTGCTTTTGCTTTTTTACATTTGTCAAGTCACAACTTCAAACTTTAATGTTTTTGTTGGGTTTTATGTGAGAAACCAAGAAAAGTTAGCATCAGATTTTGAGGTAAAAGGAAAAGGTTAAAAATTTATATAGGGTTAGCTTTAAGGTAGGGTATATAGGGTTTTTTTAACAGGTGAAAATCTCAAAAGTGTGATTCATTTATATTAAGCTTCCTTTACCTTGATGTCCCTCAACAACATCTAGTGCAACTAACTACCATTACAAGTCACCTAATTAGTAAATCTACTTGTGTTAAATTGAGCTAAATAATGGGACAATTAAAGTACATTTATCTAATTCAACCATATTCCGAATGTTCCCATTTATATGTGGTGGAAAGCTAGTCAATGGGGAAAATGGATGGAAATAAATACAGAGTAATACTGAAGAAAAGTGTTACAGCCTGCTGAATACTGCAGACTGAGGTGCAGGTTAACCTCTGACTGAACATACAGCCAGAGAATGTCAAATGGTTTAGATCAAAGCACATACACCTGTTAGAAAAGCCCTAGCCAAAGTAGCGGCAAGTAATATGGACTTATAATTTTATTGCAATATCTTGTGGTACTATTAAGATTCTGTTATTAACTTATAAAGTTTTAAATGGATTAGCTCCCCTTATCTTCAGGACCTTTTAAGATTTCAGTCTGTGTCCAGAACCCTACGTTCAAATAATCAGCTTCAGTTCCTTGGACCCGACTTAAGAGGAAAAGAGATTGGGCTTTTTCTGTTGTTGGTCCTACTTTATGGAACAATCTACCTTTCTAAATTAGATCTGCCCACAGCCTGGATCATTTTAAATCGCTTCTTAAAACTCATTTTTATTCTTTGACATTTATTTAAAGTAGTGTTTTAATAACTCTGTTTTTATTAATTTGTGTTACTGTCGTTCTTGTACAGCACTTTGGTGCAGTTTTATACCTGCTTTTAAAGTGCTATATAAATAAATTTGACATTGACAAATTTGACATATTGTGTCACGATGAAGATTAAGTAAATGTGTGGCAAATATTGTTCTTGAAAAACATGAATAGGCTATAGGCTTCTTCAGAACGTCACTTGCTTAGAAAGGTGTTATCTATGTCAATAATCATATTTCTGGTCATATATTAATTTATGCTTTCTTGGAACAGCAGAAAAACTAGCAAAAATAACATCTCTGATCATACTGTCAGTGTTTATTATTAATCATCAATATTTAATTAATTTATAATAAGCGATGACATTTCATTGCCAATTTCACTTATGTTTTTTGTGTGCAATGACAGTAAAATAAGCCTAAGTCTAATTGAAATTTATTATGACAAACTGTCAAAATCCTTGTAAGAATTTTTTTATAAGTGATAAATGGTAAATACTCACTCTAATGTCAACGTCCAAAACTAAAAATTTGATGTGCAGCTGTGATTGCAGCAATAAATAATTGTACAAAGCATTAAAATTCACTTCTCATATAAAGATTTTAAAAGCCATTTATTGGTTTCCTTCCACCTCATAACTAGGAACTTTTTCATGTGACTGAAAACATGACATTAACGCCAAATAACGCACCAAAACATCAAAAGTTCAGAGGCAATAATATACATAAAATTACCTTGTTCTCTTGTGTATTTCACAATGTTTTGATCTTGTTTAATGTGTACAGATATCAGTCAGAACAAGGAGTTTTACATGAATGCAGATGTTAGGCCACCATTCACCTATGCCTCACTAATAAGACAGGTAAGTAGTCCACTTGTTTCTTTCTTAAATAACTGAAATTGTTTACACCCTACATTAGCTCAGTGTAGGGTTAGGCTACATTAGCCTGACTCTAACCCTCAGTACCCCACCCTTTTTTCTCATATTTGAGCACAGTTTAGCCATAACAGAGATATCTGATGACTTACTTTGATTAGGACATTTTAGCCAGGGCAATTGCCACCAAATGCATTTTATGCAACTTGCTTTAAGATGCCAGTCAATTATCGCCCAACCAAGTAATCTGGGATCTCAGGAATTAATCTGAGCCGTCCATAATTGCTGTCCTGTAATCTGCCTAAGAAATGGTTTTTGCTCGCCCCTTCATTTGCACCCACAAAAGGAAAATGGCAGATTTGTATTCAAAGACTTTTGAAATTAAAAGTTCCTCACACTCCCAATCTGTGTTGTTTGTTTTTCCTCAAAAGGGCAACTCGTACGTGCATTGCTCAACTTTTCTCAAAGTTCTTAATGTTTTTTTAGGTTTGTGGGGTTTTTTTTGGTGAAGCAGGCATAAAACATAAAATGTTTGTCTCTTTTGCTTGCTCCTCATCCAGGCAATCCTTGAATCTCCGGAAAAGCAGCTAACTCTAAACGAAATCTACAACTGGTTCACGCGAATGTTTGCATATTTTAGGCGCAACGCAGCAACATGGAAGGTAAAGCATTTATGTCTTTAATCTTTTTTTGAATGTGAACCAATGAAGGCTAAAGAAAAAGAGTTTACTCAGATTCTAACAGTGCACCACCTATTCCGTCCAGGGGAACCACCCTTTGTACAAATACAAAATCAAATAGAAAAACAACCAGCATGTAGGGAAAAAAAGGGGAAGAAAAAGAAACAGTCGTCTGGTAATGTGTTCCTGGATGTGCTGTCGGTGGGTGGCATTGGCCAAACATGACGCTTCACTGCCAACAAGCCTTGGCTGAGCCCCTTGCACTCTTCTTTAGAAGGTGGCGCTCCTCATTGGCCCCAAAAACTCACCGTACTGAGTAGAAAAACACTGATGAAACACTGAAATATCCCCCCGACCCCACAACCACCTGAGCCAAGACTGATCAGTCACAAGCAGCTTGAACCACACCTCAAACATAAATACATTCTGACACACACAGACCACCCCGCTCCGCCCGTGTCCTCCGTCAGCTCACAGTTGCTGACAGCACTTCCATAGGGGCGTGCTGGCGTTATAAACACTGGATTCTTTCCCCACTCTCCTGCTTCTGGAATAACAAAAGGATGATTTATGAACATCTCCTTTCATTATTTATTTCTGCTGAACCTTTAGGTAATGATTGCTCTTCCTGGCACAACGGTAAGGAAACCAAAATGACCCCAACGTGTTCTGGTCAGTAAGAATATTTTGCGTAACATGTTTGGGATTTTAGATCTAATTGCCGCCAGAATAGGCAGAAATATGGTGGCAGGATTATGCCTATTCCTGCCTATTCCCTGTTGTGCTGCGAAATAAGCAACGTATTTTGGAGACTTTGACCTGCCAGTTTCTCTATAAGGTAACAAGATATAAGAACATCATCCAAAACATATCTAATAACCAACCAGCTGGCCATGAACTGTTTTATTAAAAACATGAGGGTGACATCACACTGTGCGAGAGAAAGAGAGCGGTTCCCCATAAAAAACTTTTTTTTCTATTATTTCAAAACAAATTTTAAACTCGCTGAGCATCTTATGATAGTGATTTGCACAGTATGTGCAACTCTCCTGTACTTCACCCAAAACAAAACAGTTGCCGCGCAGTAACGTGGTTGTGGGACATTCGTTATTCGCCCACACCTTTCATACAATAGCACAGACCAACTGGGCCAGACCAGTTTTTAGCCATTTCACAATCTTTGTAGGCATTTTGTGAAGAATTTTACAAATGTATGTAATTCCTCACAATGTCTGAAAAGCATTCCTCTGGATACAAAAACCAGATGATGGAATTGGATTAGTTGAAGCGAAATATGTTGTCAGAGCATATGGCTGCATAAAATACAGTAACAAACTTCAGGGTTTCCCCCATAAAACTTGCTAAGCCCAGTGGTCGGGGCGCCGAGGTGTTCCACCAGCGCTACACTGTGTTTTTGTATTAAAAGATGTTAAGTAAGCAGGAAATGTAAAAATGTTACTTGGTGTTACTGGAAGACATCGCCAGTGAATTGCTGTCTAAACCCACAACCAGTCTTAAAAATAACAAATAAAAAAATACAATTAAATGAATATTAATTGTTTGCGCTTCTGTTTAATCCAAATTATGTCAGCGGCTCCATAAGGCTCCCAGGGCTTGAGGGCCCCATATATGCTAATATTTTAACACAGACCAGGGTTTCCTCCAGTGTATTATAAGCGTGGCGCCTCACCATGCTTTACTAGCCCCCTGCCAGGCTAAGCGTTGCTTGTTTTTGTTTTTAGGAAGATAATACTTTATTTAAATTTGCGTAATTTTATTTTATTTATTTATTTATTTTAATGTTTTTGCCAGATTGAAAGAGTCTCTGTTGCTCTGAGCGTTTCACTGGCGGAACAGATTTGTTCCTAAAAGTTATGTTTATAGAAGATAGGTTTATAATTGATGCATTTAAAGCTGGACCAATCACCCGTGTCGCTTGTGCTGCAGCAGCTGAATGTCTGAAGTTTAACTCAAGTTAACGAACCAGGAAATATTTGATCTCCACGTGGCCGAATGCATTAACTCTGTCTGGCTGACTAAGTTGACAAAGCATTTGATAAGGTTTGATGCTTCGTGTAACCGGAAAAATAATAATAAAATAATATAAAACCAGCGTGATGCGTGACTATGAGGAGAGCGCGAAAGCTCCTCACCGGGCTGAACCTGCATGATGAGGTTAGCGCAGGTTCTTTAGTCACTAACACACCGGCCAACTGTACACATAAATAAACTTTACCATCACAAACAGAGCGTGTTGGGATGTAAATGCCCAACATAAGCCTTAGTTCACAAAGATTAGTCAAACTCACCGCTCGCTCAACGTGCACCACAGAAAGCGCGACTACAAGTTATTCCTGCAGTTCACAACCAGAGCTAACGCGGCGGGGTTTAAACTCCTACCTTGATGTGGAGTAGGCTACTCCAAAGAAACATAATTTCACAAAGGAGGTTGATGTAAATATCTGTACAGCCTGTGTCCAGTTTGAGTGAAAGGAGGCGCATGCGATCTGAGCTTAGTTAAACTTCAGAACACACACAACACAACGCATAGAGCTCTGCACAAATTAGTTCAACTTGGGCCAGTGATGCCTTCCTATAAACAAGATGCTGCAATTTTCATCAATTACAGCTCATCTCAATACATAAGATGAAGTAGGGAGAGCCTTTAGTCAAGAGCCAAGTTCTGCTAGAGGCTTCTAATGTTCTATCAATTTTTATTATCTTTGGTGTAGTAAGTTGTGGAAAGACTGGCAGTGCTTATATATGTGCGTTTAAGGATCAAGGAAAGATCGGCCAAGCTGATCTTTTCTTGGCTGATCAGTTGGTTTGCTGATTTGAGCAAACCTGGTTTGAAATTAGCTGGTTTGAGCGACCAGCTAATTTCTCACTGCTAATAAGAACTTTAAGGACCACCCTCTACAAGTTTTTGTTTTGTATCTTTATTTTTCTGATATATGTTTGATCAGTTTTCTGTCAAAATGTTTTAATATACTGTTGTATCCCTGTTGTTCTCTTTTTGTTTTCTTTACATCAACCGCAGAATGCAGTCCGGCATAATCTTAGTCTTCACAAGTGTTTTGTGCGAGTAGAAAACGTTAAAGGGGCAGTGTGGACAGTCGACGAAATAGAGTTCCAAAAGAGACGGCCTCAAAAAATCAGCGGGTATGTTTGGCCTTTTTGACTTGTCTCGTCAGATGACTGACAGAATTGGGGGGGAGCTACCGCCGGCCCGCTGCTGCTCAATTTTATAGTTTGTTTGCCATAATGTGCAAAGTCCCTGCTTACTTTGGCGTGCCCACCCTCTCACCTCACCTCATCCTTGCCACTTATGCTTTTGGAAGCCCTTTTGGTGATGCCTCATGACTCAAAATGGCTCATTTTCATTGTGATCCTTTTCCCTTCCTCCTTGTGTCTGTTTGTGTGTTTGTCTTTCATCTCTGCCGCCCTGCATCTGCATCTGGCTGCATCGCTCGCCCTTTCCCCCTTCTCCCACCACCACCTTCACCCACTTTCCTTCAACTCCATGCTGGCTTGCTTTCCCAGGGTGCCATTCGCACCAACCTTTCCCTGCATAAGTGTTTTGTGCGAGTAGAGGATGAGTTTGGGTCCTTTTGGACCGTTGACGACAAGGAGTTTAAAAGCGGCCGACACGTTCAGCACGGCCGCCCTCGGAAATGCGCCCCCGATGAGAACTTTGAGGAGCTGCTTGTACAGTAAGCACCCCCCACCCTGGTGCCTTCCCACCCTGCATGCTTTCCTCCCTCTTTCTCAATATTGCTATCATGCTTTTTGTGTTGAGCTCATCAGCCATCGTGCTTTCACAAGCCCTCATCTTCCTTCCCATGAAAAGCTAAACTTTGAAAAGCGGTAGTGTGGCATTGTAAAGTGATTGAACATTTCAGAACTATAGCCTTGATATCCACATTACTACATCAGTAAATGTGTTTAGTTTAAAGTGCATTGATTTCTCTTTATGAAACAAGATCCTGTATGCTAGGTGAGACATGAGTCTGCGGGTCATAACTTAATTTTTCTTTGTTCACAGAAGTCCGGCCCTAGTGAAGAACATTCAGACCAGCCTGGGCTACGGTCCAACTCTCTCTGCTGCCTTCCAGGTAAAAATAATAAGTGACTTCATCTCATGCTGCTTCAAAACTTCAAAAATGGAGAGAAAGAAGTCTTCCTCTGTCTTGTCCACACAAGCTTTGTGTTTTAGGTTTCCAAGAGTGACGAGCAGCTGTGAAATCGTTGACAACCATCTTCCATTTCACATTTTACGCTTTTTTCTTTTGTTGTGTTTTTTTCTTTATCTCCAGGCTTCAATGGCAGA
The DNA here is from genome assembly GCF_001444195.1 of Xiphophorus couchianus. Taxonomy (NCBI): domain Eukaryota; kingdom Metazoa; phylum Chordata; class Actinopteri; order Cyprinodontiformes; family Poeciliidae; genus Xiphophorus; species Xiphophorus couchianus. The sequence continues at coordinate 22,151,520 of NC_040234.1, read as the reverse complement.
AAACAACATACCTCTATACACTACTGCTTCCATTGGAAGTCCCACACTCAACTCCCTGGCCAACGCCATCCGCGAGGAGATGAATGGAGCGATGGACCATGAAAACAGCAACGGGAGTGACAGCAGCCCAGGACGCTCGCCCCTGTCAGCTATGTGAGTGACATGCACTTTTTTTGTTTTTTTTTTTACTAGCAGAACAAATCCAGGTGTGACGAAAGAAAAAATGAAATCTAGCTGCATTGAAAAAGTCTTTAATGTTTTTCACATTTAGTTACAACATCTGATAGTGTTTTTTTTATTCGGGTTATATATGGGAAAAATACTGAAAAGTTTAGCATTTTTCTTCAGCCCTCTTTACACTGGTATCCACAAGTAAAGTCCAGTGCAATACGTCATCCAAAAATGGAAAGACTGCAACACAAATTCAGACTAGGTTTAGATATGGCTTAAAAATAAAATCTCTGCCTTTTTTTCATACTAATTATACTTTTTGAAAAATATTTTCAAAAAATGGCTTTCATTTTAATCATCCCTTCTATGAGTTATACAATTTAGAATTAGTGTCAGCCTATGAACATTTTTGTTAAATTACTAGAATATAATCATCCAGTAGTGCTTCTCAATCCTGCACTGCTTTTTCTCTGTATGTCACATAAAATCATAATAAAATACAATAAAGTTTGTATATGTAACATGGCAAAATGTGAAGTAGTCTGAGCGCATGTGAATATTTTTGGAAGGCACTGTAGGTAAAACACTTTTATTGTCCATGCAGAGTTCTCTAAATAATCCTGATCTGTGGCAATAGATCAGACAGAAAGCGCACCGTCTCCAGAGTGCCAATAAATTTAAGGGAGAGGATTTGTATTAGTGGTGTGTGTCGGGTCACGGCCAGCACTGTGGTGGCAGGCCTCCCAGCAGAAAAAGGAAACTCCACCTTTTCATAGCTAGAACAGCCAGGAAGAGAAGACAGGACGCCCCCACACCCTCTGTTATTCTAACAGCAAGTTATGAACTTTGCTTCGTGCGTCCCGCTTACTGTCAGAGACTCGACCACATCATCAGCCCAGTTTGTTCAAAAATTTACAAAATCTGAGAATGTACAGTGACGAAGCGGCCTGGCCTCCGACGCAGCACAGACGAACCTGAGCTGTGTTGCGTCCAGAAACACCTCTGAAAGAAAAAAAAACAAAACACAAAAGACAGCTTCCAAGATTGTCTTGTAGGAAAAGCTGCGGTGGGCCTGGAAACCACAGCTCCCCCATTTGCTTGTTGCATAGGAGTTACTGCTAAGTTGCTTCAAGCCTAAAATAACAACCCACACGCTGCATCGTTTCCAGATGTGGGGGTGGAGGGGCGGACCACCGATGAGCAGCACGGGTAGACTGAGGGATGAAATGTAAGAGCTCAGGGGGGGAAATTCTGCCTGAAAACAAAAAAAGAGATAGAGAAAGGTACAGTAATAAGCTCATGGCCAAATGGGGGAAAGTGCCATCCTTAATCACTGTGAACACAGCTCTGAGCATAGCTGTGAAACAGGAAAGGCAGAGACAGGATGGGTGTGCTGGCCTGAAGGCAGCCTGCTCTGCATCTGCCCCTCTGCTGCTATGCTATGTTTAGGCTGATACAGCCTTTAGAAGCTCACAACCTTTCTCTATGAAGAAATTAACTTTCTGTTATGGATTGGGATTGGGAAAAGAATGAAAAGAAATTAAAGTGCTTGCAAAGGAAAGTAATGTGGAAGGAAAATGATTTGCGTTTTTTATAAATAACATCTGATGCTGTCAGTTGTGATACAGCAAGGTTGGTTCTCATCTGCTCTGCACCAATAGGACCCAGAAACAAACTTGTTGAAGCAACATTCTGTTTATATACTTCAACAATTTGGAACAAACTAAAAATGACAAAAACACTCAGTTCCTTTAAATCAAGGCTAAAACCCCACCTGTTTAGAGGTTACTATATTATGCTTTTGCGGTGTAAGCCTTATTGCTGAAATGTTCTATACAATTCAATTCAAAACTATTTTATTGATCCCATAGAAGAATTAAATAATACAAAATAAACTTGACTCGACTTGACAAAGGTAATTTGGGCCAGTTTTTTGACCAACATTTGAAATGGTATGTGGGGTGGAAATTAGTTGAGAAAAGACACGGTGATGGCAGCGTCATGCTGTGGAAGGGTTTGTCTCTAGCAGAGACATAAAGGCTGGTCAGAGATGATACAAAGATGGTAGGAGCTAAATACAGGACACGTTTGAAACTTGGAAAGTTGTTAGTGAATGCATTGATTTAAAAGAACTTAGTGTTTTGGTAGTTTTGTAGTTTTCTTGAAGTTTGTTCCAGATTTGTGGAGCATGGAAACTGAATGCTGCTTCTCCATGTTTGGTTCCGGTTCTGGGGAATGCAGAGTATTAGGCACCATTTTGTGTTAGTTTCCAGCATGAAAGTTTGCAACTGAGTGACAAAGTATTGAAAAGGTTAAGGTGTACAAATAATTTCATATGACACAGTATGCTGTAAACAAGATCCAATAAACAGGGAAAATATTTCTCTTTATGTCTTTGACTCACTTTACTTTGAACAACTCCAGTTAATCTGCACCATGTGTTTTTGTTGTGTACCTGTGGGGCCGTTTCAAAGTGTTGCGGGTTCCACACTTCTAAACAACTGGATAAAAAAAAGAAACTATCCAGAGAAAGCTAATTATGAGTAAAGTGTAGACTCAGCACGCAGTTCAATAGAATAATAATAACAATTTCATGTCTGCCCCGCAGCTAACAGTCAGACCCGAGGCTACGGCACTTGTGGAGTTACTTTGATGTGAAAATGATAGAAAAGCTGACTTTACTTTTTGCCCTCCTTTTCATAATTTAACACTAAAATATGGCAGCTCATTTGCATATGAGTGCCTCCATCACAATAGTCGCAAATCAACACAAGGCATCCTGGTGTGAAAACAAACATTTTTAAAAATGAGAATCAAATATGGGCTTTTGTGAAGAGCGAGGTGCCAGTTGTCCCTTGTTGCTGTAGTAAATGAGCCCGGCACCTCATCCTGACACTGCTCAGCCTCCTCTGTTAGCATCTTGGCACCACAGGCCTCAAGCCAGTCCCCTGCAGCTGCTCTTTTTTTTTTTTTTTTCTTTCTCTCTCTGCCACCGCCAGGCCTCCTCTTCCCCCTGCGCTTTATTCCTGCTCTGTTTCTGTAATGAGAAATTTGGCAGATCTCATCTCTTCAGTGTCTCTTTTTCCTAGGCGACGACAACGATAAGGTAGAAGGAGGCGGTTCGTGCTTTTTGCCTTGTTTACAAGTGACAGCGTTATTATTCTCATAAAGGCTCTGTTTCTTATCACCATGTTGTGCGGCGTACTCGTGCGCCTTTTCTTTCCCCCTCATCCTGCCTTTATTGACACGCTGTTGAAAATATGCATTAATTCCAGAGTTTAAAGCATGTACGCCAGTGTCTGGTTGCTGTATTTTTGCTTGAAGTTGATTAATGATAGAAGTCTGGCTCGGGGTTGTCCTCCTGAGACCCGCCTTGTAGGTTGTGCATTTTAACGAACAGGAAGGAGGAGGTGGAAGGGGTAGGGCCAACACACAGTGTGCAGCTGATCCTCCACCACCAGGAGGCTGACAACGGCAGAGTCCATTCGCCACCCACTCTGCTCGCATCGCGTTGTTAATCCTCCTCATTTATCAATTCGTAAGTGAATACTCTGTTGTCGCTTGCCATGGAAGTGGAAAACAAAAAGCCTGCAGCTTTTTTTGCCGGGGATTGGAATACCTCAAAAGAAAGCTTGAAATTATCATCAGTTCCAGCAAACCTCCTCCCCAGTATCCTCCCACCTCTTTTCCACAAAAGCCACACATTTGTTTTTGTTCCCCTGCCTGTCTATATAGAGAATCAACACAGGTATCACTTTGACCTGGTGTCAGCATTATAAATATTCCCGCTTTCAAAAGCGTACACTTGTCGGGACTTAAATTTCTATTTTTTTTCATGGTGATTTTAGAATATTCTGGGCTTTTAATTTCAAACTATTATTCTTTAAGCACAATACTGGAATTGGCCTTTAGTTTCCAGAGTTTAGAACAGGAAATTTTCTAAGTGTAATTTTGGGAGATCAGCCAATACTTGCGTGAGAAACCGATCTACCTCCCCAAAGATCTGAAAATCTGCTACTTTCTGCCCCCAACCACCAGCTCATATCTGGTGTGAAGTCACTCCTCCAGTTACTTTCTCACTACATTTAGACTTTTTACACCAAAAAATAGATATTGGCATATAGGCAAAAACCATATTGAGCAGTTCAGGCTTTATAAAGATAGACAATCGGACAGAAAACTGCAAGCGGTGCACCCCTAGCCATTTCACAGGTTTTTTGGACAGGCTGCATTGAAATGAAATTCCGTTGTGCTTTTGCACAATGACAATGAAGGCATTCTGATTATTATCCCCTGGGCTAAAATACATTTGGAATCATATATTTACATAGTCTATAAAAAGACAAAACACTTCTTTGACATTAAATCAGGCTAACCTTTTTCCTGTTTTATGGGAAAAGAAATAATTACCAGAATTATTTCTATTTGTTAAATGCCAAAAATAACCCATGCCTCTTACCTGAATGCATTCACTTTTTTATTTTTATTTGGTAAATGCCTGAGTGGCCTTTCAGCCTAACACGTACGGTTCTCAGTCCACCTAATATTGAGAATCTCTAGCAAAGATGCTGCAGTCAGCATCTTCACAAAGTATTTTGCTTTTCTGTGACACGAAGAACCCATCTCTTTCATTAAAGGTCAAATAAAGGTTGTAAAATACTAGACTACATGCAGATTTTTTAGTTTGTGAACATGGCTACATAAAAATACAAAAGTGGCTGTTATATTCATTGTTTCCATTGGATTAGTGAAGTTCTTTATGCTAATTTCTGGTCCGGCATATTCCATATAGCATTTCTCACTGGGCCTCCCAATGAGGTGTCATACTAATGCACCGACAAATGTGATGTACTAGTATTTCTCGTGATTGTCAAAAGCAGTGATGTTTTTTGTCACCCAGTCAATGGACTGTGTTGTGTGACATAAGTTGCTCCATTTTAACCGAATCGTACCATTGTGGAATGGTACCCGTACCAGCCCAGGAACGGCACAGTACGGGTCAGTTTCATTTCCACTTTTACAATGGAAGTAGACAAAATAGCATAACAAAGCGTCTGTGGAAAAGAAGGCATTAGTGTTTGGTTAGGTGTTAAATGTAAGTCTAGTTCAATCTGAATTTAAAGTTTTCTAGTGTTCCCAAATTAAATCAAATGGCCCTCATAAAATCAGTTAAAATACTGATGGGTAAAATGTGACATGGTAAATCAAAGATAAGTTGTTATTTCAACAAGAAATCAATGTTAAATTTTTGTCCTTTTACAAAGCAAAAGTGTTTCTTACTTACATTGGAAATGTTTCTAACAAATTCTAAACTCAATATGGCATAATAACCATTAGACTGTGTGTCAGACACTAACCACTTTCACTACTCTCCTCCTACCTCTCCGGTAGGCATCACATCAGCGTTAAGGAGGAACCACTGGACCCTGAAGACCACGACGGACCCCTCTCCCTGGTCACAAACGCCAATCACAGTCCGGACTTCGACCACCACAGAGATTACGATGATGACGTGGGCCATAATGACATGCTGTAAGGCCAGGGACGGGTGCGGACCTTCTGGAAGACGGAAATGCTGGACTTCAGTCTCTCAAGTGTCTCTCCAAGCAGACTGACGTTTTAGTGCCATTACAAAACATAGCAAGAAAGTAAAAATGTGGGAAAAATGGAGGGGGGTGTCTTTTGAGTTCAGATTGCTTTCTACCTTTTGACTTCAGTAACCTCTTAAAAAGTGAAGACAAATGTTGTGGATGGATCAGCTTGGTACCGGGGAGGGGGCGGGGACGAAAGTGTTTGAGGTCAAACCCTCGCTGGGCAGCCATGACGGACTGCACTCAGCGGACTGCGAGAGGGTCTCTGTACTCCCCTCCTCCCACCACCACACTCTGCCACCCTACTCTCAGAAACACATGTGACCATAAACTGGAGAGAGAGGGATAAAGACAAGACATTTATTTACACGGTGTAGGGGCGTGTGTGTGTGTGGGCGTGCACCCACACGTGCGTGTGTGTGTGTATGTGTGAAGGAGAGCGAATGAGTTCATTGTCACTACCTTCATCATGTTTAATTCCATCAAAAATGGGAGGGACCTTTTTCTTTCTTTGGGAGGTGGGAGGGTCCTTTGTTGGTTTTAAGAGGAAGGGTTCTAAAATGTCAATTTATTCAATGCTGTTTCACATATTGCATCTTTATTTGTGATTATTTTTTGAAACTGATCAGACCTCATGCCCGTGCTGTGGAGATTCTGTGCGGTCGCCACTTGATGATGAATGTTTTTAATTTCCTCTCATGCTGTTCTTTAAAAAAAGAAAAAATCTACACACATTAAGCAGAATGGTAGATACCAAGTAGTATTTTTCTGTCATTTATTCCAGTTTCTTTCCAAACAACATAAAAAAAGAAAAGAACAGAAGAAGAAAAGCTGCCCTCCTCTGCGTCTCTGTCCCTCCTGCTTGTGAAGTCCATCAGCAATGCACTACTCGTAATGAAGGCTCTCTCCATGCTTCAATGAAGTTTAATTTAAGATGCGAATGAATGACAGAGAAATCATGCAGGTTATGATTTATCCTTTTGAAATTATTCTTTAAAACTGCCCCTCATAGCACATTGTGCTGAGCTGCAACACAATTTTTGATCACTTACAAGGTGTCTTTTTTTCTTTTTCTCTTCTTTTTAAGCCAAATGAAAATGATGAAAATGTCAGGTGTGCACTGGCAAAGATAATGATATAGACCAACTAATTGTGATTTCTGAACACAGCCGCTGTTGTTAATCAAATGCGTCTGCTTCCCCCTGTGCAAGTGTTTCACGCGCCTGTTTCCCATTGTTTTTACATATCACGTGCACGACTAGTCTCGAGCGTTAATAATACGCAACCTCAGATGGAACACGGAGAGTAATGATCCCGACGTCGGTGAATGTTTCACATTCCAGCATCTGACAGCAAATATAAAGCTGTACACCGATGACTCTCTGTTCAGCCCCCAGAAATGAGAATTAGTGGATTTGTGACACAGCAAAAATAAATTTCATCCGTGTAAATTAGACATATAGACAAATTGTTAATTTCAAGACTGCAATGAACCACTTTAAATCTTTTATTTATTCTTAGTTTTAGGTTTATTTTGGGTCACCTCTGGCTTTTTTTGTGTCAGTGTGTTTTGATATCTTGTCATGTGACTACCAAAGATAAACTACAAAGTAAATGTTGTGTGTTCCATGTAGGCATGGGCAGGTTGCTGGTTTCAACATATACTGAGGTTTTTAAAAGCAAATTATGTTTCCGTCTTAACATTCAAATGGTGTAAAGTTCTTTTAATGAAATACAGAACAAAGGTGATGTCGCGCAAAAGACAAATTCAGCTATTTGGAAATATTTGATGTTGTAAATATTTTTAGTTTTCCATTTTAAATGACAGGCAAAAAATGTATGACATTAGGCATTTTTTAAGTTCCAGTATATGGTGGTAGCTTCACACCATTATATCTCACACCAGCCCATGCCTCGTTTGATGCAATATCAAATAAGGCCAAATATTCGCCATTCATTCTGCCAGCCTACGAAATCAAAACAAAACACTTCTTAAAGTGATGTTTTCACTCTTTTTTTATTCTTATTAGTTCAAACCAAAGGGGGTTGATTCAAACAGGAGAGCTGCGGTAACGCTTTGCAGTCCAAAAGTGAATGGGAGGAGCTGGTAGGCTTGACTACATGATGACCAAAACAGAGAAATCTTTTGTCTTTGGAGCCAATTATGTGGGAACAAAAAGTATTTTGGTCCATGGAAAAACAATGTGAACAAATTCATGTGCTTCAGCTGGACCATACCATGATTCTCTTCTTTTATTCTTTCCTATGTTCGTATCCTTTAAAATGATTGTATATCACTCACCTTTTTTAAATTTTGTTTTGGATTTTTTGGTCAAGACTTTATGATTGTGTTTAGTTTTTGTCAACTTACTGCTTTTTATATTAAAAAAAACACTCCTGTCAACTAATAAGCTGGGTACAAGGTACTTTTATGGCAGTTATTGCTTTTTGTCCTCATTAACTGAAAAAACCTGAAGAAAGTTGATCTGTGGTTTTCCAGAAGACATATTTAATATCCAGGCAGCTGTGGGACGACCGGGTCGCTTCCAGCCGGGCTGGGATCGTGAGAATGGGGCCGAGCTGATCCACAGAACCTCGGCCTTCGGACTCCAAGTTTGTTTGGTATTCGTAACGAAGGGGGGAGGGGTAAAAGGAAGCACTGGTAGATTAGATCACTCTCAGCATGTGTAGCTCAACATTACTAAAGACAACAGCATGAGAAAACAGTTAGGATGCATACCTCGGCTCAAACCTACAGGGAGCGATTAGGTTTGGCGAGAAAAATAAACATTTTACTCAGCCTCGCTTAGCTGTGCGGCTTGCATGTATAGAGAAACGAAGTAAAAAGGACAGAAATCAGAGCTTCTTTTTCTTTGAACTTTTTAAAACCATGATTTAATGTGAAGTACATCACCCAGCTGCGTGTGGCGGTGTCTCCCCTGTCCAGTGATTTTTACTCTCTGGGCTGATGGGTCTGTTTGAAGGGAGTTCAAAATTCAAGTTTTGCTTTTCTCTCTCTGAGGTCACATTCATTCGTCTGCTTTTGCATCAAGTACGAAATAGAAAAAAGAAACTGCTGTATGTGTCAGAATAGGAGATTGCTGCAAATGTGTTATGTAGTAATCCTTGCTTTACATCAAAATGAAAGGGGAAAAAAATCCTTGTGGGTGGGAATGGGCCAGATTTTGGATTTTCAAATTGTATATTGTAGAAAAACAGATTTTTTTCTCTGTCACTGACCTGAGCATTTTGTACAGTTTTCCTTTCCTGTTTGTGTTGAGCTGTTTTTTATACTTCCTTTCAACGGTCCAACCACTGCCTTCTGTGGGCCGTATGTTAGAGAAGGCGTGTTTCCGCTCCAAGGCGGAGGTACATTGCATGACTAAACCCAGGGTCACAGAGATTTTGTGGGGAAGGTCATATCATTACTATTAAGGGTGCACTATCTAATGATATTTTCTATGAAATTATTAGAAAAAAAAAAGTAAGAAAAATATGCAGTGCCAAGGTGTAAAAAATATTAACAACTTTTTTTTTTCATGTTTCTTTTTCAGCCCCCACACATCAAATATGTTTTCTCGCTCATGTCATGTTGATTAAGCAAATTTTTTTTCATTCAATTTCCCTAATCTGGTCATTGCCAGAGTCAAACTCCAAGCACAGCAGGCATGTCACAGGATTTACAAACGCCCTGCTAACAGTCCATCCTCTAAATATCTCTCTCTCACACATGCACACGCACACACACACCCCTACTAAAAATGTCATCACTTCATCCTTCACCAACATCCAACCTGCCATCATTCCGTCCCCCCACATTTCTCCAGTTCTCACATCACGCTTTTGTTTCTTTTAAGAAAGAGAAGCGCAGGAGCAAGGAGAGGCGGGGTTGTGAGCACTAACCCAGGAACTGTTGTGGTGTCCTCATCCTGAAGAAGGTGTTCAGTTTCTATTCTTGGTTTCTTTTTTTTTTTTTAGACATTTTGTGTAGTTTTTCTTTTTTTCTTTTCCCCTCTCATATGCTTTTTTTAAACAGAGAAATATGATTATTCATCACTTCCATGAGTCTGTAAACTCATCATTCCTTGTCTGTTGGACGTAGGCCACTTTGTTGTAGTCAGTGGCAATGACTGACGTGAGCATTCTAAACATGCAATAAAATGCTGGTTGTTGAAATTATGCCTCCTGGTTTGCTTTGGTTGATTTTTAAGTCCTGTTTGAGTCTAATTAATAAGAAGAACTTTTACACTGCCTTCACATTTTAATATGGCATCGCCTTTTCATTCTTAGCTGTTGCCAAATCTGAAGTGTAATTTGTTTCAATTAAATATTGAAACGTTTAGTTGAAATAACAAAGTTCAATGGTAAAACAAAGTTGACTTGAAACAAGCGGTGTGAATACCTTAGCAGCCAGCTTTAATCTATTTGCATTTTGTCACATTTTAAGTAAGGGGCCATAATATTAGGAAAAGCTGTGATATTATCTATGAATGCTGTATTAAATTACAAAAAATACTGATGTTTTTCTGCTGCATTCCAACAGATGAATATATAATATTATAAAAATTTGACAAATCATAGAAAAGGAGAAAAAGAATGCACTTAGTAGTTTGTTGTACAATGCAGTACAAATATGGGTTAAATTTTGGAAATTAAAATCTCCCAGGTTTGAAGTTAAAAATTAACTGAAAGATTCCATAAGTCAGACAATGAGAATGTTGTAAGTTTCTCACTCTGATCTCAAAGTTCAATATGACCCCCTTCTGAAACTCAACTGAAAAAAAACTTTACAAAGCAATTGTTTAACTTGTACTGGCAGCAGCTAGTCCTGTCAATTACCATATCAACTGGTTCTCAATCTTTGAACTTGAACCCAGAAGAATTAGATTTTTCCCTAAATCTTCGGACGTAGTACAACGTAGTAAATGTATTTGTAGGTACTTTAAAAATATATATTTTTTAAATAACAGACATAAGGTAACAACAATTTAAAGTTCTGACCATAAAGTCCACTCATTTCTGTTTTGTTCAAATTTTTTTCCCTTCTATGTAGCTTTGTGTTTGTTGCTTCTCTAAGCCTAAAAGTCCTTAAATTCCATCCATCCATCCATCTTCTTCCGCTTATCTGGGGTCGGGTCGCAGGGTTAGCAGCTTCAGAAGGGAGGCCCAGACTTCCCTCTCCCCGGCCACTTCTTCCAGCTCTTCTGAGGGAATCCCGAGGCGTTCCCAGGCCAGCTGAGAGACATAGTCCCTCCAGCGTGTCCTGGGTCTTCCCTGGGGCCTCCTCCCGGTGGGACGTGCCCGGAACACCTCACCAGGGAGGCGTCCAGGAGGCATCCTGACCAGATGCCCAAGCCACCTCAACTGGCTCCTCTCAATGTGAAGGAGCAGTGGCTCTACTCCGGGAGTCCCTCCCGGATGACTGAGCTTCTCACCCTGTCTCTAAGGGAGTGCCCATTTCGGCCGCTTGTATCCGCGATCTCGTTCTTTTGGTCACGACCCAAAGCTCATGACCATAGATGAGAGTGGGAACGTAGATCGGTAAATCGAGAGCTTCGCTTTTTGACTCAGCTCTCTCTTCACTACGACGGACCGGTACAGCACCCGCTTGATAGCCAGTTAAAGATCAGAACCAGTCGTGCTGTAAGGGGAGGAAGTCACAAAACTGCAGGAATGCAAAAGTAGTGCCATCCCACACTCCAATTGAGTGGACAGACAGTCACCAACAAGTTCTTGAGCAACTGATAAATTGTCTGACTCAGCCACCCATATTGGCATTTCCAGAATTTTCTCTCCCATTCGTTCTTCATACAGACACATCCAGTAAAGGCCTTGAAGCCGTACTGTATCAAAAACAAAACTGAAAGTTGCGCGTCATTGCATATGGATCGCGAACACTGTCAGCACCAGAAAAAAATTATAATCTTCATTCAGGCAAATTAGAATTTCTTGCTCTTAAATGGGCTATCACAGAGAAATTTCGCGATTATTTATACTATGCCCCCTTTTTCACCGTTTACAGTGACAACAACCCCCTAACTTATGTGTTATCAACTGCAAAGCTGAATGCCACAGGGAGTAGATGGGTTGCAGAGCTCGCCGACTTTAATTTCACAGTTAAATATCGTCCGGGCAAAGAAAACATTGATGCTGATAGCTTGTCTCGGATGCCACTGGATGTAGAGAACTTGATGGCTGAGTGCACAGAGGAGATGTCTTATGATGCTGTAGGAGCGACTGTAATGGCAGTAGAGACACAGTTCGAGCCAAATGCCTCCTGGTCAATGCCTACCTCTATTTGCAGTATGCTAGACACTCAGGGGAACTCTGTTTCATTAGCCCCAGCAGCTATACAACAAGACCAAAAAGATGATTTACTTATTGGGGTGGTGTTGCAGTCCAAATTGTCTGGAGTGAGACCCCCACGACATGAGCTAAACAGGCTTGGGCCACAGGGTCGGTGTTTAGTAAGGGAATGGGATAAATTGGAGTTGGATGAATCTGGGGTGCTTTGGAGAAAGACTGCCCACAGGAAGCAATTGGTTCTTCCAGAACAACACAAAGCAAGGGTCCTAAATGACCTACATGATCAGATGGGCCATCAGGGCACTGATAGGACAGTATCATTGATCAGGGATCGTTTTTTTTGGCCCTACATGCGGCGCGAAATAGAACAGTATGTAATGAGATGTACCTGTCTGAAACAGAAAAGACCTAGCCGTGAGACAAGGGCTCCCCTTGTAAACATAGTCACCACACAGCCCTTTGAACTTGTGTCAGTGGACTTTCTCCATCTAGATAGGTGTAAAGGTGGCTATGAATACATATTAGTGATTGTGGACCATTTCACACGATTCGCACAGGCATACCCTACAACATCAAAATCTGGAAAGACAGTAGCTGACAAAATATTCAATGATTATGCACTAAGATTTGGGTTCCCAGCACGGATCCACCATGACCAAGGTGGCGAGTTTGAAAACCAACTTTTCTCTCAGCTCTCCAAATATTGCAGTATGATAGGATCAAAGACTTCCCCATACCACCCTCAGGGAAATGGTCAAGTCGAACGCTTTAATCGGACACTGATTCAGATGCTCAAAACCCTCACAGACAGGGACAAGACAAACTGGAAAGACTCTCTGAATAAACTTGTCTTTGCCTACAACTGCACACGCACAGAGGTGACAGGATTCTCACCATATTATCTGTTATATGGCCGCTCCCCAAAACTACCCATTGACTTGTTGTTCGGTCTACCAGCAGAAACCGGTAACCAGGATCACCATGCTTATGTTGAACACTGGGAAGAAAGGATGCAGCAGGCGTATGCCATTGCACAAGAAAATGTGCAGAAATCTGCCCAAAGAAACAAAAGAATCTATGATGCAAAAGTAAGGAGCTCAATGTTGTTTCCAGGAGACCGGGTGCTAGTGAGGAATTTTAACTCCTCGTGGTGGTCCTGGTAAACTCAGGAATTATTGGGAGGATGTCATACATACCGTTGTTCGCCAAGTGGGAAAAGATGTCCCAGTGTATGAACTAAGACCTGAACATGGGAAAGGAAGATGTAGAACACTTCACAGGAATCACATCTTGCCTTGCGATCACTTACCACTGGAAACTAGGACAAACAGACCTGTAAAGAATAAAAGAAAAGCTACAGCAAAAGAGGACACTAGGGAGGAATGTGAGGAAGAGGACGATGAAGATGATTATTATCCCATTAACTTACTTCATTCATCAATTCAGCCAGCGACATCAGCAAGTGAGGCACCTGTAGCTACACCGGATTCTTCTGAACCAGCACCAATGGAGCGCGCATTGGAAGCTCACCAGCTTGACTTTGATTCTGAACATCAGTCAGGAAACCAGGTGATTCAAACTCAACACTCACCTGATACTGGTGCAGCGACATCCATGACCCCAACTGATCACACTTGTTGCTCTTCTGAATGTGAAATGGACATAAGACCACATCGACCACAAAGACTGCGTCGGCCCCCAAAGACACTAAAATATGATAAAATGGGTTCTCCATCGTGTTACAGTATTGCTGCACTTCCCTCTTATGCAAGACTTCCAACTTGGATGCATCCTGTACAGCTATGCAACAACCATCACCTTTACTTGTATGGACTGTAAAATGAAATATGTGGACTTTTTCCAAATGTGGCACTTAAGAAGTGATAAGGAAAACAGACTGGTTTTGAGGATGCTTAAGGCACCAGAAGTGAGGACATTATAAACTTGCTTATATGATTTGTAAGAAATACTGTGAACTGACTTATGTGGAAATTTAAAATTTCAATGTTATTTAGCAGTGTTCGTGAAGCTTTTCTAAGTTTTTCGAGTGACAAAATGTGACTCAAAAAATTGTATGTTTCATAACTCCAGGTTTGTAAGACTCATTGTAGAACCACCCTTATAAAAGTATTTCATGATGTTGAGGACAACATCTAACTTTGAAGGGGAGTATGTGATGGATTGAAATGTGGTTATTTCAGAGGCTGGCTAGTCTGATTTGGCTGAAGCAGTGGTCAAATCCAACCAGCAGGGGGAGTCTAGCGCTTGCGCTAGCTATAGTGAAGAGCACCGGAACTTCCTCCTTAGTTAATAATAACCGTTGGAGCAGAAGCACCGTGTCCAGCTCTTTTATTAAAACACTCCCCTTCTTCAGGTATGAGTATATATATATACACACCTGTATATTGTAAATTAGTTTATTGACTTTCAGAAAGCTGTGAGTTCTTTTGGCACTCCGAATGTTAAATTCTGTTGTTAGCTCCGTTGTTAGCGCTGTTGCTAACATACTGCTGTTAAATCGAGTTAATAATAACCGTTGGAGCAGAAGCACCGTGTCCAGCTCTTTTATTAAAACACTCCCCTTCTTCAGGGCATTTACATGTGCAATCTTAGTATTTTGCATGTGTGTGAGAAAAATTTTATGTATGTGTGACATTTTAATAGTATGTGCAATTTTAATATTTTTTTTGTGTGTATGAGTAGTGTGTGAGAGACAAAACATAGTTTTTGTCCTAAACGGCCCCTCATATGATAGGAGTAATTCATGTACGCATTCCTTTCCTTTTCTGTTCCTACCTAGAAACAGAAGTCAGAGCATCTTTGTTCTTCTGCAAACAGTTTTCACTGATCACTCGGAAACCATCTGATAGCAAAGCATGGGGCTTTGCATTTAAGCTAAAACTTAATCAAACTCCTTAACTTGTCTGTAAGCAGGGTGTCCATGCACACTTAAATAAAATTAAGGTCTTAAAATGTCTTAAATACATTAATCCCACATCTTAAATTTGTCGTGGCGGGACTGTTAATCTTGTATTATTCTATGGGTTTCATATTCTACAGTCAACTGTCATCTGTATTATAATAAAATGGAAGTATTTTGGGGGGTGATGCACAGTAGCACTATTGCCTTGCAGCAAGAAGGTCTTGGGTTTGATTCCCATCTCAGGTTCTTTCTGCATGGAGTTTGCATGTGCATGTGTGGGTCCTCTCAAGCTTCCTCCCACAGTCCAAAAACATGACTGTTAATTGTTAACACACTCACAACTAGATTCTCCTTAGGTGTGTGTGTGGGGGGGGGTGCCTGGTTGTTTGTCCTGTCTGTCTCTGTATTGCCCTGCGATGAACTGGCGACCTTTCCAGGGTGTACCCCACCTCTCACCCGTTGACAGCTGGAGATAGACACTCCTGACCCCAACGAGAGAAGAGTGTAAGAAAATGGATGGATGGATGGATGGATGGATGGATGGATGGAAACAACAGTAACTCAGCCATGAAGTGGTAGGTCATGTAAACTGATGGAGCGGGCTCAGCAGATGCTGAAGCACATAGTGTTAAGACGTCACCAACTTTCTGCAGAGTCAGTCACTACAGACCTCCAAACTTCATGCGGGCTTTAGATTAGATCAAGAACAGTGTGCAGAAATTGGTTTCCATGGTGGAGCAATTACATCCAAGCCATACAAGTGATCTAAAGCGTCGGATGCAGTAGAAGTTGAGGCGCATCCATCTAGCAATCTGATGAAAGCGTCTGGGTTTGGCGGTTGCCAGGAGAACGGTACTTCTGTGACTGCATTGTGCCAAGTGTATCGTTTGAAGGAGGGGGTACGATGGTGTGGAATTGTTTTTCAGGAGCTGGGCTTGTCCCGTTAGTTCTAGAGAAATGAGCTCTGACAATTCCATGCTCCCAATTGTTTGGGGACAGTTTGGAGCTGGCTCTTTCTTCGCCAACATGTCCTTAAAGACATGGAGGGAAGAGTCTGATGTGGGTGAACTTGGCTGCCTGCACAGAGTCCTGACCTCAACCCGATAGAACACATTTAGGATGAATTAGAGGGGAGACTCTTGCCCAGGCCTTCTTGTCTAACTCACAAATGTGCTTCTGGAAGAATGGTCAGAAATCCCCTTAAAAACACATGGAAAAACACATCAGAACACATGGACCGAATGCACTGATGACACATTAATTTAAAAAAATCTGACTTATGTTCTTATAGCATTGACACGCAAGAACAACCTATATATTATTGGTTTGAAGGAACTAAATGTTTTATTATGATCTAATCTGTTCAGCTTCTAATGCAGCTGTGTTCCTTTTAAACTGTGTAGTTTTAATTTAATCAAATCTCCCATGTTTTCACATATGCCAGAGTCACTAAAACGGATCGTTTGGGGCTTAAAACTGTTTAAACATAATACTCACTGAACAAGGTTAGCAAAATAGAATCCAAAACTTTCAGTCATTAGCTCTAATGATTGAACGTTTTGGACCCATTTTATTTATTTTTTTAAAATTCAAATTCAAAGTACTTTATTGATATCAAAGGGAAAATGATATTACACTGATGATTCTCCAACAAGACAGCTAAACAGTAAGTAGCACAAGGTAGAAATGAACAAACATGACATTTGTTTTTTTTAATAGCAAACCTAAGTTATTTCAAACTGTTTGATTTATTGAATAATGCTTATGCATGTCTTCATTTGGAATTTTTTGTTCAGTTATTTCCTTTATCTAACCAGGTAAAACCCCATAGAGATCCAGGTTTCATTTTAAAGAGGACCTGGCCTGCATGTTTTACATGTTTCTTCCTTTACAACTGAAGGATTTTTATTGTCATACCTTTTCGCAATTGCTTGCTTAGACTTAGACTTAGACTGACTTTATTGTCATTTTGCATGCACAGGGTGTATACAGAACGAAATTTCGTTGCATACGGCTCAGGACAGTGTTTTGAGCTTTCAATGTTGTGAGGTTACTCCAGAATAAAAATAAAATACAGTATAAAATATGAATATAAATATAAAATATAAAGTGCAGGACTGACAGTAAAAAGGAAGTTACTTAGCTCTGTACATGTGCAAGGTATAAAGTGGAGACCAGATTTTAAGTGCAGTCCAGTTAAGAGTTCAGCAGTCTGATGGCAAGTGGGAAAAAACTGTTTCGGAACCTGGTGGACCTGCACCGGATGCTGCGGAACCTCTTTCCGGAGGGCAGCAGGGAGAACAGTCCATGGTGGGGGTGTGAGGGGTCACTGATGAAGTTTCGGCCTCGGGACATGCAGCGCTGGGATGAAATGTCCTCAATGGAGGGAAGGGGGGCCCCGATGATCCTCTCTGCTGCCCGCACCACTCTCCTCACGTTCTTCCAGTCGGAGGCGCTTCAGCCTCCACACCACACAGAGAGGCAGCTGGTCAGAATGCTCTCTATGGTGCTTCTGTAGAACGTCTTGAGGATGGGCGGGGGCAGGTGTGCTCTTCTCATCCTCCGCAGGAAGTACAAGCGTTTCTGTGCCCTCTTGACCAGAGACGTGGTGTTCACAGTCCAGGTGAGGTCGTTTGTGATGTGCACCCCCAGGAATTTGGTGCTGCTGACCACCTCCACAGCCGAGCTGTTGATGAGCAGTGGAGCGTGGCTGGGCCGGTTCTTCCTGAAGTCGACGATCATCTCCTTCGTCTTGTCAACGTTCAGGATCAGGCTGTTGTCTTTTGTGGTACAAAATTCAAATTCAGGTCCCAGATAATGGTCTGGCTAAATAAATTGAGTAAATAAATTTAAAAGAGTAAGATGTAGCTGAAATAAGTGCATTTTGAGTTCAACAGTCTGATGACTGAAGGGAAGAAACTGAGCGCTCCTCAGCCTCCTGCCTGCGGGAAGCGGCTGGAACCGTCTGTGTGCAGGATGAATGGAGTCCTTCATGATGAGGAGCACTGTCCTCCTGCATCATGATTTGTAGAGATCCATGGTGAAGGGAAGGCTGCTCCCCACAGTCCTCTGTGCAGCTTTAACTCTGTCCTCAGCAGCAGTACAGCTGCTGAGAGGACAAATTTATCTCTATCTGGTGATAGTGGGATGCACTATCACACACTCTCCACCACAAAGTGAAAAAAGCTCCTTAGGACTGAGCCCTGAAGTCCAGCTCTTCAGAGATTCCTGAGAAAGTAGAGAGGTTGGTGGGCCTTCCTGACCAGATGGGAGTTGTTGGCACTGGAGATATGCACGGTACCTGTAGCTGGAGACCACCTCCACAGCTGCTCCTCCAGTGTACAGGACTGAAGAGAACCTTGTCCCTTCTCCCATCTGAATCTTTGGTCTTTTCACATTGATACAGAGGTTATTTTCTCTGCACCACTGCACCAGGTGTTCCACCTCTGCATTTGAACTCATCACTGTTCATGATGTGTCCCACTGCTGTGCCATCTGCAAACTTTACTATCTACATGATTCAGATGATTGCAGTTCAGCAAATGCCTGTTGGGCTGATTAGTCATCAATTGAAATCAGCTGGGCTGAAGCAATGAAACATCTAAAACATGAAGAGTAGTGTGCCTTGAGGCCCAGGGTTGGGAAACACCGTTTTAATCCTGATCCTCAAGTCGGCCTGTTCTGCATGTTTTTGGTGTCTCCTTTCTGCCACACACCTGGCCTGAATAAATGGCTGATCCTTGCTTCTGCAGTACTGGATGGAATGGATGAGGTAAGGCTAGTATTTGTATCAGGTGTTCTAGAACAGACACACCTAAAAGTTATAAAGGACACTGATAATGTCCTTTATAACAGTATGTAATGTAGACAACTTTAAAAGTTTTCATCTCGTGTTATTTTTACTCAGTGTTTGAAGTTCCTCACATTTCTGGATTTGTCTGTGGATGTCAGGGTGCTGGACAGATAGCCTCCAATGCAGTTCTCCAAGGCTTCATCCCACAGACCCTGGTGCAGTAGCTCTCCTCTCTTGAGTCCCACACTGGGAAACTGGATTCTGGATTTCCTGACCAACAGACCTCAGTCTATGAGGAAACTCAGCTCTCTGTAGAGAGCTGGTGGGCGCTTTCCGGAGATGTTGGCACTCCAGGTGACTGGAGATATGCACACTTGAGATTTCCCACTTGAGATATGATAGTCCATCCAGAAGTACCTGTAGCTGGAGACCACCTTCCCAGCTGCTCCTTTGATGTATAGGGGATGAAGACGGATCCTTGTCCCTTCTGAAATCCATCACCTTGGTCTTCACATTGATGCAGAGATTATTGTTTCTGCACCACTGCACCAAGTGTTCCACCTTCTCATCACTGTTCATGATGCGTCCCACTACTGCTGTGTTGTTAATTAACTCCAGTTGTTCTTGGTTGATATTAAAATCAGTCTGATGAAAAACAAATTTATGAACTAATTCATATAGGCCTTGTCACTATATGACAGCTGGACAGCTGCAAGTAAAATACTTGTATTAATATTGTTTTACTCATAAGAGTAAAACACACTTGTGGGGATACTTACAAGTAAAACAAATAACTGTAACTTTGATATCAAATAATTAGAATATTGAATGACTCTTGGTGATGGTAATGAGAGTTAATGTAATAACTCATATTATGATTATAATAAGAGTAATAAGTTATGATTATAATATTATAAATGAATGCTAAATCAGAGAAGCTAAAGAGGTTATAGATGTGATTTTGACATTGATCTTGAAATAATGTAAAATGTGTAACTGCAATTAAAGATCAATGATGTTGTATTGGAGGTAGATGGTAGGTGATAGGTTAAGGAAAGGAGAAACTAAAAAGAGAGGAGAGATGACCATCACATCAGAGTTTGCTGATTTAGAAACAGAGCCTCCAAGACTGTTGGTCCTTTGTGTTGTAACACAAAGTTCACCTTTAAGTTCATCCCAGCACTTCCATTGTATTAGAAGTCAACTCAACTTAGTAATCCTCTCATTGATCTAACATCTCCCCCAACCTTCACCCTCTTTTTTTCCAAGCAAAGGAGATATCTAAGCTATTTACTCAATGAGCATCATTACCACTGGCCTTGCTAACTGATGTGATAAGCACCATTATGCTTTCATCTTCTTTTAGTTCCCTTTTTAATTGCTTCTCCTCTTTGAAACCGAGCGGTACTGAAAGAAGAAAGCAGGCCCAAATGAGATTGTGTTGCAGCTGGAAGGCCTCGCCATATTGTTGTGTAGGGGTGTGTATGTCTGCGTGCAGGGGTTTGTAGGGGCGTGTGTGGGTGTGTGTGTGTGTGTGTGGGCGTGTGTGTGTGTGTATGTGGAGGCAGAGGCCAGCGAGGCATGCCTTTGAACAGCAGGTGGTAATTGAAACAAAACAAGGGCTGATTAGGGAAACGTCTGGCAGCTCATGATCCAAACAGCACGCCACCAAGGAGCCCAAACACAAGAGCCCTGGAATAAAGTGGTCATCATCTAATTAACAGAACACGTTTTAATTACAGAGTAAACCAAGCAGTGCACTGTGTCAATTTAACTGATGTGGTAAGTGCCAGTTTACAATATCAGAAACAGACAAATAATTGGAATCTAATTACAAGCAGGTTTGCTGCACAGTACCGCCTGCAGCCCATCTTAATAAACAAATTGTTACATCAAACCATGAATAACAAACACCGCAGGACTGCTAATTTGCACACTGCAAAGTTTGGGAGTTTGCCAGCTTTGACTATTTCACTGCAGCTCTTGTGTGAATGGATGAGGCTGCGCAGCACTTTAATTAGAAGGAAGCAAGCAGCATTCGGCCATGTCTGTTTTTGCAATCATATTCTCATATGTGGGGGGGGATTTCGAAGTGTGACTGATTTGTCTTATGTCCATGGGGTGGGGTGGAGGAGTGGAGCATGGGTGCATGTTAGCACTATCTCTTCTGATAAATGGCAACAATGAGCCACAATCTGGTGATAATAATGGGGAGGAAGTTTGCAAAAACAACTAAATTCCTTACAAGTTATTGTAAGCTGTATAAATCTTTTGCTTTAGTTGTGTTTCATAACATCAACCTGCAGGAACTACAGATGAAAATTAGCTCATATAACTAAAAAGATAGCTAAGTTTAAGGTTATGGTTTGCTTTGGGAGTTCTAGAAAGAGCGAACAGGAAGGCTATGGCTTCTGTGGCTGCATTGGCAAAAAATATTTATACTCTGGAAAAGCAATCAGTACTATTCCAGGCAGTGGTTCAGAGGATGGCTGGTGGGTGGCAAGAGCAGTTTAAGGAGCTCCTCAGCTTTGACTCCCATCCCATGTCCTCCAGGAAGTAGTCTACCATGGTAGGCTACATGGTAGGAGCTACAACCTTTGGCCTGCTTGGAAAAGCCTGTGCTGGAGCAGTATTAAGGCAATTTGTTCTCAGAAAGATCATCAGCTCCAAATAAGTCCCTCCAAATAAGACTGAAATGGTGAGCAATAAGGCACTAGAATAGGGATCTCCTAAAATGTACCCTAGTGAAAAATAAATATACTAAGTATGTTAAATTTTAGCATACTTCAGAACTGATGATGATTGGGACCAGATGCCTGGAGTGAAAAACATTTCTGAGTGTCTTCTTTGCCTGTTTATGTTAGAAGTAGAAAAAATAGTCACTAATATCATAGAATCAGTTATGAAACTGTTTAAAGTGTGGACTTAACCTCCTGACTACCAGTAGTTCAAATTTGTCCTCTGTAGAGGACATTTGTAAACTTGAATATCTCCCACCCACTGCATACTACTGAATTAATTCCTTTTGCTATCTACAGAGGACATTTAGGGCTTTTCAATGATACCAAATGTGAAGGGGTGGGGCTTTTGAACCTTACTTTTCCTCACTCAGAAAATGGCGTCCGTCAGTACAAGCACATTTTATGGGAAGAAAAAAAGTAAGTCCATAATACTTCTTATTGTGCAAATTTTGGTTAAAAATTTTGTTGGCATATTCTAAATAAGTCTCTTAGCAGCATATTAAAACATTCTATGAAGTATTTTGACTGTATTTTATCGTAGTATTTAAAAGTTGAAAAATTGTCCTCTGTAGTGGACATTTGTAGTTATTTCCTCTGTTTTTTTGTTTTTTTTGTTGATTTTTTTAAATGACAAGAAAGGGAGTCGTTCTCAGATGCAGAGAGAATTTTACTGCGGATTATTGATGGAGACTCAGATATTGAGTTGTCTGATGAAGAAGGTGAAGATGCAATGTTTCAGGCAGAAGCAGAGGAAGTTGATTCAGAGAGCTCTGAGGATGAAATTCAGGCAGGGCAAGCAGATGCAGAGTCAGATGAAGCAAGACAGTCCACATCTCAGTCCAGTAGGCGTCCTCTGTGGAGCCAGAATACGAAGTACACCTTGAGTTTGTATTCTAAAAAAACTTATTTATTCTCTAAAAATTGAGACTCATTCTAATTTTGTTTTATTTTCCTTTATTGTTTTTTTTTAAGATTCCAATTCCAACACAGTGATTCTCCCATCATTCAGAGCAATGATGCCATGACACGCCAAAACTGGACCCCAATGGATTATTTTAAGCAGTACATTGATGACTCTGTGTTTGAAGTGATGGCCCTGTGCACAAATCAGCGTGAAGTCCTTGTGTCTGGAGCAACATTAAATACCACTCCTGATGAACTGAAGACATTCTTTGGGAATTCTATTTACATGGGCTGTCTAGGATACCCAAACATTCAAATGTATTGGGCCTCAAATACCAGAGTTCAAATTGTGGCAGGATCTATGACCAGAAATCGGTTTTACAAGCTTAGAAACTCCATCAAGATCGTCAATGACCTTGATGTCTCAGATGATGAAAAAAGAAGTGATCTCTTGTGGAGAATCAGGCCCCTCTTGACCAAAGTAAGGCAAGGATGTTTGAGGCTGCCTAGAACAGGGAAATTGTGCATTGATGAACAAATGGTTCCATTTACTGGTCGATGCCCAGTGCGCCAGTATGTACCGGGCAAACCACATCCAACTGGATTGAAAGTGTTTGTCTTGGCTGCACCGACTGGTCTGGTCTTGGACTTTGTAGTCTACCAAGGTAAGACTACCTTCCAAGTTACAGGAGGAAATGGCATTGGAGAACAAGCTGTTCTTCATTTGGCAGAGTCTGTTCCTCAAGGAACCCACCTGTTCTTTGACAGGTTCTTTACAACAATCAACCTCCTTGATACCCTGATGACAAAAGGGTTAACAGGAACTGGAACGCTCATGAGTAACAGGATTCCAAAGGACTGTAAGATCATAGAGGACAAGACCTTCAAAAAGAAAGGAAGAGGTGAATCAGAGATGGTTGTCAGACGAAGCCCTTCTGAAGTTGCTGTCATAAAATGGTTGGACAACAAGCCAGTTGTCATGGCATCCTCTGCCTATGGCATTGAACCTCAGGACACATGCAGAAGATGGTCCAAGAAAGACAAAAGATTTGTCCAGGTGTCAAGGCCACTAGCAATTGCTGAGTACAACACCAACATGGGTGGCGTGGACTTGGTTGACCGAATGTTGAGTTTCTACAGGATGGCTTCTCGCACTCGGAAATGGACAGTGCGTGCAGTTTTCCACTTTTTTGACCTGGCAATTACCAACTCATGGCTTCAGTATAAGAGTGACTGCCAGTTTCTGGGGAAGAAACCACTGAAGTTGCTTAACTTCAAACTGCTCCTTGGTGAGGAGTTGATTACTCAGGCCCAAGCAGGAATTGGAAGTGACAGTGAAGATGACTACACTCCTCCACGTCAAAAGTGGAAACCACAGCCAAATGCAGCTCTGAGACACTACGGTGCCATCCATCTTCCAGAGATGGTGGACGAAACACATGCGTCAAGATGTCGCAGATCTGGCTGCACAAGCAAAACATATGTGATGTGCACAAAGTGCAAAGTGTTCCTTTGTGTTTCCAAGAAGGGGAATTGCTTTTTGAAGTATCATAGCAATTAAGCACAGGAATTGCTATGATACTCACACTAATATTTGTTAGTGTGATGATGGACAGTTTTGTCAATGTGAAATTCATTCTTATGTTGATGTTTGGATATTTTCTTTGGGACAAACTGGTTGCCATCAAGGTTCAATTTTAAATGTATGGAGTTCCGATGTCCACTGTAGTGGACACATGATATTTCAAAAATAAAAACTTTTTTTCCAAAAATTTTTTTTGCAGTCTTCTATTTACCTTACAAAGATCGTGGAATTTAAAAAAAATTGTGATTGGACAATATTTTTTTCCCTGGTAGTCAGAGAGACAAACTACCTTAAAATCTTTCCATCCATGATCTAAACACGCTGATCCCTGCAGGGTGGTGAGGGGACTGGCAGTGCCCATCTCCAGCAGTCATCAGATGAGAGGCGGGGTTCACCCTGGACAGGTCACCAGTCCATCACAGGGCCCTCAAAGCTAACAAAGAATAAAATATATGAAAGAGAAATGGTAGATTAACAAGGGGAATAAATTCTGCCCAATTATTTTCAAATTAAATCATGTTTATTAAGCACTTTGTGTTGGAAACACACCAGTTTTTGCTGTTAAAACTGGCCAGCTGCTTGGTAAAAAAAAAACATCCTTCCACCATGAAGATGATGTGGAGGTTCATCCTCAGAACTGGTTGGTGATCTGGTGGAGCCAGAGCCTTTACTGAGACAGGAAAGTCTTTAGGTTTTCTAATTCCTGATCCCTGGCTTCCTCTTTCATCTTCATTTGCTTAGACTGCAAAAATATGTTGAAGATAAAAACAATGATGAATGAGTTATAACAACAGCCTCACAATATCAAAGTCTCTTTGGCATACTGAGCTTAATTAAAACCAGGTTAAGTTTATGAAGAATCACTTTATATCAAGTCGCAACAAACAGCCTCCATGCAGTTATAACATGAAGCTGAATGATTGAATAATCATAAAAGTCGCAATAAAATTGATAAAATAACTATTTCTGAAACCAACGTAGGTTTGTTTCTATGTATACTACCATTTCAATACTGTTTGAAGGTTGCTCAACTACAGTATAACTACATGGCCAGTGCCACGTAATTGTTCGGAGTCTAGAACGGCACCTCCTCCTTTTGTGATTTTTCTCCACCATTTCAGTCTGTTGGTCAATGGCCATCTTTGGGGGAGGGGTCTCCAGAGCAGCTGATTCAGTGTCAACTAATCCCTTAATTTCCGCAGCTCTAGTCCTCAGCATTTTATGAATTCTGTACCACTGCTGTAGCCTGTTCCCCAAGGACTCATTTCTTGAAGCAAAATCACATTATTGCTCTGCAATCAAGCTGTTGGCTCTTGGAAATGTATGTATTATTAATTTTGCGCTATGATCAACAGCAAAGGGAACAACCATTGAAGTACGTGCAACTCAAAAACACTTTTTTAGGCCTACTGTTAATTTGGCAATTATTAATCGCTGTTGTAGATAATAGCTACTGCTGCTATTAGCTAACATGACAAAGCCTGCCTTTTTTTGTATACGGCACTCTGCTTGAAAACAGCGGGTTTCAATAAATCAATATTAAAGTGGACTTTAATTAAGAGCAGTTACTCATTAATGCTTTTTTATTTAGAACCTTAATTTTTTGTAAAGGTGTAGCAGAGATTAGATCAGTCAGACTGAACAAAACTTGCATAGAAGCAACATTTGAATTTTACTTTTATTTCTCAATAGTTTGTTTACTGAGAAAAACATGTTTGATGTGCATTACTAGTCATTTTTGGTCCTGCAGCTTAAATGTGGTTTAAAAACTTTTTAAACCATATCTTACATTACATTTCACTGTAACTTCGCCGACCCCCCAAAATTGCTCTTAAGAAATTTTCCTGTTTATGGTCCCCCCCAAAAATGAGATGAAATGTATGCCCTTGCACTCAGGCGTCGAAGTCCTGGCAGTCTGTCCCTCATATACTCCTAGATGATGAGGTAATTAATCACAGGTCTGCTGACACCAGTCAGCAGGCACGCCCTCCAGGTAGTGCAGCCTCTAGGCACCATGAAGTGCATGAAGAGGGAAGCAGCAGACAACAGAAAATTCCCACAAAGAGCCAAACCCTGGTTTCCAACAGTCACAAGACCAATGTCTGGGATCATGAGCGCCCCCTGCCATGAGGCAAGAAAACTGCCTGCCTCACCTCGAATCTGTTCTCTGCCGTTTATGATCACTCTTCTGCACATGAAACACGTTGCACACACAGTTGGTGACAAAAAACACTGTACATTAATATACATACGGAAAAGCAGTTAATATATTTGTCAGGTCTAAATACCTATTAAAACAATTTAAACAAACATAGGAAAGACAAGAGAGTTAAATTCTTGTTGTACTCGCGAGGAGAGCAGACAGAGATGTGCTTTCAGTTACAAATCTCCAACCGCTCTGAAAAACACATCTCCCGCTCCTCTGTTTTATTGATTTTAGGAACCCTGCCACACGGGGCGCTGCAACTCTAAAATGGTGGAGGGGAAAACAATTCACATAGTTGCAGCGCTAAATGATAATCACTAACTAAACACATGTTATCTACAATCTAAATCCTTCTTGCTCCAGGCACGGCGTCGAATGGGACACGTTGTATAGCTTCAAAGCAACGAAGAACAAAGCAGAGTTCTTTGCAGGACTATAAAACTCAGCTGGGAACTACTAACACCTCTATCTCCCAGAGATTCCTGCAGGGTAACAAATGCTAAGAATAGCTGACACCTCTCTCTCACAAAGG
This sequence comes from Xiphophorus couchianus, assembly GCF_001444195.1. NCBI lineage: Eukaryota > Metazoa > Chordata > Actinopteri > Cyprinodontiformes > Poeciliidae > Xiphophorus > Xiphophorus couchianus. The sequence goes on along the minus strand of NC_040234.1, from coordinate 22,124,769 downwards.
AGGCCTTTAGGAAAGAATCAAACTTATTTAACACACAGAAACATCACTTAAAATAGAAGGAAAAGAGTAAAAGCATATAATTTAACATTATCTAAATGTAACTACAAGGCTACATGATACAACGAATATTTGATAATTACTAAAAATACAATTTATCCAACAATATTAAATATTTTTTACCATTTTACTGGCGACGTACAGACAGGAGGAACATGCTCTCATCGAATGGCAGTCACCAAAGTTAGCGAGAGGTTGAGCAATCCCAGGTGAGACTCAGCTTACTGCTCCTCACCAGCTGCGCTTCCGATCTTTTGAATGGGAAATTGTAAAAATTCTGCGATTTTGAAAAAAAACAACCAAAATTGGTTACGCTAAATGAAAAATTACATACTTTATAATACAAACCACCAGGCTGAATATAGCAATATAAATTATCATTATATATTATTTTTCCATGATGACAAGTGCCTCTGCCTCACCTGCCTCTCCTGACCGCACATCACTGCCAGGTGCCACTCCTGTCAGCTAAGAACAGGAAACTGAGGCTGCAGTTTGCACAGGCTCACCAAAAATAGACAATAGAAGATTGGAAAAAAGTTGCCTGTTCTGATGAGTCTCGATTTCTGCTGCAACATTTGGATGGTATGGTCAGAATTTGCCATCAGTAACATGAAAGCATGGATCCATCCTGCCTTGAATCCATGGTTCAGGCTGGTGGTGGTAAAATGGTGTGGGGGATATTTTCCTGGCAAACTTTGGGTCCATTAGTACTAATTGAGCATCGTGTCAATGCCACCTCAGTATTGTTGCTGACCATGTCCATCCCTTTATGACCACAGTGTACCCATCTTCTGATGGCTACTTCCAGCAGGATAACGCGCCATGTCATAAATCATGTGAATCATCTCAGACTGGTTTCTTGAACACATCGATGAGCTCACTGAACTCAATGGCCTCCACAGTTAACAGAACTCAATCCAATAGAGCCCCTTTGGGATGTGGGGGAATGAGAGATTCGAATCATGGATGTGCAGCCGACAAATCTGGAGCAACTGTGTGATGCTGTCATGACAATATGGACCAGACTATGAGGAATGTTTTCAGTACCTTGTTGAATCTATGCAAAGGATTAAGGCAATTCTGAAGGCAAAAGGGGTCCAACCCGGTACTAGTAAGCTATACCTAATAAAATGGCCACTGAGTGTTTGACGTAATAAAAACAGATGGTCAATGTGATAAAGATCGATTATTTATTTGGCTAGGGTGTTTTAATCTATTAAACTTGATTAAAAAGTGACAGAAACTACCAGATTATACATTTTGACACCAATTTCATTTGATTTGACAAATCAAATGAACCACTTGTGGCTCCGGAGTCACAGGTTGCAGATCCATGAGTTGGAACCTTTTCTACTTTTTTTCACCTCAGTTTGAGACACTGACTCAGTTTGAGTCAGTGCAGATCATACTGCAGCCAGTATGATCTGTCACAAGTTGCAGATCCATGAATTGGAATAAACCTTTTCTACTTTTTTCACCTCAGTTTGAGACGCTGACTCACACATATGTGATGTCATGCTGCAAGGGATGACAAGGGATGATTTATTGTCATTTAATAAAATGTTTATTGTTTAATAAAATGTCTTCCAGTGTGTGTTAGGTACTTCCAGCTCCTGCCACACTTTGGCAGGAGCTGGAAGGTTTAGAAAGGTTTTCTACAGAATTCATCTGAATTTGTCTGATATAAATAAAACTAATTCATGGCAAAATGTAAATGAACATAGAATAATCACAGAAACAGATTCAGACGCTGCCCCTAAAATAACTTCAAAGCAGACTCCTGTTCGACAGTTTTATCTTGTTCCTGCTGTGTTTAGAAATTAAGTGGCCTTTGCATGAGGCGGCGCTGGGGTGGACCGGTCTGCACCCAGCCCAGTTCCCCCATCTGTAAACAATAGGGTGTGCATTAGTTTGGAAACAATGTGTTTATTTAAAAGCTCACTTCCGGCATGGACTCTACAAGTTTCCCATTAATTTTATTCCTGGCGGCTCCCATTTTGAAAAATCATTGTTTTGAAGGGGGTGGGAGGGATACAAAACACAGAAAGGGTGGGGGGAGGGTGTGCGAACTCATTGCATCTGGGCTCAGTTCCTGTGCCCAGATGCATGCTTTAATAGAACTGATGCACATATTTTGTGTTGTTTTAATTATTCCAAGGATCTTAGCTAAGGAGAAAAACAAAACACTAGGGAAACATGTTTTTGTTAGGCCTGCTCTGGCATCAGGTCTGCTGCTGCTGTGTGCTCTATGTATTACTTAAAAAAGAAAGGGGACAGAAAAAAAGAAAGCCAAACAGTTTTTTTCCCTGCTTACTGTAAAGTGCTCTCAGCTGTCTGCAAAATCTGCCTGGAGGGACTGAGATTCGGCTGAGGGCTCTGGAGCCCAGGAGCTATGCCCTCCATCCCTAACTGCCCCAAAGCCACAGCCTGTCAGAAAAGAAAAGACTTGCACCTTGTTCTCCTCAGGAAGAACACAGATAGATATTAAAGCTACTTGTTGCCCATAAATCCATCCTGCAGCAGGTATCTCATCTAACTTCTTTCTGAGATGCTGATCACAACCTGTTATTTTTGGGCTCCTTAATCAATGAGAAAGTGGTTGTCCCTTACAGTTTTTTGCATTTTTGCTTTATAAATGTTTTAGAAAAGGGTGTGCTGTGGTGGCGTAGGGGATAGCGCGACCCACATTTGGAGGCCTTGAGTCCTCGATGCGGCTGTCGCGGGTTTGATTCCAGGACCTGGCGACATTTGCCGCAGGTCTTTCCCCCTTTCCTGTCAGGAAAGGGGGAAATCATATCATATCATGGACACTAGAGCCCTCCCTGGAGGGGAGAAAAAAAATAAATGTTTTAGAATGTCATATAATTTTAGCAGTTTTCCAATGTTTTTGTTTATTAATGGGAGCATACTAACCAACTCAGTAAGGGTCGTTTACGAAAAGAGAATTTTTATTTCATTCAAACTTCATTTATTTTTCTGTCCTTGTGTGCCATTCACAATTGTGTCAAGATGAGGCCCACCAGCGGAGCATTACGGCTTTCACCATGATGCTCCAACTTTATTAGAAATTGGTATGGGTTTACTTCAAATGTAATGGAGACAGAGATGAAAAAGAAAGGAGAAAAAGAGATCAATTCAATCAATGTCAAAGTCTCCTCTAGCATGTTCCAGGAAAACAGAGCAGAAGGAGGAGAGTCCTCTCACCCCAATTCTATCTGAGCAAAAAGGACGAAAAGAAGAAGCACTTCACTGAACTGAACTGTACAATAGTGACATGAGGTCATGGAAAAATAATATATAGCAATAATTTATATTGCTATATTCACCCTGTGGTTTGTACTATAAAGTATTTACTTTTCATTTAGCTTAGCCAATGTTGATTATTTTCTCTTCAAAATTGCAGAATTTTTGCACTTTTCAATTCAAATGCTTGGAAGAGCAGCTGGTGACTGAAGCTGTGTATATATAGAGTCACCTTCTGTGTGTGTGTATAAGTCTCCTATAAGGCCTCCTTTAAGTGTACGGAGAAACAATCATTTAATGATCCTGATGTATAAATCTTTACTCGGTCTAACCCCAGCATATTTATCCACTCTCCTACATAGAACTGTCAGTTTTCGTTCTCTTCGCTCAAATAACATTATTCTTCTGCATGTTCCACGCTTTCGAACTGAAAAAGGGAAGCAGGCATTCAGTGTGTTGGCCCCCACAGCGTGGAATCAGTTGCAGTCTGAACTTAAGATGTCGGAAATTATTTCACTGGACTTGTTTCGAGCAGTTCTTAAAGATAGGCAACAAGATTCTATGAAACAGTGTCATTGTTTTTAAATTATTTTTATTGTTTTATACTTGTGCATATGTATTAATTGTTTTTATCTTGTAACCAGGTTGCTATGTATTGCAAATTTTTTGCTCAGGTCCCTCTTGAAAATGAGATCTAGATCTCAACGGGGTTTACCTGATTAAATAAAGGAATATATAAAATATGAGAATATACAGTACAGACCAAAAGTTTGGACACACCTTCTAATTCAATGGGTTTTCTTTATTTTCATGACTATTTATAAGGCAATAAATCCTACTTATTAACCTGACAGGGCACACCTATGCCCTGTCAGGTAGTCACCTGAAAACCATTTCAGGTGACGACCTCTTGAAGTTCATCAAGAAAATGCAGAGTGTGTGCAAAGCAGTAATCACAGCAAAAGGTTGCTACTTTGAAGAAACTAGAATATAAGGGGTATTTTCAGTTGTTTTACACTTTTTTGTTTAGTGCATATTTCCACATGTGTTATTCATAGTTTTGATGCCTTCAGTGTGAATCTACAATTTCAATAGTCATGATAATGACTCATTGAATTTAGAAGGTGTGTCCAAACCTTTGGTCTGTACTGTATATATATATATATATATATATATATATATATATATATATATATATATATATTAATAAGCAGCATATTAATAAACTTAATCCTGTCATTTCAGATGCAGTGACCTGTGCAGTTCCAGTGACCTGGTGGGCTATGAAGACTGCCAGACACATATTAATGTGCAAAAAGTCCATGGAATGGTCGATGACAAAGCTGCAGTGAAGTTTCACTGCAGCTTTGTCATCGACCATTCAAAGACCATCGACCATCCAAAGAAGTACTACAAAGCTGGATTGGGCCAGTATGGTATATAAGTCATCTGATTGCACTAATCCACATTCCATATGACTTGTTGATTAAAGGTCCTGATGTCTTAAATCTGATCAAAACTGTCCTCCTGAGGTTCCAAGCAGGCATCTTTGCTGCCCTTGGTGACATCCAAAAAATTTACAACTCTGTTTGGTTGGAGGAGAAAGAGGTTCATTTGCACAGGTTTCTGTGGCATGACAGTGAGGATGCTGAAATAGAAGATTTTGACATAACAAGGGTCAATATCGTAGATAAACCTGCTGGCTGTATATCCCAAGTCACCATGCAGGATACTGCCATCCTAACTCCATTCACACAATTCAAAAAGGAGAAACGTGTGCTGGAGGAAGATGTCTATGTCGACAACATCTTCACATCTCACAACAACCTTGACCACCTGAAACTCCTCACATCCAACATTGAGCAGATCCTTAAAGCTGGAGAATTTTTCATGAATCCCTGGGTTTACTCCAGGAGGGAAGAGTCAAGAGAAGTTAACATGGAGTTAAATAACATGATCTTGCCTAACCAGCTCACTGAAAAAGATAACTAAGCCCTCGGTCTGAGTTACACCACTGAAGATGACAAGCTGCATGTCATGCTTGCAGTGAACTTTTCCAAGAGGAAGAAAAAATTGCGCCTTGGTCAGGACCTGCTGAGAGAAGAAGTAAAAGGACAAACCCCAAATCCTCTTACCAGAAGAGAACTGTTAAGTCAAGTCTCTGCCCTCTATGATCCACTTCGTCTTGTGACTCCTGCAAAGCAGAAGGAGCCATTCTGGTTCGAATGCCTTTTCAAGAAGCAAAGCTAATATATTGCACAAAAGACACCTGGGATGCTGCTCTGTCCAAAGAACTCTGAAAGGATGCCATGAAGATTCTAGAAGAATATGCTGACCTGAGCCAACTCAGATTCATCAGATACCTGACACCACCAGACCGACATGCAGGTTCAATTGCCATCACATTTTCTGATGGCAGTAAGCACAGCACCACATGCTACCAGCAGGCTGTGTTGTACCTACGATGGAATTGCACTAATGGTGTCATTGTGAGGTTGGTTGAGTCCAAAGCCAAACTGACTTCTCTGAACCGCAACGGTGACCCCATGAAAGTGGAGATATGCGGAGCAGTTTTTGCAACCTGGCTAAAGACCTATTTCCAGAAACATCGCTGAATGAAAGTTGAGCAGTGACAGCGTTGACAGTCGTTTACAGCGAGAGAGTTATGGATATCAGACCTTCTTCGCAAACCGAGTTGGTGAGATCTAGAGCAGCACTAATGTCCAAGACTGGTGGTGGATTCCAGGATCAGCAAATATTGCTGATATTATCACCAGAGGGGCAAGTCCTGCTTACTTAACCAAAGAGGCAGTTGGGTCCAAGTTTCCTTCAATTTTCTGAAAATGAGTGGCCAGAAAAATCTGAAAATGATGTTACTGTGCAACAAATACAAGTACAGCAACAAATGTTTTCTTCTGCATTTTTATAACACTATCTCTTGCTTGATATCATTTTTAAAACAGCATCTCTTGCTTATGAGATAATGTTATAAAAATACAGAAGAAAACATTTATTGCTGTACTTACCCAAAGTCAGCTGAAGGAACAAAATCCAATCAGTCCAGAATAAAGTGATTAGAAAGTGATTAAGGAAAGTGGGAGGCACTCATCTGGTGTCATTACAGTTGACGAAAGAGAGGATGTGTTCAGAGACCTATGCCTGGCAGCACAAGAAGGTTTACAATTTCTGAATACAACGACTGATAGACTGGTTGTCTACAAAGATGAAACAAGTAGGCTCCTGATGTGTCGTGGTAGGGTTCAGACTTTTAAGGAGGACCACAGAGCCATTCCTTTGTTACCTTTCCAGGCTTGGAAAACACACTATCTATAGAGTTTCTTACATGCCTATCAGAGGTCATCCCAAGAAGGTGTGGTCTGACGAGGTACAAACTTTAATGGGGCACACAACTCATTCTACAAGAAATATATGCTTACCTGACACAGCAAGACAAATTCTCACTTGAAGAGTAACCTGCAAAAAATGGGACTTACTGGAAATTGAAAATTCTTCCAGCCAATTCTCCACATCGCAGTTGAAGCTGCTTTCAAGACCACTAAGACCTCCCTTTCAAGACCTCCAAAGTCTTGGCAGGGTGGAAGACCTTACCTTCAGTGAGTTCCTTTCGACGATTAATCTAGCCAACGAAAGACCTATTGATGCTAGAGTACAGAGCCATGAAGACCGAATCCAGTATATAACTCCAAACACCCTGTTGCTCAGTCAAGATACACAAAGTGTAGATTTCAAGACATTCAAGTATACCACTTATCCCTTTAAAGGGCTGCGAGAAATACAAACTCAAGTTGACTATTGCCTCCAACAACTGGAGGCAGCAATAGTCTTTGTTGCATTTACAACTTGACTGGAGTCAACTTGCAGGTCCCAACTTGTTTGTCCATAGCAAATGGCATACTGCTGAAAGACATGTTGCTATTGGAGATGTAATCTGGCTCTGCAACCAAAATGTGCTAAGGGGGCAATTCAAGATAGGTAGAGTTGTTGCTGTGAATCCTGATTGCAAAGGCATAGTCTGGGATGTTTATGTGAAAATTTCTCCAAGTGGGTATATTTTGGGGAACACACCAAAACCTCCTATGAAATGTTCTGGATTGGTGAATGCGCCAATCCAGCAGAAGACCAAGCAGAGGGTAGTGATGGGCCATCTGAAGCCAGGCATCGAGGTGTGTACAGAGTAAAGAGGGGGCATGTCAGATGAAGCCCCACTTTGATGCTTGTGCCGTCTTGCTGAAAACCACGTGACTGGCAACAAACGATGCCTCGCATTGCATGGATCACGTGACTACTTCCTTTTGCGTGTCGGTTTTCAAAATAAAAGCGTGATGAGCCGTGCCGCTTCATGGCATGGGTTATTGTATTTGATCGCGCATCAGATGAGTATTTGTCTTCAGCAGTGGATGAAATAAAAAGAACCTTTTATAGTTCATGTGTATTAACGATTTTGATGATGGCACTCATCAAAATGTAATGTTTGTTACCGGTTTTCTCAATTGCTGATTATGGTATATTTTATAACTTTATATTTGTGTGTTTTTTATTATGTAAAGTCCTTGAAACTGCATTGTTGTGAAATGTGCTACGCAAATAAACTTGATTGAAATGGAGCCAGCAAGAAGAAAACATCTGACATCTAGCAAGACTTGAGATGATCACTCACAAGATTCTTAAATAAAAATAATTAACCCCTTCACCTCCAAAATTCTCACCTTCTTGAACTTGTTCTGCAAAGATATATCAGCTCGCTTAAAAAGTGCAATCTTCCCAGGTAAAACCTTACAAGATCGAGTGGAAGATCTGCAGATGTTGGTGCATAAACACACACACATCTATGTGCCATTCTGCAGCACTTCTCAGCAGGTGGAAAAAATCTGGTCCAATTTGGGACCAGATTTTGGTCTTTACTCTGTACACCATAAATTTGGGTAATATAAGGAATACACCAACCATTTGGCTGGTTTTGCAAAAGAGCCGAAGGCAGACAAAGTCAAACAGATCAAATTCATGGGGAAAGGACTTGGATTAAATAAGGACCATCGGTAAGCCTTTCATTGGACTCAGTTGAAAATGACATCTGACTTTGGTTTTGCCTTTGAGTAAAAGAAATGTAGAATTTATTGAAGGAACAGTTTGCACTGCTGGTTGTTACAGCTTGGCTCTATTAAATGCATATTTAAAATATTTAATGTAAAAACTTATGTCATGAGGAAAAGAAAAGTTTAATTCTGATTTAGCAAAATGTTTTACCTCATGTAAGATTTGTTTGATTCAACCAAACAAAGGATTCAATCATTTAATTCTTGAATCCGTGGTTAAAACTGTGAAAGAAATCTGTCTGAAGTTAATAATGGAATTGGTAATTAAGATAAATTAACTTTAAATCAAATGTATGTTTAAAAATTTTGTATATGTTTTGCAGGTTTTTCACCTCTTCATTGATTCCTGTTCACCAGTGTAAATAAAGATTGAGTGAAATCCTGAAGCCTCTTCAAGTCCTCCTTTTTCAATTGTGGCATTGTAGAACACTTGACAATCTCTGACCTTTTGGATCTCAAGGATCCCTATTTACTAATAGGGATCTCAAGATAGTTTCTCGGGATCTCAAGAATGTTCCTCAGTAATTTTATTTATTTAGCACATCTTTAGCAACACGGCAGTTCAAAGTCCTTAACATGAATTAGAAGGAAATGCATACAAAAGCCAAAGGAAAGACAAAAAGCCAAAAGTGTAAAACTACATACTGGTTACATATTTAATAAGAATAAGTAGTCCATAATTTATAAATTAGTAGGGGTTTCTCTGGATTCTTGTTCTGAAAAATGTTGGTTCCAGTTGTTCTGGGCTGAGTTCTAGATTTGTGCAGTTTAAAGATATATGTTGGTGATCCGTGTTTGGTTCTTATTCTGGGTTGTTAAATAGACGGCATTTTCTAAGTTTGTTCTAGATTTGTAAACTAATCAGTGTTTCTCTAGGTCTTGCTCCGACATTAAAAGGATAAAGCTAAATGTTGCTCTAAAGTAATAAGTGCTCCACAATTTATAAAAGTAATCAACTAAAAAGTGTAAAGCTAATTGTTGGTCTAAAGTAATGAGTACTTCACAATTTCAAAAATTAACAAACTAAGCAGAAATGATAAGAAATGAGGTCAGGAAAAACAGGCACATGCAGCAAGATTCAAATAGTTCAAGCATGAGTGTCTCTGTTTATATATCTTCCAGGAGATCTGAGATGGTCAGCCAGCCAAGGCTGAGACAGGGGACCCAGTTCAGATACAGACAATATGCTTTATGTCAGGTAGTTTTTTAATTTCAATCTGCCCTACAGTCTCACCAGAACATCTCTGTTGATTCCAGTCATCCCAATAAGTGTGGCCTTTCCCACTGGACCAAAACTGGTAATTTCTCCAAGATCGATTCATCCCACTAGTCAGTTCTAGGGTTCACAGCTTGCCTGCGAATCTTGGCAAGAATCACATCCAACTTGCATCACTGTCCCACAGCATGTCAGTCTAAGTGTTTGTTAGCCGGCCCAGTTCATCACAAATTTGTCGATATGCCAGGTATCCGCTAACTTCAAATAGTAGAAATCCTGTTATCATGAATCCAAATAAATCCGGGATGTATCCCGCCAGGTATGTCCCCGCAGGACAAGTGGGCTATCCTTCGCCCAGAAAATTTGATCAATTGCATTGAGAGATGCAGTTGACCAGAGAGATGCAGTTGACCAGATCCATAAATTGTAGATTTGGAGGATGTGTGAAAAAAGCAGCACATAAGATGGAGCAAGCAGGTGTGTAGGAATGGAGCAGAGGAAAACGTGTTTATTCATTGTAAGGCTTCGTGTTGTTTTTACTGTAGCGGCTAAAATCCTATATTTTAGGCTACTGATTGCTGTTCCTGGTAGGCATTGGTTTTACGTGCATTCAATTAAGGTTCGTCCTGCTGATCTTCACTTTGACTTATAATAGTCATTTATTATCAGAACAATGTCCTTTGTCTTACCATTTTCCATATAAATCCGGCATAAATCAAAATCAAGCACAGAAGAAAACTGTTTGCCTCTTCCCATTAGCAACACCTGAACAGAATCACACTTGACCTTAAATAACCCAACCCCCTTCAGACACACTCAGAACTCAAAATGAAATACGCCCTCTGGTGGCAATAAGCACAAGAAAAGATAAATGTTCATGTTGCTTATTTTACATATGTTGTCCACTTGATGGCGCAGTAGAGCAAATGAAGCACCAGAGTGCATCGGCTCATGAGGCTAACAGAGCAGTGAAATTAAAATTTAAATTTAAAAATAAATTAAAAATATTTTGAGACATGTCATGTTTTTGAAAATTGTGTATGTCTATTGATGTAATCCATGTATGCACTAGAATTAAGGGTGTGGAATTCATAGTGTTTCGCTGCGTCAGGTGCAAAACACTCCTTTAGGTACTGTTGTGTATTTAAGGATCAACAGGCTAACTGAATGAAAAGTCAATGCTTTATAAGAGAGGGTTAAATCTGAATACTTGAAGTCGCATCCCCTGACTCAAGCTGAATTGTCCAGAGCCACCAGTTTCGCTTTTAGTTTTGAGCATCAAGCATGTTGTGGTGAGTGAAGTATCTACATTGCAAACAGTGAAATGTTATGATAGAATTTATTTTACACTCACATAAAGTCATGTTAGTCTGGTTTATGTGGTTATCAAACTGAATTAGGAGTTATTTCCTCCTATTATCATATCTTCCTCTGACATGGAAACAAAGGACAGATGTTTAGATTTATATATTGTTTTTTCTTTGAATCTGTAGTTTTGCAAATAAGTTATCTGCATTGTTTTTTCTTCCTGTTTATTTGTAATATCTCAACATGCAACACTTTCCTAATGACCCTGAGATTGATCTGATATTATCCTAATTGTTTGTTCTTCCATCTAACTAAACTCAAACATAATTTAAAAGTCAAGCACAGAAACGGTGGACGCTCAGCCTTACAATAAAACCCTCTCACATTAATCATGACTTCATCAGATCACTTGTCTTTGTCTCTGCCTGTTTCAGTATCTCTTAACCACAGATGAGCCACTTCCAAATACCATCTTTATCATCAGTGTTGAGCACAGAAATCCTCTCGAATACTCGTTCCTTTATTCAAAGTCAACAGCTGGCGGTTTCTCTGAGTGGGATGAAGTGTCAGTTTCAATAATTAAAGCTGTTTGTATTTCAAATAGAATATTACATTTACAAAGAAACAGCTTTACATCAATGATAGAAAAGAATAACTGCAATAGCCCTCCTCCCCTCATTTCTCACCTTTGATACAGATTACCTTTTATGATTAAGAGAAAATAAGAAGTTAATACCCCTGAAAAGAATCAGTTAATATTGCCATTTCTTACCACTGTGGGTTTTAGCTGCAAACAACACAGATGATTCTGTTATTGTTGCATTCTTCAGATCAAAGGAGGCTTTAATAAGGCCATTATAAATACATTTGAAAATTCACTGTGGTATTCAGCAAGCAAACCAATACAGGATGTGCATCGTTCATTGGTCTTTTATTTCAGGGCACTATAGGCCGTTGCTGAGGTACCACGGCATAATGAACAGAAAGAGTGCAGGGCTCCTGGACTACCGCTGTGTTCAAAGCCAGTAATATCCATATTTAAAAGATGAAATAAAGGTAATTTCTCTATTTGTGTTGCAGCTTATTTTCTTCAGCTCCATTCAAAACACAAACTGTAATTAGGTGATACTGGGAGTCATATAAAGAGGGTCAAGAGACCAGCAAGAGGCTCCAACATTTCTTTGTTTAATGGCGCATTTACACCAGCCTTGATAGTTTGCTTTAATTAAACTCTAGTTTGCTTGAGTGGAAAGTTGCATTAAATTGGGGAGGTATGAAATCAACACTCAAAAATGATGCGGACAAAAAAGAGTGAACTCTGATCCACCTGAAACCTATGTAGATCTCGGCAGTGATGGCAGGGTTAGTTTGAAAAAGGAATTTTAATCAGATTAGGGGTCTGATTACTCTTGAAAAAGCAACTTAGATTACTGATTACTCGATTTGGAAAGTAACTAAGTTACATTAAAAGTAACTTTTTTAGTTATTTTCAGCAGCTGTTGACAATAATGTTCCACCACCTGTCAAAATTACATTGAGCTTTGCCAGTACTTAACTACAAATTATTTTATAATGGTAACATCATTTATGTGTCTATTTATAAGGTTGAACTGAAGGGGAGATTGTTTAATGGTTACCACAGTAAACAAAAAAAAGTAATTTTGCATGTTTTTGTGTGTTCCACTATTGTCTGGAAAACTCTACAAGTAGGATTTTAGAGTCTCCTCCCTCCCTGCCCCAACCTCCAGGTTCTGTGTTACTGCACTGCGATTGCTGTCATAGCGCAACTCAGTGATCCTCCTGTGGCTACACAACTCAGATAGCCCGCTGCATAGATTTGTGACACTTATCTTAATTTAAATGATTATAATGGCCTCTAGTTGGGCACGTTCATTTGTGGCTGTTTTCACGTTTATTTTGCTGTTCATATTAGTCTCGACGTTTGCAGTTTTTTGAAGCGCAATGCGAAGTTCGATGTCATTCACAGCAAATATATTAACTTGACATTAAGAATGATACAGCGGAATGGACCATCCGGGAAATGATGGACAGGGAGAGCCTGAGTAAAACTAAATGGATGTCAGACAAATTATGGGGCTTTTTATGTGCCTCTACTTATTTCAAAACCCAAATAAGCAACTTCACATTCAAAAACAAGCCCAAAAAAGCTCAACCGCGACTCATTAAATTTGCAAGTGATTTATAAACAACAAGCCCAAAACTGCTTGTAATAATTGGACTTGGCGACAGAAACTCAAAATAGTTACTGTTTTTCCAGCAACAAAATGCACATCTCTCTCTCTTTCCACTGTTTACATTTCTGTCACGGCGATCAGGTGCTGCTGTCGCATAGAAATGGCGCTCACTCAACGTGTAGAGGACATAAAATTACATTACAAAAGAAAATGGTAACGCACAGAGATTTGGGTAAGTAACTTTAATCTGATTACTGGATTTGAAATAGTAACGCGATAACTATACTGCATTTATGTCCACCGGCAAAATACCAGCTGATATTAGCTATCGTGCTTGGTGTAATACCGGAGTTCAGCCCCCCGTATAAAGGCTAACCGAGATTTTGTAATTTTGTAATTCTTTCACTCTGTCAAAAGTAAGATGGCTCCCGTTTTTGTTTTGAAGGTTTCATAGAGGCAACGATGTGAGGAAGAAGTGGAAAATGTGGAAAAGGAGAGACAAAATTGGTAAAGCTAAATGAAAAATAAATATGGTACAGTACAAAACACAGCATGAAAATAGCAATATAAATGATCTTATTATATTATTCTTCCATGATGACACCTGCCTCCCCTGACTGCACGTTACTGGTGCTTTCCACAGCTAAACTGATTGTAGCCACTCATCAATGGGTTGCTGAACTGGCTGATTTCCAGTTCAGCAAAGTAAATGGAGATGCAGATGGTCTCTCCTGGATGTCACTCAGCATGGAGGAGTAAACATGCAAACCTGCACAAATATAGTACACCCAGAGGTGAGGAAACGTGTTATTCAAACAATTGCTGTTCAGTTTCAGGGGTCTGAAACTGCCCAGCAACACATCAGTAAAGGACATCAGTAGAATGGCTCCAAGACAAGTTCAACAGGATGATCCAGTGATTAGTTAAGTATTGAGATGTATTACTGCACAGCAAAAGCCAAAAGGTGGCTGGCACAAGATGAACAGGGGGACTGCTGCTCTGATGAGACAAAAACACAGACTATATATGGATGAAGATGAATTACTCCACCGCAAAACGGCAAGTCGCTCCCAACTCCTCCTTGTTTTTAAGGAGCTTCATGAGGAGATGGGTTATCTCAGAGTTGAGAGGGTGTTGCATCTCATCAGAGATATCTGCTCAAGGGTGTAACTTTGTGTTGCAACTTGGTGGGGAGGAGGAGGAGCCCCGGGGGAGAGGAGAGGCGAGGCAGGCTGATGCACCCACTGGAAGACCTTTTCTTTTTAGTGCTAAGAATAAGGCCAAAACTTACATGTGAATGACAGACAGTCTTATTCAATAAATTAGGATATGCATCCTGATCAGGCTTGTCAGATTAATAATACCTTTCAAAAATAACCTTTTAGCAGGTATTAAACATAGGCTACTACGAAATATAAATATAAAAACTGAAGTAATTTAATTAATCTATATAAAGTCTTTCACTTGGTGATGGAATTGCTGACAAAGAAACTTTTCAGTCATATTCTAATTTATGGAATAAATCTGTATATTTGCTTGCCTACAGTTAAACAGTTTCACAATTCATCAATATTTTTTGTGAAAAATTATTACATAGTTGCTTTTTATTGTCTGATTTTATCAAGTGCTCATAACAAACAACATGAACAACATTAAACAACATTTAATAACAATCAAAATGTTATTAAACATTTCAAAAGCAGAAGAAGTAACTTCTGTGTAAACCAAATTAATCCTTGTTAGTGCAAACTTTGTATTTTTCAATTATGTGATTCTGACTCCACAGCTGTCCCTGGCAAAACCTTTTGTCCTGCTCACTCACACATAGCAGATGAGATATGATGTGTCTTTAGAATTAAAGACACAGCAAACCTTTTTTTGTAGGTTTGGTTGGGGCATCAATTGAGTGACCATCAATATTATTGGATTCTATAAAATGTGGCTTAAAGCTGAGATGCTGATGTTTGGATATGTAAAAATATATATTCTGTCTGCATAAAACTCTATAAATAGTTTGGTTTCTGTCAGTTCTGTAAAGATACAAGACAGAACAAAACTAATTTCTCTTTTATATTGGCCAATAATTTAATTTTACTTAATTGTCGCTGTGTGAGTCATGGTTTAAAATGTAACAAACTTTGACTCCTATATGCTTTATGAAATATTTCATCCTATTTGATGATTGCTCTGAATATGTCCACGTTCTCCAAACAAATGATGCAATTTGTCCAGGGAAAAATGCAGAAAAACGGTGACTGTGTTATTTTTTTCTGAGTCGGTGACGAGGTGACGTTACCCAGACTCGTTGCCATGGCAACCAGTAAACAGCAGCCTAGGGAGCGCAGAGCAGAGATTAGTTCAAGTGCATAACACAAAAAAGTATGTAAAAAAACACCAAACGGAACCTTATGTCGGTTGCAGATTTATGTTTTTGAATTTCCATTTTGCGATCATTAGCAAGGGATAGCCTGAACACTAGCGGTGGTTGATTAGCTAACTTAAACACCTGCTGTCCTGATTATCTGTCACAAAATCTATGTAGGTCGCCTTGTTTTTGTGTTTATTGAACCGAAATACTCCGAACTGTGCAGCAAGAATACATGTTAAGGTGATAAAAGTTAAGCTAGCATAGGTAACCTACTGTCCACTTTCTCTCTCTCTCACTCTCTCTCTCTCTCTCTCTCTCTCTCTCTCTCTCTATATATATATATATATTATTAAAACTTTTTACTTACCTGTGAAATGTGATCCCTTTGGACCTTGTTGTCTTGCTATAGTAGTGTTGACAATATCAAAACTTTGCGTCCCTTTTTCAGATTCTTTGCTTGATGGACCTTACCAAGCTCCGCCCACAACCGACCCACGTGACCGCAAGTCTCACAAGCAAAGCCTCACGGCTCGTTGTTTCTATGTAAATGTAACAACTTTAGAAAATGTGCTTTATTTTTTATTATTATAATGTTTGAAATTTCACCAAATCCTGATTAACACTGAAGAATCCTATTTCTTTGTTATATTTTAAGAATTTTATTATGTTACTTATTTTGATAAGCACTAGTACCTGTACTGTCACTTTAAGAGAGTGTCTTATGACATCAGCACTGTACTACCTTCAGTTGTAGTGATGGGATTTTCGGCTCCTTTTCGAGATGCGGCTGTAATGGCTCTTCTTACTGTGGAGAGCTGGCTCTTTCGGCTCCCCATGTATATTTTTGACATTATTAATTAATTAATAGCTTAAACCTAATTTTATAATATTTTGTTTCATTATTGACATTGTTAAGCACTTATGATGAGTAAAAATGCCGCATAACAATGCTATAGCAATACCGATGCGTGTGATGTCCGCATGTCCTGTGCAGGTTGTTTGTCGAGCCTGCACGATAGGAAATGCTGACTTTGCACAGTCTGCACTCTGCCCTGGAGCTTGATGTAGCATTAAAATGAGTCCAAATCTTGCTCCGTTTTCTGTCACTCATTTATTTTCACCTATTCAGTTCTCACACTGACTCCCTTTCTTTCTGTGCTTCTTGACGCTGAGTGAGTGTCTGTACATAAACACCTGCCGACGAACGCTATACAGCTTGGCCAATTGCCTGCCGTTTCCACAGAAAAAGTGGAGATAAACTTTTTTTTCAGTGTTTTCCCGCCACATTATTAATTGAAACTATGTGTGATTGGTCAGATGTGTGGAGCACACGCTTGACACGAGGGCAGTGGACCGACCGAGGGAAAAAAAACTCTCCGCTCTAGCACTGGCAGAAGAGCAAAACGCGCAAGGAGAGGGAGAAGGGGCGGAGAGACAGCGAGGCACCGCAGGACAAAAAAAAAACCGATGTGGGGAAAAACTATCGGCTCTGGCACTTGCAGAGCACAAGCACAACGACAGGGAGGCGGAGAGACAGCGATATACTGTAGAAAAAAACCCGGCTCCCAAATAGGATCCTAAAACGGCTCCCATTGTGGAGCCGGTTCCAATCGTTCACTTCAAAGAGCCGGCTCTTAGAGCCGGATCGGTCGCGACCGACACATCACCATTCAGTTGGCGCTAGGCTGCCTGAGAAGAGGTAGGAACATTTCTTTGCTTTAGGTTATGCTCACGTTTTATGAAATATATAAAATAATTGTAAGTACATGCAGCTGTGAATGTTAATTTCTTTAAATCCATACAGAGGAGTATTCTTTTTAACAAGTTAAAAACATTTTTCTTAAATGTTAGAGCAGATATTGTTGTTAGTTAGTCACAGGATTTCTCCATGTGTTTGTCTGCTAGGGGAATTCCTCCTGTGAATGGAAGAGCTGCATGTTAAAGGGCATTTTCATTTCTATTTGTGCAGGCCTCTGCCAGCAACCTGCATTAAAGAACAACCAGCAACTCCTGTGGTCTGACTCCCTTCTTCATCTGAACACAACGCAGAACACATCAAGGTTAACCGACTGTATAAGACCAAGTGATCAGTAAAGAACACTAATGGTATACACCGGTTACATAAACATGACTCGATTAGTGCATCATTTCTACCGGATTTTCACAATATATCAGCTACTTCAATGGATAGAGGAACTAACAAGTTCATGTCATCATCTGGGAGGAGGTTACTGGTTTCTCAGTCACAAGCTGGTTGCAAACTTGAGGCCAGCAGGTGTCAGTCAGTTAAGGTAGATCTGAAATGTGGTTTGATGACCTCAATATGAGAAGCTAGAGACTGGTGGGAGGAACCAAAGAGCTCTGTAAAGGTAAAAGCAAATCTTCTGAAGTTGGGATATAATTAATTTAATTTCACATAATTACCACAGTAGAAGCCATTTGTTTGTTAAAATTTTATGAAATATTTGTTCTATTTGATGTTTGTTGTGCATGACGTATACTCACAAACGAACGAGGTAATTAGTCCAACGTTTAGAAACTACAGCTGCTGTAATGCGCCACAGCAAAGGTAAACAAAGGTAAAACAACCCGAACAGGTGATCAACTCAAAACCACTTGTCCTTTTTACTCTCTCTCTCTCCTTGTAGTTTAAGCACACCTGTTACCGTGACAACCGCCTGTGCCCCGCAAGACGAGCAAAGATTACGTTAAAAACATAACATTCAGTCCGTTACGATATCAAGTTTCCAGGCTTGAAATTTATTTCTCGATTATTAATCAGCGCAGGAAGATCTCTCACAGTTTTCATGGTTTTTAGAGACAATCAGCTTATCCGTCAGCACAACTTTATCACCTCAGGGTTATTTAGTGGCTCCACACTCTCAAAAATGTACCTTTGTTAGATTGAAAGCTGCTGTGATTATGGATTTTATGTTTCAGTGAGGTCGAATGAGAACTTGCATGTGAAATTTAGACTTAGACTTGTGAAATGAATCCGTTTTCAGGTGTATATAGCACCAAGTACAGCGCTAGAGTGGCTAACACGAGTAACAGTTTAGTCCAAAGCCTTTTCTGCTAAAATAAAATCTTTAGTGTATGTCAGATACAGACACATTGCATATTGATCTGTTTAGCTAACGTAAGACTGTGTAGCAGACAGGCTTCAAGGTGTAGAAGTTGTATCAGTAGCTACTGCCATTTACTTAGCTAACGGGAAGCGTGTGTTTGTGAGACGGCCACGCACGTAACCATGTAGAATGGGCATCAGCCAAAGAAACGCGTACCCTCTGGTAAGGTCCATTGTGTCATTTCTCCGACCACGATATTCCTGACTCAATGCAAAGCAGCAGCGCATGTGGCGCACAGTAAGTCACGTGATGTCCAATCCACTAGATCACTGAGCGAACTTGCCATTTACATTTTACAAAGGAATTTTAAAAAGCATTAACTGGCTGTTTATGCTTTAAACAACATTACTGTACGCACTAGATGCAGGCATATAAAGAAAAGAAGGTGCAGGAAATATTGGTGCGGACTGTCCTCGTCAGGCCAAAGTTGGTGGGGAGACGTCCACACCAGTCTTTAAGGAAGTTATGCCTATGTAAGCTTCTATTGGCCAAATATACAGAGTGATGTCGAACACTATGTCACTCATGTATGCAGTTGTTCAAATAAACTCATGCCCCTCTTACCAACATCATCACTACATAGAATAGCCACAACACCTGGAGCGCAGACCAATCACACCATGGTCGCCTATATGCACCTTGCGTCGTGCACCGTTGCTGCTTGATGTCTAACGTTTTGTGATGCCCACGGGTGTGTGCTCACAATAGGAAAAAAGGAGCATGCATTTCTTTGACGATGGGTGTAGTAATGGTGTTTCACCAGTAGGTGGCGCATGGAGGCTCTGAGCTGCCTGTTGCTCTGCCGTTTTCTCATAAGCTGAGAGAAATTCCATGTGCTCATTTCCATACATTTTTCAGGTGAGAATAACCTTCAAGTTCGTTTTAATAAAGTACTTTTTTATTATTTGGTACCCTTCGAGAAATGTTTAAGGAAATGCGTCAAAGTGTAAAGATATCTAAAGAGTTTTGTTGTATTTCGGAGCCAGCAGTGGCTAGAGGGAGTAGCTAACATGCCGTGATGCTAGTTGGTTAGCACACTGTAGCGGCAGATAACAGCGGGATATGTAGATCAGGCTCCAGGGTTTATTTGTGTTCTAAACAATGTTGAAAGGTTAAATTGTGATGTAATGCATTCACTTAATTAAAGTAGTTTGAATCCTAATATAGTTATGCCAGTTTACAATAACTTTAAGATACATGCCCATTAAATATGTCACTGTGTGTGATTAAATATGCATATAAAGTGCAGTGAATTGAAGGTACATGTTACCTGGGGGAATTGGGACAAAATATGATGTTATTTGATTATTTCTGGTTTAAGGAAAGCGAATGTTGATGTTTATGTCAAAGATGAATATGTGTAATATGTACAGTAAATTACTGAACTATAAATTGGGCTGTATTGACAGTTAAATGAGTTGGTTTGTTCAATAAATAAGCTGAGAGAAATTGGAGTAACACAGACTGCGCCTCCCATGTGCTCATTTCCATTTCCATTTTTCAGCTTCATCTGCTGCTGACGGGTCCGGAACCCTGGTACCCCTTACAGTTTACCTCGACGTTGATCGCTTCCTTTCACTTAAACTGGACACAGAAAGACCTGTATGAATATTTACATCAGTCCCCTGTGAAGACTTATGTTTCTCTGCAGAATTTTTCAAGGTAGGAGTCAAGTTTAAAACCCACCACATTAGCTCTGCTTATGCAGCTCTATGGTATAATCTTTAGTCACACGTTCAGAGTTGCGGGTTGAGCGAGTCAAAATGATTTATCTTTGTGAACAAAGAATTATGTGCGGCGTGTGCGTTTACATCTCAACACGTTGCCCAGTGCGTGGCTCAGCCTGCGCTGATAAGGTTTATGTATGTGGTCTGGTTGGCCAGTATGTTAGTGATTAAGCGGTTGAGTGGAGGAGCTTTCGCGCTCCCCTCGCAGTCACCCATCCTGCTGGTTTTATTTTATTTTCTTATTTTTCCTTACTAATTTTCCAGTTACATGATTGATCAAATATCAAACGCTTTGTCTACTTAATCAGAAAAACTCGTCCCATAAAGCTTGGGCAACCAAAATAGTCTCTGTGGCAATTATTAAAAACTCAACAGACACGAAATGGAAGAGCTAGAAAAGCCGCATAAATTAAATCTCTCCATTTGCCACTCTACATCCAGCAGAGATGTGCAGTGCAGAGTTAGCTCAAGACAAGTCCAAGGTTGTATGAGGCCTTTAGCGGAATTTGATTTAGGGGTCCCTTTTGCTGCTAAGAACATCAGCACCACTAAAAAATTCATTTGAACATGGATTTAGTAAATTCTGGGAGAATGGCATAGTTTAATTGGCCAACAGTGACAATTGTAGTTTACTGAAATATATTCATGAGCAAACAGAGCTAAAACCAGAAGATTAAACTCACAGCATCAGATTGTAGCTGTGGTAACAAAACAATCTTAATTATAAAGATTGTTCTTTAAACTTCTACAAAGTAAGCT
Organism: Xiphophorus couchianus; assembly: GCF_001444195.1. NCBI lineage: Eukaryota > Metazoa > Chordata > Actinopteri > Cyprinodontiformes > Poeciliidae > Xiphophorus > Xiphophorus couchianus. The sequence goes on along the minus strand of NC_040234.1, from coordinate 22,103,651 downwards.
TAAAATCTTAAATTTAAATGTTAAACAAATCTTTTAACTTATGTATGCTGAAACCATCCATCCATCCATCTTCTTCCGCTTATCCGAGGTCGGGTCGCGGGGGTAGCAGCTTCAGAAGGGAGGCCCAGACTTCCCTCTCCCCGGCCACTTCTTCTAGCTCTTCCGGGGGAATCCCGAGGCGATCCCAGGCCAGCCGAGAGACATAGTCTCTCCAGCGTGTCCTGGGTCTTCCTCGGGGCCTCCTCCCGGTGGGACGTGCCCGGAACACCTCACCAGGGAGGCGTCCAGGAGGCATCCTGACCAGATGCCCAAGCCACCTCAACTGGCTCCTCTCGATGTGAAGGAGCAGCGGCTCTACTCTGAGTCCCTCCCGGATGACTGAGCTTCTCACCCTATCTCTAAGGGAGAGCCCAGCCACCCTACGGAGAAAACCCATTTCGGCCGCTTGTATCCGCGATCTCGTTCTTTCGGTCATGACCCAAAGCTCATGACCATAGATGAGGGTGGGAACGTAGATCGACCGGTAAATCGAGAGCTTCGCTTTTTGGCTCAGCTCTCTCTTCACCACGACGGACCGGTACAGCGCCCGCTTGACAGCAGACGCTGCGCCAATCCGCCTGTCGATCTCCCGCTCCCTTCTTCCCCCATTCGTGAACAAGATCCCGAGATACTTAAACTCCTCCACTTGGGGCAGGACACCCCCCCTGACCCGGAGAAGGCACTCTACCCTTTTCCAGCTCAAGACCATGGCCTCGGATTTGGAGGCACTGATCCCCATCCCGGCCGCTTCACACTCGGCTGCGAACCGCTCCAGCGAGAGCTGCAGATCACGATCTGATGAAGCCAAAAGGACCACATCATCTGCGAAAAGCAGAGATGAGATCCTAAGGCCACCAAATCGGATCCCCTCAACACCTTGGCTGCGCCTAGAAATTCTGTCCATGAAAGTGATGAACAGAATCGGTGACAAAGGGCAGCCCTGGCGGAGTCCAACTCTCACCGGAAACGAGCCCGACTTACTGCCGGCAATGCGGACCAGACTCTGACACCGGTCATACAGCCCGTATCAAAGGGCCCGGTACCCCATACTCCCGGAGAACCCCCCACAGGGCTCCCCGAGGGACACGGTCGAACGCCTTCTCCAAGTCCACAAAACACATGTAGACTGGTTGGGCGAACTCCCATGCACCCTCCAGGACCCTGCCGAGGGTGTAGAGCTGGTCCAGTGTTCCACGACCAGGACGAAAACCACACTGCTCTTCCTGAATCCGAGGTTCGACTATCCGACGGACCCTCCTCTCCAGGACCTCTGAATAGACCTTGCCAGGGAGGCTTAAGAGTGTGACCCCTCTATAATTGGAGCACACCCTCCGGTCCCCCTTTTTGAACAGGGGGACCACCACCCCAGTCTGCCAATCCAGGGGAACTGCCCCCGATGTCCATGCGATATTGCAGAGTCGCGTCAACCAACACAACCCTACAACATCCAGAGCCTTAAGGAACTCCGGGCGGATCTCATCCACCCCCGGGGCCTTGCCACCGAGGAGCTTTTTAACCACCTCGGCGACCTCGTCCCCAGAGATTGGAGAGCCCAACCCAGAGTCCCCAGGCTCCGCTTCCTCAGTGGAAGGCATGTTGGTGGGATTGTGGAGGTTGTTGGAGCCTATTAAGAATTGGATTAATTTATTTTTGCTAATGTATTAGGGCTACAGATCTAAATTTATATAAATAATATATCTATTGTAACTTGTTTATTTATTTGTTTTGTTTAGACCCTCCTCCTTATCAGGTGACCTCCTGCTGTGATTAGGCAGCGGAAGCAGCTGCTGCAGGGCATCTGATTGTTTGGTTAAAGAGCGAGGGGTGAAATAGTTTTTCCACCGCACCAAATAAAGTTTAATTTTACATTTTTTGGAAAGTCAACTCGGAGAGTGTTTCTGTTATTTTTGTACATTGAGAAAGTCACCGTTTGCCACCAGAAAACTTTCCGCGAGTGCTTTGTTTTGGATGAGTCGGAAAACCCTCCTCCTAGAAACTACTCTGGCACCTTTTGATTTTTGATTTTTGTTAAAATCCAAGAGTAGCCGTAACAGAGGTCTTCGAAGTACGCTGCCCACCGGCCCACAACGTCCCGAGTAGAGGTCAGCAGCACACCATCCCCACTATAAACAGTGTTGGTGCTGCACCGCTTCCCCCCCCTGAGACGCCGGATGGTGGCCCAGAATCGCCTCGAAGCCGTACGGAAGTCTTTCTCCATGGCCTCTCCAAACTCCTCCCACGCCCGAGTTTTTGCCTCAGCAACCGCCCGAGCCACATGCCGCTTCGCCCGCCGGTACCCATCAGCTGCTTCCGGAGTCCCACAGGCCAAAAAGGCCCGATAGGACTCCTTCTTCAGCCTGACGGCATCCCTCACCGAAGGTGTCCACCAGCGGGTTCGAGGGTTGCCGCCGCGACAGGCACCGACAACCTTGCGGCCACAGCTCCGATCGGCCGCCTCGACAATGGAGGCACGGAACATGGTCCACTCAGACTCCATGTCCCCCACCTCCCCCGGGACGTGTTCGAAGTTTTGCCGGAGATGGGAGTTAAAGCTCCGTCTCACAGGGGATTCCGCCAGACGTTCCCAGCAGACCCTCACAACACGTTTGGGCCTGCCAGGTCTGACCGGCTTTCGCCCCCACCACCGGAGCCAACTCACCACCAGGTAGTGGTCAGTGGACAGCTCCGCACCTCTTTTCACCCGAGTGTCCAAGACATACGGCTGCAGATCCGATGAAACGATGACAAAGTCGATCATCGAACTGCGGCCTAGGGTGTCCTGGTGCCAAGTGCTGGTGCTGAAACCATTAAATCATATTTAGCAGCATTGATATTCTCAATAATGTAGCAAATGTTACATTTATATGATTCCATTTATTTGGAGTTTTTATAAGTAATCGTTTTTAGTGACATAAAATTGAGTTTTGGTGTGTATGATTGGCCAAAACACATATAAATGGATATGTATTCCCAGATAATAATAATAATAATAGTAAATTTGATTTGTATTGCGCTTTTCTAAACACACTTTACAGGAGTCAAGTGAAATTGCAAATGGAACAAAATCATAAACAGAGAACCTAAACTACACAGGGATAATGTGGGGGGAAGAAGACAAGCTTGGCTGTACTGCAAACAAAGCTGAATTATTAAGACTCCAGCAACACAGCAGAGTTCAAAATGGCAGTCCTGCCAGCAGTCCTTCTGCTACATCCAGAAGTCCATTTATGTACTGGTTAACCTTGCCTTCTCAATTTACCCCTGGAGCCAATTAAACTCCAGGTCTTAGCACTGCTATTTTGATAGAGGAGCTGGGTTTGAGCCAGGCCTCCTTCTTAGCAGGTTCCCAAGATGGCTGCTACAAAGGACACACCCACAAGGTAACAAACATTTTGCAAAGAAAAAGGTTCTCTTCACACTCTAGAATGTAACGCTAAAGAAAAACTTATTGCTTCTAAACAAGCATGTAAAACAAAACAAAATCAATAAATTATTGTTATGTGTACCATATTCAGAGGCTACAGTCTGTGATGCAGCTGTCCTGAGTTTGATTCTCAGACATAGTATATTTATTGTCTTCTCACTCTTTCTCTATTTATGTTCCTGTTGAGCATGAAAGCCATATTGACAAATTGTGTTGAAATTCTAAGGTTGTTTTTATGAAAACTTTGCAATTTTGAGGGTATTGAAGTTGAACCCAGCTGTGATCCCCTGGAAAGTAAACTTTCGTTCATTAATTCAGAGTAAATACGCATCAGAGCAGGTTACTTCCACAGAGCTGTTTATCAAAATAAGCATCCAGTCCTGAGTGGTGGTCAGCCTATTGATTTTTTGCCAAACATAATCTGATTCACCATAATAAATGTGTGTCTCTCTGCACAAAGCCCTGTTTTAGCCAAACATTGCCAAGTAGGGCTATTCACTGATGGGCTGACAGTCCCCATGACGACGCTCGCTACAATTAGACAATTGTAAATCCGCCTCCAAACAGGCACAGTCAATTATTTCAGCACAAAATGCAGAAAGGGGAGATGGAGAGGTAACTGTGGAATTCTGGCTGGTGACTGTGTGTGTGAACAGACAGCCTTTAATGAGCCCTGAATCAAAACTAAATAAAAATGAAAGAGAAAGACCTTTACTTTGAAAACTTGAAAAACCAAATGTTATGTAGTGAGCTCATAGAAATCAAACACACCTGACAGCTGGATAATCCTGTATACACAGGTGCTTTGTGCTGTTGCAAAATGGGGACGGAAATTTGAGAAAATCAAAATTATTTTTAATGTTTCCTTGCTAGTAAAGAAAAGGTACAAACTCAAATTTGTCAAACTGCAGTAAGGAAGTGAACTGCTGATATTGCTTTGGGTCAAAAAATGGGTAAACAAAATCACCAATTTTTAAAACCAATGTTTTGGGTTAAAAATAGTGACAAGACAACTAAAAAGAGTAATCTTAGTTAGTTAGAGGCTTCTCAATGAAATAACTGCAGTATTTCTTGCCACTACTTATAGTTGTTCTATTTTGGTAGTAAATAGAAAATGTTTATACAATTGCATAATTAGGTATAGCAATTTTTGCCTTACTGAAAATGACAATTTTGTCATTTTGCTTTCATGCTGTGGTTTATCCAACCAAGCAGATCTAGATGCAGTTAAATTTACAACACCTTTACTGCAAGTGAACCAACAGCTTCAAAATATAATTATCCAACTGCACATGTTGGGGAAATTTAGTCTGCATTAGTAGCCATATTTCCATAGTTTTTTTATGGAAAACTATGTGTTGAAGTAGCAACATGTTTCTGAAGACCTCTTTCCATCTTCTTGAGATGTGTGTGAACCTTTGCAACCTTTACTTCCTGGTTATTACTGCTGTAACATCAAACACACCTGACAAAAGTATGCTTTGCATAGCCTAGTTGCTTCACTCCAAACAAATCGCACCTAATTCACATTTGGTAGCATCAACATTCTAGTGACTCAATATGCTAGTGATAGACCTTATGGTAACATTAGCTTAGTACCTAAAATAAGCATTTTAGCTATTTCTTTATTTATTAGCTATGTTTATCATATTGAATGGGGAAAGTCGAATAAGTCGACATGCTGGTGATACCCCGCATGCTTCTGACAGCATTTAAGCTAACCATAGCATTTTGGATAATATTCGTTTATAAACTAATATTAGCATATTGAATGGAGAAAGTCCATGTTATTCAACACAATAATGATTCGGATCAGATCAGAACACTGGGTTCCAACCGACCAGGGCCATGCAGAGTCAAGCATAATCTGATCATAAATTTGCGTCTCTCTGCTAAAAAGTTTATTGCACAAGATCTTAAAACAAGATACACAAGATACAGCAACATAGCAACAACCCATATTAATCAAAAATCTAATATTTAATCAGATCATACTATATCATTGTCATCATGTGGGGACAATGCAAATGTAGTCTATGTTTTCCCCAATAAATATAATGTAGTGGTTTTCTGTGTTGATCTGAGATTGTAGGTTTTAAACAGACCATAGTAGAAAAGGTCACTGGTTACGAAGTATGGTATGAAATAAGCAAATTTGTCGCCATTTTACTAAATAAACCCTAATAATATCTGAAGTTAATATTTAACTTCCGTATCAACTTGGCTGCAGACTGTTTTAAAGATCAAAAAAGCTCAGAGGGGTTAACTCTATATAATTTTTTGATGTTGGCAAAGAAAACTCAGTAGCTGCTGTTAGGCCCCTCCAGACATTCTGGGGCCCCTATTTGGGGGCGTTGTAACAGAGACCATGGATCTAAAACTTTAACATTCATTTATTGAGAATGACGATGTTATTACATTTTATTTAATGGGTTCAGCAGAGATAAAATACAATAATAAATTGTACATTTAGGATTGAATTAGGAAGTTTAAAAGTGCAACGAATCTAGGCCTGTCACGATAGCAAATTTTGCTGAACAATTAATTGTCTCAAAAATTATTGCGATAAACGATAATATTGTTTGAAGACCTTTTTACACTGAAAATGACGTAATAATGCATGCGATTTCTTGCCAAAGATAGATACACTTTATTTTCAAAAGAACACTAAACACTGGAACTGGTAAACAAAATAAACAAAACGACCAAAAACAAAAATAAAATGGATTCTCAGTCTCCATTAACAAAAAATGTGTTTGAATAAACCAACATAAAGCCAAAGTGGAAATAAATACTGCATTCAACCAAAAGAGGGCAGATTATGAAGTCTGTATATTATGTTGCCCTTCAGTAATAATTAGATTCAAATAGAGAAGATGGGCACATCCACTACCTGATGCAATAGTTCACACTACATGATTTTTTACTCCTATTTTTACCCTTACGACAATATTAAAACGTTGGTCTTTCTAAGATTGTGTGGTGTGTTATGGTAGATGTTGTTGCCGCTCTGATCTAAATCAGGGGTTTTCCCCGACTGGGAGCTTAAGGCAGCCCGTTGAATGTGACAGGCGGATTCTCCTCCTTGCTTTCTGAGGGGAAATTACAGAGAGGAATCCCAAACAGCTGACAAGGCTGAACCCGAAGTCCAGCTGACATTGGAGATGATACGTGGAAACAACATTATTGTTTATTCAACATGCAAAGAATATAGAAATGACAACGGGAGGAGTTGGAGCAAAATTGCTACCGCAGTTGATAAACCCGGTAACTTTTCAGCTGTTCTTTGTTAACGTGACATAAATAGGTTCTAATGATTTTCATTCAGTCAGGACTTTACGCTGACACTAGCCACATGCATTGCAGGTAGATTGTAGTAAAGCATTGATTAATACCTGGTTTTAAAATGAGTTCACTGGACTTGTAGCCAGTATTTTGTTGGACTCCACACGGCAGGAACAAACCTGATCGAACCATTATACCTAGGATCTCTGTCGAAGAATGTGTGATCTCTCAGGTTTTGAAAATAGGCCGACAGCTCTAAGATTGTGCAGTGTGCGCTGGGCTTTACACTAAGGAAATGAGGAAGGGAGGAGTCAGTGGAGAGCACCGGAGTTGAGCCCTTTTTCATTCAGTGTCATTAGCTGAAAGAGAAAAAGGTCGGAAGAGACGATAATGCCGATAATGAAAATGACGTCGATAGTTTTAATTTATCGTACGATTAATTGATTTATCGTTTATCGCGACAGGCCTAAACGAATCATATTGATAGTTTGCTTATTGTGTTACCATGGCTACAATATGGTGCTATCTGCAATCTTTGTGTTTGCGCTGGGTTTGTTCACATTACTGCAAATAATGCCCAATAATCAGTGATTGATTTTAAGCTCAGCCAATTAACCTGGAACCTGGAGGTTGCACATATGTGGTTTACAGCAGTGGTCCCCAACCACCGGGCCGCGGACCAATTGGTACCAGGCCGCGCAAGAAATAATGAACTACTTCTGGAACTTTTAGTTTGAAAATCCTAAACCGGATTTTACCGGTTACGTCTTGCGCGTCAAAATTGAGCCAATTTGCAGCAGAATGAGTAACAAAACAACATTCCCCCCGCCCCAACGACAGCATCGGATTCGATACTTACGACGCAGCATTCACACTATTGAGTTCCTGTTTTCTGGTTTCACTGTGCTTCTTCTCCTGCATACTTTGGTGCTATTTTCACCATTCAACTTTCATACTATTCAGCTTGCTCTCCTAATGCCTGCTTTAACACTTGGTATTCATTGCAATTGACTTCAAACGCTTTTGCCATTTTCACCATAAGATAAGATAAATCTTTATTGTCATTGTCACAAGGACAACAAAATTCAAAGGCATTTGAACGAAATTCAAAGGCACCATAAGCATTCAGCATTCACACTTGCATTTTCATAGGAGTTGCACACTTTCTAGTTCTGTCTTTGTTTCAGAGAAACAAACTGCTAGCAGCGCTGCTAATTCACGGCCATTCTGCATGTATTCCTGCTGCTGCTCCTGAATATTCTCATAATTAAACTCCTCCATACAGCTCTCAGCTAGCATGTCCGAGGTCCACATCTAAAATTAAATTCTAAACGCTAAAGATTGTTTTGAAGTTGTCAGTGACATAAACCGTGAGCCAATCAATGAATGCAGTCAGCTGTCAATCAAATGGTTTTGGTGTCGCACCTGGCTCAGTACTGCTAGTACTACCCCTGAAGTAGGTACTAAATTCTGAGAACAGCCGGGCTGAGCTCGTGGAAAGCAAATCTGGCCGAGGCGGACCGAGACTGTACCGGATAGAGTTGGTCTAGTGGAAAAGTGCCTTAAATCTATTTTAAACACTATTAGTAATGCCGATGTTATTGGTAGGAAGAGGGGTGGGAGGCTAAATTAGATTCTGCCTAAGGCCCCAAATTGTCTTGAGCCGGCCCTGCATGAAGAGCTTGAGCTGCTCCACTGCATATCTGTTAGATGCTCACCTCCAACCCAGATCCTGTCAGCAGGTGTGCAAACCCGTCTGGTAGTAACGTTAGGTTAAGGCAGGGGTGGGCAACTCCAGGCCTCGAGGGCCGGTCTCCTGTAACCTTTAGATGTATCTCTACTTCAACACACCTGAGTCAAATAATGAGGTCATTAGCAGGACTCTGGAGAACTTGACTGCACTTAGGAAGTGATTCAGCTGTTGGATTCAAGTGTGTTAGACCTGGGAGACATCTAAGAGTTGCAGGACACCGGGCCTCGAGGACCAGGATTGACTACCCCTGGGTTAAGGTGAAGCAGAGAGCGAACAGTGAGCAGGCAGTTCTGGGGCTTTGAGGTGCGCCGTGGTGACAGTCGTGGTACCGTTACTTTATATAGATATTTGTAGATTTACTGGGAGGCACTGAGAACCGTTCACTCATTATTAGACCAAGGCCATCCAAAATAATTTATTTAGCCGAATTGTTATTTTTGGGTTTAATACTATTGTTGAGTGGCTCAAGCAGGCCTCCTGACGCACAGGTAGAAAAAATAAACAAATAAATAAATAAATTTGAAAAAATGTCACTCGGAACATTAAGGATTAAAGAGGTAGGGGCTGAAGACCCCCCAAAATCCAATCTGCCTGCAACCAATACGCATGCTTTGTCAGGCTTTTAAATTTCTTCACAAATTTTCGAGTGTTTCTATAGAATTATGTGCCTGGAAAACACATAATACTAAAACAAATGATTTATAATATGTTTGTTGCTGTTGCTGCATAGTCAGAAATGTTAGCAAATCTTAAGGAACTTGGGTCAAGGTTTAATTTTTCTTGTTTTAACAGTAGGCATTTTAACAATTAGAAATTGTCACGGTGGATGGTTAGGTGTGCTGATTGCGTGTTTCCCATTGGTAGCAATGCATAAGCTCCCATTGTTCCGCAGGACGCAGTGCTGCATGCTGCATTTCCTCCACAACTTACTTCAAATGTTGACTCAGACAGCTGCTTGTATTCCCTGGAAACCTTCTCACCCCATTCCCCATCTCCAAACAGGCACCATTTTCTCCTGCTCAAAGCCATAACAGAAAAAGCTCATTTGCTGTGTATTGTTAAAAAAAATTTTAATAGCCATTTGTGTGACTCCGACCAGCCCCCTGTGCTTAAAATGAAAACATTTAGGCCTCATATGAATCTATCACTCAAGTTGTCAAAAAAATTTTGTTCTCATGCAATATAAATATGCCCGTAGACCTCAAATGGTGGGCTGGGATCTGTTTCTGTTAGGGCGACGAGGCTGGCTGTTTGGAGACTCTCAGTAAAACAGGTCACGCTGTTCACAACTCGAAGCCTCAATCACAAACAAATGTTTTATTTAAGGACCCAAAGCGTTGTTTACTGCACTCTGCTTAGTCTTGCTGCTTTTTTCTTCCTCTTCTGCCCCAATGCACTCTGTGTGTTCAGCACATTTGAATGCTGGAAGCACACCGAAAGAAAAATAAAACCACTCTTGACAGGAAGTTCTATCCTGTCATGTAAAGGAACAAATAGGTGGGCATGTAGCTAAGTGAACAAATTGCACTTGCGCAGTTTAATAAATGAAGCATTCAGGGAGTACAAATGTGTTAACCATGGCAGAACTCGCAGCGGCTGTAAACAACCTCTGCTGATATTTGCTGGGTTGAACGAGGAGAGCGTTGTTAATTTTTGTTTCTTTCGTCTTTGACAGAAGTAGGAGTTTATGTTCTGCTTTCTTTCTGCTACAGTGTCGAGACCTTTTGTGCTAACTTAAGTCTGGTAGGGAGCCTGCAAGACCTCCGCACAAGCTCTTCTACTGGCGGTATTTGTGAGCAAAAGTCAATTCTATTGACAAATAAGTTCAGGAAGTGTCTACTATCAGCAGACACTGATAGTAATCTAAATATATGGTTCCATAATTCATAAGGGGTATTGTTTTGTAAAGGAACCGTGTATGCTCAACATATTATTCATATTGTCACTTTCTTTAAATAGTAAAGTTTATTTGTATAACCCATTTTAAGCAACAAGGCAGTTCAAAGTGTTTTACATCAAAAAAATAAACATAAAATGTTATAATGAAACATTGTATGTTTCATCATAAAATTAGACTTAGACTGACTTTATTGTCATTTTGCATGCACTGGGTGTATACAGAACGCAATTTAGTTGCATACGGCTCAGGACAATGTTTTGAGGTTCCAATGTTGTGAGGTTACTCCAGAATAAAATAAAATACAGTATAAAATCATATTTATATTCATACGTGTGTCATCAGAGTGAACAGCAGAGGGCTCAGGACGCAGCCCTGAGGGGAGCCTGTGCTGAGGGTGATGACATCGGAGGTGTGTTGTCCGATCCGGACTGACTGAGGTCTGTCGGTGAGGAAGTCTAGCAGCCAGTTGCGCAGGGGGGTGCTGAAGCCCAGGTGTCCCAGTTTTCCTGCCAGATGTTGTGGGATGATTGTGTTGTGTTGACTCTTTTCAGAGTCTTCAACACATCGGCTGTGTCCAGGCAGAGTGCCTCCTCTTTCTGGTGGGGTACAGTTTTCTTTGCCGGAGTACTGTTCAGTGCCTTGAACCTCCCAAAGAAGTTATTGAGTCCATTTAGAAAGTCAGCATCAACTTCACCCACTGAGGGGGAGAATGGATTGTAATCTGTGATCGCCTTTATGCCTTGCCACATACTCCTGGTGTTGCTGGTGTCGTGGAAGAACTCCTGTATTTTCCGACTGTGGGTTCGCTTTGCTAACCTGATAGCACGGTTCAAGTTGGCTCTCGCTGTCCTCAGTGCCTCCTTGTCGCCAGACTTGAAGGCTGAGTTCCGTGCTTTTAGCATTTCCCGTACCTCCTTAGTCATCCAGGGTTTTTGGTTGGCCCGGGTGATAATGTTCTTAGTGATGCTGACGTCCTCTGTGCACTTGTTGATGTAGGCTGACACAGTCATGGCGTACTCATCGATGTTGATCTGGTCGTTGTAAGTGGCTGCTGCCTTGAACATCTCCCAGTCAGAGCACTCAAAACAGTCCTGAAGTGCCTCCATGGCCCCCTCAGTCCACACTCTCACCTGCCTCACTGTAGATTTTGTTCTGATCGGCAGGGGCTTGTATGCAGGAATTAGCATAACAGATAGGTGGTCTGAAGAGCCAAGGTGGGGGCGGGGGGCTGCTCTGAATGCTTCTTTGATGTTGGTGTAGGCCAAGTCTAGAGTATTCACTCCCCTGGTTGGAAAATCCACATACTGGTTGAAGTGAGGGAGAACAGTTGGCCTGGTTAAAATCCTCAGCAATGATGAAAACGCCTTCTGTGTGTGAGGATTGCAACTCACTGATGGTCCGGTAGAGAATAGTCATAGCCTCTTTAGTGTTAGCACTGGGGGGCACATACACAGCAGTGATGCTAACAACAGTAAACTCCCTGGGCAGGTAGAATGGTCTGCAGTTAACAGTCAGAAGCTCGATGTCCGGGGAGCAGTAACTGGCGACATTCATGGCATTTTTACACCAGTTATTGTTGATGTAAATACACAGCCCCCCTCCTCGGGTTTTACCGCTGCTCCTGTCTGCGCGGAATGTAGCGAGCCCCTCCAGGCTAACAACGTTGTCCGGTATGGACGAGTTGAGCCATGTCTCCGTCAGAATGAGAGCGCTGAGTTCCTCAACTCTCTCTTTGAAGACAGTTCTAGTTGCAGATGGTCTATTTTGTTGTCCAGAGAGCGGACGTTGGAGAGGAAGATGGACGGAAGCGGCGATCTGTGGCGGTTAGCGTTTAGCTTAGCTGTTAGTCCACTTCGACAGCCGCGCTTCCGGTGCCGGTCGCACCGCCTTCGCTTTCTCCTCCTCCGGCTAGTACTGCTAGGCGAGTCCGCTGCGCTGCGGGCCGCTGGGTCTTGCCTCCGTAGCACTTAGAGATCACGTAAACACTCCAGAGTAGTCGTATTTATGAGTCCGACATCACTTGATGATCGTAATTCCAGCAGACGCTGGCGATCCTATGCTAACTTACTGAGTGGATGCAAAGTTTGTAGCGTTTTGGGTGGCATATGTTGCTCAAATACTCGCAAGTTGTCGAGAGCCCATGCAGCCGCAGCCATTTCGGGCGCCGCCATCGTAGAAAAATGAAGAAACAAGCAATAAACATAACATTTTGTGAAATGACATCATCAAAATCATGAAGCAAATACACATAAAGCATATTGATTAATGTTCGACTTATTAAAGGCAGCTCTTAAACAGGGTGGATTTTTAGCCTTGATTTAAAGGAACTCAGTCTTTTGACTGTTTTGCCGTTTTCAGTAAATTTGTTCCAGATTTGTAGAAGCTGAATGCTGCTTCTCCATGTTTGGTTCTGGTTCTTGGGATACAGAGCAGACCAAAACCAGAAGACCAGAGTGGTCTGGAAGCTTGCTATGACAACAACATGTCTTCAATGTATTTTGATACTAAGCCATCCAGTGATTTATAAACTAACAGAAGTATTTTAAAGTCTATTCTCTGAGTTACAGTGGAAGTGGAGTGAGCTGTATCTTCCTGGTTTGAATCAATTGCAGTAGTCTGATTTTTTGTTTTGTTTTGTTACAATACTCAGTAATCAATGTGATTAAAGATAAACACAGGATGAATTTCTTTTTATCTTTCTGGGACATTAGTTGTTTAATCCTGGAAATGTTTATCATGTGATAGAAGACCAACTTTGTAACCTGTCTTTACAGGTACAGTGTCTATGAAGGCTCAGATCTGAGTCCAGATTTTATGCCCAATCACTAGTGTCTAGCTATAATAACTAAAGCAGTGTGCTGACTGTAGATTGTTAATAATTGCTTAGGTTTTGTTTCTGTTTAGCTGGAGAAAGCTTTGGCACCTCCACACATTGATTTGTTCAAAGAACTTGTTCAGTCTTCTGGTGATATTGTAGTGTAGAGATGTGTATCATCTCTACATAGTTATGCTAACTTGTGACGGTCACATCTCCAAAGAACTGGTCGGACCTAAGCTTCATTCACATGCCAAGGGGATATGAAGGAGAATAGCATCCTATGTGGTGTTCTATAGGAGCCTGGATGTGTTCTTGTTGGTTTACTCAGGTGGGCCAACAGGAGTCTCTTCAGGACCTTTAGGGTTAGACCTACATGGAAACCATACATCAGCAGTCCCCAACTTTTTAGTCTCGCGGAACGGTCAGCCCTTCGCTATTTTGCTGCGGACCGGGGGTAGGGGGGTGCGCGTTGTAAGTATCTAGTCCGATGCTGTTGTTCGGGGGGGCGATGTTGTTTTGTTACTCATTCAAGTTGGCTCAATTTTGACGCGCAAGACGTAACCGGTAAAATCCGGTTTAGGATTTTCAAAATAAAAGTTCCGTAAGTAGTTCATTATTTCTTGCACGGACCAGTATCGGTCCGCGGCCCGGTGGTTGGGGACCACTGCCATACATGACATATTAAACTCCAGCTTTAGAGTACATCATTAAAGCTGAACATGGTTACTTTAAATTATGTAAAATTTGTCATAGTCTTTGTCAGTCTTTTGCCAGTTGTTTCTATAGTCAATACAAATGCTGCTTTAAGACATTTTATGAAGTGATTATTTACAAAAAAAGGCTCCGGTGGTTCTGGGTCTGTAATACCAAGAACATCCCATCGAGCCACCCACCCATTCATCCATCGGAAGCACCGATGAAACAAAGTGTGTTCAGATGACTCAAAGCCTGTACCTCTTAAAACTCAGAGACTCAAATAATAAAGGCAACTTAAATCATAAAAATTTCAAGGAAATACCAAACTAGTTATTTTAAACCACATTTAACCATAATCCCTTTTCAAGTACCACATTCATCTTTACCAAATGGCTCTGTCTTCAGAATTGCATTAAAACCAATGTTTTTGCTTTTCCACCGTAGAAAGTTGCTGTTTTGCATATTATGAGATGATTGTATGTGAGAGAATGAGTGGTGCCTAATGTGCTGGACAGTGATCAGTGCCTTCCGCTTCCCTCAGGCCATCTCATTTACAACACTCTCTCCCCCATCAACTCACTCATTTTAAGGACATGACTGTGAAGATCCACAGTGGCTCTATGCCTTTATGTTTTCACCAGCCACCCAGTATGTGCATGACAAAAACAAGTCAAAAAGGGAATTTTTAGCAGTTTAACGCCTGCAAAACAAAGCAGTTACTCTCATGACTAATGCATGAGACATTGAATTATGACGAACTTGAGTACAAGCAAATTGAGGATTTAAAGACCTCCAATCAACTGCAGCCTTCAGCGACAGAGGGAGGTAACTTTCAGTTACTCATCGTTTGAAATTGGCAGTATTATGTAAAATCAACTTTTTTGAGCTTGTTGTGTTGAGTGTTGAAGTTTGAAGTGTTGAGTTTAAGAAATCCTTTAATCTCCCATGGCAGCATCACTTTCGAGGACACAGCTCCTCCTCAGAGTTGCAGTTTACAGTCTTCCTAGCTTCCGTATTACAGATCTCCCCTCCCTGCAACTCACCGCCCTCAGCTCCTTCAGACCAGCCAGCAGCAATTAGCAAACCCCTGGTGGAGCTACACATCTCCTGAGGTCATTGTACGAGCTACTTCTCAGAACAACGCTGGTAAAAATGTTGTGAAAGGATTAATAGAGGAGCCATGTTGGGATGACTTCCTGAAAAAGTTTCAGAAAGAGTTTCAGAAAGAGCAGGAGTTTGTCAGAGACAGAGCTCTTAAATTATGAAGTGAAGTTTTTTTAAGTCATATGTGAAATATGCAGCATCAACTACTGAAGGTTGATTTTGCTAGAAAAATATTCTATGTAGCTGGAGAATGCAAAATACTGGCTCTTTAATAAACACAAAAAAAAAACTAAGTGAATAACATATTTCTCATTTGGGGAGGTTGTGGTGAAGGGGTGCTCTTGAATCCACCACCTTCACCACAAACCCCCCCACCACTCCCACTCTAATGGGTAAAAATATGTGCTCATAGCTGTGGGGCAACGACATAAAGAGGTGAAAACCCAGGTGACAGGCCGGCGTTCTCTTGGCCAGAGTCCGGTTCTTCCCCCCTTCCTCCGGCACTCATAGCAGCATCACACTGCGAGACAAAAGGTGAAGGGTATGAGTGGGTCACAACAGTACTCTGGTTAACTCTGTTTCCCCTCCATGTCCCTTTTCATCTGCCACTCTTTCACTTCAACACCTTCTGTCCGACACCACAACCTGCATTTGTTATCTTTCGCGGACAACGCAAGGGTTAACTCGGGCCTCTTAGTCCACCTCGATCGACAACAAAAGGAACTGTGGAGTGATAACGGAATA
The DNA here is from genome assembly GCF_001444195.1 of Xiphophorus couchianus. Taxonomy (NCBI): domain Eukaryota; kingdom Metazoa; phylum Chordata; class Actinopteri; order Cyprinodontiformes; family Poeciliidae; genus Xiphophorus; species Xiphophorus couchianus. The sequence continues at coordinate 22,087,888 of NC_040234.1, read as the reverse complement.
GCTGTTCTGAATAGTTGAAAAGACGTTCCCGTGCTCAAGTCCCTCCCAGTGTCTGTCCTGACCACAAAGGGGGGTGACATGAAAGAAAATAGCTCTTCAAATGATGTAACAAGACAGTGGTGACAATTTGCAGGGAGTTTTTTTTTTTTTTTTTTTTGCAAACTGATCACATGTGTAAAAGAAAGACCTCCTTGACAGGTGAAATGGATGGTTTGTTTGAACGTAGATCACTGCTGCGGGCCTAGAAGAGGAAAAAACAAAGATGAAAAAAACTACACTAAAGATTGCTTTTTTTGTTGTTGTTTTTTTTCTCCACCCACTCTACCTTATATTTACCTGATAATGAGCAAGCATGTAACAGTAGAGCTTGTTCGGATCACTCCACTCGGTCTGACAGTAATTGCTCTGGAGGCTGGAACAAGAGCTTCTCTTGGGGCACGGAACGTCATTAACAGGATTATTATACAAGTTACTTTTTTTAACCCATGTTTTCCTGTTATTTCAAAGGAGCTGTATTTACATGATAGATCTTTGGTATTGACTAAATAATTTCTATAGAAAGTGTGCATATGCAAATGTCTGCTCCAAACGTTAGAAAACACACATTCCACGTGCAATTATGTAAATCCTCTTTGGTTATTCATTCAGTTATTCACCCTTGTATTCACTCATGCATTCATTTGTCTTATTAGGGACTGGCGGTGATGTCCTGAAAGCAGTAGGCTCTCTCCGCAGGCCCTGTGGACAGACAATGGGCAGAGACACACCCTATACACGCACTTCAGATTTTTGCTGCAAATTGACCCCCTCAGAGCACCAAATGGCATATGGAAAGAAACCTGTTTGAAGAGGCTCGCATGCCCCAGTACACAATGCACCATACTGCACACATGCCACAATAGACGCTCACCTTTGACTTCTTACTCAGACATTTTGCACATGATTGCTCTTGTTTTGCTTATGCTTAGCTTATGCTTGCACCGTCTTCACAAAAAATTGAGTGCCACAGCTCAGGTGGAAGAATGTGTCAATGGGAGAACTGGTAGTCAACCACTACACAAACCTTGGCGTGCTTGGAAAGAGGACGAGAAAAATTGTTGAAAGAAAGCAACACGATAATGTGGCTTTACTCCATTGATCCCCGAAGGAGGAAATTTGTTTGTCCCAGCATAGCACACAACAAAAAATTAAAATAAGTAAATAAATATGCAATAAATAACCATTAGCAGTGACAGCCTTAAAGACACACAAATCGCTCAGTATATTGTTAAAGATATTGCCAACATTTAAAACGCACAGCTCTAGAAGAAACAAAATTTCATTACATTATACATAGATACATACAAAATATACATGAAATGTGTATAAAAGCTTGTGTTGGTGGAGCAGGTTGTGACACTTGAAGCCTTGCAAGTGGGCCATACCATGTGACTGATTCAGGAACTGGTTTGTCAGTTTGCTTGCAGATTGAAATAAATGGCAAAACGCTGCTGTATCTTCCATCACATTTTTTTGTTTTAGGATTTTATTGGGTGTGCATTTGCAATTCATTGGAGCATCTTTTTTCCGATGGACCAAATTTTCCCCCGTCTGGCAACATTTCAATCTCTCCAAATAGTCCAAGATGGCGGCGCGTGAACAACGCGAGGCTCAGCGTCTCTCCAGAATCTGCTCTTTAGTGGTTTTTTATCTTTTCATTACTGGACTTTTTTTTCAGAATTGCACAGTGTTGCTGCGCTACAGCAGACATGAACTTCTGGACCTTTGGAGCTACAATTTTGACTCTATGATCGCCGATCTCCGACTCATCCCAGAGATCTCCAGAACACCGGAGGCTGCTCACTTCTCCCGGCTGGGTGGAAGTGTACGCAGGCCGTGACGAGAACGTAAACAAAGGCGGTAAGCGTGGAGGGGTGCGAGCTAGGCTAAAGCTAACACCACACCGGCTCCCTTTACCCAGCATTTTCCTCGCCAATGTCCGTTCTCTGGCTAATAAAATGGACGAGTTACGACTATCCATCACGAGTGACAGACGGATTATGGACTCAGATGTCATGTTTTTCACCGAAACATGGCTAAACAACAGCTGCCCGGACAATGCTATCCAGCTAAGTGGACGCCACACACACCGAGCCGACAGGACAGCAGATGACTCCGGCAAGACCAGAGGCGGAGGTTTGTGCATTTATATTAATAAAGCTTGGTGCACAGACTCTGCTACTACCGAGAGTCACTGCTCACAGAATGTGGAGTTTTTAATGGTTAAATGCAGACCTTATTACCTCCCAAGGGAATTCACCTCGATCATCCTCACTGCCGTGTACACCCCCCCGGATGCTAATGCCAAGCTCCCCATGAAAGAACTCTATGCGGCTATTAGCAAACACCAAAGCAAATACCTCGAGGCTGCTTTTATTGTTGCGGGTGATTTCAATCACTCCAACTTGAAGACGGTTCTTCCCAGATTCCACCAACATGTCTCCTGCCACACCAGAGGAGACAAGACCCTGGACCACGTCTACTCCAATCTGGCTAGAGCTTACAATGCGACACCCCTCCCCAACATCGGACAATCAGACCATCTCTTCCTGTTCCTCACACCTCGGTACTTACCACTCGTCCAACGTGTGAAACCTACCGTGAGGACAGTAAAGGTGTGGCCAGAGGGCTCAGACGCTGTGCTCCAGGACCGCTTCAGGAATACAGATTTGACTATTTTCCACCATACAGACTTGGATCAGTACGCCTCATCTGTACTGAACCATATTTCCACCACCATAGAAGGTGTCACCACCTGCAAACGCATTACCATGTACCCCAACCAGAAACCCTGGATGAACCGAGACGTTCGTCTCCTGCTGAAGGCCCGCAACATCGCCTTCAGGTCAGGGGATGCACAGACTTACAGTGCAGCCAGGGCTGAGCTGAAGAAGGGAATCAAGAAGGCCAAACACCACTACAAAAGGAAGGTGGAGGATGATTTTTCTAACTCCAATCCCCGACGTATGTGGCAAGGCCTTCAGATTCTCACAGACTACAAGAACCCCAATACCACCCCCGCTTCTACTGATGTCTCCTTCCTCAACGAACTAAACTTCTATGCTCGTTTTGAGAAAGGGAATACCACAACTGCAAACATAGCAGCTACCACCCCAGGCCAACAGCCACTGACTTTCCTCCCCACTGATGTAGGAGTGGCTCTGAGCAGGATTAAATCCCACAAGGCTGCGGGTCCTGATGGCATACCTGGACGTGTCCTCAGAACGTGCTCTGTGGAGCTGGCAGGAGTGCTGATGGACATCTTCAACCTGTCCCTGGCCCGCGCTGTGGTACCGACCTGCTTCAAGTCTACCTCCATCGTCCCAATCCCCAAGAATCCCAACCCAACCAGACTCAATGACTACTGCCCGGTAGCCCTTACCCCCATCATTACCAAGTGCTTGGAGCGGCTGGTCCTAGCACACCTCAGATCCTGTCTCCCCCCCACACTAGACCCCACCAATTTGCATACAGGCAGAACAGGAGCACAGAGGATGCAGTCTCTATAGCGCTGCACTCTGTCCTTTCTCACCTGGACAGTAAGAACACTTACTGTCGAGGTAAGTGTTCAGGTAAATCTAAGAACAGACTGCTGTTCTTAGATTTTAGTTCAGCATTCAACACTGCCATCCCATCACAACTCATTACCAAACTCACAGACCTCGGCATCAGTTCACTCATGTGTAACTGGTTGCTCGACTTCCTGACCAGTCGACCTCAACATGTCCGGCTAGATAACCACTTCTCATCCACCATCATCACTGGAGTGCCACAAAGCTGTGTGATGAGTCCCTTCCTCTACTCCCTCTTCACCTACGACTGCAGACCTGTCCATGGCTCTAACGCCATCAAGTTTGCAGACGACACCACGGTGATCGGCCTCATCAGAGATAATGACGAGGCCGCTTACAGGGAGGAGGTAGACCGTCTGGCTGAGTGGTGCGACAAAAACAACCTGCAGCTGAACACCAAGACGACCAAGGAGCTTATCGTGGACTTCAGGAGGAACGCTGACCTACATCCACCCATCCACATTAAGGGGACAGTGGTGGAGCGTGTGGAGACCTTTAAGTTCCTGGGAGTCCACATCTCCAAGGACCTGACTTGGACGACCAGCTGCTCCAAACTCATTAAGAAGGCGCAGCAGCGCCTCTTCTTCATGAGGACCCTGAGGAAGAACCACCTGTCCTCAGAGATCCTCACGAACTTCTACCGCGGCACCATTGAGAGCATCCTCACCAACTGTATTACAGCTTGGTACGGGAACTGCTCTGTCTCCGACCGGCAGGCGCTGCAGAGGGTGGTGAAAACTGCCCAGTATATCGCCGGGGCACCGCTCCCTGCCATCAAGGACATCTACAGGAAGCGGTGTTTGAAAAGGGCTGGGAAAATCACAAAGGACTCCACTCACCCAGCACACACACTCTTTTCCCTCCTGCAGTCTGGGAGGCATTACAGAAGCCTACGGACCAGAACCACCAGGCACCGGAACAGCTTCTTTCCCACAGCTGTCACGCTTTTGAATGCCTCCTGACATAAAACATAAACTATAAGGACTGTACTCCCCTATCCTCTCATACAACAATAACACGTGGACTATCCTCACACACACACATCACGGACTGTTTTCTTCACACACACATACAACCTGTAAATTTTATCTGCCATTATTTATCTTATATTATATACATATATAATCCATTCCCTAACATTCTTGTATATTCTGTATAATCTGTGCATATAGCTCCCATATTTATATTTATACACAATATCTATATCTCTTTGCTATAACCCCTTATAGTCCATACATACATAGTCTTGTACATCTGTAAATAAATATTTATATCTCGTAGAGCACTTCTGGATAGATGCAAACTACCGTATTTTCCGCACTATAAGGCGCACCGCATTATAAGGCGCACCTTCAATGAATGGCCTATTTTAAAACTTTTTTCATATATAAGGCGCACCGCATTATAAGGCGCATAGAATAGACGCTACAGTAGAGGCTGGGGTTACGTTATGCATCCATTAGATGGAACTGCGATAAAGGGAATGTCGACAAAATAGTCTGATAGGTCAGTCAAACTTTATTAATAGATTACAAACCAGCGTTCTGAAAACTCCGTTCATTCCCAAAATGAACAGCTGTTGCTTCCTCCACTTCCGCACCATTGATTGTTCATGTTAAATTCTCTCGCTGCTGCTCTATGGGCTCTTTGCACCTCAGCTTAATGATGTACATCTATCCGAAGCCCCGACAATAAGCTGGAGAAAGGTTTTAAGATGTTCGCCTCGTTATACACAGATACGAAGGTGAGTTTTACTTTCTTTAAACTTTGTAGCTAACATTAGCTTTAGCTTATGCTGGACATTTTCTTGTAAAAATGTGCTATCTAAGTATCTAAACAATTTTCATCATTCATTAACGGACAATGTTTGTACCTTATGTTCAAATATATTACGTGGTTTATTGTCATTAGTGTCAGAGACCAAGTAACGGGGATTTTACGGTTCAGGCTTTTTGCTTCTGAAGCACAATGAGCCCATAGCTTAACATTAGCTCTGGTGTTGGAGTTCTAGTTCAGCTGACGGTTCAGGTTCAAAGTTGTTGCTTTTAGAAAAATATGGCCGTGTTCCTTAAGGTTTCCGTGTTACTTCGCTTTATTAGTTTTGCATGCTTCTTGTGAAGCAGGACGGTGTTTACAGCAGTGTGTTCAGGCGGATCAATAGCTCGGCTGTCTGGCTCTGGTCTGCTCTCTGGTTCCCATAAACTCTCTTTCAGGCTGAATACAGAAGTGATTCCATGGAAATAACACAGGAGGCTCCTTTACCTTCTGCTTTAGGCTGAAGAAGCTGATCCGGAGTGACGTGAAGGCTGTAAACTTTGCTGTGCTGCATTAGCTTTAACTGGTAGCGACGAATATTTACAAGCCACCGTCTTCTTAATTCAGGATCGTTTGGAAATCCATGAAAACTTAAAAGCCAATTATATTAGGAAGACAGCAATGTTCATAGTATTGTTTTATTTGCGTCTGAAATAAGACTTTGTCTTTTCTAGCTGTCATGGTAACTCAAAGCAAAAAAAGACAACCGCATTTGCGCATGCGGTTGTGACGTCAGCGCGGCAGGTGCAAAGAGCCCATTCCCGTATTCTACTGTGTGACTGATCGCCTTGAGCTTAAACTCTGCGTTGTAAGCGTGTCTCTTAATAGGAGCCATTTTGGGGTCTTTACACAAAACCCAGCGTGCACCGCTGGCTGCATCGGCGGCTGCTTTCCCCCATTTCTTCTTCTACGGGGAAAATGAAGTTGGCGTATGCTTTCCCCTTTCTTCTTCTACGGGGAAATGAAGTTGGCGTCTGCTTTTCTCCGTTTCTTCCTCTACGGGGAAAATAAAGTAGGCGTCTGCTTTCCCGTTTCTTCTTCCACGGGGAAAATGAAGTCAGCGGCTGCTTACCGTAGTTGCGAGACCTGTTGTGGCTCAATATTGGTCCATATATAAGGCGCACCGGATTATAAGGCACACTGTCGGCTTTTGAGAAAATTGAAGGTTTTTAGGTGCGCCTTATAGTGCGGAAAATACGGTACATCTCGTTGCTTGTACTTGTGACAGTGCAATGACAATAAAGTTGAATTCTATTCTATTCTAGTTTCACACAGTGATAATAAACCATTGCCTATAATGTCAAAAAACATCAACACAGTGGATCCTGTGTTCTAATTTCTAATGTTTTAAAAGGACAAGTGTCATGTCCAAATGAACTTTAATGATGTATATAAAAAACCTCAACTGTGCTGAGGCATTATTGAACTCTGCAGAAAGACAAGGATAGTAATCAGGTAGGCCAAGCTCAGGTAAGTCATTTTAGGATGCAAAGATGAGACAACATACATCTACTTGAACATTGGGAAGGTGATAAAATGTTTTATCACAACTTCTATAAACCTGCTGACGAGTGTCTTGCTTCACCTACACTCACAGAGTGCAGATGAAGCGTTTCATCCATGTTCTGTGAGCATGGATATTTTGTGTAGCAAATGGAATCATCTCAAAACAGAGAATCACCTAAACCAGAGCACAGTGAAAGTTTTTATTTTTAAGTAAATAATGTAATTTTGTTCTTAGCGACATAGTTTTGTTAGGGCAGTGCTTCCCAATTCCAGTCCTGATGCCCCCCTGCTCTGCATGTTTTAGATAAGCCTCTATGACCACTCCTGCAACCGTCAAGTACGGCAGAAGGCTGTTAATCACCCACAGATTCAATCCAGGTGTGTGGCAAAAGGGAAACACCTAAAACATTCAAGGCAGTGGGGGGCTTGATGACCAGAATTGAGAAACACTGGGCTAAGGTAACAAGTCACTTACAACTCTTTCCCCTATTTGCTTCCTATTTGTTTTCTTTGATCCAGCCATTGTTTCATTTAAACATATTGAGACTATAATCAGGATTTATGTATCATAATCACAAACATTTGTAAGGCTTCATGTTTTACTTTGTCACAGTAGAGCAAATGAAGTGCTGTGGCGTGTCAAACAATTGGATAGAGTGGTTCATGAAGCTTCATTTCACCATCACTAGAAGTCAGTGGAGTATCCAATGTGGGCAAGGCAAGTCAGGGAAATCCAAAAATCAAAACATGGTCGTGATCAGGCAAAGAAGGAAACATTGGCTATCTACTCACATGTGGGCCTCCAAAAATCTGGCATTGTCTGCTTGTCTGAGAGCTGAATATAACTGTTGGTGAACAGGTGGATGACATGAGCCTGATTGTACTGCAGCGGCATGCAGGTGGATCAGGTGATCTTGATTTCAGAGGTGAGAGCTGAGGAGGAAAACAGAGCAGGCAGAGAATCAGAACACATGCCATAAGGACCTTTGGGCTGATATTGTCTAGACCTGGAATTTCCCAGAGTGAAGTTTCTCCAGCTCTCTTTTGGTCAGCAGTAATCATAAAACTGCAAGCAGACAATGAGGGGCAGACTAATTTAAAAAAACTGCAGGTTGGGGAACTAAAATAGACCCGACAGCTTCTCGTAGGCGGTTACGGACAGTCTGAGACGTGATGCATTTGTTGTGCAGACCAATAGTCTAAGCAACTGTGTGTGTTGCTGGTCAAGACCAGCAACACACACAGTTGATTTTTCACCCTTGTGAATCAAAATCACCCTTGATTTTTTCAAGGGTGATTTAACCCTTGCCCCTTAAATCACCAAAAACGCCTGAAAAGGTGTACCCAAATTAAATCAGCTGTTCTTGAACAATTTGGAGTACATGCAAAAGCTTGGTCTCTTTATGAAGATGACAAGCTAAATTTTCTATTTTTGCAGTCAAAAATACATTAACTGTAAGTAGTTCATAGCTATTACATTTGTAACACAAAAGAAATTGAAAAATTTTGCTTCATCCAGACTTTTTATTTTTATTTTTTGTAAATGCACATTGAGTGTTGAATATATGGACTGGAAAATACAATAAATCTGTAGAATAAAGTATTCTGCTCGTGAATTTCAAGACCGATCAAAATAGCACAAAAAAGAAATGTCATTTTGGACATGTTTATTTCTGAGGATGTACAGGTGTTGTCCAAGTGAACAACATCTGATATAAAAACTTCAAATGATTAACTCCTCAGTGCTTCAACATCCAGTCATCAATGAGGGCTCTAATGAAAGATAATGATATGAAGATATGTTGAAGCTAATAAAACACTTTAAATTTCCCAATAGAACCTTTAATCTCGGCAGTAAGTGACAAACTGAACGCAGCCAAGAGGCTAAGACCAGCACATCCTCTTCTGAAGAGCTCATCAAAAATATTCACTAAGATCCAAAACGTTTGTAACTTTATTAAAGAACAACAAAATCATTAAAACGTGTCCAAATTATTGACCCAACAAAAATAATTATCTCAGTAATTATTCTTTCAACAATTCTGTACGTTTCAGTTCCATCTCCGAAAAAAAGGCAATTCAAAGACCGAATCTCTGACTAGCAGAGCAGGAGTTTAAATTAGCTAATCAACTACCACTGTGTTCAGGAAAGTGCTTATTAATAATCGCAAAATAAATATCAAGCTTGGAAACTTAATATGTAACGGACTGAATGTCATGTTTCAACGTAATCTCTACTTGGCAGGTGGTTGCAACGGGTATACTTAAATGACAAAGAGAGAGAAGAAAAAGATAGGAGTGGTTTTGAGTTGATCACCTGTTTGGATTATTTTACCTTTGCTGTGGTGCTGTGGTTCCATTCACTGTAATTTGAGAACATTCAATAAATGACAAAATTGGACTAATTACCAAATTGGTAATTGGTTACCAATTAGTAATTGGCAATTACCAATGTTTGTTTGCAAGTATACCTCATTTACAACAAACATCAAATAGGACAAATATATTTCATTAAGTATTTAACAAACAAATGGCTCCTACCGCAACAATTATATCAAATTAAATTACTTGTCTAATATTTTTTTTAAAAATTGTTTTGTGCTCTCTGGCATCTTGCTTTGAGCACAGAGTCTGAGAAGCACCTTTCTGGCTTTTTCTCTATCAAACATGCTTCCGTGTCTTATTTAGTGGAAATATTGATGTTGATGAGACGTTCTCCAAAATGACAAGATTTTTCAACCTGTATAGCTCCACTGTTGAAAATGAAGAGCTGACATTCACAAATGACATTGAAATAAAATCCAGTCCAACATCTGGTTTGAGGTGACACCTCTGGAATCTGCTGTTGGAGGAAAAATATCCCAACTTCAAAATATGTGGTTTTAACTTAACAGTGCTCTTTGGTTCCTTCTATCAGTCTGCAATTTCTCATACTGAGGTCATCAAACCAAATTTCAGATGTACCATAACTGATTGATACCTGCTGGTCCAAGATTTGCAATCAGCTTTTAACTGAGACACTTTAATATGTCTGCTATAACTGATGTATATTCGCATATAAAATAAGTCAATAGAGTTTCATTTACAATTTTTATATCTTCGTGTCATGATCTCAGCCGGCTGAGGAGAGAAAAAGTAGATCTTGGTCTCAAAAGGTTTGGGCATCCCTGGTTTATGCTAATTCGTGTTAAAAACAAAGATTAGTTTGTGAGCTTTAATATTATATTGGTACCAAACCTGCAGAATCAATGTGCATGACGCGCCATGAAAATCAACATATGAATGGATCTCTGCCCTCTCGCCCCTCCTAACTCTTTCTGTAAGCTAAATTTGACTATGTAGTGAAGCTACTTAAAAATGGATAATCTGGAGTTTATACCCTCATGTAGTTATAAGAGAGGTGGAAGAAAAATAAATTAAGTGACACCTTATTATGTGTCTGCCATGCATTTGCATGAGGAAGGCCCCAATAACTGGGCCTCACACACACACTGTAAAAAGTCTTAGCTTTTTACAGTGTCATTATCATTGTGTGTTCCTGGCGGGTCACTGGTTTAGCAGCTTTTTTTGTGGTTTTGCAAACTAAAAAGCTGCCAGATCACCCGTTTGGCTGATCATGACATCTACTGCACTCTTCCTGAGATTCACTCTAAGACTGTGGGATTATGAACCTCATAATTAGAGAGAAAGATTCAGTTGATAAAAATTGAAAGACGGGGGGAAACAGAAAAAGATAGAAATGAAGAAAGATAAATAAATACAGTACATAGAGGATGGATAGAGAACAATGTCAAGTTTTTCTTCCTTAGGAATGTTCTGTCAAATATGTAGACATATTCAAGATGTTTAAATGCTTCTTTAATAACTACTAAATATATTTTGTTTGTAATAATGGTCTTTACATTGATTAATCAACCGTTCTACAGACATTTTAAAATTTTTAAAAGTAAGCAGCAGTGCACTGACGGCAATTTTCCAGCCGATAACCGATCTTGAAAAAACCTGAATTTTTTTTTGTGTGTGTACAAAATATAGCGCAAAAAGTCACTAAGTTAGCAACCATGGGGTGACTGTTGTAAACCTTGCACGGATGACCTGGTGGGTGGTACTGTCTATCAGCCCTTCTCATGGTGGACAGTGGTTGATTTTTGTGACCTTGTAGGTAGATAACGTTGGTGGATAGGACCGGTTCCACAAGTAAGTCACGGCCAACCACCGACCACCCAAAGGGAAGGAAATCAGGCTTTAGCCTCCAGTGTATGCTTGTGCATGTTAATATGCAATTGTATAACCATGTTTAAGTAGGGCCCGCACTTTGGCTCAAGCCCAGGGGCCCACACCCTCCCAAATCCGGCCCTGACTGTAATGGTATGATCCGTTAAACTTGTCTTTTGTAATTCCGAACTGACACTCAAAACAATCCATGAATTCATTATGTAAAAGATAATAATTCACATTTACATTTGTAACACACTAAATTCAAATAAAAATCAAAATTTCCAAACAGGAAATTAAACACTGTTTTGCAAAGGATCTGACGTCTTTTCAAAATAAAAGCTGCCAGTGCTCATACAATTTGCTACCGGAATAGCTTCCCATTTTACAATCTAGGGTAATCCCTTTCTAACTGTGCTGGCTTCCATTCGAGGAGAGCATGTTCCTCCTGTCTGTACGTCACCAATAAAATGGTTAAAAACATTTAATATATGAACTGATTTTCCATAATTTAACTTATGCAGAATAAGCGGCACATGGACTTCTTTTATAAATAAAGGTAAGACAGCAATAAAATTTTCACAGCTTTGAAAGGAAGCAAACAAAACTCCTGCTGTTTTGTGCACCAAATTGATTTTTTTTGCTACTTGGAATAGCCCAGGTGGAATTTATAAGTTCATCTCTGAGACTGACAGATATGAGGGGGATGAAACAGCTTTAGGAATAAGCATTCCAAACTTTGCACAGGCTGGAGAGTTACAGGTAAACTCAAGGGAGGATGGGTAAGCCCTAGTTAGGCATGTAAATCCCACCCTTTACAGGCAAAGCGCTTCAGTAGATCCCTGTCAATTTCCTGCAGCAGTGCCTGGGTGGATTTACATGAATACTCTATCAGTAACGCTTAGCCTCCTGTGTTATACATTCGCTCAGTTTTGGGAGAGGTAAAAAAAATTTTTTTAAAAATGTTATTTTCTTTGAGTTTCTCTCTGCACCAGGAAGAAAACAGAATGGTTTTATTTACAAGCTACCCTGCGTGGCTTTTTTGTGAAAATTGACTCTTTAGTTTTGTCCATAGGCCAAGTTGAAGAAGGTTAGCTGGCTGTGTCTCGATAAGCTGGCAGAACCCATCAGCTCCCCACCAGAAGATAGTGTTCTGTATTTCTGTCATGCTTTATCATCAACTGGGTGAAACTAAACCGCCGCTAAGAGAGAATAGAGGGGCCATTTCCCTGGATTACAGGCGTCAACTTTAATTTCAAAGACCAATGGTGTATCCAGGGAAAGTGCAGGCTTCGCTTGCCACAGATTGGCAGTGAGGACCGATAAGGCCCCGGGAGTGTTGTTCACAATCACTGTGGGGGCCTATTGATCTCCGGGCCGCTGGTTCATGTCATAAAAATACAAGGCAACATAGTGTCAGAGCAAAGGCATGGTTCTCTATTCACAAAATTCACAAAGACATGATGTATTCTGTGCCAAATCATCTCAGGGAGGGAGGGAAATGGGAAGCACAACCAAAGGTGCACCGGGTGTTTGTTAGGACTCATTAAGGAAGGACTCAACAGTTTCCATCTTTAGAATACGGCAACTCTATTTACAACATAGCCTGGTCAGGTTAGAACGGCGATATTTTTACCCCCAGTGCATCCAAATAAAACTTTTAAAATAGGAGGAGAGATCATGTGGTCCAGATCAAGATGGATGCTTGACTCTCTTCTTCGCTCCAGGTTTAAAATATTCATATACTTTCCTCCAGTCGAAAACGTCCTTGTCAGTTTGGAAACACTCTGGAGATGCCTAGGCTGCAGCGTGAAAAAGATTTCCCCACTTTTTTTCCAGTTGAGTTCCTCCACTAAGGAGAAAACCTCTCTGAAGGAGACTAGTCAGGCCAAAGCTAGTGCTAACATTTCAGAGCTAACGCCAACCAGCCAAACAACTAAGGAGCTGTTGTTTGGTGTAAAGTCGGATAGGATCACCGACTTTACATCGATTGACATGGATGTATCAATCAGTACTCGACTGGACACTATTGATGTCTCACTGGGCAACCTGTGAGCTTCTGTTAGCTCAGTGGAGAGCCTTATCATTGCTTTCTAATAGAGTGGCAGATTTGGAAAAATGTATGAAGGAGGCCGAGGGGAGAGACAAGAGGACAGTTTCAGTGCCCACTGGGCAGACATAGCCGCCATGGAGAAGTCAGTGAAACATCAACAGCTAAAAATTGACGACTTAGAGAACTGTGGTATGTGTAAAAACTTGAAAATCACTAATCTACCAGAGAAAGCAGAGGATGTCACTCCGCTTGTGGATTTTCTCCAGAAATCTTTATCAACTTTGGTCGGTTTATCAGCTGATCATGCTACATTGGAGATCGAATGTACTCACCGGGTTTGGCTCCTGCCACCATGGACCAAATGTCCTGGTTCATTTCCGGCGATTCTTGTGTAACCGGGTTGTTTTACTCAAACAGGGCTATTGCAGAAGTGGCTGGAAATTCCCACCTGTGTTGGGCCTATGAACACTCCATGCCCCGTTCCCCCACCTTCACTGCCGGGTTGCAGCGTTGCCTGGCTCATTAGTATATATGGGCACCGGGTGTGCACGCCAAGTTGTTGGTTCTCCAGGCGTCGGCTGCTACACCAGTCGCTGCATGCAGTCAGAGGTGCGAGTTTGACCTTTGGTTGGGTTATATGTTGGTGGATTGCCACTACAGCAGTCTGAATCTACCTTTAAGAAGGGGTTACCATTTCCCTTTGGTACCTAAGAACATTGATTAGAAGTCATTTATTGACAGTGCAATAATTTTTAACCAAACTAAATGATAACATTTACCTATCGCATCCAAAGTGTTTTACTCAATGCACAAATTGTTTACATTGTGGTTCTATGAATATGTTTTATTTTATAGTTTTAAAGTCTAAGGAAAATTTCCACCTGGATAGACTAAATAGTTTTCTTCTATACAAGACTCTACCAAAAAAATAAAAAATCTCACAACATATATGGCACCATACAAGCAAAAATGTGAATTTTTGCTTCCATCTATTCAACAACCCTGGTTGTAACAACCAGATTTGTTATTCTTCTGTGAACCTAATTCATTTGTTTGTTATTGACTTTTGCTCAATTTAGTTTCTTAGATCTAAACCCAAGGCTGCTACAGCAGCAAGGCCAGAGGCCACACAGAACAATCCCATACAGAATATAGCCCAAAGCAAACAAGACAAAATCACAAAACTGGGAAAACAAAGCAGCAAGATCTTGTAACGCTTGGGTTGTGTTTAATTGAGGAGAGGAGGCCGCAGACTCGTCAGGACGGTCAAAAACTCACCACACTGGTACTGGGAATTCCACAGCGTTGTCCTTTAATTAACACACTCTTCACCAACCTTACAAAGCCCGGTTGAGCGGCTGCTATATTAACATGAAAATGAGCAGAGTCCAAACAACCCGTAACGTTACTAAAAGTTAGGGAGCTAACATGTCCGTTTCAGTTCTTGTGTCCATCTGTAGCACGTTTCTCCCACGCTCTCTACAGAGAAGCAGTGGCGCATACTTGTAACATTAGCGATACTAGAGTATCTTAAAGAGACACTACACAATTACAGCTGCTACAATCTTCAACAAGCTGCGGCAGCTTTTTATCTGAAAAGAAAAGACATTTTAATATGGTGGTTTAGGAAAATGGTAGCATGCAGAGGGAGAAGCAGCTTTCACCTACCATAGCTGGATGACTCTACCCCAACCAGAAAGCTCCTTCTGTCCAAACAGCAGCAGGAGCTTGCCAGTGATTTCTATGTACAAACAGTTGTCAGGGTTTTTGTACTATTGAACTATATGGACGGAACAGTACATACTCCTTTTATGTTGCTATGATCAACTGGGGAGGTGAAATTACCACCACACCCCAGTGCAAGCAGGAGACTCCAAGCAGTTTCTAAATCCACAAACAATTTGAATTAAACAACTGCCATCTCAGATCTTATACAGGAGAAACAATACTTACTGGAGTTAGTCAAGTTATGACCAATGCAAATCAAACAAGCTTACACTCATGCTGAAGCGTGACCAGGTCTGGCCATAAAGAGACAGATGAAAGAGCCTCCTTTTATACTCACACCCCTGTTGTGAGTTAATTGGATGCCAGGTATCCTCAATCCTGGAGTTCAGGCTTCATCCTGCTACACTTACATATAATTTATGTCACCACTGCTTTGGAGGTTTGGATATGCGCACATCGCTCTTAGTGCTCTTGTGGCCACTAAGGGGACCACAAGAGCAATTTAGTTTTTCCTTTTGCCAATGTTTTCTACATGACAAAATATATATTATTGTAAAAAACATCTCAAGTTTATAATGAAAATTATTACTATCACTCATATAAAAATTATTCCTATAAAAAAAATCTGCTCCCTGTCCAGCACCCTTAGCAGCTTAGTTTGCTTAGCCAGAGACGTATGGATTCAGTCCTGCGGGGTATGCTGTTTTTGTTTGTCTATTTTATTAATTACTCATCATTTAAAATTTGTGACAGTTTTATCTGTAAGTATCCAAACAAACAAGACTTTAGTCTACAGACTAAATCTGTCTGCAGACTAAAGTCAAGCTACTGTTTAGCTTGACTGCCTTTGTATTTATATTTGAATAGTATTACTTTGATGCCTATCCTCAGTCCCTTTACTCTTAAAATAAAGTGAAAAACCAGTTAAACATGTCATGGCTGATGTTTACCTGCAGCGGAGCTTGATTAAGGAATCCTGTGACTTTACGCTGATGCTCCTGTAATCTGGATGAGTGGCATTATAATTTCCCTGATGCTGCCATTCAAAGCACAAACATGAAATGTTGGTTTTAGAACCAGAAGACCTGCCAGAGTGAATTTCTAGTGCTTATTCAAATATTTCATTAAAATGTAAATTTCTACTAGCTGGTACATCAAGCTGTGCACAAGGCATTACTTAAGAAGTTATGAAGTTATTGAGAAATTTCTCTGATGCCATTTAACTGGCAGGTGTGTGTGTGTGTGGGTGTTAGTGTCCTCACCTTGTTTCGCTGCGATATAACGAAACTAAGGCAACTGAACTGAGGAGTGTATTGACAGCTGAGATTGGTGGTAGCTTGAGGGAAAAACGGTCTATAGCGGCAGCAGCCGCTAATCAATTCTGTTATCTCTTAAAGTGCAAATGAAGTGGCTGAAATTAAGGCAGTACTAAAAAATAGCTGGAGGAGCATGAGGTTTCTGCCTGCTCCACCCTGACATTTGTCAGGGGTGGGAAAAAATTACGCTAAAGGGTTCACTGCACTCAGACTGTATGGAAGCAACAAACTACGACAACAATGTGAGTATGTGACTGTTAAATTTAATGTAATTCATGGCCATACACTCTTTTGTACATCCACCATATCTTACATCAAGATATGGTCTAGCGGTGGTTGGATGGGATCACCTCAGTTTTTACATTAAAGTTTGATATTTTTTTCTCAAATTACATTGGTGTTGCATTGAGATTTTTTTTCTAGATCATATTAAGCACTTACAATTTATTATTGTTACAATTTGACTTTTATAAAGGCATTTTTGACATCTCAGTGCTAGAAAACAATATTACTTTTGTAAGACAAACATATACAGTCACAGTAAAATCTCTTATGGAACACTTTGCTTGTCAGGCTGCTCCTCCTAGTCATACTTACCTGAAAACAAACAATAAGCAGTCAGCTTTTATTGATAACTGTGTAGCTTATTGGTGCAGTTTTCCCCCCTCCTTCATCAGATGCTGAAACTTTATCTCAGAGTGCCTCAGGAGCCGTGTCGCTCGGGGTTCTTCGCTCTCCCCTTTTATTCCTTTATTTAGGCTTTCATTTTTAACTTGCGGGGGTGAGGGGAAGAAGACAAAATGGTTGCAGGTGGTGATGAAAATAAGAGCCATCCATCATTATTTATTAGGCATGAAAAAGATACACAATAATGTAATTTCATCTCTCAGCAGACAATTATTTCCACATATTGATAACGCAATGCGAAAAGTGCCATGAATCCTAATATGATGTTTGCTTTTTATTGGTGTATGATACAAGCAGAACAAATAATGTAATTGTATCAGCTCCAAAATGTGATTATTTGCACAAGCTAACATTATAATACCAATCTGCCTCTGACAATGTTATCATATTATTTTTGCTTTGCTTAACTAGTTACAATTTGCATTAAGTTATTATGTCTGGGTGGCAATAAAGTTGCCTGTCTCTGCCTCTGGTAGGTGCTTTTCTTAGCTCCTCATTACAGCTCATCAAACACTTTTGAGGCTTCCAAAAGCCAGCATGATTTCCGATTAGAAGAGGGAAAACTTTCATGTATTCATTTTTTTCCTTTCTGCATCTTTACCATATTTACTTTTTGTGTGCACAGCTCCAAGAACGGTCGACTTATCTGCTGTTCATCCAAGCCAGACTGAGATTAAAGAAACGTAACACTATAGACCTGGTTACTATGCAAATTACAGTGCTGGAAACAAAAACACATTTTCCATTAAAAAATAAAATGTAGGGTATTTGCATATAGGTGCACTGATTTGGTTTATTCGCAGTACTAAAATGATTAACATTAATGAAGGAGTAAGCGGTTTGAGGCCAACTGTCAGGCCACATCAGGCCACCTCTGTAACCTCCTCCATGTATGATGGTGGTAGCGTGTTCATGCTGCAGTGAACTAATGACCAAGTCAGCCCCATGTAAAATTAGATGCCGCATCTACACACGTGTCTCTGACATTATGAAAATGTTTTATTGATGACTCATCATTAGCTGTCCCACGGTGAGGTGAGTTTGATCCACACGGAGGATGCAGAGTGTAATAATAATATTACCTGGTTAATTATTAATACTCCAAACCTAATCCATCTCTGTGAAGAATATGTGCACATCATAGTGTCTCATTTGAATATGGGCAGCAAACACACCTAAAAACCATCAGATGGTAATGACAGGTATAAATGGGACAACTTTTAAGAATTATTGTTTGCAAGGCCTGAGCCGAAGTAATAGGGTACGGTTCCTCCTGGTGGGATTCGGGAAGCATCTCCGCAGAGAAGTGAGCAGAGGCGCTGATCAACACTGGAGGCTAGACGAGTGTTTGCAAGTCATTAGTGGTTTGTAAATGATGTTTGGTCCCATGAGACATATTGTTTGAAATGCTTTTCTAACAACACCTGGCAATAATAAAATAAGAGGGTCCTCATGTTGTGATCATGCTTTTCATAAATTTGCTGTAGAAAAACAGAGGGAGACGGTTTGGGATAAATTGACACAAATGTTGCTCTCAGATGACGGGCTGTTGGGAACAATGGTCTGACCACCATCTCTGCTGGAGAGCAAAAAACTGCTCGCTGATGATGACAACCATTGGTTTTACCCATTTTTTACATAATGTGCAAAATCTTAAGTATATGTGTGATACATGAAAGAAAAAGCAATGCAGTGTTTTGCTACTAATTGTCAACACTACGACAGCTAGATAACAAGTGTTAAGGAAGAATAATTTATAAATTAACTTTGGAAAAAAAGTTTGGCTCTCTCTATCTATGGATCCCAGGTCCTCTCAGCGGGCGACGTGCGGCCACAAGGAAAACAACAATGCGTGTTGACGTCACAGAATTACAGAGTTTAATCCCATACAAAGCAACATATGAATCAACAACAAAACTGCAGAGGAACAGAGATATACATTCATTACCTGAGACAGGAAAAAATAGAGAAAGAAAAGGCAAAGACAGACAAAGACGCGACAAAGACAGACAAAGACGCGTCTTTGGAGAGAGCTGATGCAAAAAAGGAAAATAGTGGCAGCTGTCTGAATTGTTACTCCTGTGCACGAAGTCTTATACTGAAGGTGTGTCTTTCCTTTTTAATATATTCAATTAAGGCGTACCTCTGGTTGACCAACTGGAAGCTACCTTGGACACTCAGAGAAACTTAGAACTCCCCCTAATTTACGTCAAAGATCAAAGGCCATTTGCTCTCTGTTTCAACAAAAGAGCTAACAGCTGCATCCTGGCCTCCTGGATTCTACGGTCATTTGGGCAAAGAAAAACATGAGATAAGATTTCACAGATACCTGTGAAATCCGGAGTCTCTCCCGTTATCTCTCCTTACATAAATTCTCAGTACAAACTTAAATCCAGTAATTTGGTTCAAGGAAAGGTTATCTTCACAAAACCCATTTAGCATAAATCCTGAGCAATTTTCTAATACTAAACAAAACATTTTCATTCAAACAATTTCCATTTGATTCTGATATAGTCACAGATAGTACGATTTTCAAATACATTCATCATTTACTAGATTAGTAGTTCTAAAATTAGATAATACAATCTTCATTAAAAACATGTTAGTACTTAGAAAAATGTCTTAGAAATTAAATGCTAGTGGTTTCAACATTCTATATTGTACTCAGTTTTACACCATCCCAGATGTTGGTTCTGGAAGACTTTTGATCTTCTGTGAACCAAACAGACTTCTCTCCTCCAGGCTCAAGTGACACCGCCCTGCAGGAGATGCCAACCCCATGGCCTCCCGTCCTCTGACAACACAGCAGGAGCCTCATTGAGAGATCCCCTTTGATCTGCATTTGGTTCCTGTACTTTGAATACTTACCCATTAATAGTTTAGTTTTAAATCCTTAACACAAACCTGTTCAAAATTAAGAAATTTGTTCAAAATAAGAATGTTCAATATACCTTTTACACATGCCGTAAGATTAACTATATTAAGCACTAAAAATAATCATTTTTCCTCAACACAAGGATAAAAAAAAGTTTTCAATAAGAAACAAATAGCGAGGGAAAGACAAGTAGTTCAGCTCTCATAATATTCTGTATTAATCATTATTGAATCATCTTTGTTTCTCTATAATATTGTATTGTATTATGTGTTGTATTTGTATATAAATATGTGCATTACTAAATATATATATATATATATAATGTATGAGTGGCTGTGTGCTTTGTAAAATGCTTATCATACATCAAATCAGAATCTTCTATTCCTATTCTATTCTGTGTTCACCACTAAGAATAATAAAATATTCCGAACCATGTATCAGTCCAATTTAAAAATACTTTAAAAAATGTCCTTGTACATGTAGCTGTAATAGCTGTTTCATAAACGTTTCCAGCAAAAAGGCATGAAAATCTGTTTGGTATTTAGCGGGATACAGTAAATTAAATGCATGGATATTACTGCGCCTACCAAACATATAGCACCGAGTGGAGTGGTTGACCACTCCAAGATGTCACGTAGGCGACAATAGGAAAGAGCGGTCCATGGGGTGTCTATGTTTATGTTGACAAACACTGCTGTGGAATTTCAATTACAGTATAAAAAAATGCGACCCTCACACCAACTTTGACCATCAATAGAGCAGGTGTTTAGATAATAAACCACCGCAGTATTAAATGACCTAATAGCAGCTAATTTACCACTGCAATCACTTTTTAATAATCACAAAATAAACATCAAACCATAAAACATAATACTGTAACGGGGCTGAATGTTGTGTGCTTTGTGTCGGAAATGTTTGAGTGTTTGTCTATGAAACCAGATACATAGTGGCATTTACATTGGCAACGGGTATGTGCGCAGCGAGAGCCAGAAAAAAAGAATAAAAAAATTAATTCTTCTTTAATTTTTCTGTTATTTTTCCCTTTGTTGTGTTGCACTGTACTAAATTAATAATACATACACCTGCAATAATACCCATTTTGGTGACAAAATTGTTCTACCACGGTACTTTAGCTCTTGATGGCATAGATAAGGAATATTCTTTTAGCCCTCCAGCGTTGTGCGCATATGCAAAATTTCCAGATGTAAACAACAACATGTTAATTTTGATTAATCACATAAATTTTCATGTGTTTTCATTCTAGGCACCAGGCTAATATGACCTAGTGTCACGCCAACAAGTTCAATGACAACAAGGGGGAACCAATGAGTCAGAACTCAGGGAGACAGAGACCAGTAAGGGTATAAATAAAAACAATTTTATTCCCACCGGGAGCACCAAAGGAATAAAAAGTAATGTTCTCTTTTGTTAAAAACTGTACAGTAAAATAGTCCCAAAACGTCCTCAGTCCCAGGTACAATAGTTCTCCATCTTCAGCTAAAGGACTCTTGAAAAGCTGGAATCACTGCAGTTAGAATCACATAAAACACGTAAGAACACAATCTCTGCCATAGGCACATATATTTAGTAACGTAGTGGTTGTTTTTATAAATTGATTAGTGATTTTTATCAGTATATACAGTACAGACCAAAAGTTTGGACACACCTTTTAATTCAATGAGTTTCCTTTATTTTCATGACTATTGACATTGTAGATCAGGGGTGGGCAATCCTGGTCCTCGAGGGCCGGTGTCCTGCAACTCTTAGATGTCTCCCTGGTCCAACACACTTGAATCCAATAGCTGAATCACCTCCTAAGTGCAGTCAAGTTCTCCAGAGTCCTGCTAATGACCTCATTATTTGACTCAGGTGTGTTGAAGTAGAGATACATCTAAAAGTTGCAGGAGACCGGCCCTCGAGGCCTGGAGTTGCCCACCCCTGTTGTAGATTCACACTGAAGGCATCAAAACTATGAATAACACATGTGGAAATATGCACTAAACAAAAAAGTGTAAAACAACTGAAAATACCCCTTATGAATAACCTTAGTTTCTTCAAAGTAGCAACCTTTTCCTGTGATTACTGCTTTGCACACACTCTGCATTTTCTTGATGAGCTTTAAGAGGTGAAATGGTTCACCTGAAATTGTTTTCACTTCATAGGTGTGCCCTGTCAGGTTAATAAGTGGGATTTCTTGCCTTATAAATAGTCATGAAAATAAAGAAAATCCATTGAATTAGAAGGTGTGTCCAAACTTTTGGTCTGTACTGCATTTAGAATAACACTTAGCTTAACACTAATCTTATTGTGTTTTGTTGCTCAAGTCCGAGGATGGTTGCGTGTCTAAAGAGAAGAGGATGCTGCTATGTTTTACCAATGCACTGACTTGCTTGGCATTTGCACGGAAATCAAACTTAAACTGTATTAATTTCATTTTATATATTTTACCTTTTTCAAAAAGCAACTGCTTCATTTTTATAACTGCAGGTTGCGTTTTATTGTACTCCATTTGTTGCCCAGATAAGGGGCATGTTATGCACGTTTCGTTTTGTAATTGTTTTTTTGATCACACATTTAACGGTGATTATTTACAAAGAGTGATCGCTATGCAAACTGCATTTGGGAGCAAATTGCATTTGGGAGCAAAGTTCCAAAAGAAAAAAAAAAAGATCCTTTCCCTGTTGATCCTCAGAATAAAAATGACAACAAAAATCAGATTTCTTTATTGCATTTCTTTAATTTTATCAATGCAACAAAACACAATAATATTGTAACAGAAGGTAAACTTAAAGCACCATTGTACAGGAGAGTAGTCACGTGCAGAGGCAGGGGCGAAGGGGGCTTGAGGCCCTGTCCCTTTTATCCTTGATGCCCCTAATGCCCTTTTTGAGGTATGTCAGAAGGCCTGTTTGTGCCGCTCAGCAATAATAGACTTAGACTTAGACTGACTTTATTGTCATTTTGCATGCACAGGGTGTATACAGAACGAAATTTCGTTGCATACGGCTCAGGACAGTGTTTTGAGCTTTCAATGTTGTGAGGTTACTCCAGAATAAAAATAAAATACAGTATAAAATATGAATATAAATATAAAATATAAAGTGCAGGACTGACAGTAAAAATTAAGTTACTTAGCTCTGTACATGTGCAAGGTATAAAGTGGAGTTAAGAGTTCAGCAGTCTGATGGCAAGTGGGAAAAAACTGTTTTGGAACATTTAGCTAAATAATATTTAGCTAAATATAATAATTTAGTAAAAATAAACTAGTCTGGCTGCCCTCAGTCAAATAATGACTCTTAGAGCCTCCATGTTGTTGTCACGAAGCGGTGCGGCGTAGGGTGAGAGGTGGTGAGGCAGACGCTGTAGACCCAGGTAAGATGAATAAATGATTTTAATAAAGCAAACACTGTCCAATCAACGGGCAGCACGGCCGAGCAGAAGCCAGGGCTTGACGCCGGTAGCAACCGTTAACACGAATGGACAACACGACTGACAGCACGCACATTAGACGAGGACCCGACACGGGTGACATTAAATACGCGGGAGGGTAATCACAGAAACGAGACACACCTGGTAAACAATCAAGGGGAAGACAGGACAACACGAAGACTCGGGGACACAGAAAACTCTAAATAAATACACAGTTCAATTTCCTGAGGGAGTCTTCCCAAAGGATCAATAAAGTACAAGTCTAAGTCTAAGAAAACAAAGAACATGACAGTACCCTCCGCCCCCTCAAGGGCGGCTACCAGACGCCCACAAAACACAAGGGTGGGCAGAGGGGCGCTGGACGGGGGGCCAGAGTCCAGAAACAACAAAAAACAACCCACCATTGTGGGCAGAGACACAGGGAACACTAAGAGTCCAAAACAACAAAACACAACCCAACGGAGTGGGCGGAGGCACAGGAAGGGCCAAGAGTCCAAAAACAACCAAAAACTACCCACAGGGTGGGCGGAGGCAAAGGAGGCGGGAACCACGGAGGTGGTCCGGCGGCCATCGCAGGAGGTGACGACGAGGAGTCCTGGGGGCCGCCCAGAGGTGGCGAAGACGACGAGGAGTCCCGGGGGCCGCCCAGAGGCAGCGACGACGACGAGGAGTCCCGGGGGCTGCCCAGAGGCGGCGACGACGAGGAGCACTAAGAGGCTGAGGCTCAGGACAACTAACGGGCGGAGACTGAGGGGCGGAGACTCGGGAGGAACACTGGGAGGCTCTGGAGGAACACTGGGGGGCTCTGGAGGAACACTGGGAAAGTCTGATGGAGCAGAGAACCCACTAACTGGAGCAGAGAACCCACTAAATGGGGCAGGAGACCCTCTTACTGGGGCAGGATGCGCAGGCACCACAGCGGCTGGAGCAGTCTCTGGAGCGCGGGCTGCTAGGGGCTCTGGCTGCGGAAGCTCCGGAGGTGCTGCGGGCTCGGGCGCTGGAAGCTCCGGTGGCGGGGAGACCGCAGCGGCTGCGAGGGGCGGAGAAGCAGCGGCTGTGGGCTCGGATGCGCTGGCTGGAACGGGCTCGGGTGCGCCGGCTGGAACGCCGGCTGGAGTTGCTGGTCCCGGAGATGATGGAGCTGGACTGGCGGAGAGACCGTGCGGCTTGGGAGGCAGAGTGTTGCCTTTCAGAACGGCAACCGCCGTCAGGCGCTCCCGCTCTGCCTCCTCCTGCAACTCCGCCAGCCCCAGGTGCTGAAGTCGCGGGATCCAGTAGTCCAGCATAATGACCATGCACGTGGCTATATTCAGTCGCAGATGAGCCGAATACGGGCTTGCCACAATTCCACATAGTCCTCAATCGTACTCCACAGAATTCCTGGGTCCATAACGACAAGGTAGCGTGCCTCACTGTTCAGTCTGGTCGGGTCCTTCTGTCATGAATTGGTGGTGAGAGGTGGTGAGGCAGACGCTGTAGACCCAGGTAAGATGAATAAATGATTTTAATAATGAAAACACAGTCCAACCAACGGGCAGCACGGCCGAGCGGAAGCCAGGGCTCGACACCGGTAGCAACCGTGAAACGACTGGACAACACGGAGGACAGAACGCACATTAGACGAGGACCCGACAGAGACGCTGAGACACAGGTGACATTAAATACACGGGAGGGTAATCACAGAAACCTGGGAAACAATCAAGGGGAAACAGGACAACACGAAGACTCAGGGACACAGAAAACTCTAAATAAATACACAGAAAACACAGAACATGACAGTTGTTCAGACTCCGGGACCATGGTGAGGAGGAAGGGGCGGATCTGTGTCCTCTAAATATCAAATTATGGACAAGAATATTTTTCATACACTGGTTTGTGAATAAAAACATAGGTCTGATGTTGACGTTAGAAAAACTGTTTCTATTTATATTTTCATAATCGTTCTTGCAATAGTGGGACAAAACCCGCCTCTTACCTGAAATGTTTCGGCTCCAGAGAAAACTTCTGACTTTAACTTCATCCTCCTGCTAAATGCCCGGTTCGCTACAGGCAGTCTGAGTCGGTCCCACTGACAGATATAAAGAATATCTGTATTTACATCAGACATCCTGATATAAGACACGGTACTGCGACTGTCACCGCGAGACGCAATACAGCTTAAAGCCCCAGTACCACCTGGTACCACCTGCTGACTGTTTGCTCTGCTTCTCCTTAACGTTTCTACCAGGCAGGTTAAAGCCTCTGCTGAGGGGATCTGGGCTGGAGGTTCTCGGCTGTAAATAGAAGTTATTGCAGAACCTCCAGTGTTAAACGAAGATTCGGCCCAGAGCATTTAGAGTTCACAAAATAAACATCAGAGAAAATATTGCAGCAAAATGCCACAATGAAATGAATCAAAATGTCTCCAAAGCATCGGGGGACTGACAGGGGCCACCAGGGGATTAAAGGTAGATTTCAGGTAGATTTCAGGTAGATTCCTGAGATGCTCATCGCAGCGGCTGTTCATGCAGGGCAGGCCCAAGGTAATATGGGGCCTTAGACAGAACCCCACTACCCCCAGAACCCGTCCTACTAAGAACTTTAGCATCGCTAATATGTTTAAATATAGATGAGGTGAAGTATGTGAGAGGGAGACCAGGTTTATTGGCTGAGTTTAAAATCAATCACTGATTATTGGTTATTTGCTGTGATGCATTTGTGAACAAACCCAATTCAAACACAAAGATTACACCATAGTAACACAACAATCAAACTATCAAGGTAATTCTTTAAACTTTGACAAAGTAAACGTCCTAATTAAATCCTAAATGTAACATTTTTTCTCAGCTGACTGCATTAAATAAAATGTAATAACATTGTCATTCTCTATAAATGATGCCACAGGTTTAGATCAATGGTCTGCGTTACAATTAAACCATTTCTAGGGGCCCCTGAATGTCTGGAGGCCCCTGAATGGCCCCTACCAGCAGCCACTGAGTTTTCTTTGCCTTGATGTTCTAGTCTTATAATTCTAGGTCTCAGAGGTGCTAACATCAAACTATTATATAGAGTTAACCCCTTTGAGCTTTTTGGATCTATATATCAGTCTGCAGTCAGGTTGTTCTACAGGTTAAATAGATATTATTAGGGCTTAATTAGTAAAATGGCAGCAAATTAGCTTATTTCATAACTTTATAACCAGAGACCTTCTCTCCTCTGTTTAACAGCTACAGTCTCAGATCAGCTCAGACCTCCAGGACTGTCAGCAGCAGAAACAGCAACTTTATACCTATTGGGGAAAATATACACTATATTTGCTTTGCATTTTCCCGCATGATGGCAATTTTTTTGGTCCAAAATGGCTTTTTCAACATGTTCAGTTGCCAACACCTGGTCTATGCCGTACAGGGGACTGGCCAAGATTTGACTTTATTGAGCCTTGCAGCTCTGGTAGACCTTCAGGCAGAGGTGGAACATTAGGCATGAAACAATAAAATGGCGGTTCAAATGTCATCTGCCCCTCATGGTTAACCTCGGCTGTAGGTGAGTGGTTGTCTGTTGCAGGGGTAAATACGGAAAATACCGAATATTTTCTGTATTTGACCAGGAACATTTGAAGCCCGTCGGTCATTTTAACAGGTTATAATTAACACTCTTGACTGTTGCACATGGGCAGGTATTATAGACTTTAAGCAAAGAGTTCATCGTAGAGGCAACTAAAATCAATCAATAAAAAAATCCTTTCTGAATATCATGTCATGGACACTGAACTAAATGCCTTTGTCTGACCGGGAGCTGAAGCGTGTTGAAGAGTTATGGACTGGATGCTGTGGAGTGCGTCTGGTTCATAGGCGCATTCCAATCCTTTGGTAGTGTAAAGGAAAATGATTAGTTAAGTGCTAAAATACTTACAACATGTGTAAAGGAATATTAAGCATTTTTATTGGAAAAACAGGCTTTGTGTGACCCTTTGAGATGGCCCAAGGAGACAAGCAGACGCCTTCCACTGTCTGCTTAAAGAGCACACAAGGGCCATAAAGTAGCATCTCCATGGAAACGGCAGCTGGAATGTGGGACGTCAAAACTCCAGGGGAGTCTGCGAGATTTATCTCAGGACTTCGGTGCTGGGCACAGTCGTACCCAGTACCTCTGAGATTAAGTGTTCTTCCCCTTCTGGCTTGACGGAGACCAGACGCCCGTTCGAGTTGGGTGTAAAGGGGGAGACTTCTCAGGTTTCTCTGGGGGCCGAAACAGGTCTCTGATTGGTTGAATTACGGAACGCCTTCTTTGCATATATTAAAGTGAGGAAACGCCTAGTCAGTATAAAGTACAATGTAACGCTAATACAGGGAGAGAGTTTTTCCATTTTTCCTCTCCACGTTGGGCGCCGTTGTCTGTCTATATGTTCTGTGTTCGTTTGTCTATCCCTTGTGTGTCTGTTATTTTATGAGTTAATGCATATCTCTGTATCTCTGCAGCTTTGTTGTTCATCGCTTTCTATGAATTAAACTCTGTGATCTGTGACGTCAACACGCTGTGTTAGTTTCGTTTTAGCAGGACGCCGCCACTCGCCAAGGACTCGGGAGAGAAAAGAGGAAAGAGCCAAAACTTTTTGTCCAAAGCTAGCATTAAATGATCTTCTTCTTCAACAATTGGGGGCTTCGTCCGGTTCTGGAATCTTGGCGGGTGGCGGTCTCTCCCCGATCGATCCGTTCGGCTCGTGCGGTAAGACATGTTTTAATTACTCCTTGGTTGTCTACAGCGCCATGTGCTCGGACAGGGGAGGGGTGCTTGATTGTTGTGGCTGTGTGCAGCCACGCGGAGTTGTCGGAGCTGCAGGGATGCAGAGATTGTGTTTTTAAAAGAGTCTTTATGATAATTGGATTGAAATACACGTGAAACAAGAGGTTCGTGACGGTTCCAAACATAGGATTTGCTACCCTATTGTTGTAAAGGTCGGGTTTTTCTTAGTAGTATTCTTTTCCCCGGAATGTTTAGTCTTGGACTTCCAAATAGAAAGGAAATTGTGTATTAAAAGTTAGTTTGAGTTTGCATCAGCTGGGAGATTTCGGCTCATCTCCGATGGACTAATAATTGGACAATCAGAAAGGTCTGCGGTAGACCGACGGGAAGAATTTGCGGTAAATTCTTGATGTAGCTTGCGGGAAGCTTTGATGTGTTTTGTTTTTGGAATAGACAAGTCTGGGGAAGGCTGTAATGGATAGAATTTGTGGTAAATTCTTGGAATAGCTTGCGGGAAGCTTTGAAAATAGTGTGAGGTACACTTTAAAATAGCTTGCGGGAAGCTTTGAAAATAGTGTGAGGTACACTTTAAAATAGCTTGCGGGAAGCTTTGAAAATAGTGTGAGGTACACTTTAAAATAGCTTGCGGGAAGCTTTGGTTTGTATTTTTGTTTTGAGTTAGACAGGTCTGCGATAGACCGACGGAAAGGATTTGCGGTGAATTCTTAGCATAGCTTGCGGTAAGCTTTGATGTTGCATCTTTTATTTTTAGCCGGCGCTTTCTTTGTATTTTTGTTTTCCTTCTCCTTCTGTTTTTCTATTTTGTCTATCATTCTGTTTAGTGTTATCTGTGTTTGTCTGTTTGTGGTGCTTTTGCAGCCAGCTGCTCTTCTGTGTGAAGTGTGTGCAGAGATCTGCGTGTGTGTCTGAGTGTGTGTCTGCGTGCGTGGCCGTGTGTGTGCGCGTGTGCGAGTTCGAGCTGGCTGTGTGTTTGAGCGGAGTGTTACGTTGTGTGTATCTGTGTGGTGATTTGTGTGCTTGTTGCCGCGGCACGGGGCTGTTTGTATCTGCGTGTGTATCTGTGTGATCGCTCTGAGCGGAACGCTGTGTTTTAAAAAGAGGGAGCAGTTTGTGTGGATTTGAGTTGATTTTTGCTGTGTGGTGTTTTTTTCAAAACACCACACAGTACAGAAAAACACGTGCTGTTTTGGTTTTAAATTAAAGGTTAAGTAAAATACTGGTACCAGATAGCGGGAAATTACTCATTGCTGAACAATTTTGACATGTCTCTTTGTGAACGTGCACGATATTTAATACAGGCTCCTGAAGGCTAGAGTTAAAATTAATTAAATTAAATCTTGAAACATGTTGACAAAACATTGGTAAATTCCTGAAGCTTCACTACAATTTAAAATAAGACTGCAATTTGATAAAATAATAGGGACTGACTGACATTTTGACTGACTATGAAACTGGCCAGATGTGTTGTATGTCCTCGTTTGTGTTGTAATACATGTTGGTGTGAAAGTGTGTGTCTGCAGATAGGATACCACTTGGTATTTTGTCTCATTTAAATACCACGAGAAGGTAAGCAGCGCCTCTGTCAGCAGATGCCATAGGCAAGAATTTCTCACTTGGGACACCAAGTTGAAGTAGAAATTACTCTACAGAGTATTTTTTAGTGCTGTCTCGTGGTGTAACAATCTCCAGTTTTTAGAACACCCTATGTGTTAAACTGGACTAAATTATTAAAATTAGGCAATAACAGCAGTTAGTGTGACCTGCAGTGTAAAGATTGGAAGGTTATTGAAAGATAGAATCTGGATAAAATAAGAACATCTGAACAAATTGAAAATAACTTATGGGTTCTATTACAGGATGGAATACATCAATAAAATTACATTGTGATCTCAGGGGATTGTGGAAATGATGTATTGGCAAATTAATAGATAAATACATAAATGATTAGGTAGAGCAATAAAGTAAATTAACTGAAATTTATATAGAATTGAGAACTAACATAGTGGATGAGGATGTTAATGATTCCTTCTCAGGCTGTAACTTCTACCCCCACTAGATTCAACTAATTAACATGTGAAGCCTCTTTGCATACCACTAATTTTAAGCGCGAAGTAACCTCTGCTCACGGCAGCTCAGCAGACAAGAACAAGCAACTGTAAGGCAAACATTGTCTCTCCCGTCGTTTAAAGTACCTCCTGACAAAATATCAGTATATAAGTTTCAATTTTAGTAGTGGAACGACAAGACGTATCCCAAAAAAGGTTTTTAAGTTCAAATTTTAAAGTTAGAAGAAACTAAAACATATCTGATGATTTAAGTGCCAAAGCCTACTAAAGTATTAAAAGAATTGGGAGTTCCTCCTGAAATCCTTATTGGCTCTCTTTCCTGCCATGCAGTCGGCCCCTCCGAGAAGTCAAAAGGGGGTTTTATGGTGGGCTTAAGACTTTGTTTTATGGTCTGACAATAGAGATTGCTCAGAATAGTGTAGTGACTTTAAAATGTCAATTGTGAAATCTAACATTACAGGATTTAATTAATTTTAGATAGTTTTTACCATCACATAAGACAGGATTTTGATGCTGTTTGGTTTCCTAGCTTTAGTGAACCAGTTTCTCTTTCAAGTAAATAGTTTGACAAGCACATACATAGTGAGCAAGGACTAATGTGGAAAAGGTTGAATATAAGTTTTTATCATCAAAACACTGAGTCTGTCACACACAGATACTCTGGGTAATGATTTTCTGTTTTCTTTTCATATTATTTTATATATTGTTTGGGGAATAGTTTAGATTTTTTGTTTTGAATTTGTTTTCCTTAGTCTGACTTTTTATTTAGCTATTCGAGTCTGTTCTCTGTCTATTTTGTTAAGTATAACAAATTAATTTTTCTTTGGAGTTACTAGTTTCTCCTGGACCCGTTCATCAGGGGACAGGGAACTTTGGTCTTTAGTTTAATTTCTTTCATTTGTAAATTTAGTGATATACTGACCTGTATTTGTTAAGTTTGTGTGTTTAATTACCCTTTGGTGTGTGTTAATGGTCTGATCAGCCATTATCTAGGTTTCCCTCGTGTCTTGGTAAGTCCGTTTGTGCCTTGAGTCGTTCTATTACTGCCTGAATTGTGTTTTGATTATGTTGATCTCAGTTTGGGCCCAATTTCTTATTTTTTGGATTTTTCTTTGTTAACTGTGTTTTGAATTTTCTTCAACGTCTCTCTGGCTGGTGTAGGCGAGACCAGCACAGTGTCTTAATTAGTAAACTTCTTGAGACGTTTTATACTGAATTATTTGTAAGTCATAAGAATACGATGACATAATGAGCTTTAAAACTGTAATGTGAAGTATTTTGGGAACATCGTATTCTTGACGGTTTAACACATGCTAAAATGACGTATTCTGTTTGTTTTGCAAACTTTAATTTTTAGAAAAAGGCAGCATTGCATATCGGTGGGGTTCTCAGCTAACATGTTAACCCTGTTTCATCAACATTTTTGTTTCAGGTACTGGGAATGATGTTGCATTTAACAGTTAATGCATCATCAACAGGGGGAGAATATGTTATGGGTTTATTTTACTTAATTAGAGATTACTGAAATTTATAGTACTTAAACAAAACTTTTGAAAAACATGTCTGATCTGTGCTATACATAAAAGTGAAAGGAAAATATGGTCTGGTGATATATGTGCTTATTTTAAATGGATTTGAGTTGTTCTCCGTTGAAAATGTTCTGACAATGGGCTAAAGTATTTTGAAACCAATAGAAAACTTTATAGTGAGAATGAAGCATATTTTGGTTAATTAACTTGGGAAAAAATAATTATAGAAATTAAAAAATATTATTGCGCTGGCCATTTTCAGAGCATTAATTTAATGGAGTAAAACGTCTTAATAAATGTTTTGAAGAATCTGTTTTTTGATTAAGTATCACTAATCAGTAGAAGCACTCAGGGGGCCTGAGATGAGGGATTATAATGATTTTTCTAAATTTGATTTTTGTTTTGATTTATATCCATTTAAAACGATTTTGAATAAAACTTTAAATTCGACAGGCAAAAGACATAGGTAAAATTGGTATATTTTGAAAATGTCTGGATTTGTTCACTGATACATTGACATTATAATTTCTCCAGGTTTGTCTCTTTTGAATTTTGTTTGAAGAACGTATGTAAAATGTTTTAGACAATAACAACCAGTAAGATCTCGTTGGTTCTATAAAAGTAATTGATACTGGACTGTTTAATTCATATTGATATTCATTTTTTGATGGTGAATGTAAGCTTTACGACTACGATCTTAAGCTTTTGTTATTGTTTTATTTCGTTTGTTTAATCCTATTTTTACAAGATTGGTTTAAGAAAAGATCTGCATTTGTTTAACATTCTGGCAAAACATTACTTTGGACACATGTCTTTTGAAGCAAGTGATTACAAGGTTTTGGCGTTTTCCACCAGATGGAGGTATGATATGAAATAATTGAAACGTAGGTTGAATGGATCACATCCTACGTCGAATGTGCAGAACGAGACAGGTATGAGATCTGCTCACGGGTTTCTACATACAGACTGGACTGAAGTTCAGAGCTCCAAGTCTGACTCTGGAATTTACGGCAAATGCTGTTGTCTTAAGAGGGGGTGTGCAGCTGCTTGGAGGAGCGGTTTCACATTTTTTCAAAGATAACAGCCACAGAGCCACGAGCGGGGGAGGATTCACTCGGACACGAGTGAATTGAAGATATTTGTGTGGTATACACAAATGAATGATGCTTTTGGAGACTCTTACATCTGCTTTCTCATTTCAGTTTGCTGTTGTTCTGGTGCCTTCTGGATGTGATCTCCTTCAAAGTCTGCGTTATTTGATAAA
Source organism: Xiphophorus couchianus (assembly GCF_001444195.1). Lineage (NCBI taxonomy): Eukaryota > Metazoa > Chordata > Actinopteri > Cyprinodontiformes > Poeciliidae > Xiphophorus > Xiphophorus couchianus. Next base: position 22,055,051 of record NC_040234.1, on the reverse strand, counting down.
GAGTAAGAAGTAATTCTCCTGATGGAAAATGACAAAGCACAAAATTGTTTTTCAGTGAACCCATTGTTTGATTATGATGATATTACAGAATGTTGTAATTGTGTTTCTGATGCTAATGAAACTCATGTTGAAACAAAATGTCTGTTTTACAAACCGGTGACGGGTCATGTGACAGGATCTAGTTTCTCAGGAAGAGATTTCACCTTCTTTTTGAAACTCACTGTTATATTGGCATAATAATCCAATTTTCAGTGAGCAACGGCCGCTCGGCTGGAAACCTGAGGTTTCCAACCGAGGAGGATCAGGCTGCAAGAGGATCATCATTAACTTTTTATTGCGTGTTTTCGTTCGTTGCGAACTCTGAAAAGGACTTTCGTTTTTGCGCGCATATTTTTGAACATTTCCTGACGAAGACTGCGTATTTTGTTTTTCAGAGACTGTCGATGGACAATAAAAAAAAAAAAAAAAAAAACAGAAAAAGACGAGCAATAGATTGTACTTTTGTGTGTTTTTCATTTTGATAGATTGTAATTTTGTGATGTATGTTGTCTTTTAAGTTGCAGAGCTTTTCTTATTAATTTTTTGTATATGTCCCTGTTTTATTTTTTGTTTCATATTTTGGGTTTTTTGTTTGTTCTGTGTTTTGGTTGTGTATTGCGCGGCTTGATAGATTTTTATTGAGGTCTGTTGTTTTCAGACCTCAACAGGGGGATTGTAAAGGAAAATGATTAGTTAAGTGCTAAAATACTTACAACATGTGTAAAGGAATATTAAGCATTTTTATTGGAAAAACAGGCTTTGTGTGACCCTTTGAGATGGCCCAAGGAGACAAGCAGACGCCTTCCACTGTCTGCTTAAAGAGCACACAAGGGCCATAAAGTAGCATCTCCATGGAAACGGCAGCTGGAATGTGGGACGTCAAAACTCCAGGGGAGTCTGCGAGATTTATCTCAGGACTTCGGTGCTGGGCACAGTCGTACCCAGTACCTCTGAGATTAAGTGTTCTTCCCCTTCTGGCTTGACGGAGACCAGACGCCCGTTCGAGTTGGGTGTAAAGGGGGAGACTTCTCAGGTTTCTCTGGGGGCCGAAACAGGTCTCTGATTGGTTGAATTACGGAACGCCTTCTTTGCATATATTAAAGTGAGGAAACGCCTAGTCAGTATAAAGTACAATGTAACGCTAATACAGGGAGAGAGTTTTTCCATTTTTCCTCTCCACGTTGGGCGCCGTTGTCTGTCTATATGTTCTGTGTTCGTTTGTCTATCCCTTGTGTGTCTGTTATTTTATGAGTTAATGCATATCTCTGTATCTCTGCAGCTTTGTTGTTCATCGCTTTCTATGAATTAAACTCTGTGATCTGTGACGTCAACACGCTGTGTTAGTTTCGTTTTAGCAGGACGCCGCCACTCGCCAAGGACTCGGGAGAGAAAAGAGGAAAGAGCCAAAACTTTTTGTCCAAAGCTAGCATTAAATGATCTTCTTCTTCAACAATAGAAATGGCTCATTTAATTCCAGTCTCCAGTACATACAGAACAGAGAAAACTAAAGACAATGAAATGTTGTGTCAATCCATTTATAGACTAAACAGAGGAATCTGCAGTTTATCTTGAGGATTTAAATATAGGTACAGAAGTTAATGCATAGTCCGCTGCACAGCTAATGTGTAGCAAAGAATTAAGCTTAACTCACCCTGCGGTTTTAACAATGGAGCTGGAAGACATTACCTTCCCAAGCACAAAAGGAGAGCGGCGCTCGGGAGGAGCACGGCAGACGTAACACCTGTCCATTTCAGGGAAGTGAAACCACGCAAAAAGCTAATCGTAAAAGCGCATTTCTGGACCATACAGGGTACAAAGCTCACAGAGTTCAATTGATCGGTTTGGATCAAGCAGATCCAACTGACTGATGAACTAGCGCAGATTTTTCTGTAGATGCGAACCAGGAGGTATTTATGAGGTATTCACGGTTCAACTGCATTGACTATTAACTATTAACTAAGCCTATTAAATAGCCTAATGTTAATATGATTAGAATTGGATGGGTAAAAATAGTATATGACCGATTTTTTTAATGCTGTCGGCCAAAATGACAGAACAAAAAAGTCTAGCGTGACCTCTGGGTAATACACAACTTTAATGCATTCCAATAGGGGACCCTCTTTTGTGGATACATCTTATACACCACACCTGTATCACCAACACGTTCTAATACAACATGTGGTTTGAACTCCAATCTTGATGGAGCTTTCCTTGCCCCTTCCTGTTCCTGTCCGTTATCCACACCCTGTCCCCAGGCACTAAAGGCAGGGCTTGGGCTTTTTGTCATAAACCCTTTTGTTTTGGGTAGCTGCTGCACTCATGTTTTTCTTGGCTGTTTCATAGGCAAACGATAACTTTTGACGGTGGTCCCTAACCCACCATAGCAGAAGGATTCCTGGTCAACACTCAGGTTCACTGGCTGTCTCAAATGCCTCCTAAACATTAAGTATGACGGTGCATCCCCTGTAGCACTATGGACAGTGTTATTGTATGCCTGTAACAACTCTGGAACAAATTCTGGCCACCTCTGTGGTTTCTCGTCCTCAAGAGCACAAAGCATATGCTTTGCACAGGGTCTGGCTCAACCGCTCGACCCCATGGTTTCCAGCAGGATGATATGGTGTAGTTTTACTTTTTGTAATACTATAGCCCCTGCATAATTGGTACATCAAAGCTGACTCAAAACTAGCTCTTCTATCTGAGTGTAGCCTACCAGGACAGTCAAATGTCTGGATAACATGAGCCCATAGGGCATGCACTGCAGTCTGTGCAGTTGTGAAAAGGTCTGTCATAACCAGAATGTTCTGATACCTGTCTGTGGACCTCCCAAACATAAGAAAGTTCAAAGCTACAACCTCGAGGGGATATGACACTTTAATGGGATGCAAAGGAGGTCTGGGCCCATCTATATTTCGCAGGCTACAGACAGCGCAACCTAGCTGGAATCCACGCACCTCAACTTTCATACTGAGCCAATAAAAGAAACAGCATATCCTGGACAGAGTGCTCTCTGCCCCGGCTAGAGCAGCCACCTTGTGGTACCTCTGCCACACCTCCTTGCTTCTTTCTGTAGGACATAGGATTTGAAAGTGGATTTCATGTGTCTTTGAGTCTATTACCTCTCTGCACAGCCTCTTCTCATGAAGTTGAAGTCTCTTCCACGGCTTTACATCTAAGGGCTAAAAGTTCCAATTTGAAGGAGCTGTAGTTCTTGTCATTCTGCTCGATTGGACGTAAACTCCTGCTGGCATATGAAATTACATGTTCTTGGCAATCTTCTACCTGGACCAGCACAGCACCCAAACTTACTGACATCAGTGTAGAGCACAAATCGTTTTGAAAAATCTGCAAAGGCCAAAACAGGGGGTTCAATGAGAGCATGTTTCAGATGTTCAAATGCTTCCTGACATTCTGTGGACCATGGACCTGCATGTTCGGTGGATGGTTGGAACTTCCATTTAAAAGGTTATTTAAAGGCTAAGCTAATTTAGAAAATCCAGGGACAAATCGTCTATAGTAGCCAGCCAGTACTGGCTACTATAGACCTGACCTGGCTACACCAATCAGGTCAGAGCCATCAGGTCAGAGCCATTAGGCTCTGACCTGATGGGTGGTAGATGGAACAGGCCAGTCCTAGACTGCCTGGATTTTCTCTGGATTTGGTTTCACCCCCTCCCGGTCAACATGATGTCTGAGGAACTTCACTTGTTGGAACAGTTTGCATTTATCCAGCCTCAGCTTCAACATGTGTTGCCACAGCTTCTGCAAGACACTCTCCAGATGCTGCAGATGGGTAGAGAAATCAGGTGAGTCCGTTATTATATCATCCAAGTAGACCAACACAGATTCAGAAAGGTGGCTACTTAAGTGCTGCTGCATTAAGCGCTGGAATGTGGGAGGGGCATTACAAAGCCCGAACGGCATCCGATCAAACTTATATAAGGTTGTAAAAGCAGTTTCTTCACAATCTCTGCAATCCATTTCCACCTGCCAATATCCACTGGCAAGATCTAGTGTGGAGAACCACGGGCACACTTACATGTTATATTATAATATTATTTAAGCCACTGAAATGTTCTACTTCCAATATTGACCAAACCAGAAGCCAATTGCATAGAATACACTTTTAATTTATCCTGAAAGCAAGAACAAAAAGCATCCCATGAATCAAAAATTCACTTCCAGCTCTTATTCACTTTCAGTAAATGTTAACTTTATATAACACACTGTCTTCTATTAGTAAACACAGACGCTTATGTAATGAATATATTTTGCATGATCAAATTATCAACCCCTAAATTCAGTGTATCTGAACCACTCTTTCAGCCACTCTCACTTATCGACTCATGCACTGATTTCTCTTTCCAATTCTACCAGTCACTTCACGTCCATTTACATAATGTCAGATGAGAAAAATTTATCAGACAGATTGTAATTTATATCTCCACTCTGTGCTCTGGTCGGCTTCAATACTTCACTTAGATCCCTCACATTTACATTTTATTCTGTGATTATAGCCTCTTCTCCCCTCAGCTGGCTGAAAGTAAATACAGGACTCCCCTATCTCCCACTAAACTACATTCGATGGGACCACTGGGATAGACATGAATATTCGCTGTAGTGCATATCTAAGTGCTACAAAATATTAAGTGGAACCTTTTATAGACTGCTGGGCTGTGTACTACACTGTACTGTACTAAAAACGCCAGAAGACTGATCTGATTAAAATATCGGATTTTGGTTTTGGCGACTTAACAGAATGCCACATGACATTTTTCAAAGCAAATTTGTCCAGCACAAGCACTGTTGGCACTAATCGCCTTCTTAAGAGAAAAGTCAAAACTAATGGCCATGTAAGTATTCAAGCCCATAGCAGGTTTACCCTTTTTGCTCCAGTTAGAAAGTTAGGAAAATATGTTTTAAGGTTTTTTATTGGGATTTTATATGATATTCCAACTCTTATAATGCTATGAAAAGAAAACCCTTAAAGATTTTTTTGTTTTGCTTTTTTTAACTTGGAATATTTCAGATCATCAAACAATATTTATGTTAAGCAAAGACCACCTAAATGAATAAAAATACATTATTTCTATTAAATACAACACTAGCCTGACCCTTGAATAAGTTATTGCTCTTTTGTTATATTATTTATAATCTGTAATCCACCAAATATTTTGGCTAAATTCAGTAGCCAACTTATCCAAAATATGGCTAGAGAGCAGTCAAGACAACAGTGTTGCTCTCAACCAGGCCTGACTTAATTTCTCTCTAGGGTCCATAAAGTATTTTTATATTTAACTGATTACTTTTAGATCTCTAAATGAAGTAGGTTAAAAAGATGTTCTAAGGAAGTTCCAAAAATTGAAGGAACTTCTAAATTTTTGGAATCATAATCAACCAATCTGGAAAAGATTGCAAAGTCATTTAAAGTCAGACTAATTCAACAAGACTAATTCAGCAAAAATGGCATTAATAACGGTTTTGAGACAAAAACCACTATTGAGCACCTGTCTCACTTACCAGAAAAACATCTTGATTATCCCAAAAACATTTGTTAAAATCTTCTGACTCAGGTGCAGCAGAACTTCTTATAAACTAACACAGCATAATAGAGAAAGAACATTTTATCATCCTTGCATCAACAGTAGTAAGATGTGTTGGAAACGTGTATTATACACATATAAGGGTGCAGACTTCTTCTGACTAATATAAAAACTTAAAAAAATAAATAGACAAAGAGTCTTTGTCATTTCACATTCTATAAAAGTGAAAATCTAAATTGTTTGATGTTTCTTTGATTATCCCCATAAACAAGTGTTAAAATAAATTATTTTCTTTGTGAAACTCATCTAATGCTACTTTGTGTTGGCCTACGTTGTTTGTGGTTTGGAGGTAATAAAATGTTACAAAGGTCAAGGTGTGATATTTTCACACCCTGGTTATTACTTCTACTGCGGCTCACAGAATATCAGCGAGCAGAAAACGAAACTCACTTGGAGGAGCTCACGAAACACCCCACTCACTTCCTGTCTGTCTCCATACAGCTGCAGATGTTTAACACAAGCAAGTGAAAAATTTACCTATGTTGTTGCTTAAAAGTAAACTTTTGACATCCTTGGTGAGATGTTTTTGTTTGTTTTTTTCATGCAGACAACTAATAAAAGAACAAAACATGTTTTGTGAAGCAGACGCCTACAACAGCAGCTGCTGGTCAATGTCGGATCGTGGAAAGCAGGTTTAGATCTCCAGCCTGCTGGAAGTGGTTACAGGAAAAGTCGGCTGCCTTTTTTAGATGTCTTCACTTCCACATGTCATCCACCGCTGTCGGTAGACTTCCCCTTCGGTGGTAATTGAATATTGGGGGAAAAAAATTTGTCAGTTGAATCACCATGAAGCTTACAATCATTGCTTTTTAATTGCTTTCTCAGTGGAAGATGGTTTGATTCGGGGCCCTGGCATCTGTAAGAAGAGTTCAGTGCTGCACGGACGAAGAGTGTTTGGATGTTGTTTTATTTGCTTGCTTTGGAGCGGCTCTGGGCATAAAAACACCCGCCCCTCTATCACACTGGAAGAAGAGGGGAAGAAAACCCCCATCTCTCAAAAACAGATACATTATAAAAGTTATGCTTTGCCACAAACTGCTGTCCCTAGCCTTCTGTTTCTCCAAGTCTGGTTAAAACACGTGTTGGCTCTGCATAACATTCAACAGACATTTATAGGAAATAAATTAGGGGATGAATGCAAACCATATGGCATACAGGGGCTTATTTGTAAAGTTCCTGCATCAAAGCTTTTTCCAGATCACACCATATTAGCTATGTTTTTAATTTAGTTTGTTAATGTTATTACTGGCTGAATCATGATAAACTGCATTGTTATTCCTTAAAACTAAACTGGCTACATTGCTTTGATAGACTTAGCTTTTTTTTTGTTAAAGGTAGAAAATATCTCAAATATATTTAGCCCTTTAACTCTTACGTTAAGAGTTTGAAACAGGCAGGAACAGCTGAGTGTTACTACTAGCCGTCAGCTCGGTGGAAGCCGAGAGCAGAGAGGGGGATATTGCAGAGCAGCTGACAGTTAAAAAAATAAAGTATGCCTTTATTTCTTACTACATTCAACTTAGAGCCTTTAAAATCACACAATAAAAAATGAAAATTTTTCCATAAAAGCCCTGGTACTTGCCATCTAGAATATGGGAAAACCAAAAAAGCTTTAAAAATAAAGCAACTTAACAGGTTATAATTTAAATAACACATAACTTGTATTGAAAGCCACTATAATAAATCAATATTTATGAAGAATTTTATTAAGTGGAGTCACTCATTAAAACTTTTTATTTAGAGTCTTAAATTGTTGAAAAGATGTAGCAGAGATCGGTGACACTGAACCAAGCTCATATCTAAGCAACATTTGAATTTTATTTTGACTTCTATGGGTCTCAACCGTTTGTTTACTGAGAAAAACACACATTTGTTGTACATTACCACTGACTAGTCATTTTTGGTCCTGCAGCTTGATCACATTAAGAACTTTTTAAACCACGCTACATTTCACTGTAACTTTTTTGACCCCCCCAAAATTACGCTTAAGAAATTTCCTTGTTTCCACCCCAATAATGAGATGGGATTTACTCCCTTGGCGACAGGCCCAACAGTCTGCCAACACCCAGGTGGTTTCCCCTTCTCTGCTGTTGATCTTGGGCTTGTGTTGCACACACGCTTAGAAAACCTGCCAGTGTCAGACGTGGAGAGCCTGGTTTCCTTTTTGGTTGAGGCTAACAATTTCTGCAACATCTCAGGCATGCACTTTTTCAGAGCAATTGAAGGCTACAGCGGTGGCACAGAACTTCTTGTTCCGTGTCACAGTGCAGCCGCCATGGTGTGCAGTCAACTCTTCCCAACACTACTTGCCTGATGGCGCTCAGAGTCCTGCTGAGTGCCATCAGGCAGATTTTCTCAGGACAGACAGAAACATGCTTCCAAGAAACAAAAAGCACAGGATTCCTGCTGAGGGAAAATGCATCAAATCATCTGACCTAAGGCTATAACTAGCTGATGTGGTGTGTGAAAAGTTATTGACACTCATATTAAAGATGTGTGAAATGAATTAATCATTTATTGTAGGAGCATAAGACTGAAAAAATTAAGCTAAATAAAACATTTGATTTGCAGGGGCAAAAAGCCATATTGAAGAAAATTTTCAATTTTTCTAAAAAGACAGTTTTCTATAACATTTAATAAAGCATATAAGAGATGAATTGTGAGACATTCTGATTGTACTTTCTTCATATGGAGGACTACAACTGACACAAGTAAGAATAAATACAGATAAATTTTCAAATGAGTAAGCATTATTAACTGACTTTTTTATTTGCAATAATTTTCATAATTTTGGCGTTGGCCAAAATGTGGATGATGGGGTCTTTCCATGAAGTAAGTGAATACTTGAGAAGTCACATACGCCTTATAGAGGCATGGGTTGAAAGGGTATAAAAGGCCAGGAAGAACAAGAAGAGACGTTCTTAGTCCGTGGTGCTGAAGACGAGTCAACAAGAGGACGCAGATAGAAGACCAGCAGAGGACCACACCCTGGAGCCACGGGGAAGTTGAGCCTCTGCACCGCCAGAAGGGACAAGACCCCTCGACCCTCAGCCCTGGTTCCTGATTCGACTGCCTACTCTGCCTCAACCCAAAGATCTCAAAGTTGCAGCAACGGACTGTTAAGGAAAAATGATTATTTTTAGTGCTTAATACAGTTAATACAGTACGACATGTGTAAAAGGTATATTCAGCACTCTTATTTGGAACAGTTTTCTGTTGAGCATTTGGGATTGAGCAGATGAGCAGGCATTCAGACAAACAGGGGCCAAAATGCAGATCACTCAATGGAGTCTCCCTGCTGTGAGGCCGGGCCATAGGAGGCCATAAAATTAGCATTCCCGGCAGGGCAGAGAGACTTTAGTTTTCACAGGTATCTGTGAGATTGTATCTCAGGTTGTTCTGTACTCAGAATGACCGTGGGAGCCACGGGGGGGTCAGAGCGCAGCGGTTTGCTTCTTTGTCTCGCTAGAAGACAGATGGCCCTTTGATCTTTGCGTAGATCAGGGGGAGTTCCAAGTTTCTCTGAGTGCTTAAGGGAGTTTCCAGTTGGTCAACAGGAGGAACGCATTGAGTGCATAAATTAAATAGAAAAAACACCCCCTTAGGATAAGATTACGTGTCAGGAGAAAAAATGCAGAGAGCGGCCACCATTTTGCCTTTTTGCATCGGCTCTCTCCAAAGACGCGTCTTTGCTTTTTGTTTGTCTTTGTTTTGTGTTTGTCTGTCTTCCCCTTGTCTGTCTTTATTTTTATGAGAAAAATGCATATCTCTGTTCCTCTGCAGCTTTGTTGTTGATTGCTTTGTATGAGATTAAACTCTGTGATCTGTGACGTCAACGCGCTTTGTTGTTGTTTCACTTTAGCAGCACGCCGCCACTCGCTGAGGATCCGGGACATTAAGGAGGAAAGAGCCAAACGTTTTGTCCAAAGTTAACATTAAATTATCCTCTTTTTTAATAGGACTTGGAGGAAAGACAAAGGTCACCGAGTGACAAAGATCTGAGTGTTCGGAAGATAACAGCCAGTTCTGCTTTGCTTCTATTCTAAAGAGGATTTTTCCATACAAAGACAAGGACCTGACCAAGGACATTGGAACCTTCTGTTGCTGAGATCATTATCCATCTGGGTATGAGTTGAACTGCCCCCCAAAGCCTCTTTCAGTAAATTAGTGACACATATTAGGGAAAGAAGTTAGGAAATTATTAAGGTGATTATATTCGAATTGATTTTTACTTTTATTTTTGTAATCGTTGATAATTAAACTGTCTGTCATTTACCCCTGCTAAACGCTTGCTTAATAAAGATGCATCAAAAATTCTAATAAGGATTGTGGACATTGAAATTAATTGAGTCAGTTGTCATTTAATGATTCTTCTAGTTAATGAAAAATCAATGTACATCTTTCTAGGAATGTGGTGGCTTCAGAAATTCCTTTAGTGTTGGTAAAATAATGACCTTGGGGCTCATGCTGAGCACTAAAAATAGACTGCTCTGTAACAAGTGCTTGTTGTTAATAGAGGGAGAGCTACCGTTAACAGGACAGGTTATTGAAGCTAAGCGGTTGTGAGGGCTACTCAACTGACTGCTTCTTAACTGAAAAACGTCGTAGCTCTTGGATCGTAGGTAGTTAAAGTCTAGTTGAGTCTCCCTCGACACCAGCTTGAATAGATTATCTCTACTAGACTTGCTTCAGGGTAATACTCGAAGGTTTAGAGGTTTCCCGGACCCATTAGACGGAGAGTTGGTCAGTAGTCAGTCCCTGGATGATGTGAGGTTTAGGGCGGGGCTGGCTATTGCGTAACGACAAATTTGGCGCCCAACGTGGGGCAGTTCCGAATGAAAGTAAGAGGGCCCTATGTTCTAAGTGTGTAAAAACAGGTGTTCAATCCTGAATAGCTCACTTAGTGTGATAACTGTTAGAATAATTATCTAAGTTCATTTACTTGTGAGTTTATTTGAAAGGTTATGTTTTCATATTATTATTTTGTGTGTAGTTTAGTTGACTTCTTTTCTTCTGTGAAATACTATTAACCATTTGTAGGATGTTTGCCTGGAGGCTAGAGACTTTGACATTCCTGTGGTATCAGCTTCCATCTGTAATTGATTAGTTGTGGTCAGTTGCATGCCCTTGTAAGGGCATGTCCACAGGCGGTGCCAGAATGTAAAGACGGTTGGTCAATTCTCTGTGTGAAGAAGCCCAACCTCCTTTTTCTATACAATAAAGAGAAATGCAGAGAAAGATCTAGCAGAGTTGATCCAAGACAGTGTTTTACAGCGATTTGTCGCGTCTCGGATCTTCCCTCACTTTCTGCAGAAAAGACAATTGCCTTGGTCTGAATCTTTGCTAGATAGGAATAAAAATAAACCTATCAATAACTCTAAGGAAGTAGAGTTAGTGGTGACTAGGCTGTCAGTCACAACCCTTGCCGCAACTGTATGGCGTACAGTTGAGGGAAAGCTTTTACTGAGGATACTTGACCAGATCCAGACAGTGAATCCAATAGCCAAAGCAGCCTGGACCCATCGCTACTCAATAACGTTACGAGAGGCTTTGGGGACAGGCAACTCGAGGACAAAGACGGATATGAATGCCAGAGAAGAGGCATACTCATTTGTCAAACAGATGCAAGCAACTCCATAAAGTAATGGCTCCAGCCGTGGATGGAGTGGAATGCAAGGACAGTCCGATCCCTCCACGTCCCTACTGCAGAGGACTCCAGTGATGTTGCTGCAGCTCGGGGAAGGATTCGACTCCTGGACAAAAGTGAATCAACCATCACTTCACTGACAAAGAAGCGAACCTACGAGTATCAATGGATGCTATGATAAGAAACAAAGGCATCTACTATTGCTCCAGATTCTACGGCGGTGTTCATTTGGGTGTTGTTTCAAGCCCAGTAGAGGTCAGCAAGAGGAGCCAGGTCCAAGTATGGCTGGAGTGTTTGGCTGACCTGCTTGAGAACTGGACGGACACTAAAATAAAAACCATCTGCAGCCCCTCTGCTGCTCTGACAAGTATGACAGCATAGTCAAGACAGCGACCCTGGCCACTGGGATAGATAGGATCCTGGTGAACCCAGAGGCCAGAAGGACCAACCACTACCACAAATGTGTTGAAGTGCTGAAGCGGCTTGCTGCCTACAAGAAGGGCAAAGAGAAAGAACAAGCACCAAGACTGGGAATGGACGAGGATGATTCAGAAACGAACGAGCCCCCTACCCAGTGCCCTAGCAGGTCGGGAACACCCAAGGGACGGCGTGTGCCGTCGGACATGGACATCATCGTAGATCTAACTGTAAACCCATCGCAGGACCAAGAAAGTTCCCCAAGAACATCCGCGGAGGAAGCCGAGAAAGCACTCCGTATAATCCTGGGGCAGCAGTTGAAAGAAGCTGCCGAGGATTAGTCCGCTCAGCGGACCCAACAATCCAGGTTCCACCCAACAGTCCACAGTACAGCAAAAAGCAGCCAGCTCCCTCAGGACACCAGGCTGAGAGCAGCTCAGACGACGAAAGAAACAACTCGGACGAGAAAAGGTGGGGGTGGGGGTCCAGAAAAAAGACCCAGAAATCAAGTGCCCGAAAGATGGCCCGAGAACTGGCACCACTACCACCGGGAACCATCGGCATCACGTTGCAGACCAGACATAAAGTTCATCGGTTCATTGGGGAGCCATGGGACATCAAAGGTGATGGACTGATAGTGTTTACCAACAATAAATACAAGATCCACAACGGTAAGTTTCAAGCAGACCTCAAGTTTAAAGCCGGACAGGGTTACCAACAAGATACAAAGTTGCTGGCCGCTGTTGCTGGCCACTCCATCAACAGCGGAGTGGCCAGCAGGGAAGTAGTTGTGATAAACGGCTACAATCTCACCTACGGCGCGGTAATCCTGGTCCCAGTTGAAGCCTACAAGAAAGGTGAGGATCTCTAGGACTACCGAAAGAAGAATTGGCAAGGGCTTGAACGGGGACTTGTGGCCGCCAACAACGAAGGCATGAGACGAGTGAGTGTACCCTTGTACACTCACTTCTGGCTGAAGTCACCAGATTTGCCAGGGAGCACAGCCCAGTCCGTTGCAGAAAATGGAGTGGTGACTATGGCTAAGAACAACAGTCACCTCTACGTGTTCAGGGAGATGGTGGTAGTGGTCGACCCCCTCCAGCACCGGCTCCAGACACTGCAAGGGGTGCGAATGGCAGCCAAAATAGAGGAACAACGCCGTATCAACCACTCACCCCCAGAAACCAAAAAATACCCTTTGGTGATCCAGCTAAGCGAACCTTCAAGTATATATATATATATATATATATATATATAGTACAGACCAAAAGTTTGTACACACATTTTAATTCAATGAGTTTCCTTTATTTTCATGACTATTGACATTGTAGATTCACACTGAAGGCATCAAAACTATGAATAACACATGTGGAAATATGCACTAAACAAAAAAGTGTAAAACAACTGAAAATACCCCTTATATTCTAGTTTCTTCAAAGTAGCAACCTGTGTAAACTGTTATTACTGCTTTGCACACACTCTGCATTTTCTTGATGAGCTTCAAGAGGTAGTCACCTGAAATGGTTTTCACTTCATAGGTGTGCCCTGTCAGGTTAATAAGTGGGATTTCTTGCCTTATAAATAATCATGAAAATAAAGAAAACCCATTGAATTAGAAAGGTGTGTCCAAACTTTTGGTCTGTACTATATACAGTATATATATATATATAGCACTGATAGAGTAGTAGTGATGGTACATCCTGATTAGATATATGGGTCAGGTGTTGTGTAGACATTCCTCACCCTGACGTTACACTTCAAACAACAACAAAAAGGGCCATTTTGCTGCTGTTTCAGTTTCATTGTAAGAAAATAACTAAACATTGTGGCTAGAGTATCTAACTTTTAGTCAAAGGTTAAGAGTAAAATATTGGATGTGTCATTACTCTAGAACTAAAATGACTTAACCAAAAAGATTTGGTTCCTATATATGAAAGTAAAATGACAAGATGTTATAAACAAGCAATATTCATAGCAACATTCCTGACAGACCATTTTACCTAATTCAAAAGGAGTTTCTGACTCTGCTGCTGCCTCCTGCCTCTCAAACATTCTGAGCTGTTCAGAGGGGAGCACAGGGACAGGGAAGGAGCAAACGCATGCTTTAGTAGAGCTACATATATATCATATCATAATTGATATTGTGATAGTATCTGTAAATTCATAGTAACTAAGCTTGTCTTTTCGCTAGCAGCAGCTTCAACTACTGACTGTGAATCAAAACAATGAGCTGTTGATTGAAATTTCATATTTCTGCTGCACAGCAAGTTTCCAGTACAAAAGTTTTGGGATCTTTATTTGAAAAGGTAAAAGCAAAAGAGTTAATTGAAAGTATTTTGCCAAAATGGCAGACCAACAGGACAAACTAAATAGTATTGGTAAACCCTTATGTGGCTACATGTGGTACCTAGGCAGCTGATTAGTGCAGCAAATTAGCTGAAGAACGGACCAACACTTTGATGTTTCTGAGTGAGTGCAACTCACATTTCTATCACAACTGAATACTAACCATGCCAGGTGGCATAACTTAAAGTCATGTTTTAAATTTAGGAAGTTGCTAAAGTAGCTTTGTCCCCATGTGGATATGCAGTCACACAGAACAAAGACATACATACTTTTTTTTTTTTTACTAGTTTTCATGTTTTTATTAATTTATGATTATATTGGAGCCCTGAAATGAGATTTTGCTCAATTTGTACATTGTAAATGTGCAGTGTAATGGATGCCTGTCAAGTCTCCCGTTATGGCCGGGAAACTACCATATTTTACCCCTCTTTCCTGCCGTGCTCCCATATTAGCATTTTCCCTTAAATTTTCCATATTATAGTAATGACATTCCTATGATAACTCTATTTGTCAACCTAAATACTAGCTTGCATTGCTTGTATTGTCATTAGGATCTTTTATTGGTAATAGTAGCACCACAACAACATGTAGCGTAGAATTACCCCCCCCCCCCCCCACGTGGATATGATGTTACTTTTTAGATCCATGATTCAACTCCAGAGACAAATCAAAAACAGCGAAATCTCGTTTTCTCGTAAATTAGGTCGTTTCAGACATATACCAAGCTATATCTATAAATCAAAATTATAATTTTCAAACAAATCTGAATAAAATGATCTTACATGTATTTAAGGAAAAAGTTAAATGGCGTAAAGTTTCTGTAGGAATAGTTTGTGCTTTTGTTTGAGTATTAAGTCATGTTATTTATTTTTATTTAAAAATTGCATGTAAATATCATAACATGAAATTCAGAGTCACATCATATTTTGTTATTTGTACTTTTTTCATTTTCTAACATTTAGTTAGACCCTTAGCACATAAACCCTCAAGAATCTGGAATAAATACAACTTAATATTTCTTCTATACAACTTACAATTTTAAAATAATCATTTCTAAAATTGCTGCCTGTTTGATGCTTTTCTTTAATTTTCCTCTTAGTTTATTTTGGAGGACAAGTTTGGTTGTCTCACTTGCAGAAAACGTATTTGTCGTATTTCATCATGTTGAATGACTCGCTGTTGAAATATTTATATATATTGTGATCTATAGCAACATACAAATTACAACAGCCTTTTGTATCATCTATCTCCCCTGTATGTCCAAATGTATTTCCATTGTTTCCTTAAAAATAAACAGTTATTGGATGTTTTAAAACAAGAGTCTTGAATTTTTTTTTGTCCTCACTTCCTAACAAACGACAACATTTTAATTCTTGCTTCTGTCCCTCAAGACTGAAAATACAATTTCATGATCACCTCACTGCAAGAACCTTGTTTAATAATTTCCAATTATGCAGTCAAGCACCTAGTCCACAGCATGAGTTCCATCGTGCTGCCTGAACAGCAGCTGGCTCACTGGTGTGCGTGTGCTCAGTCACCTTGATATCATCAATGAGCATGTTTCCTCCATCTTTTGCAGGGTACAACACCAGGACCAGTGCTGCTTCATTAATAATACAGGAAGGAATTGTCCAACAGAGAGTTTACTCTCTGTCTCTGGCTCAAGCCTTTTCTCTCCAATTTGTTACGCAGTTTACCCAAACACAGAACATGGGCGCGTTAAAGCTCCTGCGTGTGATGCAGAGGGACGACTTGAACTTTATTGTGGGAGAAACATGCACACTTTGAAAAAGTAAAATATATATACAGTGCTGCTTGAAAGTTTGTGAACCACCTGAACATGGTCACTATTTTCTAAAGAAAAATTATAATAATCATGTGAAATGAACATCCAAATCTCAAATTGTAAAGCAAACCTTCCAAATAAGGGAAACAAAGAACAAAGGATACATGTTTTCATTATTTATTCAACAAAAGTATTTTATCTGTCAAAAAAATGAAAATCTGCCAAGTGCAAAAGTATGTGAACTCTTTCAGTTAGTACCTTGTAGCTCCTCCTTTTGCAGCCATTACTTCAACTAAACGTCTTCTGTAACCACAAACGAGTGTCTCACATCTGCTATTTGGGATTTCTGTCCACTCGTCCTTGCAGAACTCTGGCAGTTGAGTGAGGTTGGAGGGACATCTGGCATGTACTGTCCGTTTCAGATCTTGGCACAGCATTTCTATGGGATTAAGATCTGGACTTTGACTGGGCCAATCCAGAGTGTGAATCTCCTTTCTCTTAAGCCAATCTTTGGTACTTTTGCTGGAATGCTTTGGGTCATTGTCTTGTTGCATAATCCATTTCCATCCCAGCATCAACTCCCTGACTGATGGCAGGAGATTCTGGTCAAGAATTTGTTGATAGTCCTGGGAATTGATGGTTCCCTGGATTATATGGAGTCGTCCAGGTCCGGAGGCAGAAAAGCAGGCCCAGACTTTCACATTCCCACCACCATGCTTCACTGTTGGGAGGACGTTCTTTTCTTTAAATGCAGTGTTTACTTTTCTCCAAACATGGCGCCTGTGATTGTGGCCAAATAATTCAATTTTGCACTCATCCATCCAGAGAATGGACTTCCAGAAAGCCTCTGCTCTCTGGCAAAGTTTAAATGGGTGGCTTTGTTCTTTTTTGAAAGCAGAGGCTTCCTTCTAGCAACTCTCCCATTAATGCCATGTCTATTGATATTTTGCCTGATTGTAGACGCATGTACATTTATCCCAGATGCTGACAGAGAGGTCTACAACTCTCTGGAGGTGATGCGTGGGTTGGCCTTTACCTGCATTATTATTTTTCTGGTGCTTCTTTGTGTGAGTTTTGACGGCCGTCCACTTATGGGCAGAGTTGCGGTGATGCCTAGTGCCCTCCACTTGGAAATGATTTGTCTCACAGTGGATGGATGAAGCTGGAATCTTTTGGAGATGGTCTTATAGCTTTCCCCAGACTGATGGGCTGTTACTACCTTCTTTCTGATGTCCTCAGATGTCTCCTTTCCTCTCGGCATTGTTGATCTGGTCTTTATGCCTTGACACAACAGTGGTTTGGTTGGTTTCCTCTCCCATTTAACCTGTGCACCTCAAAACTTTTCCCAAGGATGTCTCATTTGATTGGTCTGCTTAGTTGATTGCTTGAGCACTCACATGTGTTTCACCTGAGTCTTTTACCGGATTGTCTTTACCAGTGCAGCTGTGGTTCATTTACTTTTGCAGATGCTCTGATTCCATGTTTCATTTAGTCTGCTTGCAATTCATACATTTCCCTCAAAACAAGCAAATGGAATCGATGAACATAAACCTGACATTTCATATACAAAAACTGGTAATGAGAAAATAAGAAAATCATGGTTAAAAATAAGAAAAATCTAAACTACTCAACTAGTTCACAAACTTTCAAGCAGCACTGTATATTAAACACTCTGAAGGTGTGTTTCAGAGTGGTTCACCTTTCACGAACTCGCTGCTTTGCGGATTTTTTGTGCAGATTTTTTTCACAGAGCATTGTATTCTGCGTGCTGATTGGCTAAACATTCTCCGTGCTTCTTCTCTACCTGTGTGCCAATAATGTTGCGGTATTTAAAAATACGTAATACAGCAAATTTCTAAAAATGTTTTTGCCCAGAAGAAAAAAAGAGCGACAACAACTACCGATAACTATGTTCTTCTTTCGAAAAAACACACCTTCATTATAGGCTCAAAAAAAGAAAAAAACACTAGAGAGCGGAGTCAGGCCGCAGCGTCACAGTCAGAGGAACAGTGATAGAATACCCAGACCAGATCCAAGTGACGCGAGTCACAATTTGTCCTATAGTACTTCGTATTGATGATTAAAATGATTATTTTGCTGTAGTTATTTGTAAGAAAGCTTTCTATTTGTTAAAAAAATGCTTAGGCCTGAAAACAGGCTTTGTTCTTTGGTTTCAATGTAGAGTATTTAATTATGCTGTATAATAATTGTAAAAAATAAAGGTTACTACTTCACAGATTTCGCCTATCACGGGTTCTTTTCAGAACGCAACCCCCGCGAAAAACGAAGGTTCACTGTATATCCATTTGCATTCACTGCCACAGAGAAGAATTGGAATTTTTGGATCTTTTAATTGTAGAAAAGTGGAATAAAATCTAGCCAAATATAATGTGTACAATTTATTTAACCAATTTGTACAATTAAATTAGAATATTATTGAGAAGTTTATATATGTCGATAACTCAGTTCACTAAGTGAAACACATTATATAAATTAATTACAGATTGATGTTTTCAAGTCTTTATTTCTGTTAAGATGATTTTCATCACAATGGAAACACAACACTTAATTTAGAATATTATAGACCAATTAAAGCAAAATGTGTACCTAATGACAAGTATGTTTAATAACCACTTACATGTTATTTTCAAAAGGTACTTTTAATTTGACCAACGAGCCTTCTCGGAATGCATTTTTACAGACTATGACTGTGTTAAAACCAGAAATATAAAATCATAAGTTAAATTCCTAGAGTAAATGGACTTTAGTCAAACTAACTCGATTCACACTAATGAGTGATGCAATTTTGCTTTCGTCCAACTGGTATATGAAGTGACTGAAGTAGTAACAAGTCCTTTAAATCTATTCTAAGACAACTACATATTTTTTCCAGGAAACCAGAGGTAAGACATGCCCACGTTCAGCAACAGGGATAAGTTCAGCTGGCTAGCAGAATTAGCTAGTTTAGCTTTGCTGCTAAGCTAGCTAAAGCTGGATACTAAGTTAAAATCTTGCCCCAACAAAAAACTTTATATCCCAAAATTCATATAACTGTTCTTTACTTATTATCTCTTACTAAGTTTATTAATTTATGCTGCAACACTTAAACATATTAGCCTTACTACTGTTTTCACCAACAGTGATGCTGTTGAGTGACAGCACCACTCAACAAAATAAGCTAACTTTACTAAACCAATAACTTCAATTTATTCTAATAAAAATGGAATTTAACCAAAACTCAACATTGCATTATAAAAATACCATCTTTAATAGGTAATATTTAAAATCATCTTGAATCCCTTTTTATACTGTTAGCGGTTAAAATTAAGTGGCTAACTATAATCTTGTTAATTCATAAACTGATACATGCCTGTCATTCATTCAATTAAAATTCATCAAATTAATGTGGTATGACATGTAGATGTAGTTGTTATTCATCACTTTAAGAAAGCGTAAAAAAACCCCAAAAAACGCTTAAAACAAACCTTCCATTCTCAAACTAAATATTAAGCTAAAGCCAAAGTAACTGCTCTGAAGAGGGTGACAGGCGACGTGCATGTTTAAAATGAGCTCATCTCTCTGGAATCATTAGTTTGGGGCTGCGAGCAGAATATTTTCCACCACAGCAACAGTTTCAAATCACAATGCAATAATATTCTCTGGTCTAATCTGAAATGATGTCGAGAGGTAGGAGAGTTGCAAGTGGTTTGATGTGGCAAAGGAACACTGGATGTTAGTGGATTGTCCCACATTGCTCATGTGTTCATGGATTACTTAATTTGCCATCTGTGTTGGCATTCTGCTTTGTTAATGGTGAGTCCTTACCTTGCACAAGGAATAAATTATATTTCTCCATCTTTGAAATGAACTCTTTCTCTGGCACATAAACATTCTACCATTCCTTCCTTTGGATAAATGTTTCTCAATTGTTTTTTGTCATGCCAGCCAGGGATGATAATTTTTTTCATGCTCCCCAGTGCCCTTCCTTCCTCTGAAGTACAATACTACTGCAAATCTGATCACATTTATTAATTTATTTGTACAAATCACTGGCTCCAGCCTTCCTGATTATCAAAACAGTTGTTTTATTGTTTTAAATCCCAAAAGATTTTCAAAGTTCAGTTTATTAGCTCAATCAGTAACATTTTATCAAGACTATGAAGTCTGAAAGATAAAAAATGCAAATGATTCGCTGCTTTTTATTCAGATAATGTTTTTAGACTTAACACAGTAAAACTTTTTAAAACTGTAATCAGTGATCACTTGTCTGCTTCTTCAACTTATTGTTTTTCGAAAAGTATATAGTTTAACATTTATTGTGCAAAATTTGCAACAATAATGCTTATATTTCAGCTTATCAAAAGAGATGAAAAGTGACTAACATTTGGCATCAACAGTAAGTAGGTAGGATTCGTCTATGTTCTGGCCTTTTTCTGCAAGCTACAGTTACTTGGGTCAGACTAAAGGTTTTTTTTACTTGTTTGATTTAAATATGAGATAAGTTGTGCAAGAATAAAGTTGTAATTTTATCCAAATCAAATTTTATTTGTATAGCACATTTCAGCAGCAAGGCATTTCAAAGTGCTTTACATCATTACAAACACAGAAACACAATGCAAGATAGAATCAACAATCAAAACACAGCATTAAGTAAAGTTCCATCAATAAATTTGTAATTGATTACATTTCAAATACAATTCTAAACAGGTGGGTTTTTAGTCGAGATTTAAAAGAAGTCAGTGTTTCAGCTGTTTTACAGTTTTCTGGAAGTTTGTTCCAAATTTGTGGTGCATAGATGCTGAAAGCTGCTGCTCCTCATTTGGTTCTGGTTCTGGGGATGCAGAGCAGACCAGAACCAGAAGACCTGAGTGGTCTTTTATGATAACTCTACATCACACTGCGCTAAAATAAGGCATTCTGAGCATTTGTGAAGTTATAGTTGGTATTGTCTTTTGAAATAAGGAAATCTTTTGACACCTCAGAATCAAATTGTCTGCTGAAATGATTGTATAAATCAACAATTGTTTATTTCAAAGCAAGAAATAAACCATCTTTTTTTCCAAGATGGCAGCGCCCAAAATGGCTGCGGCTGCATGGGCTCTCGACAACTTGCGAGTATTTGAGCAAAATACGCCGCCTGAAACGCTACAAACTTTGCATCCACTCAGTAAGTTAGCATATGATCGCCAGCGTCTGCTGGAATTATGATCATCAAGTGATTTAGGACTCATAAATACGACAACTCTGGAGTGTTTACGTGATCTCGGAGTGCTAAGGAGGCAAGACCCAGCGGCCCACGATGCAGCGGACTCGCCTAGCAGCACTAGCCGGAGGAGGAGAAAGCGAAGGCGGTGCGACCGGCAGCGGAAGCTTGGCTGTCGAAGTTGACTAACAGCTAAGCTAAACGCTAACCCCCACAGATCGCCGCTTCCGTCCATCTTCCTCTCCAACGTCCGCTCTCTGGACAACAAAATAGACCATCTGCAACTAGAACTGTCTTCAAAGAGAGAGCTGAGGAACTGCTGCGCTCTCATTCTGATGGAGACATGGCTCAACTCGACCATACCGGACAACGTTGTTAGCCTGGAGGGGCTCGCTACATTCCGTGCAGACAGGAGCAGCGCTCTCAGCGGTAAAACCCGAGGAGGGGGGCTGTGTATTTACATCAACAACAACTGGTGTAAAAATGCCATGACTGTCGCCAGTTACTGCTCCCCGGACATCGAGCTTCTGACTGTTAACTGCAGACCATTCTACCTGCCCAGGGAGTTTACTGTGGTTAGCATCACTGCCGTGTATGTGCCCCCCAGTGCTAACACTAAAGAGGCTATGAGTGTTCTCTACCGGACCATCAGTGAGTTGCAATCCTCACACACAGAGGGCGTTTTCATCATTGCTGGGGATTTTAACCAGGCCAACATGAAGACTGTTCTCCCTCACTTCAACCAATATGTGGATTTTCCAACCGAGGGAGTGAATACTCTAGACTTGGCCTACACCAACATCAAAGAAGCATTCAGAGCAGCCCCCCCCCACCCCCACCTTGGCTCTTCAGACCACCTATCTGTTATGCTAATTCCTGCATACAACCCCCTGCTGATCAGAACAAAACCTACAGTGAAGCAGGTGAGAATGTGGACTGAGGGAGCCATGGAGGCACTTCAGGACTGTTTTGAGTGCTCTGACTGGGAGATGTTCAAGGCAGCAGCCACTTACAACGACCAGATCAACATCGATGAGTACGCCATGACTGTGTCAGCCTACATCAACAAATGCACAGAGGACGTCAGCATCACTAAGAACATTATCACCCGGGCCAACCAAAAACCCTGGATGACTAAGGAGGTACGGGAAATGCTAAAAGCACGGAACTCAGCCTTCAAGTCTGGCGACAAGGAGGCACTGAGGACAGCGAGAGCCAACTTGAACCGTGCTATCAGGTTAGCAAAGCGAACCCACAGTCGAAAAATACAGGAGTTCTTCCACGACACCAGCAACACCAGAAGTATGTGGCAAGGCATAAAGGCGATCCCCCCCAGTGGGTGAAATTGATGCTGACTTTCTAAATGGACTCAATAACTTCTTTGGGAGGTTCGAGGCACTGAACAGTACTCCGGCAAAGAAAACTGTTCCCCACCAGGAAGAGGAGGCACTCTGCCTGGACACAGCAGATGTGTTGAAGACTCTGAAAAGAGTCAACCCACGGAAGGCCCCAGGCCCCGACAACATACCTGGGCGAGTGTTCAGGGAATGCGCAGGTCAGCTGGCTGGTGTCCTAACAGACATTTTTAACACCTCACTGGACCAAGCCACAGTGCCAGCCTGTCTCAAAACTGCCTCCATCATTCCGGTGCCAAAGAAACCTCAAGTCAGCTCTTTCAACAATTACCGGCCTGTGGCACTGACTCCCGTCATGATGAAGTGCTTTGAAAGGCTGGTAAAAGAACACATCGTCTCCACACTCCTCTCCACATTCGACCTGTTCCAGTTTGCCTACCGCCGAAACCACTCTACTGAGGACGCCATCTCCTCCGCCCTACACCTGAGCCTGGCTCACCTGGAGGAGAAGAACACTCATGTGTGGATGTTGTTCCTGGACTTCAGCTCAGCATTCAACACAATCATCCCACAGCATCTGGCAGGAAAACTGGGACACCTGGGCTTCAGCACCCCCCTGCGCAACTGGCTGCTAGACTTCAGTCAGTCTGGATCGGACAACACACCTCCGATGTCATCATCCTCAGCACAGGCTCCCCTCAGGGCTGCGTCCTGAGCCCTCTGCTGTTCACTCTGATGACACACGACTGCGTCCCCAGGTTCGCCACCAACCACATCGTGAAGTTCGCGGACGACACAACGGTGGTGGGCCTCATCAGAGACGACAACGACCTGGACTACAGAGAGGAGGTGGAGCAGCTGGTGGACTGGTGCAGAGACAACAGCCTGATCCTGAACATTGACAAGACGAAGGAGATGATCGTCGACTTCAGGAAGAACCGGCCCAGCCACGCTCCACTGCTCATCAACAGCTCGGCTGTGGAGGTGGTCAGCAGCACCAAATTCCTGGGGGTGCACATCACTAACGACCTGACCTGGACTGTGAACACCACGTCTCTGGTCAAGAGGGCACAGAAACATTTGTATTTCCTGCGGAGGATGAGAAGAACACACCTGCCCCCGCCCATCCTCAAGACGTTCTACAGAAGCACCATAGAGAGCATTCTGACCAGCTGCCTCTCTGTGTGGTGTGGACGCTGCAGCGCCTCCGACTGGAAGAACGTGAGGAGAGTGGTGCGGACAGCGGAGAGGATCATCGGGGCCCCCCTTCCCTCCATTCAGGACATTTCATCCCAGCGCTGCATGTCCCGAGGCCGAAACATCGTCAGTGACCCCTCACACCCCCACCATGGACTGTTCTCCCTGCTGCCCTCTGGAAAGAGGTTCCGCAGCATCCGGTGCAGGTCCACCAGGCTCCGAAACAGTTTTTTCCCACTTGCCATCAGACTGCTGAACTCTTAACTGGACTGCACTTAAAATCTGGTCTCCACTTTATACCTTGCACATGTACAGAGCTAAGTAACTTCCTTTTTACTGTCAGTCCTGCACTTTATATTTTATATTTATATTTATATTCATATTTTATACTGTATTTTATTTTTATTCTGGAGTAACCTCACAACATTGAAAGCTCAAAACATTGTCCTGAGCCGTATGCAACGAAATTTCGTTCTGTATACACCCTGTGCATGCAAAATGACAATAAAGTCAGTCTAAGTCTAAGTCTAAGTCTATGGAGAGCCATATCAGCTAAAGTTAAATAAATAAATGAATAAATAAACACATGATGAACTGGCTTATTTATTTAATTAATGTCCCTGGTAAGGTCACCAAAGGCACCAGAGAAAGTGCAGCCCAAAGAAACATTATGATTAATACACCCATTAGAAACAGTGTTCCTTCATCCGTATGTGGGTCACCGGGGCCAAGCCTGGAAGTGGAGCATGTTAGTGAGCGCCTGGTGGCCAGGTTTTAACCTATGCAGTCCAGTTGGGCACAGTCTGAAGGGAAGAGGTGGCCTACTAGTGGGGGACAGATTCTGACTGACCTTTTGAGCATTTGTAAGGGGTACTGGAGAGTGTCTCTCCTGGGGATTTCCTTGTTCTGCTGGGAGATTTCAAGCCCCCCCTAAGCCCTCCCAAGAGGTGTTTTGTTGGACTTCTGTGCTCATCATTAATTGTCCATAACGTACACCATGTTCAGGCATAAGGATATCCATATGTGCTGTTGGTACCAGGACACCCTATGCTGCAGTTCGATTATCAACTTTGTTGTCATCTCATCGGATCTGCAGACACATGTCTTGGACAAGTGGGTGAAGAGATGCAGAGCTGTCCACTGACCACTACCTGGTGGTGAGTTGGCTCTGGTGGTGGGGGAGGATACCAGTCAGACCTGGCAGGCCCATAGATATTATGAGGGTCTGCTGGGAACATCTGATAGATTCTCCCGTGAGATGTAGTTTTAACTCCCACCTCTGGGAAAACTTTAAACATGTTCTAGGGGAAATTGTTGAGGCGACTCATCAGAGCTATGGCCTCAAAGTTGTCGGTACCTTGCAGTTGGACAACCCTCAAATCTACTGGTGGACCCCTTCATTGAGGGATGGTGTCAGGCTGAAGGAGTCCTACCGGGTCTTTTTGGTCTGTGGGACCCCAGAAGCAGCTGATGAGACTCGCCTGGAGCTCCTTAAGGCTCTGAATGTTGTAGAGTTGTGAGAGAAAGATCTGTTGGATAGTCAAACCTCAGATACTGGAAGAGCAGAGTGGTTTTTGTCCTGGTCGTGGAACCCTGGACCAGTGCTACACCCTTAGCAGGGTCTTGCAGGGTGCATGTGAGTTCACCCAACCAGTCTACATGTGTTTTGTGGACTTGCAGAAGGCGTTGGTGAGCCTGTTGAGGGTGCTCTGGGAGTATGGGGTACCGGGCCCTTTGATACAGGCTGGTAGGTCCCTGTAGAACTGGTATCAGAGTCTGGTTGGTTCAATACTTGTATAGACAGAATTTGTAGGTGTAGGCCTGATGTTGAGGGGATCCATTTTGCTGGCTTTAGGATCGCATTTCTGATTGTTGTAGATGATGTGATTCTACTGGCTTCATCGGGTCATGATCGAAAGCTGTCACTGGAGCAGTTTGCAGCCAGGCTGAGTATTAGTGCCTCCAAATCCAAGACTATGGTCTTCAGCTGAAAAAGGGAAGAGTGCCTTCTCTGTGTCAGGGAGGATGTCCTGCCCCAAGAGGAGGAGTTTAAGTATCTCTCTTTCTTCTTCACAAATAAAGGAAAATTGGAGTGGGAGATCGACAGGCGGATTGGCACAGTGTCTGCAGTGAAGTGGGTTCTGTACCGGTCTGTCGTGGTGAAGAGAGAGCAGAGTCAAAAAGTGAAGCTCTTAATCCAGTTGATCTACTTTCCTACCCACATCTATGGTCATGAACTTTGGGTCATGACCGAAAGAACAAGATTGCGATACAAGCGGCCGATATTAGTTTTCTCCATAGAGAGTAAGGTGAGAGATCTCACCCTATCTCTCACCCTTAGAGATAGAGTGAGAAGTTCAGTCATCCAAGAGGGACTCAGAGTAGAGCCACTGCTCCTTCACCTTGAGAGGAGCCGGTTAAGGTGGCTCGGGCATCCATTTAGGAGGATGCCTCCTGTACTCCTCCCTGGTGAGACGTTCCGGGTACGACCCGCAGGGAGAAAACCCAGGGAAGGGCCCAGGACATAGAGGGACTAGGTTTTTCGGCTGGCCTGAGAAAGCCTCGGGATTCCCCTGGAGGAGCTGGCCCAGCTGGCTGGGGACTGCCTTACTTAGGCTGCTACCCCCACGACCCGATTCTGGCTAAGAATAAGAAGATGGATGGATGGATGGATGGTTTCTTGGCACTTAAGATTAGAATATTACATCAGCAGCGAAAGATATGTTTAATACCTGCTTCAAGGTTATTTTCAAAAAGTACTTTTAATCTAACATACAAGGTTCTTTGGAACTCATTTTAATTTATTCAATATGACAATACTATGAAATCTTGTTTTATTTTGTTTTTGTCAGAAGTATGACATGTTGGCGATGCACATTAATTAATATTCCTATTGTGTATTTTTTCAGATGTTTGTAAACTGTCACAGCAAACCATCCTGCAGACACCGAGAGTCTGTCTCAGTGACTTCCTTCATGGACTCAGTGGGTTCACAACTTCAGGATGTCCTGAGACCTTCACCTTTCTGGAGCAGGGAACACATGGACCGAATGCACTGAGGACACATTAATTTAAAAACTTTTCTCCACCAGCCTGGTGGAGAAACTTTTTTTCTTTTGATCACAAACCCCACCAGTACAAGCAAATTATATGAAATATGATTTATTCTTAACTCTATGAAAACCGATTTACTGACAATAAGATTACCATACTCATAATTTAACATAACAAAGCATGAATACCTTAGCAGAGGTGTAGTGCAATAAGTTCACTTGAAGTAATTACTAACAGCAGACTTTAACTACACAACCCGAACATTCTTGCAATCATTTTCTATGTTAAGCATTTCCACATTTTGGCTACAACTCCCGCAGGTAGTATTTACTGAAGATGTGTCTAGTCATTTTTAAAGGGTATCAATAGCTGTTTTCCTATTGTTTTATTTGTTTTCTCTTAGTTATTATGTTTTCTCTTGAAATTAACAATTATTCTTATTACTAAAATATCTCAAAAAGTGTTCATTATTAATTCCATGGGCCGTCGTCATTCCTGTGTCATTCTAGTGTTTTTCTGACTGGCTGCTAGCTGATGGTTGGCTTTCCCCTTCCGGAATCACTCACTTCATACTTTGCTAATTTCCACCCCTGGTTTCAGTAAAAGTTAAGTTGGCAGAGGTTTTTACCATGCAAACTACAACATGGTGAGTTGGTTTAAGAAAAGAGGCTTTGTTTGAGCACAACAGCATTTATTTTTTCTCTGATGTTTGGCCCAACTCTTCTCTGGATTCTATACCTACTGGATGACAAACATGTTTTAACCCAAAATTCACCAGACATAGACCTGCAGTTTTTGTTAAAGTTTTAGAAGTTTTTTAATTGAAGGAAACTGATTTTGTTACCTATATGTATTGTCAATTTGTCCTAAAAATACCAACATTTTCACTTAATTTTATATTTTGGTCCGTTTGATTATGTAATTTTTAAATATTAAATTATAAGTTTATCAGTTACTCAGTACTTGAATAGACTTTTTACCAAATACTTTTTTACTCTTACTTGAGTAATTTCTTGGACATCTACTTTTAGCTTTTACTTGAGTAAAAATATGTTGAAGCACACAATTTGGAGGTTATTGAAGAAAACATTATATTATTTCATATTAAAATTATTTAAAATATTGAATATGACTTAAAATTTTAATAGAGGATAGAGTGTCTCATGTAATAACATGAACTACCACTTTTTTGTGTCAGTTGGTCACAAGGCAAGGCATTTATTTACATTTGTTTGTCAGGAGTGTTTGGTTCGGAAATTTGTTGACGGTCCCTGAGCTAACCTCCAAGTGCTTGAGGAGGGAGCGGTAGAGAACAGGCCGAAATTAGTGTTCATAAATCAGATCAACCCTGACCTAAATGCTTGCTCTGCGGAGCGCGAATATCCAATATCCAACTTGGAAACAACTTCAGTGTGGTTGGTCACACAATAAAAACACCGCAATAAAGTTTGTTTTGGTCTGTGGCCTTTAAAGATGGCACCGAGCGATCACACCAGACGTAAACGTCATAAGCAATGACGTTGGTTTCAAAGCTCTGAGGTATCAACGCATGCTCGATCTGGTCTCCAGATTATGCCCCGCCTCTTCCGTGACAATTCTCATACAGACAAATACGAGCCTCTCACACATACAAATACAAGTCTCATCCCCATTCATTCATTGATTGTCATTCATTCAGCCTAGTGTTAGTTCAGACTGTGATGGACCGAGTTAAAAACAGGAGTCGTCACAGGACATATTAGAAAAATAGGGTTTTTATTTTAACCCAAAAATTATAAATGACAAAAGATAAACTGAGCTCATAAAAGAGGTCAAAGAAACAAAACTGAACTCAGGCAAAAAATGTAAACAAACTGGCTGCACAAACAAACATAACTGACCTAACAAAGAAATGACACACAGGGGTTATATACTGGCTGATCAGACCAATTGAGACACAATAGGGTAACTAAACAGAATACAATTACAAATAACACAAAACAAATAACAGTACAGCTAAGTTTGAGTAAACTAAAGACCCAAAAATGAAAATCAAAAATATTAAACTTTAAATACTAATATTTACTTAAATACAAAACTTATCTAAACAAAGAAACTACAATTCCCCCTGCCAGCAGGAACGAGTGGTGCAGTCCAATCAGCATTTAAGCCAGCTGAGCCCTGGCCCCCATCCTTTGTTTGGCAACTCCAAGGCAGGTAAGTACCGGTGGGAAAACAAACAGAATTAATCTTAAGCAAACAAAATTAACTTTAAGTTGATATAAATACATATGCTAACTAAATGTGCGCACTAACAAATAGAACTAATGCATTCAAATCAACTAATAAATGTTTTTATTGAAACTAAAGTGTTGTTGTGTTTGAAAAAATAAACTGTGCATAAAAAAAAGAGTTACCGACATCAGAGTGTGGCCATGGATTTGGCCATCACACAGACACAAATACATTTTCGACCTATCATTCAGAATAATATGTCTGTATGCCTTGTGTGTATGCAAGGATGTCTTTTGTGCAAGATAATGTGCTTATGCAATTTTAGTCTTTTGTGTGTGTGTGTGTGAAATAGAAAAATTGTATGTGTGTGTGTGATTGTGTATATGCACAATCTTAGTCTGTACCCAGCTAGCATTGAATGTTCAGAGGACGTTCGCTGAATGTTGTCTTCAACGTCCACCGACTACACTTTCCAAATGTCAAAATGAAACGCCATTAGACGTCCGGAGGACTTTCAGTTGAACATCTGCCAGATGTTCGTGTGGAAATTTTCTGGACTTATAATTAACCAGCATTAGACTTTCAGCAGACTTTCAGTTGAATGTCCGCTGAAAGTTTGCTGACAACTTTCAGCGGACATTAGCAGTAGGTGAAAATAAAATGCTATATATGGTTCTGCTAGGTCAGTGGAAATGCTAATATAGCAGCAATTTCATTGAAATGCAAGGTTTACATGTGGAACAGTTGCCTTCCATTACCAAGACATATTAATACAATGTTGTAATAAATTGTAGAAGAAAAGCCAAGCTGGGCCCATACTTACTGTTTTCATGTTTTTTGGTTTAGGACTTCTAATTTTTCTGTGGTGGAGGCTGGAAGGCTCATCCAGGGAGTTCATCTCTTCAGCAGAACAAGGGACTGTTAAGTTGGGTCAGAACAGCTCGCAGCATCCTTGGAAAACCCCAAGGCCGTCTCCTTCACTTTGTCAAGGCTTTGAAGATGTTACACTGAATGCTAAAGTCTGCAAAGAATGATAAAAAAAACTCAGTAATGTAAAATAACTCTAATCATTTATTACCCCTAAGAAAACAATGTAGGCTTGGGGTCTTCAGTCCTGGAGGACAGGACCCTCTGTCTTGCTTTAGATGAGTCTATGCTGGAGCTCACCTGGATTATCGCAGGAAAACTCCTAAAACAGACAAAACTCCCACCACACAAACCCTAAACCTTTATCTGCATTTAACTCTCTTATTCATGGCGTCAGGTTGTCAGCTAATCAAATCCAAAAATGCCTTCTGTCTATAAATAATTAAATAAAAATATGATGATACAGAAAGTGTAGTCACTGTTTTTAACATGTTGGTTAAATTTACCTAATATAGGAGTTTCCAGTTGAAGGGAGTCGGTTACTGGAATTACTGGGTGGATTAAACAGCTACAGGTGAACACAGAACACAGAGGTGGATCATCAGAGTGGATGAGATGGTGAGGGTGGAGAACACGTGGGAGGCTGTGGCTGCATGGTCATGGGGGAGATTCTCTGAATCTGTGACTTTTCCTCAGAATCTTAATAGATCTCAGGTCACCTGTAACAACATTATTTAATTAAAAACCTGCATAAACATCTGCGTGATTTATTTAATTTAGGCAAGTTTTAGCCCTTAATACTTGATTTCTAAGTGGTCTGTAATACTGTAGTAAAGGCCGGTGATTTTTAAAACTCCTAATCATGTTGAAGCAACATAAAGGGATCAAGCTGAAGGAAGCCATGAACAACTCTCTCTCTTTGCAGCTAATAATCCAAATTACTGCCATACAAAAACTTTTAACCCTGATCCTCCTGGACTTCTGCTTTTGAGATTTGACATCTGCAGACAGGCGACATTTCTGTCTTACGTTCAAGTTGTCACTGGAATTTACATATCAGAAAAAAACAGTCATTACTTTAATGAAATCTATTAACGCAAACATTCAAACAGTTATTATGAAACACCAATAATGTTCATTAAGGAAAAGTATGACCAACCCTGACAGTCCTCTTCATGAGACTGTCATAGAAAAACAGTGTCTTCAGTCAGAGGATGTAACACAGACTGCTACAGGAGATCCTTCCTGCTCAGAGTCATCAGCATCAACAGCAACTCTTTGAAGGACCTTGAAATAATGAGATAAACATTATATCTAATTGGTAATTTAACTACAACTGGCTTTAAGCAGAACATCATTTAGTACTTTGTACTGTGATACCAACTAATGTTGTGGCATTAATATGTCCAGCTGCATATTATTTCATAACTGATGATCCAGAGAGAAGGAAAAGACAGACTGTTTACTGAGGGGACAGTAGGTCACACAGTAAACCACAGGCTAAACAACATGCTATTATGGATCAGACTGAACATTTACTGTAGATTTTTTGTTCATCCACAACCATTAACTAGTTTACAGAAACTAGTCCACTTCAGTGCTTACTGGTCTTGTAGATTCTGCTGTTAGTTAGATTTCACCTATGGTTGAAAAATTATTAAATTCCAAAATATTTAATTGATCCCAAAGGAAAATTTAATGTTGTAACTTCCATTAGCAGCTGCCGATTCTCATGGCTGTGTTCGAAAATGTCAGCAAGCTTTGCACATTTGGCAGTATAAAGTATTAATGCATTTCTTTTCTTTAGCCTGGCGTTTTAAAAAGGACAATGTACATCTCAAACATAAATGTTACCATTTGATGCGCTGAAAAAGCCAATTCGCATTCAGTTTCTCCCATCATTTGTACTGTTAACCAGCAGCTTCACTCCGCCTGACTAGACATGCGGACTGACGCCTTGATGGTTTTTTTTCTTTTCTCTAAAGCCCTCAGTCTATGAACGAAGCTGTACGTCCGCGAACTCTCCTGATGCTTACCAGTTATGTTGACACTGCGGTTCAGGAAACTACAATATTAAGGGGAAAAGAGCAGGCCATTTCACGCAGAAAAATATGTCCGGCCGCGTCAAACTTTATAATAAAAGTTGAGAAGTCATAAGATAATGGCGCCACGTGATTATCTTTTGTGTTTGTGTTATACAAACACAAAAGGCGTCGGTAGCAAGCTAGGTCAGAATATAATATAAATAAGTATGGAAACTAATAACTTACCGAACAAGGTAGATCCCATCGGTTTCATTTGAAATACAGAAGCGTTGTTTCTTGACTGCAGAAATCCGAATACAACCCGGGTTGGGAAGTGAATGAAAGTACTTCTTGGACTTTTATTTAAGTATTACTCTCCTTTGAAATACATCTACAATACGTTAGAATAAATGCAATGCAGATTATGCAGGAAAGGGAATGAGAAAAATCGGATTTATAACCATCATTTGAATGGAGAGGGTAATGTTTGGCCGAGAGTGGAGCCCACTACTGCTTAAATATGGTATTGAAGTTAGTAACAGCATTTTATGGAAATGTCGCACACGGACGTTCAGACCACTTTCAGACAACATTCAGAGATGAAGACTTTCTCAAAGGATAAAAAATAAAGATTTTGTCAAAAATATTGACCACCATAAAGGTTTTAAAAATATTAAAATTGATTAAATAAAATTACAGCAATATATATATATATATATATATATATATATATATATGTATATATATATATATTTTTCCCATAATGCGCAAAAGTTCGGAGTGAACGTTCAGACAACGTTCGGCGAATGTTAAGTCCGAACAGTTGACGTTCGACTTTCAGAGTACTTTCGACGGACTTTGTCTTAATATTTGCTTGCCAGCTGGGTATGTGTGTGTGAGATAAAAAAAAATTATATGTGTGATATTTTAATAGTGAATATGCGCAATCTTAGTCTTTTGTGTGTACGTGTGAGAAAACAAATTGTATGCGTGCGTGACATTTTAATAGTGTATATGTGCAATTTTAGTATTTTGTGTGTGTATGAGTTTTTAGTAGTGTGTGAGAGACAAAACATAGTTTTTGTCCTAAACGGCCCCTCAAAAGAAAAATCGGATTTAAAACCGTTATTTGACTGGAGAGGATAAGGTTTAGCCGGGCGTGGAGCCCCCTATTGCCTAAATGTGGTATTGAAGTTAGTAACTGTATTTTATACAAACGTCACACACGGACGTTCAGACCACTTGCAGAACGTTCGTTCTGACATTCTGAACATCCTATCTTTGAGAATGTTCAAAGGTACAAAAACATTCTAAAAATACATTTCAGAATGTCTTTTTAGACTTTCTGAAAAGACCAAAATAGATTTTGTCAAAAATATACGTCAAGTCCGAACATTTGACGTTGGACTTTCATATATATATATTGTCATGAAGGGGTGCGGTGAGGGGTGGTGAGGCAGACGCAGCGGACCCAGGTAAGATGAATAATGAAATTTAATGACGAAAAGCACAGTCCAAACAATTGGCAGCACGCACATTAGACGCATTGACAACGAATTGACAAGCGACAGACATTGACAACGACAAGGACCCGACGAGGAACAAGGAACACAGGTGGAGTTAAATACACAGCGGGTAATCACAGAACGAGACACACCTGGGAACAATCAAGGGGAGGACAGGACAACGAAGAGACTCAAGGACACAGAAAGCTCGAAATTAACACACAGAAAACACAGAACACGACATATATATATATATATATATATATATATATGGAGAGAGAGAGCGCGCAATTATTGCAAAAGTGATTAAATAAAGAAGCCAATTAATCATATGCTAATTTTGGCTGAAATTGTTCTCCACATGTATCGACTCAACACTATTTCACCGTATAAAAGAAAATACGGTCACATAAACTTATAAATCTACAGAATAAGCAAGACTTAAAAACAAATATGACAAAAGAAAAAAAAACCCGCACTGCTTTTAAATGAAGGCGCCTGCAAAATAAGAAAAACAATTTGTCGGTGAAAAGGGTTATAGCAACTCCAGCAACGCACATTATGTCGCCATGATGAAATGTAATTTGTGTGCGTGTGGGGGTGAGTGTGTGTGTGTGATGGAAGCGGGGAGGCCTGCGGCGGCCGGCCACACACGCGCACCCCTCAGCGCGGCGAAGGTTAGCGAGAGAGTCCGACACCTCTCTAAAGAGTTCCATTGACCTCGTCAGTAGTTGCAGCCTCGGCAGGAAGCTGTTTCTGCGTCAATTTATCATGACCAGCAGCGAGTCGGCGCAAACGATCTGCAACAAGTTTCAGAAAAAAAGAAGGAACTTTATTTAATGTTATTGCGTTGTTCTCCACACCCCCTTCTCCTTGTGTTTGCTGTAAATATCCCCTCTTCCCCGCTCCCACCCTTCTTTCCCAAGATCCACACTCGGATTCTTTTGCCAGAGGATTATTGGACGTTAATTACATTAGCATTTTCTCACTTGACAACAAGGTGGCTTTTTATCTGCGATCTTCAAACTGCGACTGGGAACTATTGATCCGGAGCAGTGTTGTCATTCAGATGATAATTAGGAGCACGTCAAGGGGTCACCTCCCAATTCCTTTGAACACCTGGTTCCTCAAGGACAATGGGATCGGCCGCTCCGCCGAACCCCGCTTGTCTTTATGTGTCGGAGTCCATTACACAAATGGTCTAATTAATTTACACATTCCAGAACAGTGGGGGCCCCGCAATCAATGAGAGGAGGAGCCCTCTGCAGATACAATCAACGTACTCACACTCAAACTGTTTATTCCATGTTTTGACACTTTACAACACTAAAATACACCTGATTTTTTTTTTTTTTACAGGATTGGAGCATTAAAAAGCGCCGTGGAGTGAAATGAAAATGGAATATCTGAAAGATGTTGCGTGTGTTATGTTAAGTCCGTTTACTTTGATACCCTTAAATAAAATCCAATGGAAAATTTGTGGCAAGACTTGAAAATTGATGTTCATGGAAGCTCACTATGCAACTTAACTGTATTTTCAACGTCATTTTGTGAGCTGGTTTATCATGTACAATCCCAGCAAAAACACAGTTCTGCAGTTGAGCTGCATTTACTTTTCTGTTTTGTCGAGGCACTGTTACTTCCTATGCAAAAACACACGTACTGTGAATATCCTGCAAGGTGCCACTGTTCCAAGTCATTTCTAAATAGCATTTTAAGGCTAGATACCAGACATTACACCTGATAATTCCCCGCGCAGTACAGGGACAGAAACGAAAAAAGAATCGTTTTACAGATACATTTTTCTTTAAAATAAAATAAAATTAAAAAGTAGTTCAGCATATTCTTTCCCGTGTGTAAATAAATGCTCTCAGCGGATGCATTAATTTCTGTCGCGGCTGTAGTTATCATTAATGCGATGAATAATGTCATTTTTCACGCCGCCAAACAGCGCTTACAGCAGAACTTTGGGAGGATCAATTAAACATAGAGAAACATTTTTTCTCCTTAAAAGCCGAGAAGATCTACTGCATCACGCGCACGACCAATTAAAATAATGGCTCAAAGATAAACGGCAGAGCAGTGCGTGTTTTTTAAGGTGTCTGTGGAGGCTTTTCTGACTTCTTCTTGGACAAAATCTGTGGTCCAGTCAGAGTGTGAGCTGCAGAAGCAGCTCACACGGTTTAGCAGGGTGTCTGTTAACATGCTGCAATCTAAATGAACAGCTGCACTGTACTCGGTACAAATGTGTTAATGCAAAACATAAATGTAAATCAGAGGTTTAATCAGAGCTGTGTGCGTGCGTGCGTGCGTGGGGGTGTGCGTGTGTGCCTGGGGAGGATGCAAACAAACAATGCAAATAGTGCCCCCTTGTGGTTTTATGTCTTTCATGCCTTTTAATATCGAAGGCAGAAAGAAGAGGATTTTTTCTTTTTTCCTTTTCCTTTTTTAAAAAAAGAGAAAGACAAATATGCTGAAAGTTTGAATAACATAACGATCCAAGTCAGAGTGTCTCCTTTGTCATTAGAGCAAAAGAAATTTCAATGTCACTAAAGTCGCAGCTGTAATTTATTGGCTCCTCGGCGGAGACGGACAAAGGTCAGGAGCGGCACCGTGAGGCCTTCTATCAGCTTTACTTCATCGGCGCAGGTCGTTAACCTTCACCTGCACTCCGGTCCAAGAAGGTCCACCCCCCACCCCCATCCAATGCCCCTGTCCTGCACGGCCCCCAAGAAGTTCCTTCAACCGGCGACAGGAGCAGCAGGGCTGATTTCAAAAAGAAGAAGAAAGAAAAAAAAGAACTCGCCTTAATTGTCATGTGGCAGCCAACACTGCTTTCTTAATTGATCTGACCTTTCGCGGCGCTTTCTAATTTCCAACCCCGCTTTCATTGTTCCATCTGGCACTTTTGAGGCGACATCTGCTTGACTGTACTTCAGCCGGTGATCTTTTGCACACATATTATTTAAACTTAATGTATGCCTCAACAGATGTTGGTTTTAATAGGTGAGCTATGAGCTGGACTGCTCCCTCACCGACCCTCTGCAACAATTCACCAGACATTACACTAGAAAAAGAGGGGGGAATCAATGTTGGTGAGTATCAGATGTTATAGATTAAAGTCAAACATATTATTTCAAAAATTTGATCATAAATAATGAATGTGTTTTGCATTCTGCCAAAACAATTTCAGTAGCGTGATCTTGTTTCCTCTGTACTGTGTCCAGGTGTTGGTGTGATAATGTATTATGGATTGGTACTATAGTAGCAAAATAAGTCTTTAACCATACAGAAAAAGTGCAGCAGCAATGAACACAATGTTTAGCGTTTGTCATCCAGTTTGCGTCTCTTTATTTTGCAAAAACTTATTTTATACAAACATTTCCCTGAGCTCCAATTCCTATATTTCAGTATATAATAATTGAAACAGGAGTGCTTTAAAATGTCCACACATTCCAGAGTCTTCAAATAAACATATTCATAACATCCAAATCTGTAGTATCTGTACCACATTCTCTCCAGTAGAGCTTTAATATCAAATGAACATTGCATATATAAGAAATTAGACTGCTATGCTGACGGAGCAAATTAGAGTAGACTCAGGCTGTATTCAATATTAACAATTTACTAATTGTTAATATTCAGCACTTAAATCTTGGTTTTATTTTCACTCTGGGAATAAACAAAATAATCTGCAAACCTTAAATAATTAACCTTAGAAAAATGAACATGGTTTGCAAAATACTTTTCCTTAACACTTATTTCTTTTCAATTAGTTATCGCACTGAATAAAATACCAATCATAGCTTCACAAACTTCTGTAAGTGTGGGGGCTCAATATAATTTATTAATTGACGGGTAATAATCAAATATGACTGATCGCTGTTAGTCAAATGACGGACAACAAAAAAGTCTAGCACGACCTCTGACACAGACAAAAATGTATTGAAGTACAAATTTATTTGATAACTCTGCACCAGTACAGCACACTTAAATCTACAAATAGTTTCACAAGTAAACTTTTAATGCAAAGTTGGCTTTTCATAAACTTTCAATGTAAGTTTTTATTCAACTTTGCATAAAAATGTCATTATTTGCCGAATAATGATTTGTTGCATTAAAAGTTGACTTTTCAATTGAACTTTTACAAATCATGTTAATAGTGTATTAACATGTTATTACACATGTTAATAGTGATTTGTATGTATGTTTTTTAAATAAAGTGCAAAATATTATCATTCGAGAGCAATTGCTTAGACTTAGACTGACTTTATTGTCGTTTTGCATGCACAGGGTGTATACAGAACGAAATTTCGTTGCATACGGCTCAGGACAATGTTTTGAGGTTCCAATGTTGTGAGGTTACTCCAGAATAACATAAAATATAGTATAAAATATGAATATAAATATGAATATAAAATATAAAGTGCAGGACTGACAGTAAAATGGAAGTTACTTAGCTCTGTACATGTGCAAGGTATGAAGTGGAGACCAGTTTTTGAGTGCAGTCCAGTTAAGAGTTCAGGAGTCTGATGGCAAGTGGGAAAAAGCTGTTTCGGAACCTGGTGGACCTGCACCGGATGCTGTGGAACCTCTTTCCAGGGCAGCAGGGAGAACAGTCCATGGTGGAGGTGTGATGATGTTTCGGCCTCGGGACACACAGCGCTGGGATGAAATGTCCTGAATGGAGGGAAGGGGGGCCCCGATGATCCTCTCCGCACCACTCTCCTCACGTTCTTCCAGTCGGAGGTCTTGAGGTAGAGTTGAAAAACTACAATACAAAACTATAATATAATTTCAAGATGGAATCTGAAACTGAAGTATTGATCTTTGTACGCTACTATCGATTCTATACTGATACCAACTTTATTACGATTTCAATATTTTGGATGCTCACCTCTACTTGATTACTGTCCTGTCCTCTATATTACTCTGAGTACTTATGACTTAGAATAAAATACTGGTAGAGTCGGTGCCTCATGTATGAAGGTTATTTTTTTCTTGATTCTGCTTTCCAGTGTTTGTTATTTTTGGAAGCAATTTTGAACCGAAAAACAACCTAATCAGGCTTTACTGAACTCTTCCATTGAATAAATAAATAAATGTAAGATTGTAATATGTTAATGTCATCAACTTTAACATTGTGTTCTTGACAATCTTTCATATTTGACAATGAGTTAAGATAACTTTAGCTTTTAACCGACTAACACGAACATTACTAATGCTAGCAATGTTCATTCTGACTAAAGATATATATTTTTTAAATCACTAAAATAAGTTAAACTATGGCAAAATTTTATTTTTGAAGTTCAATTGTTAATAGATGAGATTTTATTAATAATAAAAGTCTTTATTGTCATTATAGAAACCATGTAATGAAAGTATTTAGCATTTAGTTCACGGTGGGATGTTCACGGTAAGGATGTTTTTTATTGATTGAATTTAGTTGCCTCTGCGATGTACTCTGTGCGTGAGGTTTATAATGTGTGTGCACTTGTGCACCAGTCAGGGGTTTGAATTATAACTTGTCAAAATGATGGAATTCAAAATTTTCAGTAATTTTTCTTTTAAAGATCAAATATGGAAAATATTTAATTAACTGTATCAGGTTCTTATCAACAGATACTAAACCTCAGACATCATTATCAGAAGTGAAAAAAGTAGATCAGGGCATCCCTACTATAAAGTGAATTGAAAATTGACAGCTTACTCAGATACTTGGAACTTGCAAAAATTACTTGTGAACATCTCTGAATAGAAGCAATACATTACAATATTACTGTGCAATACAATTTGTTCATTCAAGATTATCCTACCACGAAAATGACTTGGACTGCTTGTTCTGAGCAGTCAAGCTAATAAACTTACATCTATGATTAGATGCTTTATGTTTTTACAATTTCAGTCCGTCCGATTTCCAAATAGGGCAGTGTGTGGCAGTTCCTCCCCCTCCAATCTTGGGGATACAAGGATTGACATGTGGTGGGCTCAAGGTCAGAGTCTCCTGCCACTGATAGACATGTCTTCCTCTTAAGTTGTGTTGGAGTGAACGTGTAGCAGAACATCTGTTCACAAACGGCCCTGACGGAGCCGTTCTGACACCGAGTGCTTGCCCGCCACCTAATTCCCCCGGCCGAGGCCAGATGGCACCCCCCACTCTGCATCCCTGCAACCTGAGCAAATCAGGAGGAAGAAAGGCCCGCAGGTGCTGCCCCAGGCATGGCTCCGCCATTCACCACTGACCACCCTCTGGTGGCTTCCAATGTTTCCTCCTGTCAAAAGACAAATTGTCCAACAGACAGCTCTTTTATGAATTCACCCTGCGGTCCATTTCTCAAAAGAGGTTAAGGAAAATCCTTGGCTTTGATCTGCTCAACTTTGAGACAGAAAAGTTGAGAGCTAAGCAATAAAAGCCAGAGTACCCCACATTCTCTCTGCCTTGCTGTTGGAATCCTGACTTACGTACTCAGCTGCAATCACATACATCACAGAGGTGAAGAAGAGAAAATGGTGAAGATCATTTTCTTCTGAAAGTACCAGTTTAAAAACACCAAGGAAACCAGAATACAGGCCATTCATTTTCCCCTGAGTGATGTTTACACAGTGTCTGTTGTGGGATGTTTAAGTAATTTGTGAGGATTTTAAACACAAATGATTTTGTCTTTATTTCTTAGTCCACAGAAGGCTCACAGCCACACACACATCAGTCATGATAAACATCCAGTACTGCCTTGCTAATGTCTAAAACTATTGATTATTGACTGCTGACTTTCTTTCCTCAGTGTTAATTTTATCTTATTTTTAACGGATAAGCTGGCCTCTTACCATTTTGATTTATTTTGTTTTGCAAAAATAAAACACAGTACATACTTCTGATAAACTAAACTCTTTTTTCCAAGAATTTTGGTGGCTATACGTTTTTACACAGCGTTTCATTCAGCAGAGAGGCATGGAAAACGATACAATATATACCATTAGATGGTATGATATACATACCATCAAAGACAGGGATTTTTTTTTGATGAGTTAGTTATGGTTTCCTAGATATTGCCCATTGTAAGCGAACAGAGTTGGGTGTATCTGGATGAAAGTAAGGTAAAAAAGGCATAGTGAGAGTACAGCGTCACATTAGCATCATTTGTCTAAGAAACTTCACTGAAGAACACTAATGTTAGGATCTGGGTTGTTTGAGTTTGGTTTTGTCATTTTTTTGTGTTCCTAGTTTTTTTTTATTAGTTCCGTCTTGTTCCATTTCTACTTTAGTTCTTCCTTAGTGATTCTAGTTTATTATGTTTATTTCTCGTATCTAGATGTTCTCTCTCTACCAGCTCCTGTCTGCGTTATGATTCTTTTTCCAAGACACACATCATGACAACTAATTCTGGTTGAATATGAGAATGAATATGAATATGAGTGAATTGCAAGAGATTTCACTCCTTTTCAACTTTATTTTGTTATAACCACATATTTCAACATACTTTATATAATAAAAACGATGTACTGACTAGTTTATGAAGTAGAATCAAAGTAAGACATTGTTTTAAAAATCTGATCAATTAAAATCTAAAAAGTACCCTTTCAACCCCCTTTATTTTTCTACTCCAACATTCCAGTTGCTGCCTGCTGCCAAGCAGATACTTTATGGAACCACTTTAAGTTGCAATAAAGTCAGTTACAATGGTTTTGGCCAGAACCTTTGTATTCATGCATTTCTGGTACACCCGTAATACTGGTACACCCGTAATACTGGTACACCCGTAATTCTGACTCACAAGCAAAATATGTTCTCTTGACCTACTTCGGGGCTGCACAGTGGCGCAGTTGGTAGCACTGTTGCCGTGCAGCAAGAAGGTCCTGGGTTCGATTCCCGGCCTGGAGTCTTCCCTGTGCATGAGTGGGTTCTCTCCGGGTACTCTGGCTTCCTCCCACAGTCCAAAACATGACTGTTAGGTTAATTGGTCTCACTAAATTCTCCCTAGGTGTGAGTGTGTGTGTGTGTGCATGGTTGTTTGTCCTGTATGTCTCTGTGTTGCCCTGCGACAGACTGGCGACCTGTCCAGGGTGACCCCACCTCTCGCCCGGAACGTTAGCTGGAGATAGGCACCAGCAACCCTCCCGACCCCACCAGGGACAAGGGTGTTAGAAAATGGATGGATGGCCTACTTGGGGTTAATTTTTGCTTAAAAAAAACAATCTGATAGGACTTGAGCTAAAACTATTGTTTAACTCAAGTTGTGGAAAC
Source organism: Xiphophorus couchianus (assembly GCF_001444195.1). Taxonomy (NCBI): domain Eukaryota; kingdom Metazoa; phylum Chordata; class Actinopteri; order Cyprinodontiformes; family Poeciliidae; genus Xiphophorus; species Xiphophorus couchianus. The sequence continues at coordinate 22,013,552 of NC_040234.1, read as the reverse complement.
GGAGTTAGCTTATCAGCTAAGCTATTCAAGCCTAAAATAACATCTCAATGCTAAATATGTTGCAGCAGCACAGACGTCCCCATTGCTAATGTCACCATCCACATTCCACATTTCTATAGAAGTTCATTTAATGATCAGGGCTTCCTGAGCTGGAATGTGTAGGAGGATGGACTGAAAAAGGTATAAGAACTTCGGGAGAATGGACATTTTAATGATGTTAATACGACCTATCATTGAAATTGGCATCTCATTCCATCTATCTAGGGAATCTAATATTTTCTGCATTAAAGGATCATAGTTTATAGAGACTATTTTCTCTAGATCTGGGTTAATCTTAATTGCTTATACCCTCATAGGTATAAGGAAATTGTGTTTGTATTGGGGGATTATTTCTGTTAAGCAGTAATAAGGAGCTTTTCTTTTGGTTAACTTTGTAACCTGAGAGTTCACCAAATTCCTTCAGAATTTTATCAACAGCCTGAATAAACTCTTTCAGATTAGCTAAAAACAGAACAATATCATCTGCAAAAACAGACAACCGGTGCTCCACATCTCCAATTTGAATGCCGGTGATTTCAGGGGATTTACGTATTGCCATGGCAAGCGGCTCAATGGCAAATAAGAAAAGGAGGGGGGACAGAGGGCATCCCTGTCGCGTCGATCTACAGAGGCTAATACATGTTGAAAGTTGACCGTTTGTTGCGACCTTAGCAACCGGCTCAGTATATAGTAATTGAATCCATTTTAAATATTTTTCTCCTAGGCCAAATCTCTTAAGGGTATCAAAGAGATAACTCCATTCGATCCTGTCAAAAGCTTTCTCAGCATCTAATGATAGAAAGGCGTGGTCCATAGCAAACTGTTTTGCATATAATATATTTAGCAATCGACGGCTATTGTGAAAGGCTTGGCGCCCAATAACAAATCCATTTTGGTCATTCGAGATTAAATTAGGAATATGAGTTTCAATCCTTTGAGCCAAAGCTTTGCATAGAATTTTTGTGTCACAGGACATTAAAGAAATGGGCCTATATGAACCCATTTCTGTTGGGGGTTTACCTGGCTTTAACAAGAGAGAAATAGTTGCCAAACGTAGTGATGGAGGCAGGATGCCTTTTTCATAAGATTCATTGAACGCTTCGAGTAGAGGGGGCAGTAATTTATCTGGAAATTTCTTGTAAAGTTCAATTGGAAGGCCATCGGGGCCAGGTGCCTTACCCGAATTCATGCGGCTTAAGGCCATTTTAAGTTCTTCAATACTCAGCTTTTCATCCAAATTGTTCTTATTCTCTTCTGACAGAGTTGGAAATTGAAGTTGGTCCAGAAACTGTTTCTGTTTATTTGTGTTGTCTAGATATTGGGATGTATATAAGTTTTCATAATATTTTGCAAATGCATCGTTTATACTTTTTGGATCTACCAGATTTTCACCATTATTTAATTTGATTGAATTTATAGCCCAATTCGTCTGTAACTTTTAAGCCTCCAAGCTAAGAGTTTACCTGCCTTCTCACCCTGATCATAATATGATTGTTCTAACCACAGTAGATTAGTTGCTATTTTGTTGGTAGTGAGCTCATTATACTCCGATTTTAGTAAAAGAAGTCTCCTACATTTGTCAGCGTCATTAGAGTGATACAGTTGCTCTTGTAATTCTTTGATTTGTTTTTCAATGTTTTTTAATTTATTCAAATGTAGTCTTGATTTATGCCTAGTATAACTCATTATTTCCCCCCTTATATAGGGTCCGCGGATGTGCTACTGCCGTACCAGACACACAGACTGTACGTGAGCACACTCTCTATGGAGCAGTGATAAAAGACCTGCAGCAGGTCTGAGGGGAGACGGTTCTTCTTGAGTATTCTCAGAAAGTACAGTCTCTGCTGTGCCTTCTTCAACAGCTCCTTGGTGTTGGTGCTCCAGGTTAGCTTGTCCTCCAACTCCATGCCCAGAAACCTGAACACTGGGACCCTCTCCACACAGGTCCCACTGATGGTGAGAGGCTGGATGTCCGTTTTGTTCTTCCTGAAGTCGATCACCAGCTCCTTTGTTTTGGAGGTGATGAGGAGCAGGTTATTGACTTTGCACCACTCTGACAGCCGCTTCACCTCATCCCTGTACTCCAGCTCCCCCTTCCCGCCTGAAATGAGACCAACAACAGTCATGTCATCTGCAAACTTTATGATCTTGTTGCTGAGGTGGTTGGAGACACAGTCATGAGTGTAGAGGGTGTAGAGAAGTGGGCTGAGCACGCAACCCTGTGGCGATCCGGTGTTCAGGCTCAGAGCAGTGGAGGTGTGGAGGCCCAGTCTGACCCTCTGGGAGCGACCTGTTAGGAAGTCCAGGATCCAACTGCAGGTGGCTGATGGGAGCCCAAGGTTTGCTAGCTTGGACACCAGACGTTGGGGAAGTATGGTATTAAATGCATTGGCCTCTTCTTATTCTCACATTCAAGTCATGTAATGTCAACAAAAAAACTGTACCCATAGTGAGCCCTTCATCCCAAATCACCACACATTTCCCCAAATGAAATGTGGTGTTAATCCCTTCTGAACATTGAACTTGGGTTATATGAAACGTTGCATCAACTAAGTGGGTAACGTAAAAGTCCACACGCATAACGAAGGTAATATGTGGGTTGGCTGGCTGAACAAAGAAAAATTTGACCAAAATATTAATAGTTAAGGCTAGATTTGGTAACAATACAAAGGTATAATAAAGAAACATTAATAGCAGTGTTCATGTTTTCACATACATCAACAAAACGTTTGTCAACTTACAATATTGTCCACTGCAATTTGTTCCTTTTGTATCCACTGTTGAGGGGAAGCGATGGGCACACACTATGTCCTGGAGTTATTCTCTGCCTGTGGGCTCATTCCATCGATGTATTTCTCGGCTTCTTCCACTGACTTGAAGATCCGTCGCTTGTCATTGTGTGTGATGATCAGATGAGCTGGATACAAAATAATATACCGGACTTTAAGGGCTCTAAGCCGGGCTTTCACTCCATCAAAGCGCCTCTACAGCTTGCGAGTCTCGGCCGAAAAGTCAGGAAAAAAGGTGACACGGTGATTCTCAAAATGCACTTCCTTCATTTTCCTGGCGGCTTTCAGAGTTATATCCCGGTCTCTATAACTCAGAAACTTCATTATGACAACTCTTGGAACCGCAGTTTTAGAGCTGAGGGGCCCGATTCTGTGAGCTCTCTCCACGCATCGGGAAGAGGCGAAGTCCTCACCTAGTGTTTCTCGAAGCCATGTCTCCAGAAAGCCACACAGATCCGCTCCCTCGGATTTTTCAGGCAGCCCGACCGGTCTCAGGTTGGAGCGTCTGCTCCTGTCTTCTTGCTCCGCAACTCTATCACCAAGCACCTCCACGGTTCTCTCCAGTGATTTAACTCTGCTTTGAAGGGAAGTAACGTCATCCTCTACTTGCGAAATTCGCACTTCTGTTTCCCCAGTTCTCTCAGTGAGCGATTGCATATCCCCTTTGATATCCTGAATTGCTTTCATCATATCAGCAGATTGTTTGTTCATATCTTCCTTCAGCAGGTTAATTGCTCTGAGAATATCATGGTTGGTCGGAGCTTCTTGAGCCTCTGTCGAGTTAGCCGGTGCTGTCTCGTTAGCATGAGCTACATTAGCCACATTCTCTCGTGGAGTCGCTTTAGTTGGTTGTTGGACAACTTTGGCATTTTTCGGTGGCATGATCCCCATAAACGTTTTCCGTTACCATAAACGAGCGAAATTGTGAATATTGATCTTAATTACGGATTCATTTAAGGATTTAACAGCGAGCCATACGCACATGCACCTTTTCACTGAGACGCCATAACCGGAAGTCCGACACATCATTTTTATATAAAACTGAATGCTGGATATTTTCTGAGAAACACTTAATTTGTGTTTACAGTAAAACCATGGGCAGTCTGGACAAACCATGAAATAGTGCACTTGACCAGTGAGGAAAAAAACATCTCAAACTGAGAAGGCAACAGAAATTATGTTGCCATTTTTCTCAAAGATTCAGTGTATTAAAAATGGTCTTCATGGAAGAGATGATTTAAAGGAGTTCTTGGAAGATTATATTACTTGAAAAAGTAATATAATATTACTTAACAGTGCAAAGTATTTACACTCGACAAAGTACAGGTAAGCATGACAATGTATTAGCTCCTTTGCAGACAGGGAAAAAAAGACAGTTACATTTTCACCATACAGCTCAGACATTTTCTTGGAAAAAAAATTATTTTCTGAGCTTCAAAACTCAAACATTTGCTAGGCAAAGGTATTTGTACTTTACAAAGTACAGGTAAGCATGACCTCAGATTTATAATATTATATATATATAAGATATATAATACAAATTTGAGATTAATCTCAGAAATTGTCTAGAAAAAACAAAAAATTTAAGTCACAAAGGTAAAAAACAAACAAAAAAAAAAAGATAAATAAAATAAAATTCCACTTTTCAAACTCAGAAATTTCCAAGTTTTTGAGTTTTGAGTTTTTTATAATTTTTTCTAGATTTGGGAGCTCAGAAATGTCTTTATCTTTTCTAGAAAATTTCTGAAATTAATCCCAAAACCTGAGTTTTTTGGGAGAAATGTACTTTTTTTTCTATCCGCTTATCTCTTGTTGGTAAGCTCCATAATCAGTCTCGACTGACCGAAATGGCAATGTAGTAGTCCAGTACAGGTATGTACACCGCACTTTGGCTCTTTGACCTCTATATACTTTGCTTCTTTTGATGTGCACTCTGTTTTACATTCTCCAGTTGGAGAAAACTTGGCAAACTTTAGACAAAGCTGTTTCCATTTTAAAATTTCCGCTTATGCCCCTCTCCGCTCACACCGGAGCCAGCTGGAGCTCCAGGGCCACTCTGTCTCTAGACCACATCATCTCATTGCTCCTGAAGAGTATATCAGGCAAAGGCAGTGTCATAATTAAATGCCCATGCTGCAAATCTATCTAATTATTCGCCTTCCTCCCTAGCCTTTTAATGAGAGGAGTAGCCACAGATAATGTGGGTAATTGGACAATGGGATTCACTCATTCATTTACCGACCATTGAATGTGCTCAGGAGTTAATGGATAATTCTGTTTCTCAGCTCTGGCTCTGGGGCTCAGCATCCTACATCCTGATGAGAGGGGAAAATAGGTGAAAAAAGTTGCTTCTTGGGTTTCATTACATGAATCTCTGGGCTCTGTCGAAAAAACATACTGCACTGGAAGTTGTTTGAATCATAAATGGGTTAGATCTAAATACTACTTGCCAAGCCATAAAACCTTGCAAGGCAACCCATGGTATGCAATGTTGGATTTTCAAAACTCCAGACTGCTGTTTCCATTTTTGTATGGTGATGGATCAGGTTTTTGTTTTTAAGCTACTTAGGCAGTATTTATACAGCCAACTGAAGTGACATCAGACTTTCTCAAAGCTTAGAATTAAATTGTGCTGCATTTTGTTGGAGTGGCTCTGTGACTTTAGTTCTGATTTGATGTGGATGGTTAATAATTTTTTGGTTGAGGTATCACTTTTTCTGACAACTATTTTGTCCGGTTTGAGATGTTGTGCAGCTGGATGATTTTTTTCCTCTAACTTTTTTGGTTTTGAACAACTGCGTGACCTTGGCGACAAGGTAGTAAGGCAGGACCAAAGAGCAGAGGAAGAAAGAGGAATTTCGAACCATCTCTTAACCATAATGGACAAGGGTTATCTCCCCAATTCCAATATCTCTCTGCCCAGATTTCTAACTGGGCAGAGAAAGTGGAAAAAGCAAATGAGATGTATTAGCAGAGCTTGCCAACAACTGATATGTCATCCAGGACATGTTACTGTGAAATATCGTCATGATACAGAGCTAGCATTACATGAGACTGTCGTACCACAACAGTTTTCAGTCAGAGGATTGACTCTGATGACAAACAAAGATTCTACTTGACCACAGGATCACCATCCACATCTCTTTGAACATATTTGGATGAGTTTCAACATTTATTTTCTTACTGGGATGAATAAACTTTTTTTTAATTGAACTGAAAAATGAAAAGTAGAAATAAGAGATGGCAGCAAACATAGTTCAATCTTCTTGGTTCAGATTGAACTATGTTTGCTGCCATCTCTTATTTCCACTTTTTATTATTCAATGTCAAGTTAGCCTATAAAGTAGCTATTCAAGTCATTGTAGTTGTACAACTACAACTTCTACAGCTACATTCTACAAACAACAATGTAGTCTGTATTTTCCCTCAAAGCAGATGTGTTTTACTTGTCTTTCACTTCCTGTCTCACTTCCTGTCAAATTGCTGCATAGTTCCAACCAGGGGTGAAAGTAGGTTTAAATTCTTGCAGTTACTATGACGATAATCACTGTACAAACCTAAACAAATAAAATCATAAATATTTTCCTGTATTATAGGTTACCTGTATGGATAACGCAGAAGTAGAAGCACTACTAACTACTCCATCAAATGTGGAAAAAGTATATATATTGGTTCTGCCATACGGGGTGGAAAGTAATTAGCTACATTTACATTTATTGATGTAATTACAATTTGGCTTCGTTTTGTTTGCTAGCAATGCACAAAATACTTTCAGCTTGGAGAGGAAAACAAATCAAAATAAACCAAAATAACAAAATGTAGAAAAAAATGTAAGCAGGTTGAGAGAATTTCCCACCGGAAGGCAAAATCTACAAACCCCAGCAAAAGCCACAGAGAGGAGGAGAAATCCCTCCACTGATCATTCAATTTGGCAGATAGCAGAGAGCAGTAAGAGGAACAAAAGGAAGAAAACAGTGAGAGGAAGGAGGAAAAAAACAAATCTCTTAGGAATCTTCCATCAACCTGCTCCTTTAAAGGGACCCAGAGCATTAATCACTAGCAGACAAGTAGCATATTGTGTCTGTTGGTAATTGTGACTCTCAACCACACTTAGCCTATAGCTACTCTCAACATGAGCTGATAAACCACTCTATTACAGCAGTATAATGTAGGACACTTTGAGTCAGCGCCAGCCAGAGCTTCCTGCAGCAATATTACAAAAGACCGTTTATCAGTTTTCAGTAATGGAGTAACACATGTTCTGCTGAGCCAGGGCTGGGAGATTTTCTGCTAACACCAACCTCATTAGAAAGAAATTGGTAGAAACAAAAGTTTACACTGACAAGACAAAGGGGGAAAAAAGCTAACAAAAGTAGTTTTGTTCCCAGCATAGCACTGGTGCTAACATTGTTTTGTGTTAGCACCAAAGTAATGTTTGGTGTGGAACTCACACCTCCAGCTAGTCATTATCACAATTGTTCCCAAATACCATAACTCAAATTTTAATTGCAGCACTATTAATTTCCACTCTAAATGATTCCCTTGTACAGACAATTTTGCTTCTAAATTGATCTCCCCAGTCAAATGATTTCCCATAAACACACAGATAAAAAAAATATCTCAAGAAAAAGAAGTCAGGGGGGCTTTGTGAGTGAAATCATTTGAATATGGTTGCAGAGGCAGGCAAATTGGATCTGCTACTCCTCTAAGACTTTAAAACAAATATGCCCTTCAAGTGATGCGTTATCAACTCGGCACGACAAATAAACTATGCCTAGTTTCTTTTCCATTCCAAGATAAAGGGCCAGTCGTTTCGAATAATGGTCAGGGCTGGCCGAATGAAATTATAAACCATTCATTAAATCAAGAGCACAAATGGAGATTTTTCTAATAAAAGATTGTCAAAGTTTAATTAATAGTAGTCATTAGCACTCGTTTAAGACTTATCGATTTAGACATAACAATATGTTAAAATAATGTATCTTGCAACAGTCATTCTCCTCCTCCACCTCCCCCTCACACCCAGCTGTAATCAACAGATTGTTAGACATGCTTTTTCCGGAGCACTGACAAAAACTGACGTATGGGGGTCGAGGGGAATGTTCGTAATCCATTCGTCGCTGCAATTTATTATCTTATTTTAATTGTATACACAAACATTGAGGTGATTTAGGTGACACGGTGGAAAGATGAAATCCATTTATATTAAAAGGGTTGCGCCCCCCCCTCAGTCCCACACCGGCATCTCCTTTCAGTGGCTGCTTTTAACAACACACTTATTGTTTTATTGATCATGCTTTTATAGCTGATTTGACACCTATGTTATGTGTTAATAGAACTGCGTATACTTTTTTGATATATTTTAGGAGATAATGACCGTTATTAATTTAATAACTATTATATTTTATCTATCTATCTATCGTCTGTCTGTCTGTCTGTCTGTCTGTCTGTCTATCTATCTATCTATCTATCTATCTATCTATCTATCTATCTATCTATCTGTCTGTCTGTCTGTCATACTCTCTCAAAGTGATTCCAGTCTTAACGAGGTTTTTTCCTTTCTTTTTTTTTGTAAGAGAGTGCTCCATTTGTCTGGGGCCTGTTGTCACCCGTGCACCCCACCACGGCGGCAGCGGCGGTGCGCGACTTTAATGGAAGCCGAGGGGAAACGTCCATTCAAGCCGGCATCTGCACTCCAGAGCTGCTATTCTTTTGTTCTACGAAATGATATCACTATTAAGGAAGCTATTCATAGCCGTGTAATTCCTCTTTTCCTCACTTAAATGCATCCGGCTTATGGGAAAATTATACGACTGTGCCTTTTTTTTTATTGCTTCAAAAGTACTTTGAGAATGTGTCATTTTTCAGGCAGTGTGCGTTTAACCTAGGAGGAGAAAAATATCCATGTTCAGCAAAGAGCAGGAGGATTAATATCTTTTCCTAACACACAAATTATGCAACATTGGCTTTGCACTCCGTAAATCAGCAAAACACAGCCCGACTGCCTGACGCTATGTGGGACACGGGATATAACATATCCTGTGAGGTGAAGCTCACGCAGCAATACGGTCAGGCCGGCAACGGGGGCCACTGTTGGTCAATACCCTCTAGGTCTTCTCTCATCTCTAAGAAGTGCACATCTGCTGAAAACGGCACAATTTATCTATTATAAGATTTATTAACTAATAGTTCATCTCGTCCCGTATTATTGAGGACAGTTGTGGAACGCTATTAGCTCTGATAATAAAGAGAGCGATACCTCCCGCCCACCTGAGCACATGGGAACACTCTGCTTCGTTTCTTTGTGGCCTTGTCAGCAAATGTATTCTTTTTGTTCTTTTTTCCCCACAAAGCGGTAGTTAACAACTGATAGGTTTGTCAAACCAATTTAATTCTTTTTAAGTCTTCATAGCAATTATCTTTTTGCATAATCGGTTTCAGGACCTTGGAGGGTCTACTGGGTCTCCTAAAAATAATTGTTCTGATAATAATTTGAAGCTTTGTGGAAATTGCTTAATAATCAGATTCCAAAGTCAATATTGGAAGTTGTAGGCTGTGAAGACTTTATGGTTGGGCTCCAGCAAAAAAAATTAGGTCTTTCTAAAAATAAAATGTAGGCTGTCTTTGCCAGCTTCACATGAAAAGTCTATATGCATAGATATTCTGATACTTGAGTTTCTTGCATTTGTGGCGTGGCACTTAAAAATCAACACAGTGGATCCCCATATATGTTTTCTATTTTTATTTTTGTGGAACATAACTTCAGATTATTTGTGGAAAACTTTGCTATTCAAATAAGCTTATCTAAAATTTCAAAAGAAAATGCAACTTGGGAAGCTGAAATTCCTAGGGGCCATTCTCCTTCATAATAGTTTGGCTGGCAGCCAAACCAGCCAATCCAGGAGCACCATTCATTTTCCTTGGCACTGATTGGCTTTACCACCCACCAAGACTGAAGCTAGAAGTCTTATCACTACCATTTCTTTTTATAAAGACTTGGCTACAAGGCCAAAATATGAATTAAAAGATCTATTCAAACTGTTGTTAATTCCCCCATCTCAGCACACACACACAAAAAGAAACACAAAGTCAGAGTAACATCAGTGGCAATATAGATCTATTATCTTGAAATATTCACAGCTGTTGCGGACCCAACATGGTGGTTATCTACTTTGAGCATTTGAAAGATTTCCAACTTAAAGGCAAGGAGATTGATTTTATGTTTGTCCCAATTACCCTTGTAATGATATGTATCCTGGGCTGTGGTAATGACAGTAATGAGAAACATAAAATGACAATGTGTAAAAACAGAGTTGGAATATCAATGACTTGCCAGACAGAGCTCTATGTCCGATGCAGGCAGTTACAAAGGAAACACAAGATCCATGGTCCCCAACAGCAGGAAAGAATAAATGAAAATACAGGTCTAACATGGCACTACTCTCAACTCCTTAAGTATATATGAATCACATCACCTACATTGACACAAAAAGGAGCTTTGCTTTATGAATGCTATTTGAAGAGGATCTCATAATGTGCACTAACTAAACCCAATCATAATCTGTCTTGGCCAATAACAACAAGACAGTGAGAAAAGGCTTGATGTCATTTAGTCATTACGCTAATAGAAAGAACTGGGCCACCCAATTAGTAATTTTTGAAATGCTTATTGGTGAGAAAGCATCGCTGATCAATTCTCGCATTTGGCCTTGGATTTGAGTCACTGCCAACACTGATTATATGGAGCAAACTTGTGCATAATAATGGCCATTTTCTAATTGACTCCAGTGTGAATCATGTAAAGACCCTTTTTACTTCAGCACAGACTCCATAAAAAGCTCTGGTTTGAATAACACTGATGTAACATATTGTTGTAAAAAAAATAATAAAAAAATTACACGTGAATAATGACTGGAGCAAATGTTACTAGAAACACAAGACAACATGCCATAGTACCACAATGTGCTACCATTATAGCAGACAGGCAGATAGTACAATTTAGAAAGGCCAATTAATCTATGAATCAAGTTTTCAGATTGTTTGAGAAAGCGAACGCATCCAGTGACAACCTATACATTCATGGTGACAGTAGGCACCATTAGCTAAAGAGTTAGCTATGCTGTCCTTAAAGCATGACACCAAGAAAGCTAATGCTAATGCTATTCACTGTTGGGCTTCAGAAAGCAATTCTTGGGAACAAACCTTTCAATCATGGTTCCAGTTTTGTAGTTCTTGAGTATTGTTAACTCTGACTAATTGCTGATTAAGCCTATTTGACCATGGTAGGACTTTAGTCAGAATGCACACAGGACATTAGAAGATATTAAACTGTTTACTGTAGTTCTACAGCGATGCATTCTGGGTAGAGAATAAGTGTAATTCGCTACACTTCATCGTGGGTGGAGAATGTGAGGAGAGGCAAACAGAAATCGCATCCACTAATTTCAAAATAAGAGCATTAACATTAATGTCTAACTACTTGAAAAATTCTTAACAGTTGATAACCAAAACTTCAACACAGATGTCAAACTTTATTCAGCTGAAAGTTTACAAAGGAGCCAAGTTATGCAAAACCACGAAATGAAAAATTGCATGGGGAAAACATGTCAACTGCAAAGACAAATTATTTGAACTCAGGAGCTTTTTGTGGCTAGCTAACAGCACTACCAACTGTGCCGTCGTGAAGCCTTGTTAGTTGAAACCTGTTGGTTAAATAAATAGTTTTATTTATATAACATATTAATCTTCTTACATGTAGTCTTGTGTATTTTAGATCTGTGTTTTAGACAGTTTACTAAAATAGGACAAATTACAAAAAGATTAAACATTGGGATACCAAATTTCTCTCCAGGCAATAGTGTCAAAGGAGTGACACTTGGGTGTTCCCAGAACTATGTTAGCAAAATATAAGTGAAGATTTATGAAGTTAAAAGTTCCATAAGGACTGCTGTCCACATTTTGAAGTGGCAAGACTCACAGATTTAGATAGGTGAAAATGTTGCTTGAAATTCACAGGGTTTGTCCGGCAGTGACTTTAAGCTAAGTTTCTCTATGTTCTGGTATCTAATTTAGCAGTGTAATATTTTCCTCAGAAGAAAACTCTTTACATATCTAAATATGACACTCATTTTAATACAAGATTTAGTTTTCTATCAATTCATGTTTTGGAACATGTGGTTAATTTTTTCAAACAATTTATAATTATGTGAGAATCATTCATATTGAGGAGGATGAGCGCTCAGACATTAAATTAAATAAAGAATATAGACTGGTTAAAATAAAATAGATTAGTGGAAAGTGCTATGGAGGCCTTGAAGTCTGAGCAATACAGTCTGTTAATAGAAAAAAAAAAATCTATTTAGCCTTTTAGTGGGTTGAATAACTTCAAGGCTTTCCTGAGCACCCCATGGATCATCAAAAAATCCCAGGTGGGACTATTGCCTTAGGAAATGCTCTCTTCCTCCACTGCGGAGAAAATCCCCAGTTGGTTTAAGTCATATACTGTTAGACGCTAAAGAATCCAATTTACCCCCATTCTCATATTTCTTTGATTTCCTTTACTTTGTAAGGTCATTTATCTGAAATCTTAATTTGCAAACTGTGATTTCTTCCCTCTGAGATGAGCAGCAGGAGTCCCTCCCCCCATTCTGCTCAACAGTCATAAAAGCAAGCAGGTGTCTTAAACATCTTGAAGGGTGGAAAAACCCCAGAAGATAAAATACATTTGCAATTAGACCAAAATGATCTTGAAACTGAATTATTGTACTCTTGATGGTTTGAGCAAAAAACACTCCCCAGTGTACGTAAGGTGAACTCTGTTTTAAGTTACAGCAATTTATGGTAAGTAGAACAGCACTGTAATCTGCTTTACAGTAATCAGTAAAAGTCTTTGCTAACCCTAATTTCTTTGTAACTACCAAAGTCTTTAAAGTTTTCCTTATTCTATTAAGCATCTATGTTCAGAGTATTTTGTTGTGTTGGTAAGAACCTACGCTAATAAAAATATTCTGCTCCACTTCTTTAAAGAAAAGTGAGGCAACAATTTGCATGATTTATTTATGCTGATCAAGCAAGACTGTTCTTTGTTAAAAAAAACTTATTTCTTTACATGAAAAATAAAATTCAAGTGAACTTAATTTTGTCAAGAAAATTAAGCATAACTAAACTGTATAAATTACTCAACTTTTTTAATGTAGTAAAATGAAATGTGAAAGTACACTGTAAATTCTAATTAGTTCAAATTACTTAAAAAATTATGGCAACTCATTGCCTCAAAACAAAAACAAACAAAAAAAAGTTTTTAAAACTTAAAAATATTAGTATGTGCAAATTGTACTGTACATCTTAAGTTTACACAATTTAACTAACTTGATAATTTTGAATTGTATTAACTTGTACAACATTGGTGACCATAACTTAAAATAGGCCAATGCTATAATTACTTAACAATAAAAGCTTAGGTTTTTTGGGCAACAAACTACTTACTGTATATCAAAATAAAATACTTAATTGAAACAGTTCCTGGCTCCTGTTTTTTATCTATTACTTTGCTCAAACTTTGACAGAAATTACAGAGCGCATTGACAGTTTCTTTTCTTTGGAAATGGTTTACTGATAGACATTAAAAACGTGGCAAAAAACATACTGATTTTTTTTATTTTCTTTTACATTTTTTTCCTAATGAAAGAATTTGTTTATTTAAATTAAACTAAAAGAAGAAAGGTACATGTAAATGGTTCTGTATGTTTAAAAGTTGTGAAGGACCAGGGTGACTCCTTATGAGGTTCAGAGCCATTCAGTTCCTCCAAACAGTGCTGGTTCTCAGAGGGGATCCCTGCCCTGATGCTCCTTCCTGCTGGCCTCATCTGGAGAGCCAGGTCGCTGCTGCTGGCACCTCTGGCTATGGAGTGCCGGTTCCTTTGTCCAAATGGGCGCAGAGGCTATGTGTCTTTGTGGCTAAATCCTTGGTGCAGCACCTGCAGCTGTTATTGTTCTTGTTGATACCACCGTCCGGATAACAGCCTGGTTTCTGGAGGGCCTTATGGCATCTTTGATGGTGACTAGAGTGAGCCACATCTCTGCAAAATCCTTCTCTGCTAATTTTTGGTGCCTCACCCCGTACAGTATTAGCTGTGCTTTGAGGACATCTCCTGCTGGTAAGTAAGGGAATTTCAAGGAGCCAACCTTTGCCAACAGGTCCACAGCAGCGCTGCACTCCCACAGCAGGTGTCTCACAACTGGGTCGGAGACAGATGGCCATTGCTCACATGCCCCGACTGCATGACGTCTGACTGGGAAGATCCCATGAGCCACCATCCATGACAGATTTTGGAGTCTGGTGGCACTCACAAACATTCAGATGTCAGGCTGGAAATCTGGCAAAACCTTGAGGTCAAACATGAGTTTAGAGTAAACCAACATGGCCGACTAGGAAGAAGCTATGGCATTCTTCCGAGCAGACTAGTTCATCTTTTAGTCATCTACTGATTTTCGGGCATGCGCATAAGACGCATCATATTCCCCTTATGATATGATGCGCATATTATAAGGGGGATAAGAGCGTGACACTTGCACAGAACTTATTTTCTCTCTATTTTCCACTATTTTCACTATTTTCCTCTCTTCCTCTGCCCATACTTTCAGAGATGCCCCTGATTAAGCCCGGTTATCCGGTTAAACTTGTTAACAAGAATAGGCTACTATACGTTATTTATGTTCAGAAGTGGGTAGTGCTGGTTACATTTACTTGAGTAACTTTATGGGAAAAAAGGTAGTTATGAGAGTAGTTTTACTGCACTGTACTTTTTTCTCTTACTTGAGTAGACTGATTTTGGTTTTAAAGACACTTCAGAGATGGGAAACCTTAACGTATGAGCTAATGTTCATGCAAATTTGAGCATTATTACTCAACACTTTATACATGTCACTGTTTATATCCTTGTTTATTTTGTATTCATAAATGTGGTTATTCTATTTGAAATGTTACATAAAATTTGTTCAAAGGTTTTTTTGTTTAAAAAATAAAAAGACTTGAAAGGACTTGAAATTCCAAGTCCCAACTTTCAGACTGGGGACTTGACTTGACTGTCTTTATTTGAGACTTGACTTGGAACTTGAGGATAAAGACTTGCAGAACACTGACTTGGTCCCACTTCTGGTCATAACTGACCAACTCTGATCACATTCACATGATCAGTTGGTGACATCAACTTACCCACGCCCTCTATGAACAGGAAGTCATCTTCATTCATCTTTCTCATACTGTTTATTTTCCTTTTATTCTGATTCATACAGGTTTAATTCTGTGTTTAATGCCATAGTACAACATGATGGTGAATCCTTCTCTCAACAATTTGCTGCTGGTCATTCGGGTATGGCCGAATGACAATTTTTTAATCCCTTGCCATTTGCACACAGTTGTCTCTAAATAGTGTTTCTCAAACTTTTTCAGGCCAAGGATCATTTAACCCATTTAACAAACTGTCACGAACCGACTCAAGGAAGATCCAGGGCGTCTTGAGGATTCACCTGAAGGCAGGAGACAACAAGGAGAAATCACAAGGAGGTCAAGTCAAACGAGGATGACTCAAACTAGCTTTAGGAGGCTCAGAGGTACCGTTACTGGCTAAGACTCAGGTGCCGAAGTACTGGCAGTCAGCTCCTCTTGTACTCCCTGCTCGATCAGCTGATTAGATTCAGGTGCGCTGATCGATGGCACACAACTCCAGGAGACCATCTAGAGGCCATCTCCCACTTGTCAGCCAGCTTTCTCTTTCCCCGTTCTCCTTTATTTGCCACAAGAACCCTGTCCCCAACTGACAAATGAGCACCTTTGGCACACTTGCTGTATTGATGGGACTGGCGTTGCTGTTCAGACAAGGAATGTTTCTGGTCAATTTCCACAGCACTTTTCAGAGAGAAAAGAGAGACTTGACATAGGAATCATAATCCACAACTGCTGAATCATTCAGGACATGGTTGAACATTAGTCGACTGGCAGTCTTGGGACCCGCCCAAGCATGAGATAAAAGGGCGCATAACCAGTCGTCTCATGAATGGTTGCATTGTAAGCAAATGTGAGTGTCTGGAGTTGTTCTGGCCATCGCTGCTTCTCTTTAAGAGGAAGTGTACGGAGCATCGAACCCAATGTGCGGTTAAATCACTCCGTTCCACCATTCCCCTTAGGAGGGTAAGCTGTTATATGGGATTTTGCAACGCCCGCCAGCCGAAGAAGTTCTGCTACCAAGTTGCTTTCAAAATTGGTGCCTTGGTCAGAATGTATGCACTCTGGGAAGCCATAAAAAAATGATCCCAGAGCTTTTTGGCCACCTGTTTTGCCATCTGGTTAGCACAAGGGAAAGCATGAGCCAGTTTGGTGAAATGGTCAGTGATCACCAAGATATCTACTGACCGTTGCTTGCTATCCTCGGCTGACCAGAAATCCAGGCAAACCAACTCCATTGGTGCAGAACTCTTAATACTTTCCAAAGGTACATGAGCTGCTGGTTCAGGTGTCTTCCCAAATACACATCTCTGGCAAAATGTGACATATGAACGCACATCTTTCTTCATATCTGGCCAATAGAAACATTGCCTTGCAAGAGACAGAGTACGGTCTTGTCCTTGATGACCTGCTAGGTCATGAATGCCAGACAGAACTTTGTCTCGTAAACAATGGGGTAGTACAAACTGGAACCTCTTCTGCTTGGTTACAGGATCCTTTGTCACTCTATAATCACACCATCACGAACTCCCACTGTTTCAGCAGTCTGTTAGCTATCAAGTCCCCACCAAGTCTTTCTTGTCTAGATGGACGTTTTCTGGCAGCAACAAAGGGTAACACCTTAGAGATGATTGGGTCCTGTGATTGGCTGTACTGCAGTTCCTGAACGGAAAACACAGGTAGTGTATCCTGTCCACCTTGCAGTTGTTCAGTATGTTGCGTCAAACACAGAGCTCTGGATTCAGCACCCTCAATCCAGTCAGTGGGCTTGACAAAGAGCTTTGACTTCAGCTGTGTCATAGTGACCCTTCAGTGATGGCTGAGCCACTGATCTATCAGACTGGGGCTGACAGCTGAATCTGAAGATGTCCAGCACAGAATCTGCACTGACCTTGTCAGCCTCTTGTGTCAGGGACAAATATGACTCCTCCAACAGTCTACGACTGATTGGTTTTGCAAAGGGGTCCCGACTCAAAGCATCGGCAACCACATTACTCCTTCCAGGCAGATGTTTTAAGTCGAAGGAGTATGAAGCGAGTTTTGATCGGATCTCACAAGCATCTAGCTTCGGCTTTGTTAGGAGGTAGGTAAGTGAGTTATCTGTCCAGATGGTAAAGCTACGCCCCTTCAGCCAGTGACTAAATTTTTCACAGACGCTCCATTTAAGAGTCATGAACTCCAACCTGTGGGCTGGGTATTTTTGTTGTGATGCACTGAGAGTCTTGCTCGCAAAGGCAACAGGTCATGCTTTGGATTCTCCGTGGGGGACTTGTGATACAACTGCTCTAAGACCATCCAAAGACGCATCAACAGACAAGACAAATGGTTCATCAAAATCTGGATGGCCAAGCACGACACATTCCAATAGCATGGTCTTCAACTTCTGAAAAGCATGTCCACATTCCTCCGTCCAGTCATCAGGTGTAAGCTTACGATAGGTGCCTTGGAATCTCCTGTCCTTAGCTGCTCGCCCTCTCCTCTTCTGTTCTGCAGTAAATGCAAACAAAGGTTTTGCTATGGAGGAGCAATTCGGGATAAAATGTTGATAGTAGAACACCATGCCAAGAAAAGACTTGATTATTTTAACAGATGGTGTACACCATCCTCTTCCATGAGGTCTGAAGTCGACATCTGGGTGATCACCTCTACCTTTGCCTGGGTCCACAGACACACCATTGCCATCAATGACATGCCCTAGGAAACTGACTTGTTTCCGCATCAGATGACACTTTTGGGGAGCTAGCTTAAGGTTGTTCTCTCGTAACCTCTGGAAAACCACCTGTAGTCTTGACAAAGCCTCGTCCTCTGATGGTGCGAATACAAGCAAGTCGTCAAGATAGCACAAGAGCTTTGTGAAGTTCATATCCCCAAATATTAAAATCATCATCTGCATGAATGATGCTGGACTGTTGCAAAGACCTTGTGGCATGCAATTATATTCATACAGTCCAAGGGGAGTCTCATAAAGGCTAGTTTCAGCTAGTTTCATAAAGGTCAGCCAAGTCACAGGTGTTGGAGAGGGATTCATGTGCAAAACCCACACCGCCTCTTCCCAGGCATGGGTATTCTAGTTTGACTGTTGGTTCGGCTCAACAGAGCTGCTTTCAGGTTGAAGTCTTCACTGTGCAGTCTGCTGAGGGCAATCTCTCTTCCAGTGGCCTGGGGACTTTAAGCAGCGGTTTTCCCGTCTACACTGACTCAATGTGGAATGGTCTTGATAACCACAAGCTCTGCAAGCCCTCTGCAAAGGCTGAGGCACAGCACCTCTGCCACTCTGGGTTCTAGACACCTGGTCATGTTGTAGCATTAACCTGTCCAATAGGCTCACCAGGCTTCTCAAACAGTCACTATCAGTGCCGGCAGCCAACGGCGTAGCAGGTGGAGGGATCCTAGACTGTCTAGCTGGACCAGTAATGTCTGAAACAGGACTGTCTGTCTTATGCACATGACACTGGGAATGTACCTTGTGCACTGTGGAGGTCTCTCTTGGCTGCTGAGTGTGTGGAGCATTCTGAGATTTCTTCCCCATCATGTGTTCGTCCAGTCTCTCTTGAATCTCACTCGCCGACTACTTCTCTGCAGACTTAAATTTGAAGACACTGGCAAGAGGTTGGTCAGGGCAGTGCTTAATAAACATCATGCTCACTTCATGTTGTGGGTCATCGATCCCACGACCCTGTCTCTTTAAGGATTCATCTACCACATCCATCATCTTGTTCAGCCGTATCCAGTACTCCATGGCATCCTCACCAGGCATCGGCAGTGTGTTGTAGAAATCTGCCAGTGGCATGCTGGAGTAAGTCAGCTCACTGAAGTGCCGTTTCAAGATGTCAAAAACTAAATGAGGGCTTCTGACATGGTCAATAGACTTACCATTACGTAGTCTGAGCCTCACCACATCCCCAGCCTTGCCCATTAGCCTTGTTAATATTTCTTGGGAATGTTCATGAACTGAGACAGCTCTCTTTTTTAAGTACAAAGACATGAGACTCTCCCATTTGTGTACTGTGAATTTGTCTGAGCCATCACCTCTAAATATAGGAGGCTCTTTCGCGTCAGAGTGCATAACAAAACTCACACTGGGTAAAACCTCCTCACTTGACAGATTGGAATCCCCTGTACTACATGGGCTCACACCAGAAAGGAGCTGAGCTCTAATAGAATCACCCAGTTTCTCAGCCAACTGAGTAATAAGAGAGCCCATATCTGTATTCTGCTCAACCTGATTGGACACAGGCCGGCCCAAAACCAGGGTTGAAGTAAGTTGTGGGGTATCAAACATAGTATCTCTTTGTCCTGGTGTTCTGGGTTCTGATGTCTGGTTAAGAAACCCCCTCCCCACACCAAATTTGTACGGGCGAGCCACAAGATCTGGGTCTCACCCCTCAACAACACAGGTTTTAGACTCGGCCATGACTTTCAAACTGTACACACAGTATTGAATTGGTAAACAAAAATAAAGAGAATGGTAACCAGCCAAAAAACAAAACAAAAACAGGAATTGCCACCAAATAGTAACGGATACCCAAAATAAACTCTGGAAAAGTGGCGGGGAAAAAAAACAGGCTTCCAACAACAAAACCAATGCTCGTGCAATAATAAAGCGAGTACTACAGTAATACCTCAACGGTGCGAAAAGGAAATAAAAACAAAGCTTAAACAGCTTCCTACGGCGAACGAGCTGATGGCCGTCCTTAAATAAGATCCAAAAGAAAGGTCACAACACCATTGTAACCAGTGTATACTATTAGTGTTCTTTTCTGATAACCTAGTCTGATACAGTCGGTTCTGCGTTGTGTTCAGATGAAGAAGGGAGTCAGACCACAGGAGTCGCTGGTTGTTCTTTAATGCAGGTTGCTGGCAGAGGCCTGCACAAATAGAAATAAAAATGCCCTTTAACATACAGCTCTTCCATTCACAGGAGTCAGAATTCCCCTCTTCTCAGGCAATCTAGCGCCAACTCAAACTAGTACAGTACTATTGTTCTCGTAAATAAATCCACAATAATAAAAAAGGTAGATTTCTTGTAAAATAAAAATTAAAAAACTCTGAATCAGATGTTTTGTTCGCTAAATACAACCAGCTTAAACATTGTAGAACAGAACCAAATACACATACATGCACAAATAGAAATAAAAAGGCCCTTTAACATGCAGCTCTTCCATTCACAGGAGTCGGAATTCCCCTAGCAGACAAGCACATGGAGAAACCCTGTGACAACAATATCTGCTCTAACATTTAAGAAAAATGTTTTTAACTTGTCAAAAATAATACTCCTCTGTATGTATTAAAACAAATTAACATTCACAGCTGCATGTACTTACAATTACTTTAAATATTTCATAAAACGTGAGCGTAACCTGAAGCAAAGTTCCTACCTCTTCTCAGCCAGCCTAGCCCAACTGAAGGTAGTACAGTGCTGATGTCATAAGACTCTCTCTTAAAGTGACAGTACAAGTACTAGTGCTTATCAAAATAAGTAAAAGAATAAAATTCTTTAAATATAACAAAGAAATAGGATTCTTCAGTGTTAATCAGGATTTGGTGAAATTTCAAACATTATAATATAAAAAAATAAAAGCACATTTTCTAAAGTTGTTACACGTTGCTGGGTGCGGTTGCCATGAGGCTGGAGAGGCTTTGAGCTGCTAGGGCCACCAATGCTGCTTACAGCTTTTACAAGGGTAAAATAATTTTGCAATCCTAATTGTCAAGAGGGACTGATACCCACTTAAAAAAACAAATAGCCTTGTAAACTATTACAACGTTGGAGTACAGTAAACTCCAAATGTATGTTGCCAACCATTTTTGTTGATAAACTTTCCTTTAAAGAATAAAATACAAGTCATATATTACCAGTCAGGCATCCTAGTTGCCAGCATTTCCAATGCTATAACAGGAAGTAGGCAATCGAGTGGGTGACTGGCCTAATCCTGATAGTCACCACCAGCTTCTCAAAAGATTTCGTAAGTGAGTAGTCTCCTTGTCATTTGCCAACACTGGCCGCTGTTACTAGTAGGGACCTGTCATTAAACAGATCAGTAGCTATTGTTGTAGTATAATTGTTAAATATTGGAGTTATGTGTAAGACACACAGAATTTATTACAGTCAGATCACATATGACTATACTGTTACTGTTTGTGTATTATTGTTCACATCTACCCAGCCCAATTTGTTTTGTTTATTATAATAATTTCATTTTTCATTGTAGTTTGTCAGAACCTAGTTTTTATGTCTATCTCCTGCCTTTAATCAGCCGTGCTAATATTTCCTAGATGTCAATGAATGCTGCTGTTAACGTGTGTTCCTTGAACGTGCCTTTTTGCAGTCAGTGCACTGCTTCATTCTGGTGAGGAGCGTTAGGCACGGGTGAGACAACTCACGGGCACAGGTAAATAAAACCTGTACCTGATCCCAGCAACATATGGCATTTTGTCAGAATCGAATACTGTTATTGTTAGTAGTAGTATTAATAATTTTCATCTTCGTATCACATTCTGTATTTCTTTGTTTTCTTTATCTGTGGACAGTGACATCTACCTCTCACTGTAGCTGCAGTGTAACCCTTTTTTGTTACAAGAGGACAGATATGACACCAAGTTCCATCTTTTCTGTGTGTCAGCTTGCCTCAAGGTGACATGGGAGTGTGCTCTCATCACCAGAGCCAACTGTGACACTTACTCTCCATGGAACTCATCAAGGGGCATAAGGGTGCTCTGCTCCGGCAGAATGTTCAATAAAATAATGCATTTTACTAATATCAGACGCCTTTTTCATGAAACACCTGCTGGTGCCACACACATGCTCTGAGTAAATGTTGGACTGTCCTTCCAAGGTGATTTGGGCAGGGGAAAAAACTTTAATTCAATGCAGCTAGAATTGGATTACGAGAAGAAAACCCAATAATACAATAATGGTAATACCCTTATAATGGCAGTGGTAATAATCAAGTTAGGCCAAGTTCAGACAGTGGATTGAGTCATTAAACCAAAATTTGGTTGCAGATCAGTAATACTTAAACAACAAAGTCTAAAAGGGAAACATAATCAAATCTGCCAAAACTAAAATTATCTCTAAAAATGCTTATAACTGCCCATTTTAAAGTTCAAATACTCAAGTAAGTATAGCAATACTTCAGCATGTTTTTACTCCAGTAAAAGTAAAAAGTAGCCGTCCAAGAAATCACTCAAGTAAGAGTAAAAACATAGTTGGCAAAAATTACTCAAGTACTGAATAACTGATCAAAACTGTCATGTTGAAGTGTTCAAGATGGACCCAATAGCAGCTGGCAGGAGACTCATAGTGTGATGAAGATGAATTTAATCTAGAACTTACAAAAAAAAAAAAAAAAAAAAACAAAGTCCAGGTAGTAAAATCCAAAACCTAACCGACCAAACTTGGGACATGAGGAGGACACAGGAACAGAAACGGGAGGTAAGAACGAACTGGCAACTAGTGACAGAGTAAGAGGGAGTTAAATACTGGGAAGTAGTGGTGAGAAACAATGGAGCAGAGCTGATGAGCTAATTGACCAGAAGTCAGCTGAGGTCAGAGAAGAAGGTGGTACACGGAAGCTGGGAACACAAATAATGATCAATTACTGAAGGTTTGGTGTCTCAGTGATTTTTTTGTGTAGGGGATATAACAGTTTTGTGTTTCATGGCAAGACGTCAAACTTTGAGGCCTGGGCATGCCCCTTCAGCATGCACGAAAACTCACTAATTTGACAACTTTAATTCTGCCATGCCTTATGAATAAACTTACCGAGTTTGAACCCAATCAATCAAAATCCCTAAGAGGAGTTTGATCAAATATGGAGGTTGTAAACAGCCAAAATGCCGTGAAAATCAAAACTTCAATCCAAAATAGCTGACTTCCTATTTGGTGTAGACCATGGCGGATGCATCCGCGAAGTTTGGTGGGTTTTTTAATATGTTGATCTCCAAAAAGGCAATTCATTTGACGGAAGAATTGCAATAATAAGAAACGGAGCAATTACTATAATCCTTCGCAGTGCTTTGACTGCTAGGATCTGATTATTTTTCCGTCAAATAATAACATGTCAATTTACGGACGAAGACACGTCAAGGCTCAAACAATGATGGAAACACTGTCCCTCTGCCACATTGTAGGCAACCACACTGGACAGACCGACTTTTAACTAAAACAAAAACAAACTGCCACATGGGGGTACTAAAGATAAACAGAAACTTTTTTTTATCACAATACAATAAGGAAAAATGAATAATAATTCTAATGAAGTGAAGCGGCTTACATTGCCACTTCACTTATTTTCATGGTAAGCAATCAGGCAACAATTAAACCTGTCATTATTTGTGCATTTTTGGTACTAAAATAATCTTTTGCATATGGCTGTCTAAACGTTAGAGTTATCTTTTCAGCACATTTAAGTTCAACTGTAATTAAAACCCCTAATTTATCCTTAGCAGCAAATTATATTGGCCCTGTGGGCTGGCTCCTGGATTAGTAGAACACTCTAGGAATGCAGAGCTATTGAGCCCTGCACTAGCATTTATACGCTTTGAATCTCCCTAAGATATATAATGGAATAACTATATTTTCTTTCTGTTTTATGTGATAAACCAACACAAACTAGCGAATTGTGTGAAAAAGTAGGAAACTAATAAATGGTTTTCAATATTTAAAAGTTTTAAAGAAGACACGGTGTGCCTTCATGTTCAGCTTTGTCATGTTTTGAGGTGAAGAGGTGGTGAGGAAGATGCTGAGGACCCAGGTTGGAATGAAGTGATGATTTAATGATCCAAAAAACACAGTAATCCAGGCAGCACAGATGATAGGAAGGCTGATGCTCACAACTAGTAGCAACTGGAAATACATACAACTGAAGACTGACAAGACAACTTGACACAACCAGATAGATTAGATAAGACAAGGACCCGACAAAGAACTAGGAACACAGGTGGGTTTAAATGCACAGGGAGATAATCAGGGAAAACAAGAAACAGGTGTAACTAATCAACACAGAGACTCCACAGAACACAGAAATCTAAATAAACACACAGAAACAACCAAATCCTTACAAGCTCCCCAGAGTCAATAGTTTGTAAAGCCTCTTTGTGTTTCAATTACAGCTGCATGTGTTTTTTTCTGCAGTCTCTAGTGTAAATATCTAAGTACACTTGAAATAAGACAAAATTAACTTGCAAATAACATTTCAACAACACAAAGGAGCTTGTTTTAAGTCAATAATTTCTTAATATTTATGTAAAAAGTTGTTATAAGACATTCCCTCATGTCTTATAACAAGACATGAGGGAATGTCTTGTTATAAGTGAAATAATCTGCCAGTAGAACTTGTACTTTTTCACCATTATTAATAATTATTATTGGGTGGAATATTTGGCCATCCACCTGGTTCTCTTCTATGATTCATCCATCTTCTTTAACCATCCTGCTATAGAAACATCTTCTGAATAAAGTGCAACACATCCTACATTTTTTTTCGATCTTTTATGAAAACAAAAAGAAATAAAGCACAAACAGTACAGAAAATAATGTAATTAGTGTATTGCGCTGTAACACAATATAAAATTAAGAGTAGCGACTCCTCCTTCAAAGTTCTACTTTCTACTACAGTGATCATAGCATAGTGGGTGTTCAGTCAACAAATATTCTCATATCTTCATTTTTCAATTAGCATGGCTCTTGTTCTTGGAGCATATGCAAGCACAGCAGGGTGTCTATTAAAATGCAACTCAAGTGATGAACCTAATTAGAGAAAATTAGATGGCTTTTTGGTGTGTGCTCTTTGTTCCTTGCATTTTGCTCATGCAAATAATCTGAGCGTCTCACTTTTTATCATTCACATACACACAGTAGCCAAAAGAGATGGCTCTCAATTTTGCTGATAAACTCGCCTTTGATACCGATTGGTGTTCTCTGGCTTCAGCAGTGTTACTAAAACATAATCAAGTCTCTTGATGGTTCGTCCCGACTGCTCAATAATGCATTTGAAAAGGGAATTAGAGGCAGAATACACCATTTCCTTCCATTTAGAGCTACTTTGCTTTTGCCTTTGGCTTAATCATCACTTCGCAGTAGGAAATCACTCGAACTAATAAAACGCAGCTGACATGACGTTCGGATAGGAGTGGATCTGAAGTATTCTTTTTTCCCCCCAACATCATTGGAACATTAGGGAAGCTCACAGTACCAGCGGGCAGTGGGCCAAATGGACCCTTTCGCAACGCAAAGGATAATTTTTCCTAGAGGCTCGCTTCTGACGAAGAAGCAAACTGCTCCCACACCCAGGATGAGAATACAATGTTTACACCCTGACTCCACGTAGGAGCTGTATTTATTTATTTTTTATGATTATTCTAAATTTTTGTAGACATTAAGTCGTTTTGACCACCAGTTGTGAGTAGCTGCATGTTTATATTTCTTGAGAAAATCAGGTTGGCCAGACCTGGTGCGTATTTTTTATGAAATGCAATGGAGCAGATGGCAGCTGAGACCACTCTGAAAGCTGAAGTAGAAGACAAAGGAATAGCGAACATAAAGGAGGACAACCCTGCATGGGCTAGAGAAGGTAAGAACCATGTCTGTGGTGTGTAAAAAATATCTGAGTGCTACTATTGAGCCGTAGATGTTTATTACGGTAGCTAAAGTTAGTGTTGTATTTCTTTATTAAACTCATGTTGTCATGCTCATAAGTGATAATATTGTTGTTTCGAGACCATTTTCAATTAATATATTGCTCGCGACAATATATTACTTTTTTGATATTTATCACTTTGTCCTCTGGACAGAAGATCAATTAAAAATCTTGCGGTGAATTCTCAGTTGGATTTGGGTCTGGACTTGGACTGGACCAATATAGCACAGTTTCTTTATTGCAGCATATAACTTTCTTCCGTATTTTTTTCTGTGTTTAGCTCCTTCAATACTCCCCACAGCATGATGCTGACACCACCATGTTTCTCTGTCAAAATGTTTCACATAGGGTGATGCACATTCTTTTTCAGCCATACGTATGTTTCCTCTGTTCCTTAGCATTTAAAATGCTCTTTGTTCATTAATGTTCTCTAACAAATCTCAAAGGCCTTCAAAGGACAACTTTATATACACTAAATTACACACTAAGGATCTAATTAGATGAGTGGTGTTCACACTTTTTGCAAAAGAGGCCAGAATCCCAAAGTTGAAAGTACTAAGGGGACATTCTATTTTTCCAACTTGAAAATAATTTTCTTGTGATTCTTTTTTCATCTGCTCAGCAGTATATTCAATATGCAATATTTCTTAATGAAACAAAGTGGTATTTTTGTCAAAAGGTGGAGAGTTTCCAAACTTTTTAGGCAATTCTTTTCAGTTTTTTTAGTCTAGAATTTTTTTTTTATTCCCACTAACAAGAACAACAATTTTCTTTTAAAAACAAAATCTTCTTCTATTGAACAAGTTAAATAAATGGATGTTGCAGGATGTTTATAACTCTACTTACAATAAAAAGAAACTCTACTTAAAATAAAAATAAAAATATTTGTGCCTATAACTTTCCATTAAGTAATTAAAATTGTCATTGAAATTCTCACAGAATTTCAGATTGTAGTGCCCCCCACAGAACAATTTTGTATGGGGGCCACACAGAATTGATCCAAGAGCCACAAATGACCTGTGGGCCACACTTTGGACACCCCTTGACAATTGGATTTTATTTAGAGGTTTCAAAGTAAAAGGGGCTGGACAAAATGCTGCTACACTTATTTGTAAATAATCATGAGAACCAAATATTTTCCTTCATTTTATGAAAAAAAGTGTAATTATACCATGTACTTCACATAAAACATGTTCAGGTTGTTTTTTTTAACCTACTATGAGTAATGTAAGTTATGTAAGTACTGTTATGCTTACATAACGTATGTAAGTAGAGTAATTTCTGAACTTCTGACCATAAACAATACAAAGAAATTATTTTTTCCTATATTTTTTGACAGAAAGATTCCAAGGTGTGAATGCCTCTACAGAAGACAAACAAGGGGAAACCAGTGGAGATCCTAAGCTGCGAGGTGATAGCCTTTTCCCTCTAAACGAGAGCCAAAGGAAATCTTTGTCTCCTTCATCTGGCACGACAAATGATCTGACTTCCCCTCCGAAGAGCACCATGGGAGGTGAGTGAAGGCAGCAAGCAGAGCATTCTGTACTCTATTTAGACTTTGTTTTATAAACCTCTGGATAGACAGACTCACATTCCTGTAGCAAGTGCAATTTCTGCATGAAATGACTTTTTCACTCAAAGGGATCATATCACAGATATGGTTGAAGAATATGTAAATAAATGTACTTGTAATTACGTTTGTGTTTTTATTTACCCTATAAAATAGGAATTGCAGCTCAGATTCTGAGCACATGATTGCAGTTTGTAAGTGGTGGACAAGTAGCAATTTTAGACTTTTTGTACACCTGTCAAGGTATACTAGACATAGGTTGGGCTGGTGGGATGGCTCACATCAGACGGCGGAAAATTTCCCTTATTTTAAAATCCAAAACTTGACAGGTATGGAAGGCATGAAGTTGGAGGTATAATAATAATAATAATAATAATAATAATAATACATTTAATTTTTAATGAGTATCTCAAAGTGACACAAGAACATTGAAAAAAAATGTAACAAAAATAAAGCTCTAAACAGTTGCATTTAACTCAGCTCCGCAAATTAGTGTTTCAGTTTTCACCTACTTTTCAAACGTGCAAAATACAAATGCAAACAGAGCACCTGTAATCTGATTGAGGTTTAATTCTCTGATCATCAGCAGATGTTTTAGATATTCATAAAGGCAGACACTCTAAAGGGAATGTCCTGCATTTTGTGGACACAATCCTGTCTGCTCAGGATTCTTTCTGAGCTTAACCTTTATTGGAAAAAATATGTTTTAAAAAAATATCTGTCAATAGGACACTGATAGAGACACATCCCAAAATTACACATTGTTGCTGTAACAGCAAATTGCAGCATACTTTTGCACAACACTGCTTGTCTAGGCATTGTCTGCTAAATGTAATTTGATTGTAATCAGTTCTTAAAAGCCAGCTCAATTAGAAAGACAATAAACCATCAGCTTAGAGGTGAGGCCTCTCTAAAATCTCTGCAGCATAAGTTGGGAGGATTTTCTTGTGACATTGTCTTCTGTGAGTCACTGGCTCCTCGTGGTCAGCGTTTGATGATCTCACACTTTATAGGTCCCAGGGGGAAGCTTTAAAGCTTCCCTCCTCTGGCAAAGGAGGCTCGAAAGCTTTGTTTCAGTTCAAGCACAAGGCACATTGAAAAACTCCTGACAAAGTGTACAACAGACTTCTGGTAATTGATGATGTCTTTGAGCAGCTTTCTTGCCCCTCTCTTTATAATAGAGGAAGGCATGATTTCCTAAATTATGCATGGGAACGGGAGGAAAAGAAGCTTTTAAACTGTTATAAGACATGAGCAAAGACCAGCAGCTGGGGGCTTAGATGATTTACATTGCATACCGAGTGTTTGTGCTCTTCGAGTTTTTACGAATAGCACGTAAAAACTCGAAGAGCTTTCTTTGACTAAAAGCTTGAAAAGCACTGCTGTAGAAAGCAATGTGCATTTCAAATATTATAAAAAAATGTCTGAAAAACACAAATCAATATTAGTAGTAATACAATTATAACTTTAATCTCCTAGACTACAACTTTATTCTCGTTATTTCGACTTACTTTTCAAACTGGTACTTTATTCTTGTACCAGTTTATTCTTGTAACAAAATTACTTTATTCTCATATTATTTCAACTTTATTTTCAGAATGTTATGATTATTCTCATGAATTACAGCTTTATTCTCATATTATTTTAACTTTATTCTGATACTACTGTGACTTTACTGTATGCTCCTAATATATTTACTTTATTCGTGTAATTTTATGATTTTATTCCCATCATTTTATTTTATTTGTTTTTCTTGTGTGGCTCTAGAACTCCTTCATACAAACAGGAAAAATAAAAGTTCAAATTTCAGAATGGAAAACCGTGTTTTCCTGCATAACCTCATTTATCAGGCATGGAAATACTCTGCATGGAAGAAATACCAGGGAAAACAGCTAAAAAAAGACAACCAAGGTTTAATGAGCATTTTCCTCTGTTTGTGTCCCTCAGTTGAGTGTGCTGACATTGTCCTGAACTGCCTCTTCTGCCGGTTTCACGACATGGTCTCCATCCTGCCTGAATGCTGCCAGGGACTCACCAATCATTGTTGGGGCAGCTACAGGCATGTCGACCACACTAGAGAGTCTTTGCACAATGACGACGATGACGCTTGTGTGGAACTGGATTGTGGTTTGTTTGGGAACTGCCACGATGCAAGTGACTGTCTGGAACTGGCTATGGAGGTTTCTGAAATATGCTACCATTAGGGGGAACCCCAAAGTCTGTGAGAAAGGGCAATGTCTCAGGACTAAAAGAGCCAAATTATCAGGAAATAATAAGGGGAAGTTTGATGTTTCCCTATGTATATATCTATGTATGTGTTGGTGATGGTTGTCATGAGATTGTAATAAACTTGTTTAATAAACTACCTACTATCATTGTTTTTTGTTATGACATGATCAAATTTGCACATAACTCAGTTGTAATAAACAAGTGTTTTAATACACATTTATGGAAAATGATAATGCTACTGAATTATCTTACCTGTTTTTTGAAGGTGCTTGCAATTTGATACACCAATCTTTGCTGAAGTCATTTCTAATCTCTGTCACATTATTTTTGTCTTGCCTTATATTGAATTCACATATCATGTGGGTCTTTCAATTACACGTCTTCTTATGCGCTTCTATTCTAAATAGGGTCCAGTACTGGGACCAAGGATGTGGACATCTCAGTGTTCTGCAACAGCAAGATAAAGTGAATTACTTTTGCTATTATATATATATATGTATATTTAACAACAAACTAAATGTCTGAGAATTACTTTTCAATTCTCAATGGTTAGGTAGCCAAGTTAATCAGAATTTAATGCAAGATACCAGTTTCACTTTCAATTTCAAGCATCCAGCATATTCATAACTGATTCTTTATCTGCTCCATTGCAAAGCTTGTGGAGTAAAATTTTAGTGATGTAGAAGACTCATGGCCAGTTGAGTCACATATATTTTTATATTTTTTTATTATTTTATCAAACCATCATTTGAAAACTGCATTTTATATTTAGTAGGGTTTTCTTTGATGTCAAAATTTGTTCAATGATCTGAAACATTCAGGCGTCAAGAAAGCAGAAACAGCAGAAATCTGTGATGGGGAAAGCACTTTTACCAGTCTTGTGGTTTATTACAGTGGGTATCTACAACAAGTAACCTGTTGGCCTGCACATTCCGCTGCTGTTCTGTTGATACAATGACACACCAACAAGCACTTCAGCTTCAACATGATAGTCTTTGTAAAGTGCTGAAAAATCTTGAAGCCTGTCCCCTTTGGAGTGGGCCAATTTCAGTTCAAGCGCCACTAAAAACTCGTAAGTTGTTAGATGTGGAATTTGTAGGACACTTGTCTTTGCGACTCCCCTCAACCCTCGTCCTCAAAGACAATTCTCTCAAGTGAGAGATCACTGTTTAGATCATTTCATTCTGAAATATGTCCTTGTAAAACTACAGGAAATAGACACTGCTCTTTCAGTTAGACAAATGGTAGATAGAAAACCCTTATGTAGGAGTTTCATATTCATTCTAGGAATGCATATTCACCAAAGTTTTCTCCAGTCTGGCATTCTTCATATTAATTTGGGATCCATGTCTAGATCTTCAAACTAGTTTAGTGAAGGCCCAATCCATAACACCATAAACTCCTGATGTTGTATACTTTAGGCTTAATGTTATTTAATTTAAAAGGTATTCTTAATTGTAACAGCTTATCTATGGCTAAACTACGATCTGTCCAACGTTGCTACATCAAGTTAAGAATACTCATAAAAACTGAGAGAGAGTTTATTTTAGCTTTAGTGCTACTAATTAAACCTGCCTGCAATGGGATTTGCATCCCTAAAGCAACATTGTGTAACATTAAAACAATGACGTCACACAGCAGTGCATTGTTTACGAAAGTAATAATGGATGGAATGGTTTATGGATCGATTTGTTTATTCAACAACGGGAGCTGACAGTATTGTCACAAGATCATAACAGCTAATAGAAGAACACACAATTAACAGCAATGGCTATTTGTGGCACACAATTTCTGTAGTGAAGTGTGTTTGGATGTGTAGTTAGCACTACGAGTGGTCTGATTGTGATATGATGCATTTTACTGACAGAGACTTCTTTTATAAGTTCAAAAATATAATTTTCAGCCATTTTTATGTCCTCACATACAGCGTCTGTCACATGGATGGCATTTATGTACACTGCAATGCCTCTTGGGTAGATTATATATGCTAGGTGCTACAGCGATAGCTCTGTCCAGACAGAACATAATTTAACTTTAAATACCTTTGGCTATCAAAGCAGTCAAAGCTTGTCTTATGATTTAATCAATTATAGATTTAATCTAATTGTCAAAAATCACTATCTGTGAACCATGATTAAGTCCCATGGAATGAAGAGTTCTCTGAATATGTTAGGATAAAAAACAAAGCAATCCACATCCAATCAATAGGATTTGACATATTGACATTAATATTTGTAATTTTTTTACTGGTCCGATTAATATCAGATATTAATTAATGGAACAATAATATTTCCAATTTATTGTTCTTTGTGTTTCAGGAAGAGCAATAATAAGCCCTCCTTTTGATATATAATATCGGTTATCGGCATCGGCCCAAATGATCACATTGGTTCATTCCTAATATTCTATGGGATGAAAATATTTTAAAGAGACAAGTCTTATTTACACATATTATCTATGTGCTAGTACTGCAGCCCCTGCTTAGATCTAAAGAAATTAACTTCATAGGGGGTATAGACTATTTATGAAGACCCATTATGAGGAGAAACCAATGGAAACAGTGTTCCCTCACCTGGACGCGGGTAATCGGGGCCCCACTCTGAAGCCAGGCCTGGAGGTGGGGCACGTTGGCGAGCACCTGGTGCAGGGTCGGCCTAAGCCTCCATAGGGAAATTTGGTTTTGGGGCCCTCTAGTTCTGTTAATAATGTGGACTGACTGCAATCAATAGTCAGATTATTAGATCATTCACACACCTGCTAAAATTATTGCCTCTCTGACAGTGCTGTTTACATTATATTCTATATGCATCTAGAATATAAGATACATTTATTGGCTGATTTACCTGCACCAATTTTCTTACCTTTGGAGGATCGCTGTTGGGCCAATATTTACATGTGAAGCCAGTCTTGTCCACCGAGCTTGTCTACCTCAGCAAAGGTTTACAAATCAGCCTCTGTCCTCTTCTGCTCTGCAGTGAGAAGTTTGCCTTACAGATCGATCCACCAGGTCATGTCTGCATGTTTGCATTTAACAATATTTACCACACTGTTGTTAACTCAGTGACTTTCTTGCTACATTTAGGAACATTTCAGACAAAAAAATTGGTATCAGCCTTGGTATTGGCCAAAATCAAAATCGGCAGGTCAGGCTTTTTAAAGATTGCCATCTCTCAGAAAACTGCAATTGATGCATCCCAACTTAAGATGGAATACATACAGACATATTCATGACATACTTTGATTAAATTAATTTCTCTTAAGCATAACTCCAATAACTAAAAATGTTATTTACACCAGGTGAGTCTTTCTCCCATGAGGATGTGGACCGGTACTGGACTGATTCTGTGCCTTCAAACAATTTTAATTGGAAAAGTTTCACATAACTTATAAGTTGATGTAAAAATAATGTTTGGTATAGATACATAAAACAAACCTTATGTTTGTTTTATGCGATATACAGTATACTGCAAATTACAGCTTAGAGTAGCTCATTGATATGTTAATGCAGTAGCCATGTAGCTTGACGTAAAGACATTTTGCTAGATAATGTCAAACATTGAGAAGTTTTGTTATCAAATGTTATCAAACCCTCAGAAACATACGGAGCCTACCATGAGAATAAATTCATTTAAAGTTAAAACTCAGTTTCACACAAATACAATCATTGTAGCATAAATGTTTGGTTGTTGGACTTGACCGTTCAAGGTCACTATCAAGCTACATTTCTATTAACAGCTTTGTAAATCTTTCTGATAAACATTACGTTACTAAGGCACATTAAAACATGTGCCTATCTAAGCTTTTTTCTAATTTTCCTTAAGATTGCATCTCTGCTTTTTGCAGATGATGTGGTCCTACTGGCTTCAACAGGTCGTGATCTACAGGTTTCAATGGAGCCGTTCGCCAGTGAGTGTGAAATGGGCAGGAGGAGAATCAGGCCATGGTCTCGAGTCGGAAAAGGGTAGAGTGCCTTCTCCGGATTTGGGGGATGTCCTGCCCCAAGTGGAGAAGTTTAAGTATCTTGGGATATTGTTAACAAATGAGGGAAAAATGGAGCGGGAAATCAACAGGGGGATTGGTGCAACGTCTGCAGTGAAGCGGACACTCTGCTGGTCTTTTATGGTGAGGAGAGAGCTGAGACAAAAAGCAAAGATCTCAATTTACCGGTTGATCTACGATCCATGAGCTTTGGGTCAAGAACATGTGTGAGTTTTCTCTGTAGGGTGTCTGGGCTCTCCCTTAGAGCTTCTCCCTGAGAAGCTCAGTCATTCAAGAGGGACTCTGCAGAGCCTCTGCTCCATCATGTCTAAAGGAGTCATTTGAGGAGGCTTGGGTATCTAGTTGGGATACCTCCTGCACGTTTCCCTGGTGCTGTGTTCTGGGTATGTTCCACCCGGAGGAGACTCAGGGAAAGACCCATTACGCACAGGAGGGACTATATTTCTCGGCTGGCCTGAGAACGCTTTGTGGCCCAAGTGTCTGATGAGAGGAAAGTCTTGGGCGTCCTTACTCTGACTGCTAATCCTGCGAGTAGGAGTAGGATAAGCGAAAGAAGATCCAACCATCTTCTTTCTGTGGACTTGTAAATCTTCACACACAACAAATTTTCTAATAAGAGGCTGACTCTTAACCGTGCATGTTTGCCTGTGAAAGTTGCACTGTGGCTCCGGCAGATCAAGTCAAACAAATAACGGTACATCCTGCTCACGCTGTGAAAAATTGTATGGTGAGTGTTCCATCTGCAGGGAGCTCTGCTTGTGACCAATTTTCTCATTACCTGTTACAGCACAATTACAGAGCTGAGTGCTCTAGCTGATACTGCTCCATAAAATCCATCGGAGGTCCTTTGTGTGTGAATGTTTCTTCATCAAACATAAAGCGTGTGTGCATAAACGGATGCCAATGTTAAAGTGAAAACATCTGCACATCTTAAACCTGCTGGATCACTTTCAAATTATCTTATGGCTTTTGGGAGCACACAGGCTAGAAGAAATCAGAGTGGTTTTAATAACATCCAAATGGCCTGTATTTTTTTTTTTTTACTGGCCCAGTTCAAGTGCGATCCTGTCCTTGACAAATGGAGGTGGACAAGGTTAGATGGTTTTCACCACTGCGGCACAACACCTGCACAAGCCTGCTCAGAGGCTTGTGATAACCCATTTGCTTGCATTCTACTCCTCTGGTTCCAGGTTTAATTCAAGATACTTGAAGGGCTGCAGTTTCTTCAAAAAGAATGCCATTTTTTTTTCTTAAACTAAACACTTGAAACACCACTCTCACCACTTCGCCTGTTGTGACATAATGCATGCATTAAGAGAAGCAATCTAATTGCAAGTCGCTTCGCTATGTTTACATGCATCTCCGCACACTAATCGGATGTGAGCTTTGTTCACAGAGTTCAGGCACTTTTTGTTTCATTAGTGTGAAGCTGCTCTTCCTCCTGCACAAGGCACTAATACCGTCTCCCTTCAGACACAGTGCCGCAGCTCAAAGTGGCCTCCCGAGGAAGCTGCACCATTAAATATTAACGGCATGTGTTTAGAGGCTTTTCCCCGCTCCCCCCTCCCATTTCAAACAGTAGGTTTGTCAGCATCTCATGTAGAGTGTTTCAAGATAAAGGCTGTGTGAGAAGCAGGTTCTCTGGGATTTGTGCTGCATTATTCCTTTGAGAAAAAAAAAATCAATGCTGTTTCTGTGTTAATATTAACATTTCCTAAGATTTGCAAACATCAACGAAATGGAACATCTGAAAAAGCGGGGTTCACCTTTATAATAATATACCGCCATAAAATTTATTACAGCCAATCTCTTAAGATATCTAATGAGCAAACACATGCACCCCCCCACACACACATATATAAAATATATATAAATATATATTAAAATATAATAAAAGTAAAATAAATATATATTAAATAAAATATATATGAAAGTATTACTGATTAAACTTTAGCTTTAATAACATAAAACTACCAAATTTTTAAAGTTTAATCAGTAATACGTTTATAACAAATTTATGTCAAATCATGATTTCTTGGTTAATGACAAGTTGTCATAAAAAAGACATTTTGAATAATGTCAACTTTGCATTAAAAGTGTCATGATTTACCGAATGACACTTTATGACAACAGTCATAAATATTCATGAAGACTTACTCGTGTTCATGACAGGTGTTATGTCATATTTATGACGGTGTCATGACAGTCTTATTCACAACCCGTCAAATAAAGTGTTACCAAATATTCATTGCAAGAATCAAGCAGGATGCATCTAAAATGCATCTAAAATATTTCAATTTCTGTCAAGAAATTTGTCATCTGTCCTAAGTTTTTATCATTTCTTCCATTGTCCTAGTTTACATACCAATTTCACAATTACCCTCTGAAATGATCTGACCTTGCTCTCATGTATAGACAGTGGCATATGTGAGCATCTTTCTCAGTTAGATCAGGGGCATGCTAGTAACATGGCAGAAAGAAATTCCTCCTTACAATGTCCTCCAGTCATTATGTCCAATAACCCTGACTGCCTCGTGTCTATATTTGGGCCACGCATGTGGATTTGTGTCACCCGGCGCTACCCGCCTAAGCTCCACCATAAGAAAAGTTAAGAAAGAGCCGCAGGCGCATGGGCAGAAATTGTAAAGGCACAAAGGGAACTCCCAGTGGGTGAGGTGGAAAAAAAACAGCCAGGGCCCTGGGCTTGTTTTTATGATGCCTTTCAATCAGCGGGTGATTCCCAGCTGAAATGACAGGTGATTTGAGTCTGTCTTCTATTAATGACCTCATTTAAACAATTAAGAGCAGAGGAAGAGGAGCAGAGGTGGGGGTGGCCTTTCCCCCCACCAAAAGACACCAATCACGAGATTTTTTTACACATGACGAACGTGACTGGATCCTTGTTATTTCTACTCAGGCAATCCCTCCCTTTTTTAACCAGGCGGTGCCCTTCAGATGGAATGAAGAGGAGGGCATAGCAGGGATAGTAGCAAAAGGGAGTGATGGAGAGCATGAAGCTACGCTTTCTACAACCCCCGTCCACCTTCTCTTACTTATTCTCCCCCCCTCACCAGCATAGAGAAAATGAAAGACCTGGACGGCAGGAGGAGAAACAGAGAGGAGGGTGGTGATTTAGAGCGTGGCACAGGGGGATGGGGACCCAGCGCTTTGGATTTAATTACTGAATAATGAGGAACAATTTATTGTGTTCTTGTTAGAGACATCAAAATGCTGTTGGGTCCTGCCTATGGAGAGAGGAGCAGGCTTCGCTTCGCTCCTTGGGCATCAGGGAGAACAAGGTCATTAAAAAAAAGTTTGTCGCCTAACCTTAAAGAATGAGATTGATACAGTTCTCCCAGAATGAGGAGTAAACTTATGACCTTAACCCAGTTAACCCTGCAGCTGATTATTACATCTGTTCCAGTCCATAAAACTATGTTTTCCTGTTATCTAAAATGATCATCCTAAAAGTCATAGGGATGCATTAGAGCTGTTGTTTTGTATTCTATTCTATTCTATATAAAATAGAATAGAATAGAATAGAATTACTTTATTCATCCCAGCAGGGAAATTATTTCGCAGTTACAGCATAGAGACAAGACACACAACAACCACCACTGAGTAGCAATTGTAGAAAAAAATAAAATAAAAATAAAAAATAAAAAAAACGCATACAGGGATACTTCCTTCCACACAAGGTTGTCACAGTAATGTTCTCCTGGACTCTTTTTGGGAGGTATCATCTTAAATAACCAAGAAAAGAGTTAAAATCATCAGTCCAATTTAAAAATAATTAATAACAAAAGAGAAATAATTTACTGTTTCACTGCCAGTCCACTACCATGAGGTTGGATTGCTGGTTATTGCTTTGGGGAGTGGTAACTGGGTGAATCCATTTTGATTTTGCTGTGAACCTGTGGTAGGTCACTTGTGTGTCAGGTCTGTGTTCATAAGTGGTTTTCTCCTCTTAAAGTACCTTGAGGGTGTTGAAGCAGTAAGGACATATCCTGTTTCAGCTGCTGTACCATTCTTTGCCAGTCTTCCTAACCAGTGACCGACATGATGGGCACAGCAACTTATGGCTGTGGGACATGGAGGCTGACAATGTGACGGCAGTTATCCCGAACACTAAATTTTGGTAACATATTACCAGCCCAAACATTTTTAAATTCATATTTGTTGAGTTTTTAAAGGTTCCCCTTTGGGGCCCTTTTCTTAAGGATGGGAGTGTTACAGCTCTGGGCCTTAAGGGCTGAGTGGCAGGTGTCTTGTTGTCTGATTTTGTGCTCCTCCCCTTACAGGTGCTGCTGATTTGTTAATTTGGAACACAGAACATTTAAACCTGGCCGTCTCCACCTTCTGGGTCGCCTTCAGCGTCCACTCTGCCGCTTGATGCTTGTGGTGTTTTGTTGCCAGGCCTCAGCTCCCCTCCTTTTGCACATTTGCGTTTGTCTTTGTGTTTTGACACCTCAACACTTTCATATGCGCTCATACACCACATCCAAGCATTTGCATTACACCACTTGATACTGACATCCAGAATCCATTGTTGTTTGTGTTTAATAAATCTTCCTTTTTATGCACTTTAACCACTGCATGGTCTCCCGTTTTTTTATGACTTTGAGCCAGTCGTAATAAATAAATAAAACCCCACACAACCAAAACCATAAATAAAATGGATTATGATGTCTCCGTAAACAAAATCAGAATAAACATGATCGAGGTCCTTTTAATTTATCATGTAAGCAATTGAGTTATTGCTTATTATGACAGGCTTTCTTCTACACTCCATAAACAAGATTGTTAGGTAAACAATTTACTCCAATTCCTTTATCACTGTGCATCCTTTGCGATGGAGTGGCAACCACTCCTGCCTTTTGTACAGACCCTAAGTTATACAAGCTAACAAGGATCTTCAAAGAATCTTCAAAGGGAGAATTCCAAAGATGATGCTGATGTTCTGGATATAAAAAAATAGTTATTTTATACTTTAAATTCTAGGGGTGCACTGATTGCAGTTTTCTAGCTGAACACTGATTTTTAATTTTTTTTCTCTTTGAAATACTGTATTGCTAAATGTTGCACCCTTAAAAAGAACTAAAAAAACCTCAAAGGTCTTCGCTTTTGTGCAAC
Organism: Xiphophorus couchianus; assembly: GCF_001444195.1. Lineage (NCBI taxonomy): Eukaryota > Metazoa > Chordata > Actinopteri > Cyprinodontiformes > Poeciliidae > Xiphophorus > Xiphophorus couchianus. Next base: position 21,974,930 of record NC_040234.1, on the reverse strand, counting down.
TTTATTAAACAAAATCCATGGTTTGAGCATACAACGTGTGTAGTTTTCTCTCTTTTCGTATCTATCCACAGGTCATGAACTTTTAACTCCCATCATGCATTGCGTCTTTCTTAAAGGGGTATTATCATAACAGAAATCTATGAAATAAAAAATAATAAAGTAGTTTGAGCACATATTTAGTCATAAACCAAATGAATTGTTCTAACTAAGTACTAAATCAAATGAATGCTTGCCCAATAAGATAATTATACCTATTAATTTAACATTATCACATTCTTAACATATTTCCAGGGCTTTACATAAATGTAGCGACAAAGTCACTGAGTTGGCTTTGGGTGTGAACATTAAGGGTGTGAATGCTCCCTTAATGTTACCATCATCAATTAAAAAGCTGTCGATGGTCATATATAAATAAAAATAAGCTTTTTCTATGCCCAGGTGACTTGGGGGAAAAAAAAATGCCTAAATGTTTTTCTTCTCCACCATCAGGACCATCACTCACAACTCTGCATTGTGACCTCGAAAATATCGCTTTAACTTTCTCAAAGACTCCCCTCATTAAAAGCAACACAAACCACTGGATCACAAATCACACTCTGTAAGCTACAAGAGTCACATGATGTGTCTCTTGTGACACTGAAGGAGAAAGAGAGAAGGTGCTTGCCGAGTGCGTAGCCATGCTGTGATGCCCAAATAGATGTGTTCCATCTGAGAGCGATGCAGCCTTCCAAATGATCCTCACTAGACAGATGAGTGCTACTTGAATGTTAATGAGGGTCCCCTTTAGATGCGCATAAATTAAATGATTAGATGTCTGCAATCATGCAAGGTCCTTAGGTGTCCCCTATTTATGGCATATGAAACGTAGCTGCCTTTATTTACGACACATCTCTCCCTTCCTGCACAGGCTTTGCCACCTGAACAGGCAAAGCGCTTTCAAAAGATGAGTTTTTTAATGACCTCCAAATGAATCACTCTGGCAGACTTGAAGGAAATGCGGAGCCCACCCCTTTGCAAACAGAGTGGAAAATTGTGCCATACGCTGTGAAAAAGCTTAAGAAGGAAAGGAGTTGTGGTAAAAAACAGATTTGTTTCACAGTCGGCGCTTCCTGCAAGGTCTGCTGTTGAGGGGAGAAGTGGGAGACTGGGTTTGGGGCTGAGGGGCTCAAAGGACAAGTCACCTAACAATGCATCCTCTAGTTCCTTGCTCCATGCAACCCGTCATTGTCTTGGTCACGTTGCACACAACAGCTTTTTCCCCTCAGTTTTCATGATTGCATTAATTATACCATAAAGCACATCTCTTGGCCCTTGGTGTTTTCCCTATAGATAACAGCATGTCAAGGTTTCAACAAAGGGAGGGAGCAGTACTCAGCTGACACTTCATTAATCAACATAAAATATAAATCAGGAAGAAAAACAAAAAGAAAAACGCTTATCTAACACAGCTTATGGTTAAAGTTGGATTGTGTTCACTTTAAATTAATCCTGCTTTTTCTCATCCAACAGGGTGGAGAATATTTTAACTGATCTCCATTTTGAAAACTGAATTATATTGCAGTTGTTCATAATATTCTGTTTGAGAAGTAAAGTAAATAAGTGAATATATTCATCAAACAATCATACCTTACAGATTTTGCACCATGTATAAACTTGGGTTTCTACTGCTTTTAAAAACTGCTTCTAATTTGTGTCAACAAATTAATATTTTTTGGTGTCTGGAAGACAAGCTGTTTCAAAAACCTCTAGAATGTACCATCACCAATCAGCAGGTAGTGCCCCTCACCTAAAAACCCAAACACATATGGTCAGGTGGTTTTACAATGTGCAATGTCGGCTGGGAAAGACATGTGTTTTGTCTGTATGATTGACTTGCATACATACAAACTACTTGCTGCATTCTTGTTGGTTGTGCAGGAAGCTCCACCTCAGCTTTTCAAAGCTGTATAGTGGTATAATTGTGAATCTGTTTTCAGCCATTTCCAGTGTGAGTGTAAACATTGAGTTGGGGGATAGTAGCAGTTTATTTGGATTTAGAGTGACTAAGGGTGATAGTTCGGTAAACTCGGTTCGGGGAGAATTAAAATTGCAACATTTATCCTTTGTCAATGCGTAGCCCTTCTGCTGTTTTCCAATATAGGGCACATGCTTTCTTCTCAGCTTAAGATTGCCAGCATTAAGTCTAATGTTTCTTTCTCTGCACCTCATTAAAAACACACATCAGATTTGTGTCATGACCCTTGTCTGTTTCCTCCTGTGTCTCCATCACCTGTAATCAGAAATGACTAGCCTGTAGCCATTAGACTTTACAATACCCAAGACTGAGTAACTTAAGTCTTATTTTCATTGCACTCATTTATAGATTAGCATATTTTATTATTATTATTATTAACATATTAGCATGTGCGTGCTTGCTATTTATTTATTTATATTCAGTCATGTACTTGCATCTTAGATACAGTTGCAGCCATGCATGTTTTAATGTTATGCACCTCAGTTTTTAGCAAGTAGCTCAAAGTCTAAACTGGTATTGTTGTGCATATAAGGGGCAAAGTTTACCTTCGAGCAAATGCCTTTTTCTTTTTCTGTTGATGACACTGAATGAAAAAAGGCTCAACTCCGTTGCTCTCCACTGACCCTCCCTTCCTCACTTCCTTAGTGTAATGCCCAGCGCACACTACACGATCTTAGAATTGCCGGCCGATTGTCAGCCCATTTTCAAAACCTGAGAAATGAATAGTACAAAATGAGAAATAAACTTAGACATCAGGAGATGGTTGCAGCGCCTGGAGGTGTCGCAACAGAATTTACGTTTATAACAAAGTGGTGTCAAGAGCAGAAGTTCTTATGCCTTTGAATTTAGTGCCATGATTGCCATCGGGTAAAAACTGTTTTTTAGGCGATTTGTCCTGGTTTTTATTGCTCTGTATCTCTTGCCTGATGGCAGCAGCTGGAAGAGACCATGGCCAGGGTGTGAAGAGCCATTTAAAATGTCCAAAACTTTCTTGTGGAGCCTGGAAGTGTAAATCTGTTCCATAGTGGGGAGGGGGCAGCCTATGGTTCTCTCTGCTGCCCTAACAACCCTCTGGAGCGCCTTCTTGTCAGCAGATGTGCTGCTGCCGTACCAGACACACAGACCGTATGTGAGCACACTCTCTATGGAGCAGTGATAGAAGGCCTGCAGCAGGTCTGAGGGGAGACGGTTCTTCTTGAGTATTCTCAGAAAGTACAGTCTCTGCTGTGCCTTATTCAACAGCTCCTTGGTGTTGGTGCTCCAGGTTAGCTTGTCCTCCAACTCCATGCCCAGAAACCTGAACACTGGGACCCTCTCCACACAGGTCCCACTGATGGTGAGAGGCTGGATGTCCGTTTTGTTCTTCCTGAAGTCGATCACCAGCTCCTTTGTTTTGGAGGTGTTGAGGAGCAGGTTATTGACTTTGCACCACTCTGACAGCCGCTTCACCTCATCCCTGTACTCCAGCTCCCCCTTCCCGCCTGAGATGAGACCAACAACAGTCGTGTCATCTGCAAACTTTATGATCTTGTTGCTGAGGTGGTTGGAGACACAGTCATGAGTGTAGAGGGTGTAGAGAAGTGGGCTGAGCACGCAACCCTGTGGCGATCCGGTGTTCAGGCTCAGAGCGGTGGAGGTGTGGGGGCCCAGTCTGACCCTCTGGGAGCAACCTGTTAGGAAGTCCAGGATTCAACTGCAGGTGGCTGATCGGAGCCCAAGGTTTGCTAGCTTGGACACCAGACGTTGAGGAAGTATGGTATTAAATGCTGAGCTGAAGTCCACAAAGGGCATTCTGACGTAGCTCCCCTGCTTCTCTAAGTGGGTCAGGGCAGCATGAAGTGCTGTGGATACAGCGTCCTCTGTGAACCTCTTTGTTTTGTAGGCAAATTGGAGAGGGTCCAGCTCAGCAGGCAGGCCAGCGAGGATGTGACTCCGCACCAGTCTCTCGAAGCACTTCATGATGATCGGTGTGAGTGCCACTGGGCGGTAGTTGTTCAGGGTGTTGATGTTGGTTCTTTTTGGCAGGGGGACAATGGCAGAGGACTTTAGGCAGGGAGGGACAGTGGCTTGAGAAAGGGACTGTTTAAAAATCATTGTGAAGATTCCAGCTAGTTGGTCTGCACAGTTTTTAAGCACCCATCCCGACACACCGTCAGGTCAATGCTTTACTACAATCTACCTGCAATGCATGTGGCTAGTGTCAGTCCTGACTGAACGAAAATCATTATAACCTATAACCTTATGTCACCTTAAGGAAGAACAGCTGAAACGTCACCTGGTTTATCAACTGCGGTAGCAATTTCGCTCCAACTCCTCCCCTTGTCATTTCTATATTCTTCACACGAATTGTTGAATAAATATTAATGTTGTTTCCACATATCATTTCCAATGTCCGCTGGACTTTGGGTTGAGCTGTGTCAGCTGTTTGGGATTCCCCTCCGTAATTTTCCCTCAGAAAGCACTGAGGGAAATCCACGATTCTGATTGGTTACCTGTCACATTCAACAGGCTGCGTTAAATCTCCCAGTCGGTGAAAACCCCTGATTTAGATCGCACCCACCACAACGATCTACCGTAACACCACACACTACAGGATGATCGGTTATGAAATTGCAAGCCACAATCTTAGAACGCCCAAGGTTCTACGATTGTCGTAAGGGGAAAATCGGGGCAAAAAATCGTGTAGTGTGAACTATTGCATCAGGTAGTTGGATGTGCCCATCTTCTCTATTTAAATCTAATGATTACTGAAGGGCAATATAGTATACAGACTTCATAATCTGCACTCTTTTGGGTTGAATGCAGTATTTATTTACACTTTCACTTTATGTTGTTTAACTTTTATTCAAGTACATTTTTTGTTAATGGAGACTGAGAATCCATTTTATTTTTGTTTATGGTTGTTTTGTTTCAGTTCCAGTGTTAAATGTTCTTCAGAAAATAAAGTGTATCTATCTTTGGCAGAAAATTACGTGCATTATTACATAATTTCCATTAAATCAGTGTAAAAAGGTCTTCAAACAGTATTATCGTTTATCGCAATAATTTTTGGGACCATTAATCACTCAACAAAATTTGTTATCGTGACAGGCCTATCGTGAGTAAAAATTTTTGTTTTTGTTGTGTATCTGTATCTTATTTTGAAGGGATGTTTAAACATCACCATAGCGACCAGAGTCAGAGAGGGTTATGGCAGTGGTCGAGATGAGAGGAGAGGAGTAGAGCTTGTGAGTCTTAAGTCTGGTTCACACGGCACGATTTAAGAATTGTCGTCCAATTTCCAAAACCTCTGTGAGCACAAACAAGCCGATAAAAGTACAAGTTCGATCAATTCGTGTGTCCAGCCACACGGCAGGAGCAGCACGCCACACACAAACTGATTTCACTCACAGACATCGCTATTCCAGAAGAAAATCTCGTAAAACCCCAACATACCATACATGAATTTAGAATAAACAAACACTGATGACAATGTAGAAGCAGTAGTGATAGTGTGTGGACGCATTTTAAGCGATACTTACATGAAGCCAACCTTATCCACTGATCTTATCTTTGTCAGCAAAGGTTTAAAAGTGTGTCCTCTTCTGCTCCACAATGGAAAGTTTGATTGACAGACTGCCCCTCCAGGTCATGTCTGCATGTTTGCAGTTAACAATATTCACCCCATTGTTGCCAACTTTCTGGTGACTTTCTTGCTACATTTAGCAACCTTTCAGTCAAAAAAAAAATTGGTATCTGCCAAAATCAGAATCGGCAGGTCAGGCTTTTTAAAGATCGGTAATCGGCGAATGGCCAGACAACTGCATTCCAACTTAAGGTGGAATACATACACACATATTCATGACATTCTTTGATTAAATTAATTTCTCTTAGGTATAATTGCAATAGATAAAAATTTTATTTATACTAGGTGAGTCTTTCTCACCTAGTATAAACACTAGGAGAGGGGTCTCAAACTCCAGTCCTCGAGGGCCACAGTCCTGCAATTTTTAGATATGCCTCTGCTGCACTACACCTGAATAGAATAATTAGGTCATTAGCAGGGGGTAATTAAGCCATTTCATTCCAGTGTTTTGTACCTGTGGCACATCTAAAAAGACCCTTGAGGGTATGCGGCCCTCGAGGACTGGAGTTTGAGACCCCTGCACTAGGATAAGTTAATTTTGAAAGAACATTCATCACTGGAACTGGAAAACGTTTAAAATATAAAAAACTGGAAACAGCGTTGGGGGAGGGCAGTTACATTAGGCACTATTCACTTTCAGATCCTCCAGTTGATGGCAGGTGGGAGAGGGGGCCATCCCCTATGAGATGTTGCCCATATCAGAAATGCCACTGCACCTCAACAATTGTCAATAGGATAGTACCCAAGCAAGCAAACCTGCATCAGTGCATTTTAGGTGCAGATGTGTTGGTTGTATTGTTTAATTGCTACTTTTTTACAACATAGAGGGTCCACAGGTTCGGTGGCTCACCACGGTCATTCAGTTTGAATCTAAATGCTCCCATACTGGAGCTGTCACATTTGGCTTTTAAACCTGAGTTTCCCTGATTTGTTCCTCCTCACTGGGCTTTATGTTAAGCTCAGTGGTTGGAGATCAGGAAACTAAAAGTCCAAACACCCAAGAATCATCCTTTTGCTTAATTTTTGGCAGAGTGGGTTAGAACTAAAAGTTTTAACTCATGCAGCCAGTTCATCTTTCCCATGAAAATCATTATGCAATTCATGCCAGCAAGGAATGTATGTAAATTTCTGACTGGCCTGTGTATGGGTTTAAATCTGCAGCAGGAGAGGGTTTTTTTTATTGAAACATCAAGAATATTCTAAAGATTTCTCAGACTGTCAGTGTCTAAGCAGCTGCTACGATTCAGTCATATGCATGGGAGCCAAAGCAAGAGGCTTTTTTGTGTTTTTGTTAACAGAGGAAAAAGGAGAAATAAATTTCTCTTAAGAATCTTTCTTTTTTTCCTCTTCCCTTCTATTTATTAGGATAATGAATTTTCAACTGCAGTGCCAGTTCCACTGAGCCTGCTCCTCGGCCTAATTCTCTGTAACATTTCCGCATTGCCGCTGGGGAACATTATATGAAGGCAAGGCTTACAATACCATCAATATGCCCAAGACGACAATTGGACGTCTCATAGATATTAATGGAAGTGCAAATTAAATCAAAGTTGGAGTGCAGCTATCGGGAATATAATCAATGTCTTTTGCGCAGTCAGATTTAATATGGGGTTTGTAATTTGAGTATCCAAACAAAATGTGCATCTTAATGGGAAAGATGAAAGTAATCCCACATGGGGATGAAATAATACATTAGTTGCATTGTAATTAGAGAACTTGGAGTGCAATGTTTCCCCAGCTCTGTGTTAATGTTGAATAAAAGCCTGATATATTTACAAGGAGAAAGGATGTGGATCTTTGAATTGTTTTTATAGACAGCTTGAGTTATTACTGGAAAAAATAAAGCTACAATCATGTCATGCAAATGCATCAACAAACACACACACGTTGGTGAACATGTGTGGGTATACAGTGAACTGAACTGTGAAATATTACGGAGATACAATACTGTGAGAAAAAAAGAAAACCTGAGTACCGGTAAATAAAACAACACTTCATTTAAAAGAAGAAAAAAACTAAACCAACTAACAAATTCAAAAAGTACACAGGGGTGTACTTTTGTGTGTAAGATAAGAAAAAAGTATCTCACACACTTTTTTGGTTTGGTTTCATGGGCCACGCCCAAGTCAAGATGTTCACAACAACTTAGCTTATATTTAAAGGGGCAGTATTATGTAATATCATATTTTTTAGCTTTCTAAAAAAGGTGATTTGTCTATTACCTGCAAAGGTAATAGACAAAAATATTGTGGATCATGTCTACTGTAACATCAAAGGGGCATTCAAGGCTGATGCAGGTCCACATCTGGGACTGTCTGACCACATTACGGCTGAACTCATCCCTGCCTATAGACTGCTGATCTGCAGATCAAAATCTGTCATTAAAACTGTTCAAGCCTCCTCATCACTCCAGGTCTGATAATGAATAGGCTACTACATGTAGCCTATTCATAACATTTAAGACCTTTGATTAACAGATTTAATTTAAATGTAAATTAAATCTAGTAAGTTGGTCAACTTACAATTTTACATAGATTTAAGATATTATAACACCTTAATTTTAGATATATGAATTTGTGGATTTTAAGGATCCCTGGGGATAGAAATGAATCCATCCATCCATTTTCTTCCGCTTATGCGGGGTCGGGTCGTGGGGGTAGTAGCTTAAGAAGGGAGGCCCAGAATTCCCTCTCCCCAGCCACTTGTTCCAGATCCTCCAAGGGAATTCCAAGGCGTTCCCAGGCCAGCCGAGAACCATAGTCCCTCCAGCATGTCCAGGGTCGTCCCCAGGGCCTCCTACCGGGGGACGTCCCCGCAACACCTCACCAGGGAGGCGTTCAGGAGGCATCCTAACCAGATCCCCGAGCCACCTCAACTGGCTCCTCTCGACATGAAGGAGCAGTGGCTCTACTCTGATTCCCTCCTGGATGACCAAGCTTCTCACCCTATCTCTAAGGGAGAGCCCAGACACCCTACACAGAAAACCCATTTTGGCCGCTTGTATCCGCGACCTTGTACTTTCGGTCATGACCCAAAGCTCATGACCATAGATGAGGGTAGGAACGTAGATCGTCCGGTAAATCAAGAGCTTTGCTTTTTGACTCAGCTCTCTCTTCACCACAACGGACTGGTACAGCGCCCACTTCACTGCAGATGCTGCACCAATCCACCTGTCGATCTCCCGCTCCCTTCTTCCCCCATTCGTGAACAAGATCCCAAGATACTTAAACTCCTCAACTTGGGGCAGGACACCCAACCTCCCCTGACACGGAGGAAGCACTCTACCCTTTTCCAGCTCAAGATCATGGCCTCGGATTTGGAGGCACTGATCCTCATCCCGACCGCTTCACACTCAGATGCAAACCGTTCCAGTGAGAGCTTCATATCATGACCTGATGAAGCCAACAGGACCACATCATCTGCAAAAAGCAGAGATGTGATCCTAAGGCAACCAAAATGGATCCCCTCAACCCCCTTGGCTGCACCTAGAAATTCTGTCTAATCATTCTGTCTAATCTAAATCATGTAGACCGAACGGGCAAACTCCCATGCACCCTCCAGGACCCTGCTGAGGGTGTAGAGCTGGTCCAGTGTTCCACGACCAGGACGAAAACCACACTGCTCTTCCTGAATCCGAGTTAAATGGACCCTCCTCTCCAGGACCCCTGAATAGACCTTGCCAGGGACGCTTAAGAGTGTGACCTCCCTGTAATTGGACCACACTCTCTGGTCCCACTTTTTGAACAGGAAGACCACCACCTCAATCTGCCAATCCAGAGGAACTGCCTCTGATATTGCAGCCAACACAACCCTACAACATCCAGAGCCTTAAGGAACACAGGACGAATCTCATCCACCCCCGGGGCCCTGCCACCGAGGAGCTTTTCAACCACCTCAGCAACCTCGTCCCCAGAGATTGGAGAGCCCGACCCAGAGTCCCCAGGCTCAGCTTCCTCAATGGAAGGCATGTTGGTGGGAGTGAGGAGGTCTTCGAAGTACTCTGCCCATCGGCCCACACCGTCCCGACTCACGGTCAGCAGCACACCATCCCCACTATCCTCCTGAGACCCAGCAATACATTTTTGTCCTCTGTGGAGGACATAGGTTTTTTGTTCATAACTCTGAAACCATACATGCCACTGTGTTAAATCCTGTTGGTCCTTAGAGAGGACATCCTGGGCCTCGAAATGTGTTCATATTTGCCACAAGAGAGTCCCGATGTCCTCTCCAAAGGACATACTCTAAAAAATAAATAAAAACATGTTTTGAAATTTTTTCAATTGTAGAGATGTTTTTTCACTCCAAAGAGTCATGTAGTGTAAAATAAAAAAAATCAAAAACTTTTTTTCTCTGGGTCTCAGGAGGCTATAAGCAGTGCTGCACTTCTTCCCCCTCCTGAGACACCGGATAGTGGACCAGAATTGCCTCCATGCCATGCAGAAGTCTTTCTCCATGGCCTCTCCAAACTCCTCCCATGCCCGAGTTTTTGCCTCAGCAACCACCCGAGCCGCATGCCACTTCGCCTGCTGGTGCCCATCAGCTGCTTCCTGAGTCCCACAGGCCAAAAAGGCACAATAGGACTCCTTCTTCAGGCTGACAGCATCCCTCACCGAAGGTGTCCACCAATGGGTTCAAGGGTTGCCGCTGCGACAGGCACCGACAATCTTGCGGCCACAGCTCCGATAATCCGCCTCAACAATGGTCCATTCAGACTCAATGTCCCTCACCTTCCTCGGATCGTGTTTGAAGTTCTGCCGGAGATGGGAGTTAAAGCTCCATCTCACAGGAGACTCTGCCAGATATTCCCAGCAGACCCTCACAACAAGTTTCGGTCTGCTAGGTCTGACCGGCATCCTCCCCCACCAACGGAGCCAACTCACCACCATGTAGTGGTCAGTGGACAGCTCCGCACCTCTCTTCACCTGAGTGTCCAAGACATACAGCCCCATGTCCAACGGAACAATGACAAAGTCGATCATCGAACTGCGGCCTAGGGTGTCCTGGTGCCAAGTGCACATATGGACACCCTTATGCCTGAACATGGTGTTCATTACAGCACTCGAGTTCAGATCGGGGTGGCCGTTCCTCCCAACTACGCCCCTCCAGGTCTCACTGTCATTGCCCACATGTCCCCCAGAAGAACAAGGGAGTCCCCAGGAGGGGCACTCTCTCCAGTACCCTATCCTATCCAAGGACTCCAAGAAGGGTGGGTAATCTGAACTGTCATTCGGCCTGTAAGCACAAACATCAGTTAGAACCTGTCCCCCCACCTGTAGGTAGAGGGAGGCTACCCTCTCGTTCACCGGGGTAAACCCCAACGTACAGGCACTGAGATGGGGGGCAACAAGTATGCCCACTCCTGCCCAGCGCCTTTCACCATGGGCAACTCCAGAGTGGAAGTATGTCCAGCCCCTCTAAAGGAGACTGTTTCCAGAACCAGAGCCATGCGTCAAGGTGAGACCAACTATTTCTAGCTGGAACCTCTCAACCTCACACACTAGCTCCGACTCCTTCCCCACCATAGAGGTGACATTACACATCCCAAGAGCCAGCTTCTGCAACTGTGGATCAGATCGCCAGTGCCCCCTCCCTCAGCCATCACCCATCCCACACTGCACCCGACCCCTTTGGCCCCTCTCACAGGCGGTGGACCCATGGTAGGAGAAATTAAGATGTTTTGAAATGTATCCACTCTGGGACTTTGGATTTCATTTATGGTCTCCCACAATGCTGGATCTAATCGACCTAATCGACAAAATCATTTCTGTGTGGGTGGTACCTTATTGCTAGTTGCTACAAATTCTGCTGCCAAGACTGTAACAACTAGTTGTTACACTGATTAAGTTTTCCCATTAGGGAAAGTTGGCTTGATAGCTTTTTTATCCTTAGTATTTATTTATTTGCTTATCTGAGATTCTTCTAATTATGTATTTGTCTGTAAGAGGACAATTTCTTTTTCATTGCACCATTCAAAATTTAACCCCATTGGAAGCATCAGGAATGCCAGTACCTATTCCAGTCAAGGCAAATCATGAAACAGACATTGATTGTGAAAAATTTGATTTAATTATAAAATATCCAACGAGTTGATGCCAAAAATCTCACAAAGAACACAAGAAAAAACACAAAAGAAAACATGGGCAAAAAGGTTTCAATAAATCCAGACAGGGCCGGCCAAAGGCCAAACTAAGCAGCCGGTTAAAAACTTCTCAATGTTTGACATTGTCTAGCAAAATGTTTTTCCATCAGGCTACATGGCTACTGCATTAATATATCAATGAGCTACCCTAAGCTGTAGTTGGAGATACATTGTTTGCTGCTGATAATTTATGCATCTAAAACAAACAGTATTTTTACATCGCCCCCTGCCAGGGTGTAATTGAAGGAAGCCTTTAATAGTGGGAGAACAGATTCCTTCATGGCCTTATACCACTCAGGAGGGAACCCATCACAGCCCGGTGATTTGCTGGTCTTAAGATTTGATATCCCACGGTCAACTTCCTCAGCTGATATTTTTGCCATTAACTTGTCATTCTGGTTTTTTCCCAGAGATTGAAGATCCAAGGAGTTAAGAAATTTTTGAATTGTTTGATTATCCATTTTGTCCGGTTGTGTGTACAGAGCTGTATAATACCCTTCAAATGATCTCTGAATTTCGTCAAGTTTATTAATTATTTTGTTAGTTTTTGGGTTCCGAACTTTATAAATTGTGTTTTCCACCTATTGTTTCCTAAACCTCCACGAGAGCACCTTTGCAGCTTTAGGCCCTGCCTCATAGTACCTTTGCCTCATATATTTAAGTTTTTTTCAATTTCCTCACTTAAAATTTTGTGAATCTCCTGCTTAAGAGGCCTCATTTGTTCTAATAAGGAGGGGCATTTGTTAATCGAATGCAGTTGCTCCAGTCTTTTTAAATTTTCCTGCAAGTCTGTTAGTTTTTTCTCTCTAATCTTCTTCAAATTAGCACATTTTGCAATTATTTTACCCCTAATATATGCTTTAGCCGCATCCCACAGAATTGTAGGGCTAACTGTCCCATTATCATTAAATTCTAAGTAACTTTTAAGGTCCTCTTTCATTTCTGTTTTGAATGCAGTACTATTTAATAAACTTGTGTTGAGCCTCCATAAAGTGTTTTTAGGATTTCTAGTTAAATTAATTTTCATATTTAACCCAGAATGATCAGAAATGTCTCTTTGGCCTATAATACAATCTTTCACTCTGTGAAGGTCCCTATTGAACATAAAAAAATAATCAATTCTAGTATGTATGTTATGCCTAGTAGAGTAAAAAGTAAATCTACGATCATGTTTATGGAAGTATCTCCATATATCTGTGAGTCCCAATTCCTGAAGGATTTTATTGAATTGCTTTTCTAAGTGAGTCCTTCTCTCTCTGCTAGTTGTATCCATTTTCAGGTTTAGGAGTAAATTAAAATCGCCTACACATATACATGTGCCGTCTGCTTCTGCAGCCACAAGACTAAATACCTCCTTAAAGAAATCTATACTACTACCGGGGGGAGCATATATATTACATAGGGTGATCTTTTCCTGTTCCAACTTCCCCTTTAACAACACAAATCTGCCTTCTTTATCTTTATGTTCTGAAATAAAATCAAATCTGATGTTGTTTGATATAAGAATGGGTACCCCTCTTTTTTTTCCCCGATCTGTGAGAAGCAAAATATGTTTTTCTATAACCCATTTTCTTTATTTTCTCATGTTCTTCATTTGACAAATGTGTTTCCTGTAAGAAACCAATGTCAACCTGCTCTCGTTTAAACTTTGAAATGATCTTACTTCTTTTAATGGGATTTTTTATACCATTCACATTCAGCGTCTGTATATTATAACACTGCATATCCTCTAGACACCAATATGTTTTTTTCACCTGCATGACAACACTCCTAGCCCTCAGAACACACAAAGAACAGAAATACATAAAAACAGAACTTCTCATGACAATGAACAGGTCTTCCATATAAGAGGAGCCCTTATTCCTCTTAATGTAGGGGGAAGTGCCACTAAGTGGGGCCCCTGCCTAGTTGCCTACTTAAAGGAAGGAAACTGAAAAAAACTAATTTAAGAGTCACCTGCATCGGTTCTTCATTACTCCAATTATGAAGGGGGGGGGGGTCACAGTCCTCACCATACTCCTGCGCAGAGACAGCCACCCTGTGACACACTGGTACTAATCAGATGGTCTGCTTCTCTCGCTGCAAGATGATCTATTGTTTCTTCGGTGGGGATAAGGAAGATTATTCCACCATAGCAACGTCCTCTCCACCTGGCCGCTGAAACACCTTCAGCTTTTCCCGTGCGCTCTCTCGCAGGCCAGGCGCACTCCCAACGCGTCGTGGTCCCACTATATCTGTTGGCAGAAGATTGTTGATCGCCTCCGCTGTGATGACTTTGGACCTGTTTGCAGACACCGGTCCCACCTTGAATCCACGTCTTCTTAGGTCCAGCGCAGCCTCCTCTGCACTGTTGTAGATGACCATGCCGGAGTCAAAGTGAACACGCATTTTAGCCACTGGGGTTTGGAACCGGATAGCATTTTCTTTGAGCACTTTCTAACAGAGCATACTCTCTCCTCTTCAGTTGTATGTTTTCAGCATAATCGTGGTCGAAGAATATGTGTTTTTCTTGTATATATATAGGCTTCTTCCACGCCGCGCGGAGAATTTGTTCTTTAACGTTAAATTTCAGAAATCGTACCACCGTGGACCGAGGTGGAGCACCCGCTGGAGGCTGCGTACCCAGTGCTCTGTGGGCTCTCTCTATCCCCAGATTCTTCTCACTGCCTAGATCCAAACTGTCCCCGAGTTCAGTTTTAAGCATGTTTTCCACGTACCTCTGCATTGAGGTACCTTCTGCATTTTCAGGGATGCCATATACCCGCAAATTATTCCAGCGTGAGCGTTCTTCCAAATCCGTGATCTTCTCCCGAAGTAATTTCTGGTCATTTAGCAGCTGGACGATAGCATCTCTCACTCCAATGTCCCAACTCTCTTTCTCTGCCATGCTCTTCTCCATTTCTCCAAGGCGCTTACCCATCTCCTCGGTCTTGTTGATAGCGGCACTAACCCGTTGATTTATTTTGTTTGTCAGCTCATTCAATAGGACTTTAATTTCCTCCTTTAAGCTCGTTCTCACTTGCGCTAACTCCTTCTTCATTTCTGATTTGAGGTCCCGCATGCCCTCCGCCATTACTTGACTCACCACCTTTCTTAGTGAGCTAATTGTAGCAGGCAAGGCCTCATCCACCATCTTATCTCCTTCCTTGACCGCATGTGCTCCGCAGGCTTTGCTTTCGTGTCGCATTTCCGAGTTCCGAGACTGGACTCGTCCCTTCCTGTTTTTATCCCCACTCATTCTTCTTGCGAGAGAGTAACTTTTAACGCGCTAAACCTTGGATTAGTGGGGGTTTTATATCTAGCGACGCAGGACCTCTTTTCTATGCTGCCACACTGTTCGCCATGACACCGGAAGTCCGAAATAAACCAATTTTGACACAGACAAAACCTTTCATCAAAAAAAATTGTTTTTTCGAAATTGATATTTCAATTTATTTTCGTAATGTCAAGTTCTGCAATTATTTGGTGAATGGAAACGCAGTTATTGTTATTAATTTCAATTGCTAATCAAGGTAGTGTCAAAAATTAGTTACATTTCATTTTCCAACGTGCATCTGGGAGTGGTGGCTCATAAAAAACACTCAAATCTCTGATAATTCTACAGCAGTTCATTTTAAATACTTTGTTGTTAAATTAGTTTTGCCGACAGTTGATTGCAATGATGCTTAGCATTGCAATCAACTTGCAAAAGGTGATGCAGTGCAAAAATTCATATTCATAATTCCATCTGGGAACATCTTCTTACAGATTCTCATTTGGATTATGCTTATTGTTATTCTCTTGAAGAACAATAGAACAGCGTTCACTGTACCTTTGGCTGTCCGGAACTTGGCTCCTCCCATAAGGTCTAACCATCTGTTGAAGAAAAGCATCTCACCACATGTTCATTTGTTACTTTTTGTTATATTGTTACTTAAAATCCCAATAAATCACATTAAAGTTTTGGATTTAACATGAAACATTTGAAAAATGAGGTATGCACCAATTACACTTTTCTTGTGGACCAGCAGTCTTTAAAAACCCTCACTTCCAATTTTGACTGATAAGTCTAAAGAATTGCTAAATAAAGAAATAAGTTGACAGCAGACATGCAGATGTGATTTGTCTCAAGAGAGAAGAAAAGAGGACAGTGGATGATTTTTAGACTTTTGGAGAGAAAGATAAGTTGGGTTTCACAGGACTCAAGCATTCAAAATTTAGGAAAAGACAAAAGTTCATTTTCATGCTTTCAAATAGTGCTTTCAACTTAAAAATAAGAATAATTTGGTGACACTCTCAAAGAAAATATTTTAAAATTAAATAAAAAAACATGTTTTCGGGTAAAATAACTGCTCATGATGATGGCTGTGGTATGGAAAAAGAAGAGCAATCTGAAACAACTGGAAAGAAGAATGCTCTAAAGTCAAAGAGAAAAATAGAAATATGCTGGTTTATGCAGCACAGCTGTGGGTTTGTTTGAAGGTAGGTTATCGAAACTCAACAAAGCTTCTTAGCACTACTCTTCTAAAAATATATACTATCGATGTTGTTTGATATAAGAAGCAAATCTGTAATGATTTTTGCTGCAAAAAACTGTGTTGTTAATACTTATGTTTGTATTAAGTACAAATTGTTTGTACTTAATACAAACATTTTGTATTAAGTGTTGTATTAAGTATTTGTAAGCCATGGGGTGTTGTCACGTATGAATGACATTTGGACTTTTACATATTTAATGTTAAAGTTGGATAAATCATAGAGCACAAACTGTTCAAAACTATTTTTATGTGAGTTGCAATGGAGTGCTTTGAATACCTACCTTTAATCTTTAATCTTTTAATAAATTTCAGTTGATTACATACATTTTAGTTATACATGAAGCCTCTTTTTTTAAGTTGTCATTTGTAATGTAATAATTACAGAATTTACATTGTCCACATTATCTCAGAGAAAAATAAATATGGCTACTTAACATTTTATTTTTTTTTGCTCTTTCCAAGGTCATTTTTTGGGTTATAAAATATGCAGCATTTAATGTCAATTACTTTGTTATTGTTGCCAAACAAATATCTTATCGTAAGAAGTAGAGATATTCTACCACACATGCACAAGTTCTGCATTTTCAGATCTGTTAACTGTCAGGGGAACAGTCAAAAATAATGTCTCTGGAAAGCCAGGATGCCAGACAACAAGATGTAGTTGACTTTTGTTTTGCCATAATTAATTGTCAGCTGACACAATAAATCATAAGAGGTAAAGTGAAAATGACTGTAGGAAATGTTTTTGTTTTTTTTGTTTTTGCACATTGGATTTCTTTTGTGAAAGGTTATAAAAGGGGTCTTCTTTTTTGTTTTACTGGGCACAACTTGGTATATTCCCTTAGCTTTTCAAATGAGTGCACTATGCAACAAGGAAAGTTTTTTTAAGCACTGGTGATTTCTTTTTGGGAATGTCAAAATAATGGATTGTTCTTTGTTGGCAGAATGCAAAAATAAATACTGTCGTGAAAACTGGCATAGGGTTGTGAGATCTTTCCAGGTACACGCAGAAAACAGAGCATAAAGGCCTGAGAGAAATAAAGTAATCTTGCAG
Source organism: Xiphophorus couchianus (assembly GCF_001444195.1). NCBI lineage: Eukaryota > Metazoa > Chordata > Actinopteri > Cyprinodontiformes > Poeciliidae > Xiphophorus > Xiphophorus couchianus. The sequence continues at coordinate 21,957,581 of NC_040234.1, read as the reverse complement.
TTTGATTTAAGTATATTTAAAGATAAATATATATATATATATATATATGTACACAATTAAACACTGAAAGATTTTCTGAAATGTATCTTTGTATCGTGATCTGTAATGGTTACAAAAACATGATGATTATGGTTGATAATTAATAACGGATTGCAGAAATGTGTTGATTTACAATCATACTTGATAATTAATAATGGATTACAGAACTGTGCTGGTTTAAAATCATACTCAAAATTATGATGAATGTAAATGATAAGATGATTGTGTTAATAATTTATAATGAATTAACAGAAGTGTGACGATTTAAAAAGATGGAATTAAAGTGATGGGTGAGGGCCTGTTCTCAGGCTGTGTTGCAATAGGCAAGCTGAGTAGAGCGGGGGAGCTGGGGAGTGTCAAGGAGTACGATTGCGAAAGACGCCAGATGGCTAGCAAAAAGAGGAAGTTCACATGATGTTTAACGCTGTAAGTTGCGCAGGGGCTGACAGTTGGGGAAGGTTGGGACTTTCCATAGACTCATCGAACGTTCGTGAAGTCACGTACACCATCTCCCCATACACAACAATGGGCTGAGATAGTATAAAAGACAGCAGAAAGAGGAATAGAATAGAATAGAATAGAATTCAACTTTATTGTCATTGCACTGTCACAAGTACAAGCAACGAGATGTAGTTTGCATCTATCCAGAAGTGCTCTACGAGATATAATATTTATTTACAGATGTACAAGACTATGTATGTATGGACTATAAGGGGTTATAGCAAGAGATATAGATATTTTGTATAAATATAAATATGGGAGCTATATGCACAGATTATACAGAATATATAAGAATGTTAGGGAATGGATTATAGATAAATAATGGCAGATAAAATTTACAAACTATTCTTAGTCCGCGGCACTGAAGACGAGTCAACAGGAGGACACAGAGAAAAGATCAGCAGAGGACAGCACTTTGGAGCTATGGGGAAGTTGAGACTTCATGCCGCCAAAAAGGGACAAGATCCATCAGCCCCCAGCCCTGGCTCCTGATTCTACCGCCGACTCTGCCTCAACCCAACGATCTCAAACCCACCGCAACAGACTTGGAGAAAAGACAAAGGTCCCGGAGGGATAAAGAATTGGGCGTTCAAAGGATAGTAACCCGTTCTGCTTTGCTTCTATTCTAAAGAGGATTTTACCACACAAGGACAAAGACTCTGACCAAGGAATTGAAGACTTCTGTTGCCAAGATCAACTGCCATCTGGGTATGAGTTGAACTGCTCCCCAAAAGCCTCACTCAGTTTATTAGTGACACAGGTCAGGGAAAGGAGTTGGGATAATATGTTTGGTTTATGATGATTTTATTATTCTAAATTAGTACTGCAATCTCTAATAATTAATTTGTATGTCACTTATCCCTGCTAAAGCTTGCTTAATAAATATACCTTTTAAAATTCTGTAGAGGTTGGTGGACATCGAAATTAATTGAGTCATTGATTATTTTAGTTTCTCCAATTAAAGTAAAATTAGTGTACATGATTCTAGTAATGTGGTGGCTTCGGACTTTCCTTTAGTGGGTATAAAAATAACGACCCTGGGACTTGAATCTAAGTCACTAAATCTAATCTAGCCATTTCCAAGTGCAGGTTATTTTAGAGAGAGGGCTACCGTTAACAGAAGTGGTTATTGGAGCTATGCAGGTGCGAGGGCTACTCAGCTGATTGTTCCTTAACTGCAGAGGGTTGTAACTTCTGGATCGAAGGTAGTTAGAGCTAGACGGGCCTCTCTCGCCACCAGTTTAAAAAGATTATCTCTCATAGGCCTTCTTTAGGATAAGACTCAGGTCTTAGAGATATTCCGGACCTGTTAGACAGAGAACTGGACAGTAGTCAACCCAGAGGAGTTGGGAGGAGTGGGCGGGGCTGACTATTGCGTAATAACGAACAATACATTATAAATAAAGTGTACAGTCATGATGAGTTCCAGTTTCTAAACCCACATGCAGAACACCACAAGGAGAACAGGTAATCAGATAAAGTTTATTTGAACAATATGGAAATGTTGGTGAAAGGGTCTGGTCCTTGGGGGAAGGCACATGAGGTCATTTGCACACTGAAGAACAGCAAGGAAGATGGTGAGTTTGAGGTAATCAGAAAACTGGAACTTCAAGAGAAATTAGACTGGTCTTACTTGATTTGCAGGTTACTTCCACCCAGAAGAGGGGAAACTGTTGGTTCGTGGTTTCGGTATCTTTGTGGGTGTCCTTAAGGTGATCCAGGTTCCAGAGTGAGGTCTTGACTGAGTGAATTCTGGGTAGATGACATGGAGGCTGTGGTGGAGGGCGGACAGGTAAGTTCAGGCGTGGAGGAGAACAGAGGAGCAAGCCGACTGGGCTCCAGGATGATTGGGTGATGAGTCACAGGTGCGCTGACTGAGTTAGCGGGCACGACCCTCCAGGTGTGCAACCTCTAACACCCATCTGGTTGGATAAAGGATGAAGCAGCAGGCGAACAGAGGAAAAACCGCATAAAGAAAACCAAAAACCCGGTTCCCAACATGTTTATGATTTGCTGTTGCAGTGTAAATAAATTGATTGGCAATAATAGTGAAAAACACTGAAATATATGTCAAGAGTAATGACAACATTTGTACTCTTATCAAATTAATAACTGCAAACAATAGCATATTGTTAGGAAAACTGTCACAAATGGTTATCTGTTAGTAATAACATGATTAAAACACTGCTTGTACATGTAACACTCCTGTCCATATATCAACCGTTTCCCTGAACAAGTAATCTAAGAAAATGGAGAACCTGAAAGTGTTGGCAGTATTCAGTGATGTTTTGAACAAGATGCTACTATTTTGCAATAATGAATAAGATTAAAGACAGAAGTGTCTTTAATCCAGGGCGCCCATTATGAATCTATGTCTATTAAAGACATAGATTGACCATAGAAATGGTCTATCTATTTCTATCTATGGTCAATATATTGACCATAGAAATAGATACATTGAAAGAAACTAAAATGTATTAGTCTTTTTAAGTAGACCATTGAAACAAATTATAACTCATGCAATTTAGTTTTACAATCACACAGGACATACTGAAATAATATCTGACTTGTTAGATGTTTTTTGTGGACCTGGTTGATTTAGAGAAACTATTCCCCCAGCCCATCAGTGATCATTTGACGGAGTCTTAAATATTATCAATTTCATAGGTAACGCTTTATTTGACAAGGTGTGCATAAGACTGACATGACACTGTCATAAACATAACACCTGTCATGAACATGAAGGAGTCTTTATGAATGTCTATCACTGATGTCATGAAGTGTGATTTGGAATGCAAAGTTGCTCTAAAAGTTCCATTAAAAGTGCCAACTTTACATTAAAGTGTTGTTACTTACAAGATAATTATCTCATTATTTTGAGATACTATCTCATTATAATGATATATATATAGATATATATATATTTTTTTTTTAACAGACTGGCGGAAACGGGCTTCCATAAACCAGAGACATCTGACAAAAGACTAGATGCGACAAGACAAAACGAGGACCCGACGAGGAACAAGGAACACAGGTGGGATTAAATACACAGAGGGTAATCAGGGAAACGAGACACAGCTGGGAACAATCAAGGGGTAGACAGGACAACATGGGATGCAATAGACACAGAAACCTAAAATAAACACAAAAACTCAAATCCCTTCAATTTCATAGTCAAAATCCTACATCATAAAATTGGAGTTTCACTCCATTCTGTATCCTCCTTCAAGGATAAATGTTGACATTTTTCTTCTTCTTTTGCTGTACCACAGTTTTACCACCAATGATAGCATCAGCATGGTGCAGCTCAATTTATAAGAGGATAACATTTAATCTTTAAACAGTTACTGAGTGGGTTCATAAAAAAATGCGCTAATCCGTCTATAAACTCTTGGTATTGTCAAATGTTAATATGTCATCCATAAACCCTTGGGTCACCTGGACACGTACAGCCCTGTGATGTTGTACGCCATCGATCCAGGTCTACCTTGTTGCGGCCGCCGTTGTAAAACATTTCGTGCAAAGACAGAGCGGAACATTAATCAAAGTTGAGCTGAAGAGCCAGGGCCTTTTTTTTGCCGCCGCCGATCTGTTTAGCACAACAGCACTTTTACAACAGGGTCCCCACTCTTCAGCATAATGGCATTGAAAGGAGGTGATAAATAATGGATTGAAGATCACTTAAACCTCGTGGAGCGGGTTACTGCATTCAAGAGATCGTGTGTTGCTGCTCAAATTACAAATCTGGCTCTTTTGGCGGCAGTCAGAAAGCAAAACAAGGACCTCTCCGATGGGGCCATGAAAGGGGGTAATGTGGTACAAAACATGTCGTCAAAACAACAGTTTAGACACTTTGTCTAAATGGAAAAATAACTGTGGGTGAAAAACATAATTGTAATCTGAAAGTTTGGGACTGCTTTGCATTTGTTTGATGGGAGGCTAATGACTTATTGTGCTTGCATTAATAAGCCTCTGGGCTGTGGCCCGTCATCTTAGAAAATTTGATTTTCCATAAAATTTGGTTCCTATTTCAATATACTGTATATTGCTGTGAATAAAAACAGGTCTTCTGATTTTGCTTTTTTGTCATAAAGTTTTAGATCATCACACTAATTTTGATATCAGAAAATGTAAACAAAAGAAAAAAGTTTTGTATCTGCCAAACCAATACACATCAGTTTGTGATAATGCAAAACAAATCCACCTCTGAATGGTTAAAAAAGATTTTGATGTGGTCCTGTCAAAGTCCTGACCTAAAATCAGTTAAAATTTTAGGTCAAACAGGATATTTATGCTTAAATACACTCCAATGTGGTTGAATTAAAGCAAATTCAACCAAAATTCCACTACAATGATTTTGCTTTGCTTGATGGTAGCAGTTGCTGCCAAAGTGGCATTAGCAGATTTTACATTTAGTGGCGATTACTTTTTCACATACGATGTTTATCCCCCTTTATAAATATATAAAAAAAATTAAAACTGCATTTTGTGTTTGAGGTTATATTTGACTTATGTCAAAGCAGTTTCATGACCTGAAAGAAAACAAAAACAAATCTGATTTTAAAACCCAATAAATACACATTTTTCATACCTTTATAACTCTTCAATAATTTAGTTTACATCCAGTCAATTGTTTATACTTCATGCATGGGCGGAAATCCCAGGTTGGTTGCGGGGGTCCCGTCCCTCCCCCGCAATTTTGGACATGGACAAAACAAGGTTTAAAAATAAAGCAACAATTTACATGTTATAGTTTAAATAACACACAAATTGTATTGTGAGCCACTACAATAAATCCATATTTAAGAGGAATTTTATCAAGTGGAATTATTCATGAGAGCTTGTTTTTATTTAGAGCCTCAAGTTTTTGTAAAGGTGTAGCAGAGATTAGGTTAGTGACACTGAATTAAACTTATATCTTTGCAAAATCTGAATTTTAGTTTTACTTCTATGGTGCGCAGCAGTTTGTTTACTGACCTGAGAAAAACACACATTTGATGTGCATCACCACTTACTAGTTATTTTTGGTCCTGCAACTTGAACATATTAAACACATTTTAAACCATATTTTACATTATATTTCACTGTAAATTTGCTGACCCCCCCCACCACCTCCAAAAAAAAATCCCTGTTTATTGTCTTCCCCAATAATGAGATGGGATTTCCGTATATTGACTTACTTTTTGTATGTAGCTGAAGTTTGAAACCTCATATTAATATTTATTTGCCCAATATTGTGGTAATCTTATCTATCCATATAGATAAGTAGATTACTGTATATATGAGGGGAGATAATGTGATCACCTCATAACTTTGTCATTGTGTGCTGCAGCTGCCTAACTTACTACTGCCGCTCAGTGGTGAAACAACAAAATAGCACAGATTTGACAAATTGTTCCTGTGAACCAATTCTGTAAAGTCTTGCACACCCATGCTGTGACAAAGTTATATGTTTTAATGAAAAAAAAGAAGAAAAAAATGATAAGCATCCTAATAATTGCCAGCGTTGCCAGTCCAACCGGAGATAAATAGCAAAGAGATGTGGAGTGAGATTAGATCACACTCCATATCTTAATGGGATCCTCTCACACGCTATTCCCATTAATGACCAATCCCCCAATTATGTAAATCAGAGAGCGGTCACTACCAGCCGGAACCTGAAGTCACGTGCATAAACACCAATGGTGTCAACAACGCAAAGAGTGCTAATTGGCGGCTACTTTTCATATAATTGCAGCAGCCTGGGTCGCGTCCACGCCTAACCCTGCCTTTGAGTGATGTTTTTTTCTCCCCAGCTCACAAACAGTTAATGGATCAATTAAGAAGGTGAACGACAGCGCCACTTCCTGCAGAGTGAAGAGTAGGTTGACTTGTAGCAAGAAAAAGCCAGAGGGAGAGGTGGACTGAAACGCTCAAACCGCACGAGACACATGACCCAAAGACAGCAGCGGGGTTGACATGGAAACTGTCAACCTCGCTGGAGGTTGTCTTAAATCCTTTAAGTAGTGTCTAGGTAAATACAAACATGCCTCACTTTCCAGATTTTTTATTTGTTTTTTTACACCAGTCTCACATATATCAAGATAGAATACAAGGATTTGAGTGTAACAAAATATGCTAACAATTTTCATCTGTTAAAAGTTCAGTTGTATCATTTAAGACAACAAACAGAGAAGCAGCATCTTGTAAAACTCCAAATATCAAGTTTAATTCTAAAAGAGTGAGGAAAAAGTTTAATGTACTGCCTCTACCACAGACTTTGCCCACCCTCTATGACTAAGTTATGCCCTGTCATGTAGTCGGAGACATCAGATGCCAAGTAGACCACTGCAGCTTGCAGATCTGTCACTTGAGCCAGTCTACCAGCAGGAATATCTGACAGCCAGCGCTGCACCAGAGGCCTTAGATCCTCCGAGTGGATGAGAGGGGTGTCAACAATCCCCCTGAAAAACAGAGAAAGCCAAAGAAGGATAGATAGATAGAGAGAGAAACAGAGAGAGAGGGGAAGGAAAGGGAAAAAAAATCTACAATGAAATCAGAAGGCATCACAGCGCAGAGCCAGGAGTGACAGTGTTGTTTCAGAGGCATCACTTCGGCGATATAAATAAAACCAATTATCCCACAAAGAATGTGTGATGACATGGCACCATTGATATTTACCGCAGGTATGGGGGGGTGTTTTATTGACTGAGGAGCCCACAGGTAAATCTGGAGTAAGTTGCTTGCATCCGTTTTTACTTATGCTTAGGCATACATTTCTCAGTTTGAAACTAAAATTAGGTACAAATTTACCAGAAAATGTGTGTTGTTAGCTTCCATCTGAAAAAACATGTCAAGCGGCACAATTAATGTGACAATGACTGAATCATTGTTTCAACCCATGGATATAGAATTCAAACGTATGGTTAAATTAGCACTTTCAAGGATTATGTGTGACACCCCTGGTTAACGTATTCCACCTCAATTATATTTCTCTTCAACCGCCCTGTTATCTGGAACCTCTCCTGGCAATCAGAGGTGCTGTTTTCCCTCAGCCAATTTTCTAGATAATGCAGCTTATCACCGCTGCGGCTAAAAAAGTTGGCAATAGAACCAGGCTCCAGTCTGCCTCACGAACGCTAATTGCCCCTCACACCCCTTCCTTTTTTATGCATATTTACCAACCATCACTTCAAAGAAATCAGCGGGCCATTGAGACACCCTATTCGCAAAAGGGTGGAGAGCGTGGGGAGAATTGGATTAGAGAGACAGAATTGCTTCTCTGCAAATTAAAATTAGCAAACAAGCCAATGATAAATAAAGCCAAGTGTTCTGGGCCTGGTTTGCCCAGAGCGGTCGGACGGATTTGGGCTGAGGATGCTCCGGTTAGGGTCAACGGAAGCAGGGGCTTCCGCTCTCATATTTTAACACACAGATGAAGAAGTCAGAAAACTGTGTTCTGCTGTTTTTTTATTCAAACAAGTTTCCATTGTTGCAGCTGCTTTGAGCAGAAAAATTAGAGCAAGCTCTCAGTCGACTCATCCCTCAAGACCTCGTCTAATTAAGCAGCGACGTGTTGTTCGAGGGCGTAAATTAGCGCATCGCTCTCAAAGCAGAGCTTTGTCCTCTGATAGCAAAAACACTAATCACAGCTTTTTTTTAACCACCCAATTCTTCATGACAATCAAACAAGGTGAACAAGTATGTGAGGTGAAGAGTGGCAAACACTCACGGTGAAATGCAGTTGACACACACTCCTCTGTCAATCCATTCAGTTCCCAAAGTCTGGGTCAGTTTGACGACTCCAGCTTTGGATGTGTTATAGGAAATCTGCTTCTGAGGATGGGGCACTGCAGAGAGGAAAGAAATGTTTATAAAATTAAGTCTTTACAAGGAAAGACTGGGAATTTTTTTTTTAATTGAGTTAATTTATAGCCAATTCCAGCCATCAAGCCCAATGAATGTCTAATCAAAGGTTATAATAAAACTTGAGTGACTTGATGAATAAAATAGGTTTTGTTTGTTTTGGTCAGTGAGCGTTTTCTAGAATCTGAAATCTGTTTAAATCACATTAAAATCTCAAAACAACTTGCAAAGACCCCTTTAACTACATCAGGTATTTTCTTGCAGGTTGCACACAGCATGACTATGAAGGTGGACAAGACCGTCATGTTAATCAAATTCCTGCTAAACTTGCCGAGGAGATCTCCCCAGAGAACCTAGAATATTTTCACTCTTGGTTGTCACGTCTAGCTGATTTTGTACGCACTTGTCAGTGAGGAAGCTGAGGGAAATACTCACCTCAGCTTTGTGTTTAACTAAAAAAAAAGAAAATCTCATCTGAGTGTTCTCTCTGAGCTGGACTCATGTTTGGTCCTGCTGAACTACTGCTGCGGCTTGTATGATTTCCCTCGCTGAAGCGAAGCAGATGCGGAAACAAGACCTTGTTCAGAGTGTTGCTGACTTCTGATCGGCTCAGTTGGAGAAGTGACGCTTTAGTCCCAGTGTAGCACAAAGCGCTGATTTATCAACCTCATGTTGATAAATCATATTGACATATACTGTATATTCAGTGTATCACAGATGAATATCTCATAATTTAGGTGCAATTATAATAAATAATTTTATTATTCATATGCAGTTAATTGGGACCACAGGCAGAGTTTGTTTTTTCCACATATATTTATCTGCTTGATGTGTGATGGCACAATGAGGATCCTCTGTTCAGCTTGTTTAATATTATTTTAACTGAAAAGAAAAGAAAATGCAAATAAATATCATTATTATCATTTAAAAGGTTATGGATAAGAATATGACAGGACATCGAGAAACTCTAGTGCTCCTCTGACCTAGAGATTCAAAACTCGTCTCTGTCCTGCTCCCCCAGCCATGCACCAATCAACAAGCAACCAATCAACAGCTAACCCCAAACCAGCCCTGTCTGGCCATCCTGATTGGAACCACAGCTCTTGCTGTTCCAGGGTGGGACCAGGCCAATGCAAAAACGCTCAATCCGGCTTTGAAGCCAGGACCGAGCTTAGCCCCTTTTGCAGTACAAAAGAGAAACATTGTTGCCACTTTCTGGAGCAGCTTGGTTAGTTTGTTTGGAATCACTCAAACAACACATTGTTTTTTGGGGGGGTTTTAAAGTGAAAAAATCTGGAGTTGTTTAACTGGGTCCTCCATTATTTTCTGTTCTTAAGTACACCATTGATAAAGTCTTATTCGATTGCTAAGAGAACACTTTGTTCAGCATAATCTTTAGCTCTAATCCAACACGACAAATACCAACACAACTTAATATATATTTTTTTAAAGAGAATGGGATTCTAATATTATACTAATGTTAGCACATTCCCCCATTGATAGGTATGCTAATCGCCACAACTGTGTTAGACTATGGTAAATTGAAATTTGGAAACCAGACAAAGCGGAAGATTTGTTTGATCCCAGCATTTATTCAAAGATGGTGTCAGTGCCAAATATGTGGGTGAAATTATTTTTCACTTCATAAGCAACAAGTACATCTTACTTCAGCAGGAAATTAAATTGTTACCTATGCCTGAGATTTGGCCAACTTGAGAGAAAACTAGATATTAGCTTTTTCTTCTTGTTTCTACTACACATATTAATGTATACATTATAAAATATAAATGCTCCATGTCAAATATTGTTGCCATATGGAGTTAACAACTCTAAATGAGCATTTGCTGACATTTTGTTGTACAAAAGTAATATTTCTCTTGATTTGTGTATAATTTTTTATTTAACTTTCTGTCAGTGAGCATTACACAGTAAATTGTTTTTTTACTCAGTGCATGTCCAGTGGGACAAAATAACAATATGAGCAACAGCTGGACAATCCTTGGACTGGGGACAATAAAAGGCCACCCCAAAATGTCAAATTTTGTCACAAGTCATAATGCCTCAGATGTCGCAGGTTCTGTGGGAGCATGCCATTGGCATGTTGGATGTAGGGATGTTCACCAGAGCAGTAGCTGTATGGCTCAATGTCCATTATCGGACCATAGGGCATTTAAGAGTTTGTTTCCAACACTGCAAATCGACCTCATTCTCGTCGGCCACGTGTGACCACTCCAGTACAAGATCACCACATCTGGCTCGTCCATCTCTGGGGTCAGCTAAGACCAGCAACACACACAGTTGATGAGACTATTGGTCTGCACAACAGATGCATCACAGGGAAGGGGTTTGGGTTAGGGTCAGACTGTCCATAGCCACGTACTGTATGAGAAGCCAACTTGGTCAAAATCAAATTCCTCAACCTGACCTCTATCATGTTCAAATGACTGTTAAGCCGCTACAAATGGCCATACCACAATGTTATCAATGCCGATATGAAGATCAGTAATTACTGAAAATATATTTTGAGTTTCTCTAAATATTGCATAACCCAAATGTTCATAAAACTCTTAGATGTCACATGGGGCATTTATACTTTTGTTCACTTTTGTAAGACATTTTTGGTGTGCAAACCAGGGAGTTAAATATGTTCTTAGTGGCGGTCCCATGTATTTCTAGATTTTAGCTTTCAGCTGCAGTACTGGCTAACTTTCAGTTGCTAACAACACTAAATCTAACATATGCATCATAGCTTTCAACTAGCGCTAAACTAGCTTCACAGTTTTTTTAATGAGTCTGGACTGAGTTTCTTTATTTCCAGGTTAATTTTGAATATACGAAGGCTCTTCATGACACACATTGAGATTTACAATGATTTACAAAACACAAAAACAGTTGATTTTCAAATCTTTTGTAGACTTAAATATTTTTCTAAAGAGAGCCAACAGCATGCTGGTGCTTCTGGGCATTACATGAAAAGTTTTTTCATTTGTTGATGGTAACTCTGTGGATGAAGTCATGTAAAATTAATTGCTCATAATGCCCAGTTATTCTATGTCCTCAGCAACAAAAGTGGGGAGCCATTTGTTTGCCCTGACCATCACAGATGCTGCACACTGCATGGGATGCCGGGACAGGAGCTCATTTTCTGCTGGTTGATTAATCATCACAAGGAAGGCTCCAAGTTACATACAACTTTAGTAGTTAACCTCATCACCCACTGATCTGACTGCCAAATGGTTTCAGTGTGAGACCGGGATGATAAATACCAGCCAGCTGTGGAGAGGTAAAAAAGAAACCCGTCTTGGGAAATAAATGGTTGGGAGCATTCAGCTTATATTATTCAATCAAAAAATGTGCATGCTAGAAGTAAAATATTTTGAAGCGATGAAGAAATAAACGAAAGGATGATGAAAAAAGAGATGTATTGCGTGGGGAATGTCGAAGGGAATAGTAGTAGCGGGTTCGGGTTGGGCCAGATGAGGCTGGGCAAGGACCTGAGAGGAGCAGGCGAGAAAGAGCAGAGCCCACAGCTTACATGCATATTGAAGGAGAAATCCAACTTATCAGGACAGGAAAGAGAGCTCGCAATGCCTAACAGCACTAATCCTAGCTCAAGACCTGATGATACGGCTCCAAAATATCATTCAGAAAATGCCTTCATCCTTTAAATAAATGTGCATTGATGTTTTTCACCGACTTAAAGAACAGTAATCCCCCAAAGAAGGGAAAAGGAGGCCAAAGGCAGCGCGTTCTCTAAAGCCCTCTTTAACATTCACCCAGCTACTTACTGATCCATTTCTGGGTAAAAACACGCTCTTTATCGCGCACGCTTACATTTTGAATTCTTCCAAGCAGATAAGAAGTTCAAATGATGTACTCATCTGCCCAGAATGAAGCTGCTGTTGTAGAGCGTATTAAAATGGAGGCGATTTGTGCAGGTCAGAGTTAGCGAGCCACAAATCCATCATGAAGATCAACACATTGCCTAAATTCTGTAGAAATTTAAAATAATAGATTTCTTTTTTTTTTGCTTTTGTTGCATGAATGTTTTGTGCTCAAACAAATTTTACTATTGAACACAAATAATGTAGGAATTGCAAAAATACAACATTACAAAAAAATGCTTTTGTCAGGAAAGTGCGGTGTGAGTGATGAGGCTGACGCAGAGGACCTAGTTTTAGGAAGTGAAATAATGAAGTTTCTAAGAATGCAAAGTCCAATAATCCCAAGCAGCACAGCTGAGCTCAACATTGGTAGCTACTGGTAAACGAATGGACAGCAAGACAGACTGGAACGACACATTTGACAAGGACCCGACACTGACACAGACACACAGGTGACATTAAACACCTGTGTAGGTAAATAAAAGGTAATCAGGGAATGAGACACACCTGGGAACAATCAAGGGGAAGACAGGACAACACGGAGACTCAGAAGACACAGAAACTTAAAATAAAACACAGAAAAACTCAAATCATGACACTACCCACCCTCAAGGTTGGCTCCAGACGCCCAGACAAATCCAAAAACAAAAAAACACCAGGGGTGGGTCGAGGGGCGCTGGATGGGGGGCCAGAGTCCAAAATCAACAAAACACAACCCAACCAGGGTGGGCGGAGGCGCAGGAGGTGGACTGTCATGAGAGGGAGTCTGTGGCACAGAAAGTGGACCCCACGGGGAGGTCCGGCGGGTGTCGGCGGAGCAGCCCCGGCCAAGGGCGGCAGCGGACCCCTCGGTGGAGGTCCAGCGGGCGACGGCGGCGGTTCCCTGGAGGCAGCTCCCTGGAGGTAGGTCCGGAGGGCGACGTCGGTGCAGGAGGTGGATCCCTGGAGGCAGGTTCGGCAGGCGACGTCGACACAGGAAGCAGATCCCTGGAGGCGGGTCCGGCAGGTGATGTCGGCGCAGGGGCCAGACCTTTGGAGGCCATGAGGAAACCCTGGGACCTCTGGGAGGCGACGATGGAGCTCTGTGACCACCTGGAGGTGACGAGGGAGCTCTGGGACCACCTGCGGACGACGAGGGAGCTATCGGACCACTAGGGGGTGACAAGGAGTCTCTGGGAGCACTAGGGGGCAACGAAGAATCTCTGGAGGACAACGAGGAGTCACTGGGGGCAGAGACTTGGAGGGAGCACTGGGAGGCGGAGACTCAGAGGGAGCACTAGGAGGCGGAGACTTAAAGGGAGCACTAGGGGAATGAGACTCTAAGGGAGCACTGGGGGCACTAGGGGGCGGCGAGGAGTCACTGTGGGGCAACGAGAAGTCACTGGGGGCAACGAAGAGTCACTGGGGGGCAGCGAGGAGTCACTGGGGGGCAGCGAGGGACCACAGGGAGAGGGATCAGGAGGACCACAGGAAGAGGCAGAAAACCCACTAACTGGGGCAGATAAGCCACTAACTGGGCAGAAGACCAGCTAACGGGGGCAGAGAAGTCACTTACAGGGGCAAAGACAAGAGAAGCAGTGTCGGCGAGAGGTGTGGCAGGTTCCAGAGATGATGGAGCGGAAGTCCGGCTTAGGAGGCAGAGGGTTGCCAGCCATGACAGCTAGAGCTGTCTGGTGTTCCCACTCTGCCTCCTGCTGCAGCTCCACCAACCCCCAACTGCTGCTGAGTTGGGCGGACCAGTCCTCCAGCACCAGGAGTAGCCTGATGGCGACCCCGAGACGTCTATACCCGAAATATGGTTTCGCTACAGTCTCTATAGTCCTTCATTGTAGATGTTAGTTTCTCCCAACGTACCAAGTCCATGTTGTCGATATAATTTCCTTCTCTTTTGCGTGCCTCACCGTAGTTACTTGTGGTCGGGTCCTTATGTCAAGAAAGTGCAGTGTGAGTGGTGAGGCTGACACAGAGGACCCAGGTTTAGGAAGTGAAATGATGATTTTAATGAAGTTTCCAGGAATACAAAGTCCAATAATCCCAGCCAGCACAGATGAGCTCAACACTAGTAGCTGCTGGTAAACGAATGGACAGCAAGACAGACTGGAACGACACATTCAACAAGGACCCGACACTGACACACAAACACAGGTGGCATTAAATACACAGGAGGTAATCAGGGAACGAGACACACCTGGAAACAATCAAGGGGAAGACAGGACAACACGGAGACTCGGAAGACACAGAAACTTAAAATAAAACACACAGGAAAAACTCAAATCATGACAGTTTTAATGTGAAAGTTTAATGTGGGTGAAAAAACCAAACGAAATAGGCCTTATGGAGGAAACTGATTGCTAACAAGCCCATTAACTATAGGCTTTCTGAAGGTTTTACTAGTTTAATTTAAGACTTTTAAAGATCTTTTTAAGAGCATTATGAATGAAATTTACAACCTATATAATGGCAAAAGTATTTTTAGACTTTCAGAATGCACCTAGTCTTGTATGGGTTGGCAACATAGTGAATGAGTGGTAAAAATGAACGTTGCCCAGCCAACTGGCAATAAATTTGCACTTAACCCAAATTTAACTTTGTTGAGTTAACCAGCTCAACAAAGCTGGTTAACTAGTTAGCAAAGGCATATCAGCAGATAGTTATAGATAACCTCAACTGCCTCACAGAATGCAAGATGTCTACGGAAATGTTAGGCGAGATTACATAGTCCTGCCTTAAAATTAAGAACATGTGATCAATGTATTTAAGGCCAACTTAAATTTCTTATATGAATGTAACATTTTAAGTCCATAATTTTAGATACATGAATTTAAGGTTTCTTAAGGATGCATGGACACTTCAAACTAGCTGTTCCACCCTTGGTAGCAATAACTGAATTGGACTGAATTCAGCCACGTTGGTGGAGAAGAATTAAGCATGAACAGTCTGTTTGAAGTAACGCTGCAGCCTTTGCAGTCAAATCTAAATCAAGACTTTTACAAGACCATTCCAAAACCTACATTTAGTTTTTTTTCAGAAGAGGACTTGCTTTTGTGCTTTGTATCAGTCATTCATTCATTTGATCACAGTAAACCTTTAAAACCCAGATGCAGCATGTCATGTGCACACTACCACTCTTCCAGCACCATGTTTGACAGGCAGTATGTAAAGTTCTACCTTTGAATCAACAGTCTACAGAATATTTCTTTACACAACTCTTGGGTGTCACCAAGATGCTTTCTGGTAAATGTGAGCTGGACCTTTATGTTTGTGCTGGTCAACAGTGGTTTGGATGTCATCAGTGCTTGACATTTTTGCCCATTTCCTCTATCTTATTGCTCAATCATTAACTCTGACCTTTTATGCAGCAAATGAGACCTTTCATTCTTTTGTAATCTACTGGACTCATCAAACAATGCTGTCCTGGAGTAATTTTTGTATACCAGCCACCCATGAGAATATCTATTACTGTTGTATGTTTTCTTTTTTAAAAAAAGTATCTCTCTCTGTTTGTCCCAAAGCTTAAAAAAGAACCTTTCCAGACTGATAGATATCAATGATTCTGCTTCTAATCTGTTTTTGTTTTTTAATTCTTTTAGATCAGGGCTAGCCTGGTAAAAACTAGCCCAATGTTCTACACCTTGTTCTCAATAGCCAAGGGTCTACAGTTGACATTTGGCCGTGACATATTCGACCATGAAGTAGGCTGCAATATGAAGCTTACCAGTTCTGTGCTGTAAACAACAGCACATACCCCACTGAGAAAAGAGAAGTTAAAGCCGAACAATGCGGCTGTTAAAGAGAACTCTAATATATGGAACTGAACGAATTGAATAACTTCATTCACTTCCTCTGCTACCATTGCTTCAATTACAAGCATGCTGCAATTCCAAAACAGCGCAGAAAATTAGTAGAACACCTTGAAATTCCACTGGAGCAATTCAGCTCAATGGGAGAAATTCCAGACAGAGAACTGAAGGGAGATGAGAATCGAAGGGAGTTGTGTAGTACATCAGGGCACAACGTGTCGCTTTCCAAGACACTTTCACCTACTTCATGTTGTCATTGTATCTTCATTCTATTGTATCTTCACACTGGGTCAGTTTGGTTTGGTCTTTTTTTCCTCTTATTATTTGAAATCATTATCTAAAAACATTTTCCCCTTTACTTTGCTTGATATTAAAACATTTTTTGAAGCATATAAAAAGCAGAAGTCTTTAAAGGGGCAAATAATTGTGCATCACATTAGATACATCATGACTGAGATACATCATGACTGAGGAAAGGAAGAATAAAACTGTGATGGTCAGAAAGTGTGCAAGTGTGGTGATACCAGGGCACACACGCACGACCACCCCTCACACACACACACACACACACACACATACACACCCTTTGTTGAAGCAGATGGACAAAAAGCTGTCATTGTGCATTTTAATTGGACGTTTACGGCTGCATTTCCAGCTTCCACTCGGTTCATTCGGCTCCCATCTGATTACACATTATGACAATATTATAACAGATGTCTGGAGCGATAAAGTGAATTCCTGAAGGGCTGGACATAATGCGGGCAATTGATCATTTTCTTAAAGCAGCCTCTATTTACCAGCATGCTCATGTATTACAGATTGCCTCCTGCAAATCGGGACTGGTAGAGGAAGTGAAGGAGGGGGGACCCATATGGCACACCATTTTACGGGGCCAATCCTTTAACCTTTAATTTTAACTGCCAATGAACTGTTGCACCAGGCGTGACTTTTGCTAGGCCCTCACCAAAACTCTCAAAGTATCTTACGCTGCTCATGCAAGGCCCGCAGGGCTCGTATTGGCGTTTCTTTTTTTTTTGCCTCTGCACAGGAGCCCTCCCCTCCCAAGTTGGACCTCAGATTGTCTTCCTCATCCGCTGCAAGGCTCCAGAGAGAGGGGATGTTTGCAATGATGCAAAAGTGCCTCGGAGAAATGCAATCACGACACTTTGTGCTTTTCGCTGGAAGCGACGGTATATGCCTTTGGATCTCAATGGAGCGACTGAATTTAAGTGAAAGCTGCCTAATCTTGTTAGCGACAAAAACCTTGTAAATAATAATACTAAAAAAACCTGCAACAAATACCTCCTTTCTACTGAGTTTGAAGTGTACACCTTTCCCTTTTTCCCCTCCTTTTCTTGGCCCAATGGCTCACGTCAAATCAAGAGATTAAATGCTGACATTGAGGAGCTGCAGAGAGAAAGAGAGGAGAATGCAATCATTACTCACCTATTATACTGGCCATGGAAGCTGTGTTAATAATCTTTCCGTATCCTTGCTTTAACATCACTCGACCAGCCACCTAAGGTGAGGATTCAGAGGGAAGAGACATGTTATTACTACAGACCGCACTGAGAGGCTGGAAAACGTGTAGTTGATCACCGGAGATAGGAGCGTATCGGATGTGCCCAAGGAGAGCTGAGGATTTGGAAGTTGTGCATTTAGATATGCAGCTGTGGGTTTTAACTTTCAAAGCTAAAAGTTTATAAGTAAAG
Source organism: Xiphophorus couchianus (assembly GCF_001444195.1). Taxonomy (NCBI): domain Eukaryota; kingdom Metazoa; phylum Chordata; class Actinopteri; order Cyprinodontiformes; family Poeciliidae; genus Xiphophorus; species Xiphophorus couchianus. The sequence continues at coordinate 21,939,800 of NC_040234.1, read as the reverse complement.
ATGAAATATGTGAGCATGTTTATTAGACGTGGGCTTTTATTGTAATAAATGTCTCATTGTGATAAGTTTTGATATATTGCCATCACAATAAATTCCACTTAACAAGGTTTAAAATGTCCCAAAATGTGTTTTTGTCTAGATTTTTTGCTATTTTCTCCACACTTTTTTTTTCCATAGGTACAACAGGGAAGTAGGGCCGCTGTAGATAGAAGAAAAAAGGAGTACATTTTCGCCAAAAATCTCCGAAATTTTCTCAAATAAATTAGGAAATTTCTGAGCTTCAAGTTGAAACTTTGAGAGAGAAAAAAATCAGAAATTTATATATTAATCTCTTAAACTTCCTAGAAAAAATTTGGAAATTTTCAGAGCTCATAAAGTCGGAAATTTCAGGCTTTTGGAAATTTCCAAATATTTTTTCAATAGGATTTCTGAGATTAATGTTTTTTTGATGGAAATTTATTCTTCCGTCTTTTTCTACAGTACACTGGACCTAATGCACCATCATATACAAGGTAATCATTAAATATTAATAAATGTAAAAATGTTAGTGATCCAAATCACTTCTTATGTGGCTGGCATCCTAAAGATGCATATTACAAATTGGAATGTTTTTCTAGAGCAGTATTTGTGTTTGTGGGGCTATAACTGTGTCATGCTACACAGTTACCTAAAAACAAAAGAAAAGAGGAGTACTGTCACTTTTATCCTTAGCACGATTGTACCACAAAAGTTTGTGATAAAATTAATTCCACATTGCTCAATCCTTGTCATGATCTGTGTTTTTCTGTGTATTTATTTCTGAGTTTTCTGTGTCCCTGAGCCGTACTGTCTCCCCTTGATCATTCCCAGATGTGTTTCGTTTCTGTGATTAACCTCTGTGTATTTAATGTCACCTGTGTGTCTGCATCCTTTTCGGGTCCTTGTCAATATGTTCTTGTCCATGCGTGTAGCCTGTTGCTACCAGTGCTGAGCCCTAGCCTTCCGCTTAACTGTGCTGCCAGGTTTCTTGGACCTTTGGAATTTATTTGAGCCTATTTTCATCATTAAACTTCCATCATCCATCTCATCTGGGTCTGCTGCGTTTCCCTCACCGCTTCCACCACCACAGCTCATGACAATCCTAATGCTGATACAATCTATTTTCATCTTTGATTTCTGATGTTGTACAGACTTATGTGTGATAACCCAGAGTAAAAGAATATTTACTCCGCGTTGACGAGGGGCACCGGTGTATTACTCTATGCTTCAGACAGTCTAAAGAAACTTCCAGTCAACACTTTCTCTGAATGTTTATACCTTATACATTTTTAATGATTTTGAAGCCCTAACGTTTTACAACCTCCATATAGCTTGATAACTGGCCCATGTCTATTGTGCCCTAGTGAAAAAAAAACTTTAGTATATTTCAAATATGCTTACATTTGTGTAAGTACATTTTAAGTGTTCTAAGTATTAAGTGTACTATCTATAAATATATATGAAGTATACTAAAAGCATGCTTGTACCAATTTTGACATAACTTTAAACATACTTTAATATAATTGTACCAAAACCCACTTTTAAGAATTAAATTAAATAAAAGTATACTTTAAGTGAACAAAATATGTATTTTCTCAAATGTAAATATACACTTGCTCAAGTGTATAGTTAAGATATTTTAAATATCTTTAAAATATACAGTACAGACCAAACGTTTGGACACAACAATGTGTTCAAACTTTTGGTCTGTACTGTATGTTATATATGTTTTAAAGATATATGCTCAAAATAGAATTTTTAAAATTAACTTAAAATGTACCTAACGCTTACTTTAAATTCTTAATTTCACTATGTTTTAAATTACATCTCAGTGTATATATACTGACATTAGGCTAATAAAGCATGCCTTTTTAGGTGCCTTAATAATCTTTTACTATTTTTGTTAAAATGGCAAAGAATAAAAAAATAACAGTAATTATAATGGAACGTGATGTAATGTTGTTTAACAAAGTAAATAATGTGTTCACACCTCAAAATATCAAACATTGACACTTTAGTGACAGGTGCTACAACAAAAACAATACTTTTCCTTAACACTAAACGTAGCAGGCGTCTTCAGTTTTACATCTCTCCGAATATGATCTGCTGTTTTCAGTTTTTTAACTAAAACACGGAAGGGGTGGTGGTCCTCTCCATCAGCGATCCCGGTTCTTCCGTCCCTGGTCCAGCCCGCAGAAGGACCCTTCGATTGTCCTTCCCTTCTTTCATGGCTCAGATCCCTCGGCCGCCGGCCGTGCTCATGTTGATTTTCAGCTACCCCTCACTGATCTCCCTATGCCCATCATGCCTTCCTTTGGCCTCCATCAGCAGTGACAAACCTGGAAGTCTTCCATCTTCTCCTTCAAGTTGCGGGCGTCCTCTGTCCTCCGCCCAATTCCCTGCTCCGGCTCACCATTGTTGCTGCGGCTCACCGGCTCTGCTGCCGAGCGCCAGCCCCCTCCATGATCCACCGTCCTTTTCTTCCCACCACTGATGCTCATCGGCCCTCCTCTGCTCTCGTCGTGGACTCGCTCCTTCGACCAGATTGTCTCTCCCAGCTTACCTCCAGGAGAATGCCGCCATCAGACTGCCACGCTCACTTCCACGTGTCTCATCTTGCAGCTGGATTTTCAGCCTCATCAACCAGCAACCTTGCCGCACCCGTGGGGCGTTGTATAGGTAAGACGTACCTGCTCCTGACTCGTTCATCTTCTGTTTACATGATGTCAAGGTTAGAGTATCTGCCCTCCTGTGGCTGGTCAGTCTTAACATCTTTAGGGTCTTGATTAGCTCAGTTTGTGAGGTTCGCAGAGTTTTAAGCTGATCTAAATTTCACCGGCTCCGCCTTTCTAATGGCAGTTGCTCTTTTGCCAGCTTCATTTGGTATTCTCCGCCCCAGCCCTCTCTTCCCTCCATCTCTTTAAATTGCTCTAAATTCCGTCAGGCATCCACAACTGACTCAGTTTGTGTCTTGCGCACATTCTGCCTTCCAATCCAAGCTGCCTTCTGGTTTCTCAAACGCAGCACCATTTTTCTTTAAATGTTAAGTTAATGTCGCACCTGTCTCAGAAGGCTAAGGGCGCGCCCGTCAACGCGCCAGTGTTTTGGGGCCAAGTAGTGGTTCTGGTCATTGTCTGAAGCTGCTCACTGACTCTCTCCAAATCCATCGTCTCACCGCAGCTGGCAGATCATCCCACGCCCGCATATTTCCCAGTCTCCCGTGTCAACTCTGCCTCTTCTAGTCAGCTTTCGCACCTGCACAGCGATCCAAACTTCGCAAGCGTCCCGCTTCCCATATTGTTCACAGTCTGCCGCGTCACTCATCCTGACAACTTCCCTTCCTCCTTTCCCTCGTTGTCTGTCAGCTCGAACTCATATCAGAGTGGCATACACGCAGTGAGTACACGGGCATGCGCATTAAAGAGAACCACGACATTTAGAGGAGCTGTCAGTTCAGCACATGCGACAACAAGAGACATCAAATGAGTCAGCTTTCTTCGGATAACTGGATGGCCGCACATGCTCGTTGTGGTTTCTACATATAATTGCTGCTGGAGCTAGTAGCAGTCAACTACAAAGAACACTTGTAATTGACAGAGAATCTCCTGTTCTCCGATAGTCCGACTGCTAAGCTAAGTCGGGCCGTCGCTGGCAATAAGGTTTATGATGATCTAACTTCTCTGTCATGCGGCTAATTAAATAGCAGCATATTGATAACCACAGCTAATTTTTGTTGATTGCAGCCGTCCATTGGTGTATGGCGATCTGACATTTGGCGTCCCACCAGAACACCAGCCCTCCGACGTGGACTCAGTCTCCACGCGTGAGACTGGTTTTCTGCTTCGGCAAGAAACCTGACTTATTCCGCCCCTCTTTCCGCCTTATCCGCTTTTTCCGAATAACGACGATGGTGATAGTGGTAGCATGGGGGTTGGAGGGAGTTTCAGATTAGCATCCTGCTCTCAGTTTTGGGGGGTTTACAAGACAGATGAACGGCCCTATTATTTAAGTGCTCTGCATTCCATTAAGTCACACCTATCTCATAGCGAGCCAAACTTCATCTCATCACTCTCATTACAATTTGAAAACAATTCAGGATCTATAGAAACGTATCCACGCATTTATCTTTAGCCCGGTAGTGATAAAAACCAAGGAGATGCAGCTCATCACCCCAGTCCTAACGTCCTCTCATTAGCATCACAGCTTAGAGAACAGACCTAAAACACTGTTGGTTCATAAATCTCTGAATGGTCTAGCTCCTCAAACCATTAAAGATCTGTTGTATCAACCTTTTGGTCCACTCTGGTCTTCTGGTTCTGATCTGCTCTGCCTCCCCTTGAACCAAACAAAAGCAGCATTCAGCCTTGTGCACCACAAACCCGGGAAAAACTTCTGAAAATATTGTAAAACAGAAGAATCAGAAGTCCTTTAAATCTCGCTTAAAAGTCACTATCTATAGCAACTTTGTTGCATAATTTATGAATCATTAACCAGCATTTGATGCGTAATGTCAGCACTTGGAAAGGATGTCACCTTTATGTCATGATTCGGGGCACTTCGGGCTACCCCGCTGCTGAAATGTACTACAGGCTACAAATGAAACCCTGATTTGACCACTACTATTGACGAATCGCTGCACAGGCGTTTTAAGCTTCCTCTCATCCACAAGTCAAGCCTTTCTCCTTCTCGTCATCTAGCAGTCACCATCAACTCTGCTATCCTCACAAGTCATTCCAACATCCAATCAACGTTATTTCTCAAGTCCTTCACCTCAGCATCGTATGCCTAAACTAAATTCGGTGCAGTTCGGAAATCTTCTCATCCTCACGACAGGGTCATATCCTTCACTATTCGTTCACTCATCGCCACCTTCAGCTCCCTTTATTCGCAATTCAGTGGCAACACTCTCTAGCTCCTATTTGTTTATGAAGTACAGACTTCATGGGGGGAACCTATATTTAATTTAGTACTCTATTTTTTAGGTTCTGTTCTCTCTCCTTCTAAAGCACTTTGAACTGCCGGAAATGTTGTTGCTGAAAATGTGCTCTATAAATAAAATTACCTTTCCTTGAGGATCAATGGGAAAAACTGGCGTTTGCATCCATCACCTAGCATAGTTTATCTCAGCAGCTGTTTGTTCACCATCCCATTTTAGTAATCTATAGTTTAAAATGCTCAAAGGGACACCGCAGGTCTTGCATCTGTGCCTCTTTCACGCCATAATCAATTTTACTTTTAAGCAATAGTAATTCCATGATCTTAATTTCCAGGTGCGTGACTGTTTGCTTTTCTTGTATTTCCCTCTTTACCAAAAACTGGATGACCTGAGCAAAGTTGGCTCCCCCACCTTCTTCATATTTAACAAAATTGATCTCAAACATTTGTGCTGGTGTGTAAAGCAAAAATGTTTGTTTGTGTCCCTATCATTTAAAAAATATTAAGAAATGTTTCCAGAGATCATGAAAGGTTCCTTCCACCCCCTACTTTTATGAAATCAAACAAATTTGGTGTCAATCAACTCAGCTACGTTCGTGCAGCAAAGATTTTTGTTTGTGCAGCTATCATTTTAGATAGATAGATAAATCTTTATTGTCATTGTTACAAGAACAACGAAATTTAAAAAGTGCCATCAGTCAGTGCATATGCTTAAAAACAATAAAAAAACTGTCTCACAATTCACACACAATGTAAGAATTAACAAATAACTGAAAAAAAAACACACAAAAAAAAAACCTAATAAATAAGAATAGCCACATTTTCACATACATCATTCATGATGATTAATGGTTGTTTTTGATTGCATTTAGTTTTGTTGTTGCTATCGGGTAAAAACTGTCTCTGAGATGGTTGGTTCTTGTTCTGGTTGCTCTGTATCTTCTGCCTGAAGGCAGCAGTGTAAACAGAGAATGTCTGAGGTGAGAAGTGTCCTTTGTGATGTGTTGTGCTTTTCTTAGACAGCGGTCGCTGTGCAGGTCTTCCAGTGAGGGGAGAGGGCAGCCAATGATTTTTTGGGCTGTATTCACAACCTTTTGGAGAGCTTTCCTTTGAGCCGTAGTGCTGCTGTTATACCATACGCAGATACAGTAGGTCAGTATGCTCTCTATGGAGCACTTGTAGAAGGACACCAGCAGTTTCTCCTTGATGTTGTTCCTCCTGAGAACTCTCAGGAAGTACAGTCTTTGCTGGGCCTTTTTTGTCAGCTCGTAGGTGTTCATGTTCCATGTGAGGCCCTGCTCAATGTTGACCCCAGGAAACGGAAATCAGCTACCCTCTCCACACATTTTCCCCCAATGGTTGGTGGTGTAATGTCCGTTTTTTTCCTCCTGTAATCTATTATGAGTTCTTTTGTCTTTGAGTTATTGAGGAGCAGATTGTTCTCCCTGCACCACACCAACAGTGGCTCCACCTCACCCCTGTAGGCGGACTCGTCGCCTCCTGAGATGAGCCCCACCACTGTGGTGTCATCAGCAAACTTGATGATGGTGTTGCTGTGGTGGGCAGAGGTGCAGTCGTATGTGTACAGACAATAGAGCAGGGGGCTCAGCACATAGCCCTGTGGAGAGCCACTACTAAGGCTGAGGGCAGTGGATGTATGTTTTCCCACCCTAACTCTCTGCTGTCTGTTGGTCAGGAAGCTCATAATCCACATGCAGGTGGAGTGAGGGAGACCCAGGTCCCCCAATTTGTCCACCAGTCTGTGAGGGAGGATGGTATTAAAAGCAGAGCTGTAGTCTACAAAGAGCATCTGCACATAGCTCCCCTGCTGCTCCAGATGTGACAGAGCAGCATGGAGGGCTGTGATCACAGCGTCCTCTGTGGATCTGTTGGCTCTATAGGCGAACTGGTGGGGGTCAAAGCCAGGAGGGAGAAGTGCTGTGATGTGACCCCGGACCAGTTTTTCAAAACACTTCGTCACCACAGGGGTTAGTGCCACTGGCCGGTAGTCGTTGAGGCAAGAGATGTGAGGTTTCTTGGGTATTGGGACTATGGTGGAAGATTTCAGGCAGGATGGGACTGTAGACAGGGCTAGGGACTGGTTGAAGATCCTGGTGAAGACTCCAGCCAGCTGATCGGCGCAGTCTTTCAGGACACGTCCAGGGACGCCATCAGGTCCAGCAGCCTTCCTTGTGTTGACGGCCCGCAGTGTGCGCCTCACCTCGTGCTCCTCTACAACGAGGAGTGTGGTGTTATGGGTCGCTTGGTGTAGTGTGGCTCCCTCTGTTGGCTTCACCTCAAAGCGGGCAAAGAAGAGGTTCAGCTCTTCTGCCAGCGTGGCGTCACCTTCCGCAGCTGCGAGGTTGGTCCTGTAGTTGGTGAGATGCTGGATTCCCTGCCACACCTGCCTGCTGTTGTTGCTATCAAGGTAGCACTCTATCCTCCTCCTGTAGTCGGACTTGGCCATTCTGATGTTGCTCTTCAAGTTAGCTCGGGCTGTACTGCAGACGGTCCTGTCCCCAGACCTGAAGGCGGTATTCCTGGTCTTTAGCAGTCGCTGGACCTCCTGAGTCATCCAGGGCTTCTGGTTTGGGAATACCCGGATGCGTTTATCCACAGCTACAGTGTCAATACAGTACTTGATGTAGCACAGTACACTGTCTGTAAAAACCTCCAGGTCCTGATGTTCAAAAACATCCCAGTTTGTCCTGTCGAAACAGTCCTGCAGCTGCTGTGTCGCATCCTCGGGCCAGGATTTGATGGTTTTGGTGATGGTTTTTAGCAGTTTTCCTCAGGGGGGCATAAACAGGAATTAAATGCAGGGACAGGTGATCGGACTGACCCAGGTGTGGAAGTGGTCTAGCTTGATGTTGGAGTAGACTTTGTCCAGAGTGTTAGCCTATCTTGTAGCACACTTTACATGCTGGTGGAATTTGGGGAGCGCCATCTTCAGGTCTGCATGGTTGAAGTCCCCCGCTATGATGTACACAGCATCTGGATAGATGCTCTGCAGATGGCTAATGCTGCCATGCAAAAGTCCAATAGCTGTTTTAGCATTAGCATCCGGTGGTATGTAAACAGCGGTTACCATGACTACGGTGAACTCTCTGGGGAGTTCACCGTCTCTCTGCATCTAACAGTCACATACTCCAGGTCTGGGGAGCAATGGCTGATGACAGTCGCTGTGTTAGTACACCAGGTGTTGTTCACGTACACACAGAGCCCCCCTCCTCTGCTCTTACCGGAGTCTTTCGTTCTGTCGTGGCACTGTACTGTGTAGCCTGCTAGCTCGATGGCAGAGTCTGCTACGTCTGGACGCAGCCACCTGGCTGGAGGTCCGTGATCAGAAGAATACAGCTGTCCTTCACTGCGCTGAGATGCAGCCTGTAGTCTCAGTTCATCCATCTTGTTTGCAAGGGATCTGGCGTTCGAGAGAAACAGGCTGGGGAGCTGTGGTTTGTGTGGTTGCCTCCGTAGCCGAGCTAGCACGCCGGCCCTGCAGCCCCACTTCTGCCTTCTTTCTCTACGCCACCGACGCTTCCTCCCTGCTGTGATGGTAATCCACGGCTCCTTGCTATGTCCCCCGGAATATTGAACAAGCGTTGAAAATCAGCTGTAACATCTGGTTCGTAGCGGGCACCGATCGTCAGGAGATCGTCCCGACTGTATATTTTGTTTGTCCAACATGACGAGTATGGAACACAAATCAACACGTACACTAACAGCCAAACATAGCACCGACCAAGAGAGCAATGAGCCGCTGCAACTGCGTGCGCCGCCATCTTGAGATCTGCTGCCATTTTAAAGATATTACGGTAATTAAAATATTCTCCACGGGTCATAAAAGGCCAATAACCCAGCCCCGTTCACCTTTGCAAAAATGAATAAATTTGGTGTCAATAAACTTAACTAAGTTTGGCACAAACAAACATTTTTGCTGCACAAACCAGCACAAATGTAGTCTAATTGACTGACACCAATTTTGTCTGATTTGAAGAAAGTGAGGGAGCTGATTGACCTTTCATGACCTATGGAAACATTTCTTAATATCTTTGAAATGATAGCGGCGCAAATGAAAATTTTTGCTGCACAAACCAGCCCACACATTTGAGACCAATTTTGTTAGATTTGAGGTCTTCGACCTACATTTGTTGCTTTGATAGTTTTTTGGAATATTTAAAAAGTCATTTAAAAATGTTATTTAGAAAATAAAGTTTATTAATCTTAATGTGTTCTGGCATTATTCTGCCATTACCATTATATTACTTGAAAATGGTCTCAGAACAAACAATATTATCGTTTATCTGAATAACGTCTGGTACAATTTATCATTCAGCAAAATTTATCATGACACGCTGCTGTTTGCTTTTGGTTCCAATGCAATTGAATTTAAATGTCAGAACTTCTCTGTTATAGTTGTTTGACATCTAAGCCCAAACATTTCTGCCAATTTATGTCACTAATCTAGTTTTTGAGTGCCGAGTGATTAACTCAACAACCAGAATTGCTAAAATGTTGCTCTCAAGATCAAATGATACAACCAAGCAGGTTAACTCGGTTGGTCTCCCACACACCTGACAGCACATAAACATCCCTCTTAGATTCACGTTGAAGGTCTGGTCCCACTCCTCTAAGCTGGTGTCTTCGCTGGCCGAGTTCTTGTTAATGCCAGCGTTGTTGCAGGCGATGTGGATTGCTCCCCATTTTGACACAATGGTGTCAACCATCCTCTGCACGTCGTCCGAATTGCTGATGTCAGCTGGGATAGGAATGGCGTTGATGCCTGGAAAAGATTAAAAAAAAAAAAAATCATTTTGACCTCACCATTAAAACCTAAAACTATAACTGCTAGTGGAATAAGTTAGTTTTCATTGTTTTAAATCTGTGATAGTTCATATTACAAAGAATACATATTACTCCACCACTGGCAGGAGGAAACTGCTATGCAAGTTAGCCTTAAGCATGCTGCCATCTGGTGGCCAGAAGCTGAATATGGTAACACAATTCATGAATAAAAATGAAATTTTAAAAGTGCAATTATCAAGAAAATGTGTTAAGATAAAAAGTATACATTTTAACCTATTTTCTGCAAAAGGTAAAAATCATGACCACATCCTTAAGTGGAGCCAACCAGTTCAGACCTATCAAGACACTTTCATGTGCTAAATTTTCCTTTTGAAATGTCATTAAAAAAATGTCAAGTTTCTTATAGACAAAATGAATTGTTAACTGTAAGGCGCAGGATTTTATTTCAGTTATTTATTTGGAACAAAAGCAAAAAACGTGGAACATGGTCAACAATGTCAAGTGCTGAGCTGAGGTCCAACAGACCTAGAACTGTGGTTCCTCCACGGTCTGTATTTATGTTAATCTCATTGAACATTGTGACAAGGCCGTCTCAGAACTGCGGTGAGCACAGAAACTGGATTGAAAGACATCAAAACGGTTGGTTATCGTTAAGTAGCTGCTATTAAAACACATATTTTTCAATAACTTTATTGACGAATGGAATTTTGGAGATTGGCCTGTCATTCTGCATTACTGATTTTATACTTCTATAGTTGAATTTGGGTCTTTTTTTTCTGCATTTGGGCATATCATTGATATTGGATTTGGTATGGATGTGCAGATTAACCCTCTATTTTTAACATTTTCTCATTCATTCATTCATTCATTCTCATTCAATGGAGAGGGTATTTTTAAAGCTAACAAAATGATCAGCACGGGCAACATCAGTTACAGAGACCGTGGAAAAATGCACACCCTTATTGATAAACAAGTTCAGAGTGTGTCCTCGATTGTGTGTTACTTGTTTAACATGCTGAATTAGATGAATATTTTCAAGTACGTATATCACACAGCTTTTTTGCCCCTCTGTCTTTGGGCTTGTCACCATGGATGTTGAAATCTCTCACTCTGCTTAATCTCTCATTAAGCAGTCATAATCAATGCATATAAGAGATAAAAGCTCAGTAAAGTCAACAAAAAACTAGTTTTCCAACATATGTTGGTGTTTTGCATAGAGTTAGTGTCAGAGCTCATTTATAGCCTTTTACCTCAATTCCCAAATATTAAGATGATTCAAAATAGCCTAAAAGACTCTTCTACATCTTAGTGCAGGGGTGTCAAACTCCAGTCCTCAAGGGCCACTGTCCTGCAGTCTTTAGATGTGCCACAGGCATAGGGATAGAAACCGGGTAAGGTAAGGTAATTATATTTATATAGAACATAATAATAATAATAATAATAATAATAATAATAATAATAATAATACTCTTTATTGTCATTATAGAAACCATGCAATAAAGTTACATGGATTATAACAAAATTGGGTGATAAATAGTACTAGTGGATATTTAATGTCTACCGGGTATAAACTGTTCTTCAGTCTGTTTGTCCTTGCTTTATTGCTCCTGTATCTGAGCCAAATGGCAGCAGTTGGAACAAATTGTGACCGGGATGTGAGGAGTCTTTTAAAACGTTCTTGGCTTTCCTGAGGCAGCGGGACCTGTGGAGTTCGTCAAGAGCAGTCAGAGAGCAGCTGGTGGTCTTCTGAGAAGATTTTACAATTCTCTGGAGAGTCTTCCTCTGTGCTGCTCTGCAGCTGGGGAACCACACACAGAGACAATAGCAGATGATGATTTCAATAGAACATCGATAGGACACCAGCAGTTTTTGAGAAATATTGTTCCTTCTGAGGACTCTCAGAAAATAGAGTCTCTGCTGGGCGTTCTTTGACAGTTCTGTGGTGTTTACATCCCAAGCCAGGTTATCCATGATATGAACTTCCAGGAAACAGAAGTTTGACACCCTCTCCACTGGATCTCCGCAGATTTTTAGTGGTTGAATATTTCTTTTAATTCTCCTAAAATCCACTATGACAGTGGTTCCCAAAGTGTGGGGCGTGCCCCCTAGGGGGCGGGGCGGGGGCGTAGTGCCATTGCAGGGGGGTGCGGGAAGCAGTATGGATGAAAGAAAAAAAAAAGTTACACAAAAGTGTTTCACTATAAAGATTATTTGTAGTGTATTTTGTTGCAACCTGAAGTGTGAAATAAACTTCAGTGTAGTTTGAAAACAAAATATGTGTATAGGTTTATGTCTGGTTGAACAATGTGTGTGCCCAGTTGATTTTTTTTTTCTCTTTTGGGGGGGATTTTATTGTAATCCATAGAGGGGGGCAGAAAATCTTTGTGATCCACTGGGGGGGCCCAGAAGAAAATCTTTGGGAACCACTGCACTATGATCTCCTTGGTTTTGGCTGTGTTTAGGATCAGCTTGTTGTCTGTGCATCATGCTGTCAGTCGCTCCACCTTGTTCTTGTAGGCAGACTCATCCCCCCCTGAGATGAGGCCCCCTACAGTTGTGTCGTCTGCAAATTTAACAAGGGTGGTACTTTGATGGACTCAAACACAATTGTGTGTGTACAGCGTGAAGAGCAGAGGGCTCAACACACAGCCTGAGGAGAGCCAGTACTGATGTCGATGGTAGGACAGTGGCAACAGCATCTTCAGTTGACCTGTTAGCTCTATAAACAAACTGGTATGTGTCAAAGTAATGAATGAATGAATATGACTCTGAACCAGTCTTTCAAAACATTTCATCACCAATGGGGTGAGAGTCACTGGTCGGTAGTCATTCAGGCAGGTGATGGGTGATTTTTTAGGAATGGGAACAATGACGGAGAATTTCAGGCAGGATGGGATTCTGGCTTGACTGATTAAAGACTTCTGTAAAGACCCCATCCAACAGCTCTGCACAGTTCCTCAGCACACGTCTAGGAATACCATCAGGTCCAGCTTTTTGGGGTTGACAGAATATAGTGAGCGTCTCACTTCATATTCTTCTACCTTGAGGATAGAGATGCTTAGTTGCACTGCTTCATTCGGGACAGTTGCATTGGAGGCTCCAACTTGAAATGAGCGAAGAAGTGGTTCAACTTGTCCGCTAGCGAGATGTCACCTTTGGCTGCTCCATGGTTGGTTCTGTAGTTGGTGATATGCTGGATTCCCATCCAAACCTGCCTGCTGCTGTTGTTCTCCAGATGCTCTTCAATCCTCTCCTTACAGTCTTTTTTAGCTTTTCTGATCCCTGTCAAGCTGTAAAGGTCGTTGTCCCCAGACATAAAAGCAGCATTCCTTTCTTTAAGCAGCCGCTGGACTTCTCTGGTCATCCATGCCTTTCTGTTTGGGAAGATCCGGATACGGCCTTTCACTGTAACATTGTTAGTGCAGGTCTTGATGTAACATAGAACTCTGTCAGTGAATAATTTCAGGTCTGTATGTTCAAAAATGTACCAGTTTGTTCTTTCAAAACAATCCTGCAGCTGCAGAGAGGCATCATTAGGCCAGCTTGTGATGGTTCTTATCATGGTACGTTCTAGGACTCTTTTGAGTATCTGGAATTGAGGTTAAAGGCCAAAAACGAACTTTGACTGTAACTCTATACAAAACTCCAACTTTTGTTGAAAATTCCTTTACTGACTTGAATGAGCTTCTATCTCTCATATGTATTGATTATGATTGTTTAATAATTGTCGGTGATTTCAACATTCATATTGACAACCCCCAAGACAGAGGGGCAAAAAAGCTCGCTAATATTTTAGAGACTTTTGGTCTAACACAACATGTCAAACAAGCAACACACACTCAAGGACACACACTGGACCTGATTATCAGTAAGGGTGTGAATATTTCCAATGTCTCTGTAACTGATGTCACATTGTCGGATCACTTCGCTGTTATCTTTGAAAGTTCTTTATCTTTTAACCCACTTATACAAACAGCAACCATCACAAAACGTTCTCTCACTGAAAACACAGCAGAAACTTTTAATCAAATCTACTCTTCATCCTCACCCTTAAGCTGTAATGATGTAGATAAGTTGGTAAATGATTTTCAGTCTAAAGTCTCAGATATTTTTGATTCCATTGCCCCAATTAAAATGAAGGTTGTGTCTGGTAAAAAGAAATCTCCATGGAGAAATACACAAACAGTTAGATCTGCAAGACAACTCTGCCGTAGGGCAGAACGAAAATGGCGTAAAACTCAACTCCACGTTCATTGTGACATCTATAAAGAAAGACTACGTAACTATCATGTAACACTAAAACATGCAAGAGAGGCTTTCTTTGCAGGTGTCATAAACAAAAACATTAACAATGCTCGAGCTTTATTTGCAACAGTAGACAGAATCACAAACTCTCCTGTGACGTTACCACCTGAATTCCAATGTATTGCCGCCTGCAACCAGTTTTCCAGCTTCTTTTCAGAGAAAATTCAAAAAATCAGAGGATTAATCTGTACATCCACTATAAAGTCAGTACCAATGTTGTGCCCAAACAAAACAAATACAGGAAAAATGACCCAATTCCAACTACTTAATTATAAAACCCTACAGGAAAATATAAGTCAACTAAGCTCCAGTTCCTGCTGTCTAGATGTTTTACCCACACATTTCTTTAAGAAAGTCCTGCCTGTTATTGCTAATGACCTGATCCAAGTAGTAAACTCATCGCTCTCATCAGGCGTTTTCCCTCAGGCTTTGAAAACAGCAGTAATCAAACCACTTATAAAAAAGAACAGTCTGGACAAATCACTAATGCAGAATTACAGGCCGATCTCCAACCTCCCATTCATCAGCAAAGTTATTGAAAAAGCTGTGTGTAAACAATTAAATAGTTTCTTAACGATAACCAACCTCTTAGACTCCTTCCAGTCTGGTTTTCGTGCTCACCACAGCACAGAGACCGCCCTCGTAAAAGTGTTCAATGACATCCATATAAATACGGACTGTGGGAGAACCACAGTGTTGGTTCTGTTGGTGCCCTGCGACAGACTGGCGACCTGTCCAGGGTGTACCCCGCCTCTCGCCCGGAACGTAGCTGGAGATGGGCACCAGCAACCCTCCCGACCCCATTAGGGACAAGGGTGTACAGGAAATGGATGGATGGATGGATGGATGGTTCTGTTGGACCTCAGTGCAGCTTTTGACACTGTTGACCATGACATATTACTGAATCAACTGGAGAGTTGGGTCGGACTCTCCGGTCAAGTGCTTAACTGGCTTGAATCCTACATAAAGAACAGGGATTTCTTTGTTTCAATTGAAAACTTTTCATCAAAGGCGTCAAAGGTCACATGTGGGGTACCCCAAGGTTCAATCCTAGGACCCCTTTTATTCAATATCTATATGCTCCCACTAGCTCAGGTTATAACAGGAAATAATATTAGCTACCATAACTATGCAGATGACACACAGCTCTACATTACGATGTCACCAGGTGACTCAGAGCCCATCCAATCACTGAACAGATGCTTAGAACAGATAAATGTGTGGATGTGCCAAAACTTTCTCCACCGCGACCTGAGTCGTTGGATTAGAGCGGGAGAAAATAAAAAATGATTATGAAAAAAAAAAAAGTACAGTAGGACAAATGGTGAGTCACCTGAATTCACTGCTCTTCTGACTGAGCTGCTGTATCCTGACTCCACTCTGTAGCATTTTTTTTCTTCTAAAGCCTGCGGTGCAGGTGTGTTTTTTCGAGAGAAGAACATAGTTATTGGTAGTTGTTGTCGCTCTTTTTTCTTCTGGGCAAAAAGATTTTTATAAACCGATATGCCACCATCAATTATGCTAAATATGGCAAGCTGTTTTACGTACGTGTACATATTAAACCGCAACGTTGTTGACACACAGGTAGAGAAGAAGCAGAGAGACTGTTTAGCCAATCAGAATGCAGAACACAATGCACGATGCAAATCCGTGAAGCAGCGAGACCGTGAAAGGTGAAACGCAATATAGCGAGGGTTCAATGTAAATGTTAAAAATGGCTAAATCTGGCTAAATTTCAATAAATGTGGCCAAATGTGACTAAACATGACTAAATGTTAATAAATTTAGCTAAATGTGACTAAACGTGAAAAAGTTCTTTATTTATGCAAGACAGTTCCTTTTTGCGACCATGTATCTCACCTTTGAGGAGGAGCTCCTTAACCACTGCCTCAGCTTTGGTCTGGTCTATGTCCACCACAGCCACCTTGGCACCAGCCTCACCCAGGGCATGAGCAAACCCCCGGCCAATGCCCTGCCCGCCACCTGTCACATAGGCCACCTTCCCATCCAGACGCATCCGATCCAGGATGAAACGCCCCTTGACACCTCGAAAGACTTCATCGTCCGTAATGCCATCCTAATGGACAAGATCTAACTATCAATGTCTTTGTTTAAGGCTTATTCAGAGATAACCATACCAAGAGGAAAGTGTCAGCAAGTTTCAACTGTACCTGAGAGAGCAAATATGCTGAGGTCAGAGAGACACGCCTGATAAGACTGATGCCATCTCTGAGAGGGATGATGACCTTTCAAACACAAAGGGTGGCATTAACATTAAAAGGGAATAGGAATCAAAAACCCAAATGAAGTCAGAGAAGTACCTGCTCTACCCGGGGATCATTCGCAATAAACTGGTTGAAATCTCGAAGAGCCAGGCCGTTGATATCCGTAGTGTCTTTAAGATAAACCCTTGCTTTGAAGAGTGAGTTATCTACACATATAACCCCTTGCAATGTCAACAAGTTATTGTCCATAATAAAGTTGTAGTAATTGATATAATTACTCTTGTCTGCATCAATGAAGACCATGTCGAATTGGTCACCGGTGGCGGCTAATTCCTGGGAAAAAAAGAAAAGGGACGTGACATAATTACAAAACTTGCAAGTGTGCACTAAAATGTCAGTTAATAACTGACCAGTCTGGTTATGAAAACAAACTGACACAAACAGTGACAGAGGTGAAGAGGTGAAGAAGTGCAGCAGGTCAATGTGTACCAGGTCACCTTCCAGAATATTCAAATAAGAAGATTCTTTTGAAATATGTAAAACATATGTTTTTTTGTCTCACTGGACTGTCGCTGACAAGAATACAGAGTAATTATTTCTCATTTAAGAATTACTTACAACTCCACAACTTCTTAGTTTAAGCACAGATTTCTTGCAAACACACTAATTTCTTTAATTTGACAGCAGTTGTGTGTATAGTCAACTGGCAGCGGATGAACCTTTGCCACAGATTGTGCTGAATCTACACACCAGCCACTGCCTCTAGAGTCTAGAGGTAAAAAGCATGAACCACATATGAGGGGTCATTTTATCAAGGCTGTTTGTACACTGAAGTTGCTTAATTTCCTAGGTTTTGAAATCACGTTTTGCTTTTCACTGTAAAATGTTGATCTTAGGTTTCTGCATATCTGTTGGATACCTTTGTAGGCTTCTCATGGTATTTATACATTGCAGCCATGGAATGTGTACCAAAGACAAACACAACCTCTGAGTCGAATGGTTTTTGAACCCAAACTTGAATGTAGTATGGAGAACTTGGTTATCTCCACGTATCAGGGCAGCTTTACTCTACAAAAAAGATATCTGAAGAATGTATTCTAATTGCTTAATTGAATTTAATAAGTCACCTGTAATTATGAGGATGTCACACCATCCAGATGAACATGTTCATCTATAGCTAAATGTTGTTTAAGTTAACTATCAATGTCTTTGTTTAAGATAATTTTAGAAAGGACATGCAGGCTAAATAAGACCAGTTCTCTACATAAATTCAGGGCTAAATAAGGACATGATCTTAAACAAAAAATAAAAGTATGTCCATGATATTAGAGAAATACACAGCTCAAAAAATAAAGGGAACAATTAACAAAACAATGTAATGCAGTCACACCTTTGTAGAATCAATGCCACCAGTTAGTAACACTTATTGTGAATCAATTTCACCTGCTGCTGATGAGAGGCAATTCGCAAGACAACACCTATAAAAGTGTGATTTTGCAGGTGGTGATTACAGATCATTTCTCTGTCCTTTTCCTTTCTAGTTTATCAATGCTGTCCCTCATCAAGGGATCATGAGGCATTTTTTATAGCCCACCTGTCAGGTTTTGCGGTGTGAGTGGTGGTGAGGCAGAGGCAGCAAACCCAGGTAGCGATAAACTAGATGATTTAATAAGATGCAAATCCAAAATCCAAAAGTCCAGAACACAGAGGAAAAGGAAAGATAACATACAATGATAAAATAATTTATATTGCTATTTTCACCCTGTAGTTTGTACTATAAAGTACCTATTTTTCATTTAGCTTAACCAGTTCTGATTATTTTTTCTTAAAAATTGCTGGCTCTTCGCATTTTCCCATTCAAATGCTTGGAAGTGAAGTTGGTGAAGCAGCAGCGAGCTGAGCTTCACCTTCGATTGCGCAACCTCTCGCTAACTGCGCTGGCTGCCATTCTATGAGAGCATGCTCCTCCTATCTGTACGTCGCCAATAAAATGGCTAAAGAACATTTAATGTATGAACTGATTTTCCATAATTTAGCTTATGTATACACAGTGTTTTTTGTCACTAACTGTGTGTAACTGTGTTTCGTGTGCGGAGAAACGATCATAAACGGCAGAGAACAGATTCGAGGTGATGCAGGCAGTTCTCTTGCCTCTTAGCAGCGGGTGCTCGTGATCCAGATATTGTGAATCCACAACTGCAGAGTAAGAGACAGTAACAGCGAGCTAGCCATACAGTAAGTCAAGTGCAGCGATATATTTATAGTTTTCTCCTCTTACTAATAATCGCAAAATAAACATCAAACCTAAAACCATACTACTGCAACAGACTTAATGTCCTGCTCTTTGTGTGGGAAATACTTGAGTGTTTTTTTGTGGGGTTGTCAGTTGCTATGGCAACGAGTCTACGCGCAGCTGCGCTGATCCAGAGAGCAAGACAGAAGTGGTTTTGAGTTGTGCTTTAACGGTTTTCCCCTTTGCTGTGGAGCACAGCACGAAATTAATAATATCTACGTCCAAGTTTGATTGAGTTAACGGAATTAATCTACCGCGGCAGCGCTGCTATGGATGATATGTAAAAGAATAGTGTTTCTGCCCTCCAGTGTTTTCAGCATGCGCGAAATTTCCTCATGTAAACAATGACATGCAGGGGGCCAATATTTGTAAATCTGATTATAATTAGATTTACAAATATAGCCTCAAATTAGCCTCACCAGCTATGTATATGTAGCCCAGGAAATACTTAGTCTCACAGGACACAATAACTGGGGTTCTTAATGTGCAGTATATTTTATTTTCAGTTGAGACAGATTAAACAAAACTGTCTTGTTTCTTAATTTTGTTCAAAAATTAGAACATATGTGTACCAAACACATCTCAATCAATTCCACTGTGTTAGTAATGTTTTTCAATTTGAGATCTAGGATGTTATTTTAGTATTCCCTTTAATTTTGTCAGTAGTGTATTGCATACAGTTTGACACTAGTAAATCAATATCGCATCTATTAACAGCAGAACTTAAAGAAAAATGAAAGGACCCGAAGGGTCTGAAGGAGTGTCATCCAAGGCTACTATTTTCTTCCAAAAGTTCAGACACAAAACAAATCCTGCTGGTGACCGTAGCTCTATTTACTTGGTTTGTTGTTTATTATTCTCTATTGCCTCTCATGATTTCTGAATTGATTGATTTCATACTGCATAAACCAGGTGGGACCTTGCTGATGTGCACAAGCCCACATTGACTACCTGAAGGGAAAAGTAATTACATCACAAGATTCTGCAACTTGTAGAGCAAATGGTTTCTGTATTACTTTTGGTCTCCTACTTCTTTCACAATATTGTCTTGGTGTTTTATTGGCTCAGGTTGGCCTTTAGCTGTTGAACAGCCCCAAATTTGTCACCAAATAACTGGTTCACAGAGGTCATAATTGGTTCAATATCTGCTAAATGCCAAGGTCCACTGGCTGGAAAATAAGGCCAAAACATCATCTATTCACCACCATACATAATAGTTGGAAGGAAAAGCCTGCTGGTCGGACCACTTACTATGGTGGCCCTGAGGTACAAACCACCTCAACAAATTAAAAAACACAACATTAACAAAGCACAATTACAAATTCAAAAACTCTACAACATTAACAAAACGGAAAGGGTATGTCCCAGTTGGAGACTTGAGAAATGGCTTATTGGACAGCAGTGCTTTTAAACTGGAAGTTATCGCTTGATAACCAGCCCGTTGTTGCGATACGCTATAGCCTCCGCCATATTGTTAGTGGCTTACCTACCAGCAAGCTAATACAAGTGAATGGCCAAACTTCGTAAAGTGCCGTTCTGCAAAGTATTTTATGTTAATGAATGTCACTGACACAATCTCTCACACACTATTATATTTAGGAATGGAATAATGTTTCAAACTTTTTGATGTGATTTTTTAATTGTTTTGGGGTACAATAATTACATTTGATACAGCTGATTCTGATAAATCGTTTTTGTTGATGAACACGCACACACACACACACGCACAGCCCCACACACACCCTTACAGTGGTGTATTCATGAAGATATTAACACAATTCCATAATTCAATGGGCATTTGCTATTTCAAGATATGAATAAAAACCGTAACTTCATTAACATTTTTAGGCATTTTATTGTAAAGACAAACTTTGATAATAGTTGTCAAACTTTAGCTACATAATTTTACTTTAAATATGTTGACTGTGCTATAGTCAGCAATGTGAACAAAATCTAACAGATTAAATTATTTTTAATTTCTTGGCATAAACTGTCATAATACCCTAGTAATTCAAATTGATGTATTTCACTTAAAATACACAAAAAGTGAAAGAAAAAAGTGTAATTATACTGTGTATATTATACAGAGCACAGGCAGGGGTTCAGTCTGCTGGTCAAGCTGGGAGCAGTTTGGTGACCAGGCCTTCTGAGACATCTGGCTAGTCACAAGTTAAAACAAATGATAAAAACTATCTTAATGATAAAAATTAACAGTGTAATAGAAAATACATCCCTGATTCATTCACATTCAGGAAAAAAAAAACATATCTTCACCATATCGGTACATTGACTTAGCATTTAAACACAGACATTGTGGAGATGAGCTGGAAAACAGAAGTCTGATCTTTATGGACCTGTCTGATCTTTATGGACCTGTCCTGATGAAATCCTCCGGTCTCCACGCTGCTTTCTGGATTAATGTACTTTCAGTACACTTCAGGTTCGCTGTTATATCAAACAAATTATTTTAATCTACATAAATTATAAGAAACATCTTACAGACAACTGACGTACCTTAAAGTAACCATGTTTGACCACAAACAGCGACTTGTCTTGTGACCTTTTAGGTAACCATGGCAACAATAAATAAACGGCAAAAGCGCCTGTTACAGGTTTCTCATTGCTTCTCCCTCTTTAGAAAAACACATTATAAAAAAAAGTTAGCTAAGCTAAGAAAATAATCAGAGTAGTTAACTGGGGCAATTTAGTTACAAAGGAAATATTTCTCTGTTGTTTAGAAGCTTGTTTCACCACGAAAATGCACAGTACTGGCCACAAAATCAAGAAATTCTCCTCGTAAATTTAAGTTATTATTATCTTTAATTCTTACCTGTGAAAGGTAAAGGCAGTGGGTCCACACTGTACTGTAAAACGGTTGAAATTAGTCCATGCAGCACGTTCTCTCTACTGCCACTTTCAGGATTCAGCGTATACATATTCATGCCTATTGTCCAATCAGCGATCTCTCAGGTCTCACGCTGGGACATACCTCTTCCGTTTTGTTATTGTTGTGGCGTTTTTGTAAGTTGTAATTGTGCTTCATTAATGTTGTTGTGTTTTGTAATTTGTAATTGTGCTTCGTTAATGTTGTGGTTTTGTCATTTGTAATTGTGCTTTGTTAATGTTGTTGTGTTTTTGTAATTTGTAATTGTGTCCCATTATTGTTGTTGTGTTTTTGAATTTGTAATTGTGCTTCGTTAATGTTGTTGTGTTTTTGAATTTGTTGAAGTGGTTTGCACCTCAGGGCCACTGTAACTTTTACCATTTAACAAAAACTCACAGACCACCCAAATTCAAGTTGTCCCCACAACTTGAAGTAGAAAACATATGGAAAACACATGGAAATCAAAAAGTCCTTAAGTGTGTAAAATTTCAACAGTTTAGGGATATTTGGAATTTAGAAGAATAATAAAAGACAAATTGACTTAAATTGCATGGACAAAAACAAACATTTTCTTTCAGCCACTGGTCAGTAAAATAATTGTATTTTAAGTGTTAAGATGCAGTTAGTCAGTGTGGGGCGCAACACTGTTCATCCCCTCTTCACTGGCATATTGCATTCAGCACAGCCGCAGACCAAGATCTGCATGCCTGTGTACCGTAATAATGAAACAAAAACTCCATCATGGATCTCTACACATTACAATGCACATCATGAAAGACTCCATCCATCCTGCACACAGTCTGTTCCATCTCCTTCCCTCAGACAGGAGGCTGGGGAGCATCCAGAGCAAAACCAACAGGCTGAAAAACAGTTTCCTCCCTGCAACCGTCAGACTGCTGTTTGAGAAAGACTGCTTCATGCAATAATCTTTGTCGATGCAGAATGATGGGCTTCAAATTGTTTGGAAAGCTTCTTTAGGTCCAGGTTTATTAGCCATCAACAATTGATTCTCTAAGGTGATCTCTGGCAATATGTTAACATAGACTTGTTTGCTCTAAAGCAGCCAACTGTCAATACTTCCCCCTTTTTATAAAGGTGGTCATGTGTGTTGATGAACACTTGGATGCTACTTTTCCTGTTAAGTCCTATGGTAAATAGCCTGTACTTGTGTTGCGTTTACCAAGTCCATAGGACACCAAAGTGCTTCACACTACATTCAGTCATTCACACATCCATGCAGACATTCACACAGACAGTGCTGAGTATTACATTGTAGGGGCAGTCTGACAGAGCACTGGTGCCACTGGGCCTTCTGACCACCACCAGCAGGTAAGGCAGGTGAAGTGTCTTGCTCAAGACACCGCTGATTGTGGAACAAACTACCACAATCATTGTATGGTACGAGCAACGTACTTAACTTTTCCTTCACATGACCAGTGATAGAAACATTGTTGTGTCCACAAATCATACAAATCGCAAATAGAGTCATCTGCATGCAGACCAGTGGGACCCCTTTAAGGTCTGTAGTATATTAATGCCATCCTTCAGGAAGTCAATGCGAGATGTTACTTAGATCACTCTGACACCAACTGTCTCTCACCTTAAGGGTCTCCATGGCAGATCCAATCTTGACAGTTATCTTTTTACCATGTGGAGACTTTTCAAAGATGGGCTGAGAGAACTCTTTAAGGTACGGTTCTAGCTCACAGGCCACCAGGCAGCCATCTTCTGGAAGCCCCTCTGCCATGGACAGAGCTCCATAACCGGTGAACATCCCAATCTCCAGGACCCTCTTGGCTTGACTCATGTGGATCAGCATCTGAAGGGTCTGACCTGCCAAAAAGCACGCCCAATAACATATCATAATGAAACACATAACAAAGGAAATGTAATAATAATAAAAGGTGCATATAAATGTCCCACCCTCAACATGGCCAGTGATGCACTCCTTTGGAAGCCGGAACTTAGTCTTGCCCTCCTCAAACACTTGGTCCCAGTTGTGAGACATGGTCTTCCTACCAATAAGTACGCATGACTGTTTTTACATCTTGGGACACTGCTGAGTAAAGATATTCACACCCCTGGGACATTTACACATTATATCATCTTACAACTACAAATATCAATGTATTTTATGAAACAGACAAACACAAAGCAGTGCATCATTTTGTGCTGCATGGAAATGTACACATGGTTTTCAGCAAAACAAAATCTGAAAAATGTGTTATGCATTTGCATCCAGTCCTCTTTAACACCTCTAAACAAAAGCCAGACAAATTAGTTCAGAGTGCCCCTAGAAGGGAGAAACATGGAAGGTGGTCGAAGCTAAAGATTGGTGGAGCTAAATACCAGGGAAATCCTGAATGAGGTTTTATTAACATAGATAGTCTGAATACAGATGAATGCAAGACTTTTCAGATTTTATTTATAAAAACTTTTGTAGAAACTTTTGTAAACTATGTACCACTTTGATTATCTACAACTTATTCTATTTTCATACTATTGTGTTTAATTAAATGTGCCTTTTCACTTGTTTTTGTTGTTTAATTTTTCTGTTCTGTCTTTGTGAAACACTTTTTTTTTACATGTGACGTGTTCTATGTTAAAAAAAATCTATGTTGATCTTGCACATTACATTTATAGATTTACATATTTTCATATACATACTTGTTTATTATCCTTTGATTTTATTTCTTTAATTCATTTAATATTTCAGTTATATTTAAATTACTTATAATTTAACATGTGTTATAAATTTTATGTCACTAATTATTTAATTTATATTTGCTAATCTTTAACACTGGGCTCCTTTAAATGTAGACTAAAAACCAACCTGTTTCGAGTTGCCTTAAGCATAATCGATTAAGAGTTTAACAATGGCACTTGACTAAATGCAGTGTTTCAATTGTTGATTCTATGCATACGTTTGTGTTTTTATGATGTAAAGTACTTTGAAATGCCTTGTTGCTGAAATTTCCTATGTAAATAAAATTTGATTGATTGATTGATTAATTGAACCTGGGAGTAGTTTGTCAACAAATTAGCAGTTTCCCCTTGGGGATCAATAACATATAAATTGATTCTGTTTCCATTAAAATACACAAACGTTTGTGATAATAATGTAAATTTCAGGGGTATGAACTAGGGATGCTCTGATCAGGTTTTTTGCTGCCGATTCCGATACCGGTCACCCAGGAGGAAGATCTTTGCCGATCACCGTTCTCTGCCTATCACCTGGATTGGCTGTTAATTTTTTGCTTTAGGCATAAATGCTGCTATGTAATCTGACAAAATGGAAAAATTATCTGGCAATAAATTCACCTGATTTGGACATAAACATGCAGAATATTTTCAGGCAGAATACAGCAGCTATTCAGTCAAAACGACAATGGAAAAACCTACAATCAGTAAAACAATACATATTTAACAGTAAGGTTCTCTGTACCATAAATTATACATGAGTCAAATAAATCTCACAACACTGCCTATATAAAATAAAAAAGAAATATTAATTCAGAGTCAAATGTAGGTTGCATCAAAATAAAGAATCCCGAGTTTCTGAATCAAAACTTCCTGACAGCATGTCTAGCTGATTATAATGTTGGTTCTGATTGGCTGGTTCTGACTGAGCGGAGTAATTCTGCAGAACACAGGGAGGAGATCAATTTTCTTTTCAGAGATTATCTAGTTCATGTTATTACATAGCGAAAGTTTTAATACATATGTAAAATCTTTTTTTTGTTTGTTTATTTAAGTTACAAGCTGCAGCTTTAAGCAGATGTTTGGTGTAAGAGTCCACTGCGTGTGGAGCAGAAGCGAAGCTTCGTCTGTGAAGCGGGAGCAGAACCAGCATCTTACAACATTAGCTCACTGACATAAAGTATTTTTCGGGTAATTTTTTAGCTTTTTGAAAATTATGCTCTTCCGGGTGAGTATTGGTAGCTGTGCACTGCTTTACCTGCTACCGGATTGCTCCGGATGTCCCTTTTTTTTCCTGTAGCCAAACTCCCTCAAGTGTTTGTTTATTTAAACGTCATATTATATTTGTTGTGTTGATCCATTTTGATGTGCTTCACCTCCGAGGTTCAGCGGAACACGCAAACTTCCCCATTCACTCTCAGAGCGTTATAGTTCCTCGCCACATTGCTTAGGATTTGTTGCTGCGCGCTTGCACAGTGTGAAGGAAAGAGGAGATGAGCTGTACGGGCAGGCTGCGAAGTGAGATGCAGGTGATCGGCAAGAAGAGACAGTGATCGGCGATCCCCGATCATACACTTTTTTACGGAAATCGGACGATTATGATCTGTGGCCGATCAATTGGCACACCTCTAGTATGAACGCTTCAACAAGGGACTGCATTTCACACAGTAAAACACTTTTATTATCAGATGATTTCGTGGAGAGAATAAAAAGCAAAGTCATACTTATACAGCTCTGCCAGAGGTTCGCTCTCTTTGGTGATAATTTTCTCCAGGTAGTTATCCAGTCCACTGGCAATGTCGAGAGCCTTCTGCAGGTGGCTTTTCAGTTCCTCTGGAACGGTGGCACATGCTGAAGCTATGCCCTTAGCCTTTGTCAACAGATCCACTATGACCTCCACAGGGGTGTCAGGAACTGGGACAATCACAAGAGCATGTCAATTCAACTCAAAAATACGTTATTGATCCCAACGGGAAATTAAATATATCAACTACCAGGAAATTACTTCTGCTCCATTCTGCAATTCATTTCTGCAGCCAAGCATCAAACTGTTTTGATTTGAACTTATTCAGTAATAAACAGTGCATAATAATCAACAGGTGTACATTAAATCAACCACGTAAATATCCCAGATTTAACCACCAGGGTTAATTTTCATTTATAGTCCTCTGGCAGGTTGATGGTAAAAATAAAAAACAATTAACATATAAAACATAATTTACAAGTTACAGAAATTAAATATTAGAACGAGATGGTTAATGTAAAAAAAAAAGTCACACCCATGTAGACAAATGCAAAACAAGATATTCTAATTTAAAACATGAAAGCATTGTGATCATTTAAAAAGGTTAAATGATTTTCTAAAATGCTTCAATGAATGTTGAAGTTACAAAAGAAGTATAAACATCTATTTAAGTGATATAAATACCAGGGTGATTAGTGAGTCTAAACACATACTCATCAGCACAATAAACAAAAATATTGAAATGCAAATGTAAATATTGCATTACAAGTGATCAGCCAAGTTTACGGTGAGTGTGCAACTGTTATTGAAGTTTTACTCATCGTAAGAAGCTCCCTGAGATGAGACAGAAGTTTTCTACTTGAACACAGCCTGGATTCTATCTGGACTGGTAGAGAGAGTAAAGAGTACTGAGATTCTCTCGCTATCTCCTTTAACCACTCTAACCTATCGGTACAAAAAAAATTAAGTAACGAACTTACCTTTGTCAGGCAGCATATTTACCGTTTATGGGCGGGACGTCGGTTTCTGCAGCTGACAACCACGGAGGGTTTACGGGCTGCTGGAGGTCCAGAGGTTTCGGTTATATCATGTAACCCACAGAGGGGAGGAGGAGTGACAGCTTGAATCTGTTACCCAACACGTGAACAGCGCCATTAT
This sequence comes from Xiphophorus couchianus, assembly GCF_001444195.1. NCBI lineage: Eukaryota > Metazoa > Chordata > Actinopteri > Cyprinodontiformes > Poeciliidae > Xiphophorus > Xiphophorus couchianus. Next base: position 21,912,732 of record NC_040234.1, on the reverse strand, counting down.
CCAACTCAGCGTGGCACGTGACGGTTTCGCTCGTGGAAGATAGCCAGTTTTCTCTACCGGGGGTGGGGGACGATGGGAGCGGCTGAATGCAACCAGAGTTTGTGAGATAGAGCTCCGAAACCCTCAAGAGTCTCAGGTGCTTTTGTAACAACTCGGTTGATATTATTTAAGCATATTCGATTAAAAGTTTAAAGTTTAAAGAGCAAACAACCGTAAAAGAGACATTTGTAGACGTTTAAGCTCTACTAATATATAGAGAACAACAGCTGTCAAAAATTTGGTGCATGTCTTCCCCTTCTATCTCTGCCTTTACTCCTGTCTGGGCAACTGTTGAATAAACAACACTATTTCCATAAAGAAAACATTAAAAATGCAAGTTTTTGTATGTCAGTGATGTGCAGTCAGGGGAGGAAGGTGAGGCAGAGTCTCACCTGTCATCATGGAAGAATAATAATAAGATAATTTATATTGGTACTTTCAACCTGTGGTTTGTACAATAAAGTATTTTTCATTTAGCTTTACCAATTTTGCTTATGTTTTCTTGAAAATGCTAAATTTTCACAATTTCCCATTCAAATGCTCGGAAGCGCATCTGGTGAGGCAGTAGCGAGCTGAGCCTCACCTTCGATTGCGTAATCTCTGTAACTGAGCTGGCTGATATTTGATGAGAGCATGTTCCTCCTGTCTGTACGTATCCAATAAAATGGTTAAAGACATTAAAAATATGAACTGATTTTCCAATATTTAGCTTATGTATATAATGTATAGTGTTTTTTGTCACCAACTATGTGTGTAACGTGTTTCATGTGCGAGAGCAATCACAAACGCAGTGGTGGGAAGCAACGAAGTACAAGTACTTTGTTAGTGTACTTAAGTACAATTTACGTATATCTGTACTTTACTTATGTAGATTTAATAATGGATACTTTCGATTTTTACTCCACTACATTTTACAGTAAGTATCTGTACTTTATACTTCACAACATTTTTACAAAACCATAGCGTTACTCGTTACATCCAAGTCATATTACGCTTTTTTTCCCGTTAAAATGTGAAGTTTAGGGACTTGACGTGGCGCTATCAAATCCTAGCCATTAACGCGACTTAGTAATTCCGTGTGTCTGTTGTCACCCATCACCTTCCCCATGCACAGTGGTTTTCTCTGAGCGGGAGATGATGTCTGTTTAATTGTCAGTAACTGCTGGGTTTCAGATGAGGTAGCACGATGTCACCCAATGCAGATGGAGGGCAGGAAGTAAATGCAGCCCATTTATTTCTGTTGATCCAGCATCAAAATGTGGGGGGGCGCGGTCCTCTCCGCCGCTCAGTCCTTCCCGTCGCCGGCCGACTGACCCTCCACGGCCACGGCGAATCTCGGCGACAATCCTGTTAGGCCGAGAAACGCATACCTGCCGAGAATTGCATGCCCTGTCGCGGGAGCGCGCATCGCTCTAAACTCTCGCATATTTATGAGAAAACGATGAGAAAGAAAATATTACCGAAGAAGAAACTTTTAAAGATATTCGTAACACTATCACGTTTCTTAACAATGTAAGCCCTAAAACGGAGGGTTTTATTTCGCAGATTAATTTAAATAAATACGGTTTTTACACCTTTATGAGTCGAACGTTTTTCAGTCAGTGTCTGATGAAAATGTTATTGGCAGATGGTTTGAAATTCCCCGATTTTTTAAACACCATAATAGCTTAAAGCATTACAAAACAAAAGCCCATTATGTAGAACATTTTATAGCATCCTTAGTTGTCTAGTCTATTAATGTAGGGGGGATGCATTTTAATTTCTGAGCCTGCCAATATTTGCATCCCCTGTCTATTGTCCTGTTGATATGAAACTTATAGCTTTAGCTCAGAGAACAAGTGTCATTACGTAGAAAATGTGAAATCCCTCTTAACTCTTAATTTCTTCAAGTTAGCAGGGGGATGCATTTTTTGGCATAGCAAATTATTAGCTTGCCAATACATGCAGACCCTATATATTTTATTCTATTGATATAAAGCTTATACCAGCAGTTCATGTGATTATGTAGAAAAAGTTATTTCACTCTTAACTGTTTGTTTCTTCAATTAGCAGGGGATGCATATTTTGGCACACCAAATTATGAGCTGCCAATATTTGCATGCCCTGTTTTTACTTGATCTTATGAATTCATTATGTCACAACAAAGGGCAAGACAGCAATAAGTGCCCTTACAAAAAAATCCCATGAAAATCACATGTGAAAGTCACATGTGACCACATGAAAACCACACATGTGGTTCACACAACTTTTTACACGTGAATGATGTGTGAAAGATGTGATGTTATTTACTTCTGTTTGACACTGTTGAGAACCAGAAACAACTTTTAACTTCTGAGTATGACTCCATACAGATTTGCCCAAAATTAGGCCCAGACAATAAACGTGTCAAGATCAGATGTCTAGAAACGGGTTTAATATCATCAGTGCCAGTCCAGAGAGGAAAACAAAACCTCGGGTAAAACCTCAGCGACTGGTCCTTCACGTTGCTTCAGGAGAGACTGTAGCATTCGACTGTGAACCCTCTGAGTCTCCTTAATGTCTTCAAGGATGGCTATACAAGCCACCAATGCCACCATGTTGGCATTGGTGGCTTGTATAGGGGTCTTCTTATATGTGCCAGTAACCACAGGTGAAGGTGCTGTGGTTACTGGCACAAGGGTGGTGATGCTCAGGTGGGGAGTTTTCTACTCCAGTGCTGAAGGTGATGAGGTCCTTTGGCTGTTCTGATGTGTTGCCTCATTCATTCCTCATCTGAGCTTCACTGGACCACTGGCCTCGAACAAAATGTAAAAATAAATAAAAGAAAGCTCCTATGATCTTGACTACATTTTATGTGCACGCACACCAACACACACACACACAGCAAAGTCCTACTTTTACATCAGTATGTAATTTACCAGAATGACATGGGGTGCTCTGATCTGCTAAGTAAATAGAATAGAATAGAATAGAATAGAATTACTTTATTCATACCAGTAGGGAAAATATTATTATTAAAGCAGCATAACGTGACGTTGTTTGGTGACTATCCTGTGTCAGGCTAAAAAAACACTTCAGTTGATAAACTATGATTCTCTTTGCAATTAAAAGAAAAATCATGCAGTGTTACAAACAGTAACAGGTCAATTTATATTTATCTACTGGAAGAATGTCATCATAATAGCGAGCTCACACATCTGCACGCGCTCCAGACATGGAGGGAGGGTGGAGAAATGACCGTTTTATTATAACGGTCCTCAACTTTAATTTTGACTGAAAAAACAGCTGCCGTCTGTTGTGCCCTCCATTAAAAAAATAGCCGGGGTAAAGTTTAAGTGGTGAAGCATCAAACCATCAAATCCACACTAATTTGTTTTGGGACCTGTAGGACTCAAGTGCCTTCAAACTGTAAAATGGGCCAGCATTCAGTTAACGTTTAGCTAGCTTAGCATGACTTTAGCACTAAGGAAAAGTTCACCGGTACATCACTATCAGTACGCATTACTTTCCAGATTTGTATTTCTGTGCAAACATTTTCAATATACCTTGAGATTCAAATCAACTAAAACATTTCTTACCTTTTGTTCAGGAAAAAAAAGCCAAGTCTTCAAGTCCACTTTATCCATAAATATATATAATAGCTCAGGCTTAAACCCTTTATTTTGTATTATTTTATTTTATAAAGCATTTTATACTTTTATTTCACACCAGTTAGTTATTTTTTTTAGTTAACTATATACACTATATTATTATCAAATATTTCTATTAACACATAAATATAAGTGTCTCTTTGTCTTAAAGTTGAAGTTTATGCCTATGGCATAACTTAACATTCATTTAAGTTATGCCAGAGGCACATAAACTAAGGCACAAGTGAGAAATATGTGATCACATGTGATCCCATGTTGAATAAACCATGGATCACATGAAGAAAATACTTTATCACATGTGGAAAATGGGAACCACATGTGGTCACATGTGAATTTCATGGGATTTTTTTGTAAGAGTGGTACCACCATCATTGTGTCAAGAAACGCCCAGTTGACACAGATTGATGAATGTGAATTACTTAAGAGTTAGATTTGAGTAAAGTGGGTTCTTTATGAATATTTCTTACTGTGTTGTGAAATAATGAATGCATAAGATCAAATAGTCCATTGACAGGTGAAGAAGGTCACCAGAGGCCTCCAAATGCCCCTTGCCAGAAAATGCTTTTCCTGCAATTTGAAGATTTTGGATAGTAATGTATTATATGAAATATTCTAGAGGATGACACATATCCTCTGAGCTAATAGAGTGACTTTCATATCTGTACAACACTTTTCAACTGAAAAACAGGGCATGCAAATATCGGCAGCTCACAATTTGCTGTGCCAAAACATGTATGCCCTGCTAACTCAGCTAAACAGAGTTAGGAAGGATTTCACTTTTCTACATAATAATTTCTGTTCTCTGAGCTACTGGTACTGTTTCAATCAAAAGGATGATATTTGGGGAAAATAGATTGGGCATGCATATATCGGCAGGCTCAAAATCCATATTGTCAAAATATGCATCCCTTTCCTAGCTTGAAGAAATAAAGAGTTAAGAGTGACATAATCTTTTCTACATAATTCCACTTATCCACTGAGCTACTGGTATGAGTTTCACATCAATAGGATAATAACTGAGGAAAATAGAGAGGGCATGCAGATATCGGAAGGCTAATAATAGGCTTTGCCAAAAAAGTGCCTCCCCTCCAAACTTGAAGAAACAAACAGTTACGATTGAAATAACTTTTTCTACGTAGTCACAGTTAATCTGCGAAATAAAACCCACAGTTTTAGGGCTAAGAAACGTGATAATATTACGAATATCTTTCGCAATAGTTTCCTCTTCGGTCATATTTCAGTCCGTTTTCTCATCAATATGCGAGAGTTTAGAGCGATGCACGCTCCCGCGACAGGGCAGGCAATTCTCGGCAGGCATGCGTTTCTCGGCATAACACTGGTGAAGACCCTAGTGGAAAAAAAAGAAATATAGGCTACTTTAGTATATTTCAAATACACTCACATTTGTGAATTGTGAGTATATTTCACAAATGTATAGTATACATTTTGAGTATACTAAGTACACTGCTCAAAAAATAAAGGGAACACTTAAACAACACAATATAACTCCAAGTAAATCAAACTTCTGTGAAATCAAACTGTCCACTTAGGAAGCAACACTGATTGACAATCAATTTCACCTGCTGTTGTGCAAATGGAATAGACAACAGGTGGAAATTATTGGCAATTAGCAAGACACACTCAATAAAGGAGTGGTTCTGCAGTTGGGACCACAGACCACTTCTCAGTACCTATGCTGTCTGGCTGATGTTTTGGTCAGTTTTGAATGTTGGTGGTGCTTTCACACTCGTGGTACCATGAGACGGACTCCACAACCCACACAAGTGGCTCAGGTAGTGCAGCTCATCCAGGATGGCACATCAATGCGAGCTGTGGCAAGAAGGTTTGCTGTGTCTGTCAGCGTAGTGTCCAGAGGCTGGAGGCGTTACCAGGAGACAGGCCAGTACACCAGGAGACGTGGAGGAGGCCGTAGGAGGGCAACAACCCAGCAGCAGGACTGCTACCTCCGACTGCCAGAGCCCTGCAAAATGACCTCCAGCAGGCCACAAATGTGCATGTGTCTGCACAAACGGTTAGAAACCGACTCCATGAGGATGGTATGAGGGCCCGACGTCCACAGATGGGGGTTGTGCTCACAGCCCAACACCGTGCAGGACGCTTGGCATTTGCCAGAGAACACCAGGATTGGCAAATTCGCCACTGGCGCCTTGTGCTCTTCACAGATGAAAGCAGGTTCACACTGAGCACATGTGACAGACGTGACAGAGTCTGGAGACGCCATGGAGAGTGGTCTGCTGCCTGCAACATCCTTCAGCATGACCGGTTTGGCAGTGGGTCAGTAATGGTGTGGGGTGGCATTTCTTTGGAGGGCCGCACAGCCCTCCATGTGCTCACCAGAGGTAGCCTGACTGCCATTAGGTACCGAGATGAGATCCTCAGATCCCTTGTGAGACCATATGCTGGTGCGGTTGGCCCTGGGTTCCTCCTAATGCAGGACAATGCTAGACCTCATGTGGCTGGAGTGTGTCAGCAGTTCCTGCAAGATGAAGGCATTGAAGCTATGGACTGGCCAGCCCGTTCCCCAGACCTGAATCTGATTGAGCACATCTGGGACATCATGTCTCGCTCCATCCACCAACGTCACGTTGCACCACAGACTGTCCAGGAGTTGGTGGATGTTTTAGTCCAGGTCTGGGAGGAGATCCCTCAGGAGACCATCCACCACCTCATCAGGAGCATGCCCAGGCGTTGTAGGGAGGTCATACAGGCACGTGGAGGCCACACACAATACTGAGCCTCATTTTGACTTGTTTTAAGGACATTACATTAAAGTTGTATCAGCGTGTAGTGTTATTTCACTTTAATTTTGTGTGTGGCTCCAAATCCAGGCCTCCATTGGTTAATAAATTTGATTTCCATTGATGATTTTTGTGTGATTTTGTTGTTAGCACATTCAACTTTGTACAGAACAAAGTATTCAATGAGAATATTTCTTTCATTTAGATCTAGGATGTGTTATTTGAGTGTTCCCTTTATTTTTTTGAGCAGCGTATTAAGTGTAGTACCTATAAATATATACATAGTAAACTAAAAGCATGCTTGTACCAATTTTGAACATTATAACTTTAAACACTTAAACACACCACATTGGCTTAATAACTCCCTCCCACCCTCCCTATGTGAAAAAATATTACATAATTAACAGACGTATTCTACCTCGCATTCAGTGCTGACCTTACTAAACACCGGATCACGCAACAAATGCGTTGCGTGATAGTTTCAGTAAAATACTATATCTAACTTATGGATCCCCTCACTGTACTTACAGCCGAGGTAGCGAAATAACTTCTAATGTCTGTCGTCCTTTTCTTTTTTGGTGGCGACATGGAGACTCATAATAAATGTCAAACTCAGAAGGAGACGCGTTCACTTTCAGCACCATGGACCAAGCTTCCGTTCTGCGTGTGGCCAGCTGGCCGCCGCCTGTTGCAGCTAATCAAAGTATGTAGATCCACGTTCTTTGAGCCAATAGCGACATGGGTCGTCATAGTTCATAACAGCGAATTTTAAAATGAATGCTACCACTGCGTAGTATATTGAAATATTAAACTAATCAATGTAGATTTTCGTTTATTTATTTTGTTTTTGTTAAAAAATACATATGTTTTTTTTTTTTAATTAATATGGCAAAAATTGGTCGGGGTCACTATTTTATATTCCTTGAATATTGGTCGTGACATGTCACGACCGTCCATACCCAAACCTACGCCCATGCTTCAAACACGTCCCGGGGGAGGTGGAGGACATGGAGTCTGAATGGACCATGTTCCGTGCCTCCATTGTCGAGGCGGCCGATCGGAGCTGTGGCCACAAGGTTGTCGGTGCCTGTCGCAGCGGCAACCCTCGAACACATTGGTGGACACCTTCGGTGAGGGGTGCCGTCAGGTTGAAGAAGGAGTCCTATCGGGCCTTTTTGGCCTGTGGGACTCCGGAAGCAGCTGATGGGTACCGGAGGGCGAAGCGGCATGCGGCTCGGGTGGTTGCTGAGGCAAACACTCGGGCGTGGGAGGAGTTTGGAGAGGCCATGGAGAAAGACTTCCGTACGGCTTCAAGGCGATTCTGGTCCACCATCTGGCGTCTAAGGGGTGGGAAGCAGTACGGCACCAACACTATGTGGGATTTACCGACGGAGAACTGACAGAGGTTACTGCCTCCATCTATGCTCTCTCCAAAGCCGCCGGACTCCCTCGACAAATATTTTTACCTCACAGAAAGCGGGAGTTTGTCGGGGGTTAATTTATCTCTGTGTGGCTTCCTTCCTCTTCCTTCCATAGTGGGGATGGTGTGCTGCTGACCTCTACTCGGGACGTTGTGGGCCGGTGGGCAGAATACTTCGAAGACCTCCTCAATCCCACCAACATGCCTTCCATTGAGAAAGCTGAGCCTGGGGACTCTGGGTTTGGCTCTCCAATTTCTGGGGACGAGGTTGCCGAGGTGGTTAAAAAGCTCCTCAGTGGCAAGACCCCGGGGGTGGATGAGATCCGCCCGGAGTTCCTTAAGGCTCTGGATGTTGTAGGGTTGTGTTGGCTGACGCGACTCTGCAATATCGCATGGACATCGGGGGCAGTTCCCCTGGATTGGCAGACTGGGGTGGTGGTCCCCCTGTTCAAAAAGGGGGACCGGAGGGTGTGCTCCAATTATAGAGGGGTCACACTCTTAAGCCTCCCTGACAAGGTCTATTCAGGGGTCCTGGAGAGGAGGGTCCGTCGGGTAGTCAAACCTCGAATTCAGGAAGAGCAGTGTGGTTTTCGTCCTGGTCGTGGAACACTGGACCAGCTCTACACCCTCAGCAGGGTCCTGGAGGGTGCATGGGAGTTCGCCCAACCGGTCTACATGTGTTTTGTGGACTTGGAGAAGGCATTCGACCCTGTCCCTCGGGAGCCCTGTGGGGGGTTCTGTGGGAGTACCGGGCCCTTTGATACAGGCTGTCAGGTCCCTGTATGCCCGGTGTCAGAGCCTGGTCCGCATTGCCAGCAGTAAGTCGGGCTCGTTTCCCGTGAGAGTTGGACTCCGCCAGGGCTGTGCTTTGTCACCGATTCTGTTCATTACTTTTATGGACAGAATTTCTAGGCACAGCCAAGGTGTTGAGGGGATCTGTTTTGGTTGCCTTAGGATCTGTCGTGAAAACTAGCGTAGGGTTGTGAGATCTTTCCAGGTACCTGCAGAAAACAGAGCATATAGGCCTGAAACAAATAAGTAATCTTGCAGTTTGATTTAAGTATAATTAAAAATAAATATACTGTATATGTACTGTATGTGCACATATAAACACTGAATGAATATATAAACACTTAATCAATTTCTGAAATGTATTTTTGTATCTTGATCTGTAATGATTATAAAAACATGATGATTGGGGTTGATACTTAATAATAGATTACAATGTGTTGATTTACAATCATGCTTGATAATTAATAATGGATTACAAAACTCTGTTGGTTTAAAATCATACTTAAAGTTATGATGAATGTAAGTATAAGATGATTGTGTTAATGATTTATAATGAATTAACAGAAATGTGATGATTTAAAAAGATGGAATTAAAGTGATGGGTGAGGGCCTGTTCTCAGGCTGTGTCGCAATAGGCAAGCTGAGTAGAGCGAGGGAGTAGGGGAGTGTCAAGGAGTATGATTGCAAAAGACTCCAGATGGCTCGCAAAAAGAGGAAGTTCACATAATGTTTAACGCTGTAAGTTACGCAAGGGCTGACGGTTGGGGAAGGTTGGGACTTTCCATTGTCTCATCGAATGTTCAAGAAGTCACGTACACCATCTCCCCATACACAACCATGGGCTGAGATAGTATAAAAGATGGCAGAAAGAGGAACAAGCTGTTCTTAGTCCGCGGCGCTGAAGACGAGTCAACAGGAGGACGCAGAGAAAAGATCAGCAGAGGACAGCACTTTGGAGCTACGGGGAAGTTGAGACTTCACGTCGCCAGAAAGGGACAAGATCCTTCAGCCCCCAGCCCTGGCTCCTGATTCTACCGCCAACTCTGCCTCAACCCAACGATCTCAAACCCACCGCAACAGACTTGGAGAAAAGACAAAGGTCCCGGAGGGATAAAGAATTGGGCGTTCAAAGGATAGTAACCCGTTCTGCTTTGCTTCTATTCTAAAGAGGATTTTACCACACAAGGACAAAGACTCTGACCAAGGAATTGAAGACTTCTGTTGCCAAGATCAACTGCCATCTGGGTATGAGTTGAACTGCTCCCCAAAAGCCTCACTCAGTTTATTAGTGACACAGGTCAGGGAAAGGAGTTAGGATAATATGTTTGGTTTATGTTGATTTTATTATTCTAAATTAGTACTGTAATCTCTAATAATTAATTTGTATGTCACTTATCCCTGCTAAAGCTTGCTTAATAAATATACCTTTTAAAATTCTGTAGAGGTTGGTGGACATCGAAATTAATTGAGTCATTGATTATTTTAGTTTCTCCAATTAAAGTAAAATTAGTGTACATCGGCGGTTTTCAACGTGTGAGGCGCGCCTCCCCTAGGCGGCTCCAGAGCACTTTAAGGGAGGCGCGGTGCGAGGGAAAGAATAAACCGGAAAAGAAGCTTATCCGGATTCGCGCATCAAAAGCACAAGCACATTGTTCCCACTAAAACTAAGGTGAGGTGAACAGTAATGTTGCCAATTTAGTTAAAATCATAAATAAAATGAGTTACACATGATTCAGGACCGTGATAGAAAAAGAAAGGGTGCGCATAGCGTGCGTAATTGTTTTTTTGCTTTGTATGCCTCCGCTCTTTCATACAGCACGCTCTATTAGCTTGAGATAAATTGTTTAGATGAGCCACAACAAGAGCTCCACGATTTTGCAACTGTTTAGGTTTTTGATTTATTTTTTAATTTCCAGGAAATGTGCAACATTTACAGATGTGTTCCAAAGATCTGATCAAAATGTTTTGTTAAGATGTGAAAACACTGTTGATATCTCAAACATTAAACCCAGAATCTCAGCTGTAACGTTTGTTTGAGAAAACGGTTGAAAAATGAGTTTGGGGTTGTTCTTATTAGAAAAATGAAAAAAGGGCGTATTTGCCATACAAAGGCCCTGATAAAATAATTAAAATGGGAGGAAATGTTTTAAAATGTTCATGTGTTAAATTTCATTCAGATAAAGTGTCATTTTAAAAGATGAGATGGTTCTAAAATAAAAGCAATTAGAAGGTGTTCTGTAGTGGCATTTGTTTATGTGTGGGTTGATTATTGGGGGGGCACAGCAGGCATTGTGCTCCTTGGAGGGGGGCTCACCCTTTCATACTTTGAAAACCCCTGGTGTACATGATTCTGGTAATGTGGTGGCTTTAGGCTTTCCTTTAGTGAGTATAAAAATAACGAGCCTGGGACTTGAATCTAAGTCACTAAATCTAATCTAGCTGAGTGTGAAGTGGCCGGGATGGGGATCAGTGCCTCCAAATACGAGGCCATGGTCTTGAGCTGGAAAAGGGTAGAGTGCCTTCTTCGGGTCGGGGGGGTGTCTTGCCCCAAATGGAGGAGTTCAAGTATCTCGGGATCTTGTTCATGAATGAGGGAAGAAGGGAGCGGGAGATCGACAGGCGGATTGGCGCAGTGTCTGCCGTCAAGCGGGCGCTGTACCGGTCCGTCGTGGTGAAGAGAGAGCTGAGCCAAAAAGCGAAGCTCTCGATTTACCGGTCGATCTACGTTCCCACCCTCATCTATGGTCATGAGCTTTGGGTCATGACCGAAAGAACAAGATCGCGGATACAAGCGGCCGAAATGGGTTTTCTCCGTAGGGTGTCTGGGCTCTCCCTTAGAGATAGGGTGAGAAGCTCAGTCATCCGGGAGGGACTCCCGGATGACTGAGCTGCTGCTCCTTCACATCAAGAGGAGCCAGTTGAGGTGGCTCAGGCATCTGGTCAGGATGCCTCCTGGACGCCTTCCTGGTGAGGTATTCCGGGCACGTCCCACCGGGAGGAGGCCCCGGGGAAGACCCAGGACACGCTGGAGGGACTATGTCTCTTGGCTGGCCTGGGAATGCTTTGGGATTCCCCCGGAAGAGCTGGCAGAAGTGGTCGGGGAGAGGGAAGTCTGGGCGTCCCTTCTGAAGCTGCTACCCCCGCGACCCGACCCCGGATAAGTGGAAGAAGATGGATGGATGGATGTTCTAGTCTGAGTTAGACGACAACACAACAGATGGAAATGAAATGTGGGTCACGAAAGGAGACTGAAGGCAGGAAGGCAGCTAACGTGTTGCTAGCTGGTGGTAAGTTTGCTTCAAAATGCTAATTATTCTTCATTTAGTTATAAACAGTGCAGTACATATATAAAGAAACTTACATTGGTTTCATAAATAGTTATTTTATCATTTTTATTGTGATTTTTATTAATATTAACTTCATGTTATAACTGCATGAAGGCTCTGTTTGTTGCAATTTGATATAGTTTTCTTCATAAATGTAACCTGGTTTTAATTAAGCTCAGTATGTCAAAGAGACTTTGATGTTGTGAGGCTGTTACTCATTCATCATTGTTTTTATCTTCAACATATTTTTGCAGTCTAAGCAAATTAAGATGAAAGAGGAAGACAGGGACCCAGACTTAGAAAACCTAAAGTCTTTATTGTCTCAGAAGAGGACTGGCTCCACCAGAACACCAACCAGTTCGGAGGATGAACCCCCACATCATCTTCATGGTATAAGGTTGTTTTTTTTTTACACTGAGCAGCTGGCTACATTTTTAACAACACCCAAAACTTGTGTTACCATCACAAATTTTATGATGGTAACACACACGCAGAACGAAAGTTCCTCTGAGGGTCATCAGCCATAATGTAACCTTTGTGTACTTCGCAGCGTCTCCAGCATGATAAACATGATATATCATGTTCATCATGCTTAATAAACATGTTTTTGATTTAAAAATAATTCAACAGAATTGTTAATCTACCATTTCTCTTTCAGACATTTTATTTGTTGTCAGCTTACAGGTCCCTGTGATGGACTGGTGACCTTTCCAGTGTGAACCCCGCCTCTCATCTGATGACTGCTGGAGATGGGCACCACCAGCCCCCTCACCACTCTGCAAGGATCAGCGTGTTCAGATCATGGATGGAAAGCTTTTAAGGTACAACTGATTCTATGATATTGCTTACTATGTTTTTCTACTTCTAATACATACAAGCAAAGAAGACACTCAGAAATGTTTTTTCACCCCAGGCATCCGGTCCCAATCATCATTACACTAGTTTTGATGATCCCACATACATAGCGAGTTCACAACATCTTTAAAACATCATTGGGCTTTCGTCCTTTTGCATAGCTGATTAGCCACATTGTATAGCTATAGAAGTTACATTATTTTATTCATCCTGTATCGTGTTCAAGATGAGTGGGATGTCATAAATGCATAGAAAACACTAAAAGATAAACACAATAATCACTGTAACAAAAAGCAAATAAAATACTCAAGACATACAGTCTTGAGTATTTACCTCTGTATGGTAAAACAGAAGTCAAGGTTCTCTGCTTCAGAGATAGAGGATCTACATCTATTTAGTCTGGATTCATCTCTTTGTAGATTTTTCTGTAGATTTCTTCTGCAAAGCCCTAACTCCAGGTCATTTGCAGAATATTTAGCTACTCTTTTTGTACAATATATCTAAAATATTTGAAGTAAGATAGAGTTTGGGAAGCTGACATAGCCTAAAAGGCTATTTAGCATGCTGTTGGCTGGTGTTTGCAAAGCAGGCAATCCAGAAGCACCATTTATTTTGCTTTGTCGCTGATTAGCTACCCTGTAGCAGAGATAAGGAAGACTACATATCCTAGCTCAATTTCCACTGTGTGTATGCCTTGTAGGTTGTGAATGCACCACACCAGTGCCTGTTTCTAACATTAATTTTTGATTAGACGCTAGTGCTGCTCAGTGTGGGTCATCTTCTGCTGCGGCCTTGGTGGTTCGTCCCAGCTTACGGACAGACCATTATTTAATGCACACTATCGCTGCTTGACTATTTATCGTGGTTTGGACTGGAATATATTGTAATTGTTGTGATTTAATTCATTTACATAAATTGAAGGTTGTGGTTCTTATTTCTTTTATATTTGTCAGAACACAGCCAGCTCTCTGTGTTTGGTGGTGGACTTTCCGGGTGGTGGTTCATTTTCTGGTTTGGTGCACAACTTTATTTTTATTGCTGTCTTGTTTGCTGTGTTTTCTTTCGTTTAGGTCACTATCCTGATCTGTGCTGCCATCCCGAGCTGAGCTGTAAATTGTCTATCTTTAATGTGAGTTGTCTTAAGTGTTTTCATACTGACTAAAGCATGGATACATAGTAATTAAAATTATTAAATTGAGTGAAATTTTCTTGAGCCTCATCTGTAGCGGAACTGTGTTCCTTCAAGGTAACTTTAAAAATGGTGTTGTTGCAATTTATTCTACCTACATTAAAATAGTGGTTTTAAATTTTAGTTGCCCATTTTTCATCGCACTGGTCCTGCCACACGTAAATATGCATAAGATCTCACAGTATGATGTATCAATGATCCTAAGAAAGATGAGGAAGAAGGTTGTTCCCCAAAATCTCACAATACATGGTCCTGGTCAATAGAGCGCAGTCGTCCTGTCCCATGTGCAGAAAAACACCCCCAAAGCATGTTGCTTCCACCACCATGCTTCACAGTAGGGATGGTGTTTTTGGGATGGCACTCATCATTCTTCGTCCTCTAGTGGAAGAATGATGAGTGGAATTAAGACCAAAAAGTTCTATTTTGGTCTCATCTGACCACATGACTTTCTCCCATTACGTCTCTGGATCATCCAAATGATCATGGGCAAACTTAAGATGGGCCTGGATGTGTACTGATTTAAACAGGGGAACCGTCCTTGATGGCAAGGACATGCCATCAAGGACCATGCATGACATCATGCATGGGCATGATTTTAAACCATGACGTCGTTGTGTATTACTCACCTTTCCGAGGAATCAACTGCACGGGAGGAGCTGGTCAATGACCTGAAGAGAGCTGGTACCACTGTTTCCAATGTTACTGTGGGTAATGCACTAAGACGTCATGGTTTAAGCCAATCTCCAGACCTAAACCCTATAGAAAATCTTTGGAAGGAGCACAAACTCCGTGTTTCTCAGTGACAGCCCAGAAACCGGGCTGATCTAGAGAACATCTGTGTGGAGGAATGGGCCAAAATCCCTGCTGCAGTGTATGCAAATATAGTGGAAAAACTACAGGAAACAATTGCCCTCTGTAATTGTAAACAAACAATATTAATATTAAATATCAACATTGATTTTCATATGTGTTCAAATACTTATTTGCAGCAGTAACACAGATAAATTATACATTATGATTTCCGGATTCTTTTTTAGATTATGTCTCTCATAGTGGACATGCACCTAAGATAAAATTCCAGACCCCTCCATGATTTCTAAGTGGGAGAACTTGCCACTTAGAAATAAGAAACTTATTTTTCTTCACTGCAAGTTTGGTTCTTATTTTTTTAATTAAAACAATTCTTCATCTACTTTCTCCGTCCATCTACATTTGGGTCCTCATGCCAACATAACCTGACAGTAAAGTTATCAGTTAAAACCATATCGCAATTTCAAGGTAAATTAACTGGAATTGATTTAAAACAGGCTAAGAACGACTGGTGTGAATGCAGTCTTAGGTATATCTTAGTCTTGGGTAGGTATATCTTTGTTACCTTCTCTGTCAGATCTTTTGCATCAAAACTGTTTCTGACAAAATATATGTATTTACGACTCTAGAATGCAGAGGATGTGAATGTCTTTATGTTGGATTAACCCACAGTGGTTCTACAAGTTGTCGCTCAACTATTTATGATTTATAGTCTTAGTTAATTAGTGGGTGGATTCGTTGTATTGGAACCATTGTCAGTTTGCCAGGAGGCAGAAGAGATTCACACAGTTTGCACTGAACAAATAATTCCTGTCTTTGAATAGCTCTTATTAAATATGTTTAAAGTTTTAATCCCACCACGACTGCAATGAAATGATAAATGTTTTTGAATATTATGCCAGTGCCAGACATGTGCAGCCTTAGAGGGATTATCAATCTTGTACAGTGTTAAAAATGTTCACAAATTTCAGGTTCAAGGTGCACTTACTGTTCCCTCTCATTGTTTCTGCTCAGGAAGAGACCTTCATGTACAGTACAGACCAAAAGTTTGGACACACCTGTGTGTCCAAACTTTTGGTCTGTACTGTACATGGCAACCGTTTTTTAATCATCCTATCTGAATGAACTACAATGCTTTGTGACAGTATTCACATACCCCATTGAACCTTTTTCATGTATTGCCACTTTACAACTTCAATCGCTCGCAGTGTGATTGATAGTCCTAAGACCTGCCTCCTGCCACTTATTGGCTGTTTCTAGAACACTGGGAGAAGGCAGAAAAGCTCATTTTTTTCCCACAGATTATGTCTAATATACTGCCATGATTTAGTGAGAGCATCAACAAATATACAAAAAAAAATTATAAAAGTTTCCTACTGAACTTGTCTCAGTGGCAAAGTTCAGGGGTCACAAAAACCCCTGTACTTTGCTAATATTGGAGATTATAGACTAGGTTGTCAGGGGGAAAAAAAGCTTAAACCTGAAGCACTCAAACGAACTCAATTGATGCTTCTTTGAAAAAACATCCAACAAATGAAGCTGTCTCAACGGAGGTTGGAATTTGCCCTGAAGTCATTCGTGTTTTTGCAGTTACCCTTAAAAGCTTCGAGGAAGAATAGTTGCAGGAATTTCTAAACTTTCACAGCTTAGCATGCCACTGATACAGTTGCAGAACTACTTTTTGACAACGACAGGGCTATTTTATATGTTTAAATAAAAAAAGGCAAAATGGGAAATAAAATTAATCTTTATTGCTTGGTGTATCCTAATTTGTGTTACAGATTGAGAAATAACATGGTGCCACACCTCTGAACATGAACTAATCTTCATCTGTCAAAAAAACGGCTGATCCAACACTTTTCTAAGAAATATCAATCCACATATCTAATCAAGTTAATCTAGTTATAAGAAACTTAGGTTTAGTGTAACTATACCAGGAATTACTATAACAAGAATTGAACTTTGGTCAATAAGACCTTTATCTTGTTGCATCTGAACAATTCTGAACAATTCTGAGTGCTAAATGAGTGTTGACTGAAGACATCAATGCAGTTGGTATGTCCTCATAAACAAGGCCAGATAATAAATTTCACACTTTTGTTACATTGTAGTTTATGAGAACAGTTGGACCTCTGGAGCTTGACAAACCAGTTATGAAAAGAGATTCTGTCGCCGCTCCGCCTCATAAGCATGAAGACTGCTTATCAATGCTTGACATTCAAACATTTCATTCCATGGAACCCTAATCTTTGTTTTCATCATTTTGAGATGTTGTAAAATTGAGCAAGTATGTAAACAGTAGTGAGTGGGTTTCTCCTAATCTCTACTACAAATAGTTTTTATGTAAATAAAAATGTAATTTTCCAATTTTTCTGTGAATTCTTTCAATAATTAACAGAGTATGCCTGTGTCAAGAAAAGCCATATTTTCAGTTTGCAGAAACAGGTGTTATCTCACAATTATACAAAACACATGTATTGGCATGTGATGGGAATTAATAGAAACTCCTCCCTTGTCTCAGTGTCATCTAAAAACTGTTCTGTATATAAAGCCTCTCTGGGAAGGATCTTCACAAAAACTGTTACAAGCTCTTCCCCAGTTTGTTAACTTGAGGCTTAAAAAAGAAAAATGGGAAAAGTTCATGAGGGGAACAGCGATGCCGAAGGCAAGAAAACCGAGTTTAGTTTAGTGCGGGTCAAAAGTACATGGAAGAGTAAACTAGGGAAGAAGATCAATAAGGACGCAGTTGACTATGTCTCAACCGCAAAAATGTAAGTATACCTGTTTGTGTGTGTGTTTCATACATACATAATTGAAGCGAAGATGTTTGTACTGCTTTGTTTTTTTTAGTATGTTGTGTTTGTGCTAAGATCTTCTACCTTGGGTCAAGAACTACTTAACCCTTTGTTAAATAATACTCTTCGTTAAGTTACTTAATTTAAAAAATGCTATTGTATAAGTGGTTTATTGTCTGGTGTTCATGAAACTCTGTTAGATAAGTATTCACACATTAGAAATATTTGAGACTTTGCCAAACACTTTGGCAACATCTGCTGGATGTGGAATCTTTCAAAAAGAAAAGTTTGTTTTATGCAAAATAGAGGTAAAATAATTCAATAAAAAAGATCATGTAAAATTAGAGGGGAAGTTTAGTTTATTTGTATGATTGACAATTGCAATTTTGATTGGACAAAACAGATGATAGGAGATATTATTTGCTTGTAACATAGTCTCTTGAGGACTATAAATACATAAAAATCGTAAATCAAATTGTAAGCAGCAGGTCGCTCAGAAACACTGGTTATGCAGCATGAGGAAGTTTTATTGGATATTTGGATTATTATTATTTATTTATATTCCTTTATATTAGAGGTAATTGTTGGTTTCTCAGAAGGATTTAAAAATACAAAATAAAGATGTATCTGTATAAAAAGCCATGTCAAACATGGAAGTGGAAGTTTCTGGAAACATCAACGTTACTACAGCAGAAAGTATGAATGTTGGTTTTATGGGTTTCTTTGGTGATAAAAAAACCCATCAGTCATGTTGTATGGTTCAATTAGCAAATGATTGTTGTTTTTTGTATCAAAAAATATGTTTATTCAAGTAATTCAAGTGATTACTTGAATGCATATGTTTGACCATTCAAAATAAGTTGAATGTAGTGTTTGTGTTAGCTAAATCTTTTCCTGCACAGCAGAACTACTTTTCTGTTAAATATTCCCCAGTCTAGTGTCACCAAATGTTTTATTTTAGTTTCCTTTTTGGCAAACTTCTTGCATAAGGCAACTGTGCCTTCATACTCTACTCTAGATACTAGATACTAAATCCTCTACTTTTGCATGGAGCCATTATGCAGATTGTTTTTGGAATAATCTAGCAACAAATCAAATCAATTAGTCAAAACAGAAATTAAGATGGTACTCTTTCAGGGAAATATAAAAACTAACAAGTTGGGCTGTTGTCTTGGACTTGAAGGTGTGCCAGAAACTAGCTCAACCTGTCACCGTGCTCCCGTGTCAGAGAACAAGATGAAATACTTTGACAGTGCTGACTAGGACTCAGTTCACTGGGTGTGGGTGTGTCCAGGATCATTTAGCATGATTATGATGTGAATTTATGAGTTTATATGTTTTAGTGCTGACAGGGGCGCAACTCCATATTTTTGAGGTGGATGCGAACATATCTTCGGCGCCCCCCCATATATCGAATGATGACTGAGGCCTGCTCTTGCTTTGAAATATCAGGTGTGCAGTCCAGTTCCACTGCAAAGTACTTAGAGGACTTGATCTTAGCAGATCTTTTACTCAAAACACACTCTGAAATTGAATCTAAAAATTCATTCTGAGTGCACCATGTCAGATATCCAGTGGTTTGTTTGGAGGCAGCCTTTCTAAGATGCTCTGCCAGTGTTACATCATATCGCATACATCAAGGATTCCCAGAAAATTTCCATTTTTAGGATTTCCTAACTGAGAATTTCTCCCCCTTAGTGGCAAGTTTCTCTCTGCAAGGAAAAGTATGCAGTCGATAACTCTAGTCAACACACTTCTCCAGTGTGCTTTTTCAGCTGCCATGGTTTTCTGCAGTTCACTATCAATAGTTTTACCTAGGCGTAAGCGAGATGCCATTTCTTTCCACGTCAGATAAGCATTTATATGAGAACTACTGGTTTCATGGTGCTTCCGTGTTTTTGAAAGACATCGCCAGTTATTATACCCCTCCACAAGGCATGTGTCAAGAACTTTAGCTTCACCAAAAAGCTTACATGCAAAACAATAGACTCTGTTAGTATTTTTAGAATACAGTAACCAATCTCGTTCAACTTTCTCTCCATTAGACAGTAAACGAAAACAGTATGCTTTGGAAAAACACCTCTTATTCTTCTCTGATCTTGGATATGGACCATCAGAAACTTTCTGTGGGCCATTTACAACCATGTACTGCCTAAATGTGTCCCCCATTTTGTGTGGTAAAGGCCACTCCTTGTTGGATAACAGTTACTGATTGGACATTACATCTGATCTGACTTATCAGATACATCACAACACCACTGTAGTGGTATTGAATAAGACATTTAAACTCAAGTGTGCCCCTGCCAAAAAGGTTGGTAAAATAGGTCACCAACCTTTTTGAGTTTAAGGGCTTTAGTGACTCTGATGATTAATTTGTCTGATACACACATGAACTTGAACAACTCATCTTTAATTAAAGAATCCATAATACATATGAGTGAAAAAATGCACCCAGGAGGGCTAAGTGTTGGACCATAGCTGGGCACTGCCGCCACAACAGCTTTAGCTTTCCTGTGTTAATATTTCCTGAGTTTTATTTCGGTCATTCTTACTTAGTGCACGGTTATGTGTCTGTGACAATTTTATGTATCAGATATTCATAGAAATACAAAACAAATCGCGTCCCTTAATGGTTTAATAGGGGAGGCAACTTTTAACAGCAAATATGGGACGATTCCGTATTAGGCTAGCTGCTAGCTTTAGCTAACTTGATTATTTACAGCCCTCCTGTCCTGCTAATACACTGACGGTACTTACCTACTATCTTTCAACCACATTGAAAGGCTTTTTTTCATCCCGCCAACATCTTTATCCTTCTCCCTTTTACTTTTTCTGTTTTGCGCCCCGGACAGCTTTTTTTTCTGCCGCTCCAATTTGTCAAGTGCACTATGAGTGGTAGTCTAAAATTAAAAAAAAAAACAAAAAAAAAACGCGCCTGCGTACTCTTAGGGGCGCGTGCACAGCCACCTGCATGGGAAGGGAGAGCGACAGGAGGGGAGGTGAAGGAGCAGAGGGGCGCCTAATCAGTGCTGTTCCCCTGTTATTGATCATTTCATTCTGTTAATTATAGAAAATGCCAACAAGAAAAAAACATTTTTCGAGACGGGGTTTTGGCGCCCCCTCTAGTGCAGCGCCCCTATGCGTTGCATACCCTGCATACCCACTTTTTGCGCCACTGAGTGCTGAACAAGTATGTAGTAAGAAAAAGTGTTAAAGAAAAAAAAATTGGTTTCTTTTAAAATTTTATAGATATGAAAATACGTATGTTTTGCATCATAAGATATATGACTGAAGGTGATAAGATATATGACTGAAGCATATCTTATGAAACTTCTCATCGAAGCAGACAGAAGTCACATGTATGGTTGCCCAAAGTTCAATAATTGGACCCCTCCTATTCAATATCTATATGCTCCCACTGCCTCAGTTTATAACAGGAAATAAGGTTAACTACCATAACTATGCAGATGATAAAGAGCTATACATTACAATGTCACCCGGTGACTCAGAACCCATCCAATCACTGAACAAATTCTTAGATGGATGTAATCTGTAATGTGGATGTGACACAACTTTCTCCAATGAACAGAAACAGAACTGAAGTTATTATCTTTGGACCTAAAGAGGAACGATCTAGAGTCAGTAGACAGCTTGAGTTATTACAAATAAAAACCAACGATCAGGCCCAAAATTTGGGTGTAGTGGTGGACTCTGATCTGAACCTCCAGAGCAGTTACAAAGTTGGCCTTCAGGCGATAGCCTGAAGAACATTTCTGGGATTAGAGGACTAATGTCTCTGCAAAATCTAGAGCATGGGTCGGCAACCCAAAATGTTGAAAGAGCCATATTGGACCAAAAGAACAAAAAACAAATCTGTCTGGAGCCGCAAAAAACAAGCCTTATATAAGGCTTATAATGAAGGTAAAACAGGCTTTAGTGTTTATATTAGCCTATTGTGCTAGCCTATAGTGTATACATAATTAGCATTCATGATTAAATGTTTATTTTCCCTGCAGTGCGTCCTGGAAGGAATGATGCACCACGTAACTACTCTGTTGTACGATGGTGCTTTAAGTTTACCTTCTGTTACAATATTAATGTATTATGTTTCGTTGCATTGATAAAATTAAAGAAATGCAATAAAGAAATCAGATTTTTGATGTAATTTTTATTATGAAGATTTACAGGGAAAGCGTAATTTCTTTTCCTTTTAGAACTCGGAAAATTTGCTCCCAAATGCAGTTTGCATAACAATCGCTCTTTGTAAATAATCACCGTAAAGTGTGTGATCGAAAAAACAACAAAACGGAACGTTATTTGTTGTCCAGATAACATGCCCCTTACCTGGATAACAAACGGAGCAAAAAAAACGCAACCTGCAGTTATAAAAATAAAGCAGTAGCCTTTTAAAAAGGTAAAGTATATAAAATTTAATTAATACAGTCTAAGTTCGATTTCTCTGCAAATGCCAAGTAAGTCAGTGCAATGTTAAAACATAGCAGCATTCTCTTCTCTTTTGACACGCAACCATCCTCGGACCTGAGCAACAAAACAAAATAATATCGCCAAGTGTCATTCTAAATATATACTGTACTGACAAAAATCACTGTATCACTTATATATGTACGTTTCCATTTTTTTTTTTTTTTTTTTAAATTTGTGGTTGCAGCTTATATTTAGGTGCGCTCCCGAAAGTACGGTACTATTTTTGTTATTATTTGTCAACTTCTTGCTACAGAGCAAACATTCAGGTAATCCTTCCGCATTGGCAATGAATGCAAATGATTCGGTCCAAGAACTGTAGAATCTCTCATCGGCTATTTTTCTCTTTTCCACTTTGCTATCGATGGCCCACCACACACCCGTCAGTTTGTTTACAACAGCTCCCTGCTTCGTACCCCGCCCAGCTGAAAGAAATGAGTCACAAGCTATGACGCAAATCTTCGTTGACAGAAATGTTGATATTTCTTCTACACATTTTTATAGCATTGGAAAATGTTAAGAATGATTGTGTCATGTTTGTCCTCCTACAGAAACCATATTAAAACAAAAAATATATTTCCCACCCCCATCTTTTCCCATTTTCAAACATGCTCCAGAGAGCCACTAGGGCAGCGCTAAAGAGCCGCTCTAGAGCAGCGGGTTGCCGACCCCTGATATAGAGAAATTCATCCATGCATCCATCCATCCATCTTTAGTAGCATTGATTATTGCAACAGTGTATTCACAGGTTTGCCTAAAATATCAGACAGCTGCAGCTGATAAAATATGCTGCTGCTTGCGTTCTGACTAAAACCAAGAAGACAGTATTAGGGAATAAAAAAGGGGCAAACTCATGGAATATATAAAAAAACACACAGGACTCGTATTTCTCAGTGCTCCATAGGGCAAGCGGGAAGAGATTTATTTTAGCACATTTGCGAAGACATTACAAGTTCAATAAAAACAACACATCTACAAAAAAAAGCAAATTCCCAACTTTTGGAAATTTTGGGACACGACTTTTCATAGGATTTCATCTCTATTGGTGTGTATTCCTTCATTTTCGCAGTTATCTTGGCATAGTTTATAATGTTCTCAGGATTTATTCCATATTCCTATAAGCGAACATCTGCTCCATCTCAGATATGTTGATTAACAACTTTTTCAAGTTGTTATTCCTTATTTGTCCGTACAGAAATTCCCTTCTGACTCCTTTTGGCTTCAGCCGACCTTCCTTAAGAACGCAAACTTTCTTTCAACGTCAAAGTGACCTGAAACCCTGCCACAGCCCATTTCCTGCCTAAAACTGTACAACATAATTGTCTTCCAACATCACCCCCATTACACATTCAAGTGGAATCCTAGCAGTGATTTAATTTTTATTACACCAAGTTCCACAAGCATTACTTCTGAATATGAAATTGATATATAAACATGTCTAAATGTATGTGCAAGTCCTCTTAATGTGGGTGCAATATAAAATAGTGAAAATAAGTATTATCATAATTAAACTTTACCAATGTGTTTAATCAATCTATTTGAATTACCATGTCAGTCAATCATTGTTCTCCGATGGCTCTCCACTTGAATAGGATCGAAAGACTGACAAGATTATTCTATCATACTGACTAAATAATTTGAGCAGAATGAAAAGAAAAGTCAAAATAGGCAAGTCTGTGTAAGTACGGCAAGTTCTAGTTAAAACCTTAAAAAATTTAAACTTGTAAACATTTTTATTTCACAGCTTTTATTTGATTTTAGAGATTTGAATGTCTTATGAGAAACTCCTCTGAATGCAAAAAAAGACAGTTATGAATTATTTTCCTGTTTTTTTAGACATGATTATTTTTGGATGCTCATATTGCTTCAGTCACTTTAATTCTCTTACATCACCTTTATTTGACCATGCTCAATTTGTTCCACTGGCTCAGCCCTGGTTAGTGCTTTTGTGTTTTCCAGTGCATTTATGGATGACTGTGTTACATCCAAAACTGACTGACTGCAGATTTCTCATATAGTGTACATACTCTGTCATTGAGCTAGCTTTCTGAATATTTTTTCTGAGTTTATTCTGTTTAATTGTCTCTAAATTCATGTTATTTTCTACTGTCACTACCTGCTGGTCTAGGAGGAGTGAATGCTGTAAGTCAATGACTCGATACTTGGTTTCCTTAGAAACACTTTTTAAACTACTTTGATTCCCCCCTCTGTGAAGTTGTTGATGGGGCAGTAGGGAGTGGTGGGACCAGAAAAGTATATTATTTACAGGTCCCAGGATCGATACCGCGGTAACGAGATGTTTGTCATATAGTTTGCGTCTCTTATTTTGCAAAAACCTATTTTATACACACATTTTCCTGAGCTCCGATTCCTATACTTCAGTTTCTAATGACTGAAAAGTGAGTGCTTTAAAATGTCTATATATTCTAGTGTGTTCAAATAAACCTATTTGTGACATCCAAATCTGTAGTATCTTTTACCACAGGAGTTTAATATCAATCAAACTGTTATGTTCCGGGGTTCTGGCTGCATGGTGGGAGTTCCTGTGCACCCTTATTACCTTTTACCACCAGATGGCGACAGGTTCCGATTGGAGTGCGGTGCATTATTATCCGCAGCTGTTCGTGATCATCTTCATCAGCGGCGCAGACTTAAGGAGTTGGCCGCCAGTCCAGCGTCGCCTGAGTGTTAGCCAGTCACGGTGATCCTTTGATGAGATCCCGGTTGAATTCCTGGTTTATGAACCACCCTCGTGACGCCGTGGAAAGTATCCACAGGTTGCCCGAGTTCCCAGACTCACCTCTCCGTTGTTTTGCAATTATCTCCTGGACCCCACGGCTGGCGGCCGTACCACTCCTCCGTCTCTCCGCTGCACCCGAGCCTACCTGTCCGCTGCCCGCCGCACTCCTCCGTTGTTCTTGGACCCACCAAGAACCGAGACCCCGGACATACTTTGTTTCCCCTCCAAGACTCCGTTCATCTGCAACAAGTAAGATCAGCCTGTTTTTCCCAGAAAGATTTCCTTTCTTCCCACGACCCCTGAACTCACCACTCTGCTCTTTCCTCGTAGTGAACCATTGTTGCCGTCACTGTCTTTGCCCCTGGACCAGACCATCCTGATTCTCGCTGATAATTGTGTGATCATTATTAAATCATTTAACACTGATCCTACCTCTCCTGTCTTGTGTTCTGCATGTGGGCTTGTTAAAAACTACCATCATGACAGAACACTCAGGCCAACAAATCAGCCCAGCAGACGCAATCCGGAGAGCCTTAGCCGAACAACAATCTACATTGCAAACTCATGAAAATGCATTAAGAGAGTTAAGTAGAATCCAAACTGAAACGAACCAACAACTGTCTGAATTAACCCGTTTCCTTCGAGGTTCAGCCCCTCAAACTTCTCCTCCAGATCCCGCTCCAGCTTCTGACTCAGCTCTAGCTTCAAACCCAGCTCCGGAGATCCAATCCACGTTTTCTGAGGTCCGTCCACCTACACCCGAAAGATTCACAGGTGACCGGAGAAAATGTAATGGTTTTCTCCTTCAATGCTCGATAATGTTCAATCACTCCCCGAGAAGCTTCCCTTACGACAGCTCCAAGATTGCATACGTCCTGTCCTCGTTGTCGGGACAAGCTTTGTTATGGGCCGAAGCTCGTTTCCCAGATCCAGCACGCTATGGCTGTTCATTTGATGAATTCATAAAAGAGTTCAGACAGGTGTTTTGTCAAGATGCTGACCAGTCATTTAATTCCAGAGAGTTGTGGAATGTTAAACAAGGAAATAGAACTGTGGCGGAATTTTCCGTTGATTTCCGCATCAAGGCTGCAGCGACAGGCTGGAACCCAGCCGCGCTTAAGAGCGCATATTATAACGCGTTAAATGAAAACATTAAGGATGAGCTGGCTACTTTTGAAGAACCTAGGACCCTAGAGGAATTAATTAGCCAGACCATCCGACTGGATCACAGAATCCGGTCCCGAAGGAGAGATTGGGGTCGTAGGAGCCAACCATTTAGACACCTCGGTGGCTCCGCTTCCCCCTCGGCAGTTTCTCCGCCCCGAGCCTTTCAGGAACCCGAGCCCATGCAGTTAGGTCGGACTCGCCTGACTCCTGAGGAGCGCCAGCGGCGCATTTCAGCCCGCCTTTGTATTTATTGTGGTTCCCCGGGTCATTTTCTGGCCAACTGTCCGGTTCGTTTAAACCTCCCGGTCCGCCCGTAGCAGCGAGGAGGTTGGCGGACCATCCCAGCGAAAGAGACTCTCCTCGCTTACTGTTGCCCGCAACCATTTTGATTCAGACCCAGTCATTTTCTTTATCCGCCCTAGTCGACTCTGGTTGCGAACAAGATTTGATCGACGACTCCCTGGTGAAACAGATGAAAATAGAGACCGAACCACTACCTGTTCCACTGCGAGTCACAGCATTAGATGGAAAAACGCTGCCACACATCACACATAAAACCAAACCACTCCACCTCATCATTTCTGGTAACCACAGTGAGTTTATTTCATTTTTTGTATTTTCATCAGCCAATTCCCCCATAATTTTAGGTTTCCACTGGTTACAACTTCACAACCCACAAATAAACTGGACCGAAAAACACCTAGAATCCTGGTCCACTTCTTGTCACTCATCTTGTCTCCGCTCAGCTGTTCCCCCAGGTCCTCCGCCGGCTGAGCCTCAGGAGGCGGACCCGGTCGATCTCTCCACAATCCCCTCTGAATACCACGACCTCGCTCCTGTGTTCAGTAAGTCCAAGGCTCTTTCTCTCCCTCCTCACCGTCCATATGATTGTTCCATAGATCTCCTGCCGGGGGCTCCGTTACCCACCAGTCGCTTATACAATATTTCTCGACCTGAAAGAGACACTATGGAAAAATATATAAAGGAGTCTTTGGCAGCC
Source organism: Xiphophorus couchianus (assembly GCF_001444195.1). Classification (NCBI taxonomy): domain Eukaryota; kingdom Metazoa; phylum Chordata; class Actinopteri; order Cyprinodontiformes; family Poeciliidae; genus Xiphophorus; species Xiphophorus couchianus. The sequence goes on along the minus strand of NC_040234.1, from coordinate 21,885,729 downwards.
GGTATAATCCGCACCTCATCTTCCCCTCTGGGAGCTGGATTTTTTTTTTGTAGGGAAGAAAGATGGATCCTTGAGACCCTGCATAGACTATAGAGGGTTAAACAATATTACAGTTAAGAATAAGTATCCCCTGCCATTATTATCATCTGCCTTCGAACCAGTGCACGGTGCTACAGTTTTTTCCAAACTCGACCTGAGAAACGCTTACCATCTTCTGCGCATACGCAAGGGTGACGAGTGGAAGACTGCATTTAAGACACCTACTGGCCATTTTGAGTACTGCGTGATGCCTTTTGGTTTATCCAATGCGCCTGCATTTTTTCAAGCCCTAGTAAACGATGTTTTAAGAGACTTTCTGAACATCTTTGTTTTCGTATACCTGGATGACATTCTCATTTATTCACAGACTCTAGAGACACACAGACGCCACGTTCGCATGGTTCTCCAAAGACTGCTCGAGAACAAACTATTTGTCAAAGCTGAGAAGTGTGAGTTCCACAAGCCGTCAATTTCCTTCTTGGGTTTCATATTAGGGGGCGGACAGGTACGGCCAACGGAGGAAAAGATCCAGGCAGTACTGCAGTGGCCCACACCCGAAACCCGCAAGCAGCTCCAACGCTTCCTCGGATTTGCAAACTTTTACCGCCGTTTTATCAGAAACTACAGTCAGACAGCTTTACCACTAACTGCACTAACCTCTTCCAAGATCCCTTTTAGTTGGACTCCGGAGGCTGAAGCGGCGTTCTCACGCCTCAAGACCCTCTTCGCCAACGCACCCATCCTGATTCAGCCAGACCCGTCCCGACAGTTCATTGTCGAGGTCGACGCCTCAGACACCGGAGTTGGTGCGGTTTTATCCCAGATCTCTCCTCGCGACAATAAAACTCACCCATGTGCCTTTTTTTCCCGCAGATTATCACCTCCAGAGAGAAACTATGATGTGGGAGATCGGGAGCTACTAGCTATAAAATTGGCCCTGGAAGAATGGAGACATTGGCTGGAGGGAGCAGAGCATCCGGTGCTGGTCTGGACCGATCACAAGAACTTGTCCTACCTTCAGTCTGCCCGGAGGCTCAACCCACGTCAGTCACGCTGGTCGCTATTTTTCTCTCGATTCAATCTCTCCATCTCATATCGCCCTGGTTCCCGTAACATCAAACCTGACGCACTTTCCCGCCTGTATTCATCTGATGATTCCGAGAAGGCCCCTGCCACTATTCTTCCTCCCAGTTGTACAGTCGCCACCGTTACCTGGGAGATCGAAGACATCATTACACAAGCTCAGTTGACAGAACCTGCACCCGACACCTGTCCACCCAACAAGCTCTACGTTCCTGTCTCAGTCCGAGCCCGTTTTCTCCACTGGATCCATGCCTCAAAATTCTCTGCACATCCCGGAATAAGCCGTACCATTGCACTCGTCAACCGCAAGTTTTGGTGGCCTTCTGTCCATAAAGATGTCAGTGAGTATGTCCAAGCCTGCACCACCTGTTCCAGAAATAAAACCTCTCACCAACCACCATCTGGTCTCCTGCAACCTCTCCCCATCCCCAAACGGCCATGGTCTCACATATCTATAGATTTTGTTACCGGCCTACCTCCTTCCAAGGGCATGACCACCATCCTCTCCATCGTCGACCGTTTCTCCAAGACCTGCCACTTCGTTCCTCTCCGTAAGTTACCCACAGCTTTTCAAACCGCTCGGCTTCTGATCAAACACGTTTTCCGACTCCATGGCATCCCACGAGACATCCTCTCTGACCGAGGTCCTCAGTTCATCTCTCAGGTTTGGAAAAGTTTCTGTTCGGCTCTCAACGCATCTGTCTCACTCTCTTCCGGCTTTCACCCCCAGACCAACGGTCAAACTGAACGGCTCAACCAGGACCTGGAAACCACCCTCCGCTGCTTCACCTCCACCAACCCCTCTGACTGGTCCCAATTCCTCCCTTGGGTGGAGTACGCTCACAACAGCCACATCTCAGCAGCTACCGGTATGTCCCCGTTCGAGGCTTCCATTGGTTATCAACCCCCTCTTCTTTCCTCAGAGGAAAAGGATATTTCAGTCACCTCAGTCCGTCATCACATCCGCCGTTGTCAGAAAGTCTGGAACACCATTATCCGTAACCTCAACCACACTGCAGATAGAAATAAGCGCCTGGCTGACCAGAAGAGAAGACCAGCACCCATATACGTCCCAGGTCAACAGGTTTGGCTTTCTTCACGTGACATTCCGCTCAAATCCATTTCCAAGAAGCTCTCTCCCCGATACATTGGTCCCTTCCCCATTGAAACCATAATCAGTCCGTCTGCTGTCCGTCTCCGTCTGCCCGCCTCCCTCCGCGTCCACCCCACCTTCCATGTGTCCCAGATCAAACCTGTCCAGACCAGCACGCTCTGCCCTCCAGCCGAGCCCTCTCCACCCCCCCGTGACATTGATGGTCATCCTGCATACACCGTCCGCCGGATCGTGGACTCCCGTCGGCGAGGTCGCGGCTGGCAGTACCTCGTCGATTGGGAGGGCTACGGTCCGGAGGACAGATCCTGGATCTCTGGTTCTTCCATCCTAGACCCTTCCCTTATCTCCGACTATCGTTCCTCGTTGCCTTCCAGTTCGTCTAGGCCGCCAGGTGGCGACCGTTGAGGGGGGGGTACTGTTATGTTCCGGGGTTCTGGCTGCATGGTGGGAGTTCCTGTGCACCCTTATTACCTTTTACCACCAGATGGCGACAGGTTCCGGTTGGAGTGCGGTGCATTATTATCCGCAGCTGTTCGTGATCATCTTCATCAGCGGCGCAGACTTAAGGAGTTGGCCGCCAGTCCAGCGTCGCCTGAGTGTTAGCCAGTCACGGTGATCCTTTGATGAGATCCCGGTTGAATTCCTGGTTTATGAACCACCCTCGTGACGCCGTGGAAAGTATCCACAGGTTGCCCGAGTTCCCAGACTCACCTCTCCGTTGTTTTGCAATTATCTCCTGGACCCCACGGCTGGCGGCCGTACCACTCCTCCGTCTCTCCGCTGCACCCGAGCCTACCTGTCCGCTGCCCGCCGCACTCCTCCGTTGTTCTTGGACCCACCAAGAACCGAGACCCCGGACATACTTTGTTTCCCCTCCAAGACTCCGTTCATCTGCAACAAGTAAGATCAGCCTGTTTTTCCCAGAAAGATTTCCTTTCTTCCCACGACCCCTGAACTCACCACTCTGCTCTTTCCTCGTAGTGAACCATTGTTGCCGTCACTGTCTTTGCCCCTGGACCAGACCATCCTGATTCTCGCTGATAATTGTGTGATCATTATTAAATCATTTAACACTGATCCTACCTCTCCTGTCTTGTGTTCTGCATGTGGGCTTGTTAAAAACTACCATCATGACACAAACATTGAATATATAGGAAACTGGAGTACTATGCTGACATAGTGTAAATTATAGTAGACTCAGACTGTACTCAATATTAACAATTTACTAATATGTAATGTTTAAGGACTTCAGCACGTAAATCTTGGTTTTACTTTCACTCTGGGAATAAACAAAATAATCTGAAAACCTTAACTTAAATAATTAACCTTAGAAAAATTAACACGCTTTTCAAAGTACTTTTTCAATACAATACACAGGGCAATCCTGACCCACCTCTGGCCTCCTGCCAGACACTGAGAAGGGCAAATTAACCTACGAGTGTGCACTACGCTGCAGAGAGCGGTGGAGTGAAGGCTTCTTTCTTTTTAATGTAGAAAACTCAAGGGACAAGGGGCAGTTGCCTATTTCGCCCATATCAGAAACCACCATTGGGCACCAGCACCCTTTGCAACCCCACTAGGGATAAACTGAAAACGGTGGGATACAGAGTTGTATTAGCAAATATAAAATGTCTACACTTTCACAAGAAACCACTGTTAAGTTGCTGTTTTGCAGCTGGACATAAATTTTTTACTCAATAATGTATATTGATTAAAAAGAAATTATTAAGTAATTCAGCATTTCAGCTTATTAAATCAGTTAGCATTTCAATCAGTTCACTGAACTGAGTGAGTTCAGGTGAATTCACTCACTCAGTTCAATTGAGTGAGCCAGTCCACCAACTTTGGATTTTATGTCAACTAATATCCCGTTGTATCCTACAAATATGAACATTTACATTTGTGTGGTTATTATTTGATAAAATCAGCTTGAAAGGTTGGCTAATCTTACTAGGTAGCTGCTATTTTTTTTTCTGTTCTCAGGATTTGCTCCTTTTTACCTGATGCAGACTATGTTTACATTTTGAAACCTATCTGATTATTTGTTAATAATGTTTTCTTGTGTCTTGTGCAACAGCTATGAAAGCATCACAGACAGAGGCACCTCTTGGACCGTGGTCAGCCCCATCACCTTTACTTACAAGGTCACAGAAACTCATGACTTACTGGACCCAAACAACGACACTCTCTTATTGGGCCACATCACTGACCCACAACAGTTGGAGGACATTAAAAAATCAAATAAGCCCATCAGGCGTTTTGTGGTCATTGACCAAGAAGTCTTTAAAATCTATGGCCCCAAGCTAACTGAATACCTTGAGGCTCACAATGTAGTGTACAAGATTTTGGCTCTTCCAACCACAGAAGGAAACAAATCCATGGAAACAGCTCTGAAGATTCTAGATGATGTCAATAACTTTGCTCTCGACCGCCGAACAGAGCCCATCATTGCCATTGGTGGAGGGGTTTGTCTAGACATAGTGGGCTTGGCAGCTTCACTGTACCGGAGGCGCACTCCTTACATTAGGGTCCCCACCACACTTCTGTCCTACATTGATGCCAGCGTAGGGGCAAAAACTGGGGTAAACTTCGCTAACTGCAAGAACAAACTTGGGGCTTATATTCCACCTGCAGCTGCATTGCTTGATCTATCGTTTATGCAAACTGTTCCACGAAGACACATCTCCAATGGGCTAGCAGAGATGCTAAAGGTAGGATTCTTCATCTCTAACCTAGGCACCAGTTGCTTAGTATTGCTGTTCTAATAAATCTGTCAGTAGCTATACGTCCATTATAAATGTGCACAAAACTTCGTCAATATTCTACTTATGTCAAAACACCCAATTTTCCAACTGCAATGTTGCCATTAAATAAGAAACACAATGAAAATTTCATGAATAAGTTTTTTCATGCAATACGTCATTAAAAACAAGTAGCACCATGATCCCCCAACTATTTCCAAGTTGCCTTCTTCGTGATTTGCATCAGTGGCAACAAATAGTTGTTGATCGTGTGCCTTGCGTGATGTTAAAAAAAACTTTTGTTGCAGTTTTGCGAAATAAACCAATGGCCAAAAAACCATCTCATCCTGGTGCCAAAAATTTTTATAGAGAAAGAAGAGTTGTTTTTTTGTTAACTTGTGTTAACAAAACATTAAGAACATTTATTTTCCAAATGTCAAATTACAAGGGCAATTCAGACACAGCTGCTACTGCTACATTTTGCAGCTTTGTGTGGAACCTGGTATGACAAAAAATGTTGTGGAAAAAATTTTATGGTTTAACAATTTTACACAATAATAATAAACAAATGTAAAACACAATATAGTTTATTTGAAACAAAAAGCAACAATTAACAGTACAGTTAATTATTTAAAAATTGGGGATCACTGTCATATTAATTGCATCCATAATGGTTTTATGCTGATATATAAACTTCAGCAAAATATTAAACACTCAGTTAATTTAGTATTTTTTTAAGTAAAACAATGTTTTGTAGAGAACAGAATACATTCTTGAACCTTTTCTTTTGTACAGAGTAAGAAGAATAAGAAGTCAACATTAACTGGTTAATTAGTCAGGCTTTCTATCCTGGTGAATGGATATATTTGATGGAGCAGAATTTGTCTTATTCCTAAATGAGACAGAAATGTACCAGCATTTTTTCAGTCAGCTGATTGGCACTGTCCAGTAACAGGTTGGAGAAGGACAGTTTTTCATGCAGCTGGAGAAATCTCTGCATTTTCTCTTGCATCTCATTAAAGAACTTTAAATCATCAGCATTTTAAAGGGGCTGTGTAATTTAAGCATTATAAGGGCGCAACCCTTCCATATGACTCTCCCCCTAAGCTCCTTCACTAGCCAACAGCAATTAGTTGGTTCAACTGCACATCTGCTGAGTTCACTATATGAGTTACGTCTAGGTGCAAAGCTAGTAAAAATGTTGTTAAAGGGTTAACAGTGGAACCATGTTGTGATTACTTTCTGAAGGAGGAGTGTCAGAAAGAGCAGGATGCCCAATTTCAAGGCATTAAATTGCAAAGTCACTTTTCTTTTTTAAGTTATGTTTGATATATATACAGCATTTTTAAACAACTCAAGGAAACAGTCAAGAAAACACATAATACTGACACTTTAATACTCTACTCATAAAGTATGGCCTCTGTTTTAAAACCTCATTTATTTAGTGATTTTTTCCTTCATTACAGATGGCATTGATGAAACATCGGGGACTCTTCGAGCTTCTTGAGGAACATGGCTGTATGCTGTTGGACACTAAATTCCAGGCTGACAACACTTTATATGGGCACAGTAGTGTTAAGGTTGCATCACAGGCAACCCATATAGCAATCACAACAATGCTAGAGGAGCTAGCTCCAAACCTTTGGGAAGATGACCTAAACAGACTTGTGGATTTTGGCCACCTTATTAGTCCAGCATTAGAAATGGTGAGCTGACACTTTTTATCAGTACTACTACTACTACAAAATCTTAAAATTCTTGCTAGTCTCATCTTGTTTGAAGTCTGCTGCTATCCAATTAAATTATTCCCTGGTACATTACCACTACAATGGAAATCGCTCAGTTATGTTTGCTCGGTCTGGTCAACTGAACTGAATTCAGTGAAATATATAGATTTCGTTTGTGTAGCAAAATAATAGAAACAGAATTGCTTCAGTTCTTTTACATTGACCAGGAAAACGCCAAAAATGATTTTGCTGATTTATTTTAAGCAGAACTGAACAGGAAAGAACCGAATCCAGGCTTAGGTTTGTAGGCGGAGCAGAATTTGGTTTTATTGGTCCATATTTGCGGTCAATTGCACGTTCACACCTCCCCCAATGAACTGGACTTTGTAGGTAAATGGACTAGAGTTTGATGAAAGCTGAGTAAACATGGCTGGAATGAATGCACCTTTATCCTATGTCTATCGATCACTTGGATATTTTTAAACTCCCTGGAAGTAGAACCAACCTCTTCTGAGCTTATTTTTTCTCTTTGTATTTCAGAAAGTTCTTCCATCCTTACTGCATGGTGAAGCAGTAAACATTGACATGTCTTATATGGTATACTTGTCTCATGAGTGCGGCCTATTGATGGAAGAAGAAAAGCAAAGGATCATAAGCTGCATGGTTGGTCTGGAGCTTCCTGTCTGGCACAAGAAGTTCACCATGGAGCTAATCCAGAAGTCTCTGCAGGACAGGCTGAAGCATTCTGGTGGTTTGGTCAGAATGCCACTTCCTGTTGGTTTGGGACAAGCAGGTAACAATCAAATACTGGCCCAATAATAATGTAATTTGTAATACTTTAGATGCAATTCATCTAAAGTTTTTATTTGCTTTCTCCCACTGCAGAAATTTTTAACAACACATCATTTGACATCCTGCACAGAGCTTACATCAAGTGGTGTGAGGAGCTGAGTTTCTCTTCTGACTGCACCTGTGATGTTTGATTCCCACATCCAACATCGTGTCTAAGTCCAGTTTTTAAACAAATAAGTGTTAGGTATTAGGTACTCTGGTGCACCATGGTTCACATGCATGGGGGAAATTGTTGTATTTACAGGCTAAAATGGAACATAGTGTTTTCATATTACAGAGAGCAACTTTATTTACACTGGCAGGAGTGGTCTGCATTATTAATGCCATAATTTTTGTTTAAATAGTAAATAAAACGGCTCATAGGTTTGGTGAATGGATTAAAATTAATTAATTTGTTTTCCATTTGTTTTTGTAACGATCACATAAGTGCCAATAACGCTTGCTCATTTTCTGCTTATTCCTGATGTCAAATACACTTACCAACAATAATAAATACTTTTTTTTGTTTTTTTACAAATAATGTATGTTTATTTACTATGAAATGAATGTTTTGAAAATTGTTTTCCCTTTTAATGAACATTAACACTGTGTGACAAACTGATGAAAGTTTGTGGCAAGAGCTTAAAGGGGACGCTTAAAGACACAGTTCAGCCCAGCTCTGGAATGCCAAAACATTGAGGTGGCCTGGATGCAGCCAAATCCTGGATGAGTGCAGCTGCTGTGAGCATTTGGGAGAGGCTGTGCTGCTGCAGGCACTCTACCAGGTTGTTGACATGTGCTACCAGAGTCAAAAGGTCAAACAAAAAATTTACTTTTCTGTGCTTTACATCATGTTGAGTTTGAGAAATCTTTTAATTTCCCATTGCAACCATTCAGCTGTACAAAATACCAGGGTGGACCCTAGCACCAAAATACATTGCTAAAGGATTAGAGGAGTGATGTTATGAGGACTTCCGGAAGGTGGAGTTTCAGAAAGCAGTTTCTCAAAGAGACAGAGACCCAATTTTAAGACATTAAAAATACAAAAACAAATGTTAATATTTGATTTTAACAAATGCTTGTGATATAAAATGGCACTACGTGCCTAGAAAGTACATAATATTTTCCCTTTAAATAAATCTACTTGGCACCAAAAGTAAGGAAGCATTGTAATATTGCATCTTTCAAATATGGCCTCAAAAACTCTTAACCCACAACTGTTCTTTCCAAATATGGCATCAGACTTTTCAGCAGTATAAGACTACTGAAAATGAATCATTGTTACAAAGAAATTATCAACCAAATTTGTGCTAATTTTATCACTTGTGCTGTACCAATAATATGAACCGCAACATAAAGCCAAACATGCCACAATTCAATAAAAGAAGATATCACAAAAGCAGGGGTGGGCTGGCATACCGGGCTACAGGAAGATAGATTCCAGCACAGCATACGCAGGGTCGGTCCAAGGTAATATGAGGCCCAAAGCAGGATCTGATTTAACCCCCCACACCACTCATAATAAGAACAACAGCATCACTAACCGTGTTAAAATATAGATTTAGTGAAGTCTGTGAGGGGGGTCCCTGGGTAATTGGTCAGCTTAAAATCAATCTCTGATTAGTGGCTATTATTTGCTGTGATGCATTTGTGAACAAACCCAGCTCAAACACAAAGATTACAGATAGCATCAGATTGTAACACATCAATCAAACTATCCAGATGATGCACTTTACTTTTACAAAGTAAACTTCCTAATTAAATCCTAAATTTTTATTTTATATCTGCTTATCACAATAAATAAAATTTAATAGCATTGATATTCTCAATAAATGAGTGCTACATTTGTACATCTATGATCTCTTAGAATTCAAACATTTATAGGGGCCCCTGAATGTCTGGAGAGGCCTAAAAGCAGCTACTGAGTTTTCTTTGCCTTGATATATCTGTCTTACAATTCTAGATTTCTCAGAGGTGCCAAAATCAAAAAGTTATGTAGAGTTAACCCCTCTTAGCTTTTTTGATCTTTAGACCAGTCTGCAACCAAGTTGGTATGGAGGTTGAACTGTCAGATATTAATAGGGTTTATTTAGTAAAATAGAAACAAATTTGTTTATTTCATAACATACTTTATAACCAGAAACCTTCTCTTCTATGGTCTGTTTTACAACTACAGTTTCAGTTCAACACAGCCTTACAGCACTGTTAGCAGCAGAAACAGCAACATTATACCTATCAGGGAACACGTACACTAAATTTGTTTAGCATTGTCCCCAAATGATGACATTCTATATCGTTCTGATATAGAATGATCAGATTAAATATTAGATTCTTGATTAATATGCAATGTTGTTGTGTTTTAAGATTTTATTCAATGTGCCCCTTTTAAATTTTGAGCCCCTCACACTCCAAAGGTCTCTGCAAGGCAGCGGGCAGCGCAGGTTCAAGCTCAAAAGAAAATCCAGGGCTGCCAGCCGGGTCAGATTTTTCCGGGAAAACTGCTGAAGGTGTGTTGACAGGAAACTGGTCAGGCAAGCAATCTGGAAAGAATTCTTAGTTTTCATCTTGGTAACCACAACAAGAGAGCACAGACAGGTTAAAAAGACAGATTGGTTACAAAAGGAAACACAAGCTGTTTTTCAGGAGACTACGAGTTACCACTAAGGTTAACTCACTGGCATCAAAGTTGAAGCCAACCATCTACTTTATATTTCAAACAAATTTCCATTTGTGTAAGTACATTTTAAGTATACTAAGTATTAAGTATACATATATACAAAGTATACTAACAGCATGCTTGTGCCAATTTTGACATTGTAACTTTAAAACACTTAAATATAATTGCAACACAATACACTTTTAAGAAATATATTAAATATATATATTCCATTTTCATATCTATTTTGTAAGGTCTATCAAAATAGATCTAGTGAACAGCATTAGCTCCTGTTCACACTTCAAAAGAAGATCATCACTGTGAAGCCAGGGAGGATAAGAATTGCTCTTAAAATTAATAATTTTTAGTCCCATAATATTGCCTTGAAAGGAAAGAGAGCCTTGGCAGTGGATGAGGCGAAGAGGTGTGCTGCAGAGTTTGCTTCAGAAGCAGATTTCCGGTGCTTGGCCAGCCCTCATGGAGTATCCGTGTGCAAGTATCCGCTCGGTAGACCTTTGACAACGGCACCGGTTCCTCCCAACCCTCGCGGAGACAATGCTAAGTGTGGGGAGTACAGCTTGCTGCAGGGAGCGTCGACATCCTCTCAGGGCGATGTGGAGCAGGCTGTAGAGGAGGTTCCTGGGCAACCCCTGTGGAGGAATAGCGAAAGCACTGACCACTGGTAACTCCAGAACAGTAAAGGTCCCCTCCTGACCCTCACGGAGACAATGCACGACATCGGGGGCATTCCTCACAGTAGCACGGCAAAAATGCCTGCCTCTCCAAAACCTGGCTCTAAATGACCCAGGAGAGAAAAGCTCGGACGTCATCTTTTGGTCGGATCCTTATGTCATGACTTAAGGATGAGGTGATAAGGATAAGGAGAAGGTGAGATCCAGGATGAGTGGAGAAAATAAGTTCAATAATAAAAATAATAATGTGCAGGTACTCAGGTGAAACAACAAAGAGAAACAACAAAACATGACAAGGATCCAAAAGTTAAGGCTGAAAATTGAACGCAGTGCTGAAAATTCACATATTGTCACTTTTTCAGTTCTCTCGCCGAGAAAACGCTTTTTTGGTCTCCTACATTCAAAACTCATGAAACTCAAAATTTAGACTTGGTTCCAGCTTCAAACCACCAGAACTACTGCTTCTGAGCATTTCTATGCTGTTCCAAAGCTAATAAGGCTGAAAATTGAGTGTAGTGCTGAAAATTCACATATTATCACTTTATCAGTTCTCTCGCCGAGAAAACGCTTATTTGGTCTCTTACATTCAAAACTCATGAAACTCAAAATTTAGACTTGGATCGAGCTTCAAACGACCAGAACTACTGCATCTCAGTATTTCTATGCTGTTCCATAGCTAATAAGGCTGAAAAATGAGTGTAGTGCCGAAAATTCACATATTGTCACTTTTTCACTTCACTAGCTTAGAAAACACTTTCTTGGTCTCTAACATTCAAAACTCATGAAACTCAAAATTTAGACTTGGATCGCGCTTCAAACAACCAGAACTACTGCTTCTGAGCATTTCTATGCTGTTCCAAAGCTAATAAGGCTGAAAATTGAACGCAGTGCTGAAAATTGACTTATTGTCACTTTATCAGTTCTCTCGCCGAGAAAACGCTTTTTTGGTCTCTTACATTCAAAACTCATGAAACTCAAAATGTAGACTTGGATCGAGCTTCAAACCACCAGAACTACTGCATATCAGCATTTCTATGCTGTTCCAAAGCTAATAAGGCTGAAAATTGAACGCAGAGCTGAAAATTCACATAATGTCACTTTTTCACTTCTCTCGCTGAGAAAACGCTTTTTTGGTCTCTTACATTCAAAACTCATGAAACTCAAAATTTAGACTTGGTTCCAGCTTCAAACCACCAGAACTACTGCATCTCAGCATTTCTATGCTGTTCCCAAGCTAATAAGGCTGAATATTGAGTGTAGTGCTGAAAATTCACATATTGTCACTTTTTCACTTCTCTCGCTGAGAAAACGCTTTTTTGGTCTCTTACATTCAAAACTCATGAAACTCAAAATTTAGACTTGGTTCCACCTTCAAACCACCAGAACTACTGCATCTCAGCATTTCTATGCTGTTCCCAAGCTAAAAAGCCTGAAAATTGAACGCAGTGCTGAAAATTCACATATTGTCACTTTTTCACTTCTCTCGCTGACAAAACGCTTTTTCGGTCGCTAAAATTCAAAACCTATAAAACTCAACATTTAGATTTGTTTCCAGCTTCAAACCACCAGAACTACTGCATCTCAGCATTTCTATGCTGTTCCCAAGCTAATAAGGCTGAAAATTGAACGCAGTGCTGAAAATTCACATATTGTAACTTTTTCAATTCTCTCGCTGAGAAAACGCTTTTTTGGTCTCTAACATTCAAAACTCATGAAACTCAAAATTTAGACTTGGATCGAGCTTCAAACCACCAGAACTACTGCATCTCAGCATTTCTATGCTGTTCCAAAGCCAATAAGGCTGAAAATTGAACGCAGTGCTGAAAATTCACATATTGTCACTTTATCAAAACGCTTTTATGGTCTCTTACATTCAAAACTCATGAAACTCAAAATTTAGACTTGGATCGAGCTTCAAACCACCAGAACTACTGCATCTCAGCATTTCTATGCTGTTCCCAAGCTAATAAGGCTGAAAATTGAACGCAGTGCTGAAAATTCACATATTGTCACTTTTTCACTTCTCTCGCTGAGAGAACGCTTTTTTGGTCTCTAACATTCAGAACTCATGAAACTCAAAATTTAGACTTGGATCGAGCTTCAAACGACCAGAACTACTGCATCTCAGTATTTCTATGCTGTTCCATAGCTAATAAGGCTGAAAAATGAGTGTAGTGCCGAAAATTCACATATTGTCACTTTTTCACTTCACTAGCTTAGAAAACACTTTCTTGGTCTCTAACATTCAAAACTCATGAAACTCAAAATTTAGACTTGGATCGCGCTTCAAACAACCAGAACTACTGCTTCTGAGCATTTCTATGCTGTTCCAAAGCTAATAAGGCTGAAAATTGAACGCAGTGCTGAAAATTAACTTATTGTCACTTTATCAGTTCTCTCGCCGAGAAAACGCTTTTTTGGTCTCTTACATTCAAAACTCATGAAACTCAAAATGTAGACTTGGATCGAGCTTCAAACCACCAGAACTACTGCATATCAGCATTTCTATGCTGTTCCAAAGCTAATAAGGCTGAAAATTGAACGCAGAGCTGAAAATTCACATAATGTCACTTTTTCACTTCTCTCGCTGAGAAAACGCTTTTTTGGTCTCTTACATTCAAAACTCATGAAACTCAAAATTTAGACTTGGTTCCAGCTTCAAACCACCAGAACTACTGCATCTCAGCATTTCTATGCTGTTCCCAAGCTAAAAAGCCTGAAAATTGAACGCAGTGCTGAAAATTCACATATTGTCACTTTTTCACTTCTCTCGCTGACAAAACGCTTTTTTGGTCGCTAAAATTCAAAACCTATAAAACTCAACATTTAGATTTGTTTCCAGCTTCAAACCACCAGAACTACTGCATCTCAGCATTTCTATGCTGTTCCCAAGCTAATAAGGCTGAAAATTGAACGCAGTGCTGAAAATTCACATATTGTAACTTTTTCAACTTCTCTCGCTGAGGAAACGCTTTTTTGGTCTCTAACATTCAAAACTCATGAAACTCAAAATTTAGACTTGGATCGAGCTTCAAACCACCAGAACTACTGCATCTCAGCATTTCTATGCTGTTCCAAAGCCAATAAGGCTGAAAATTGAACGCAGTGCTGAAAATTCACATATTGTCACTTTATCAAAACGCTTTTATGGTCTCTTACAATCAAAACTCATGAAACTCAAAATTTAGACTTGGATCGAGCTTCAAACCACCAGAACTACTGCATCTCAGCATTTCTATGCTGTTCCACAGCTAAAAAGGCTGAAAATTGATCGCAGAGCTGAAAATTCACATATTGTCACTTTTTCACTTCTCTCGCCGAGAAAACGCTTTTTTGGTCGCTACATTTCAAAAATATTAAACTCAAAATTTACACTTGGTTTCAGCTTCAAACCACCAGAACTACTGCATCTCAGCATTTCTATGCTGTTCAAAAGCCAATAAGGCTGAAAATTGAGTGTAGTGCTGAAAATTCACATATTGTAACTTTTTCACTTCTCTCGCCGAGAAAAAACTTTTTTGGTCTCTAACATTCAAAACCTATTAAACTCAAAATTTACACTTGGTTCCAGCTTCAAACCACCAGAACTACTGCATCTCAGCATTTCTATGCTGTTCCAAAGCTAAAACGGCTGAAAATTGAACGCAGTGCTGAAAATTAACTTATTGTCACTTTATCAGTTCTCTCGCCGAGAAAACGCTTTTTTGGTCGCTATAATTCAAAACCTATTAATCTCAAAATTTACACTTGGTTCCAGCTGCAAACCACCAGAACTACTGCATCTCAGCATTTCTATGCTGTTCAAAAGCCAATAAAGCTGAAAATTGAGTGTAGTGCTGAAAATTCACATATTGTCACTTTTTCACTTCTCTCGCTAAGAAAACGCTTTTTTGGTCTCTAACATTCAAAACTCATGAAACTCAAAATTTAGACTTGGTTCCAGCTTCAAACCACCAGAACTACTGCATCTCAGCATTTCTATGCTGTTCAAAAGCCAATAAAGCTGAAAATTGAGTGTAGTGCTGAAAATTCACATATTGTCACTTTTTCACTTCTCTCGCTAAGAAAACGCTTTTTTGGTCTCTAACATTCAAAACTCATGAAACTCAAAATTTAGACTTGGTTCCAGCTTCAAACCACCAGAACTACTGCATCTCAGCATTTCTATGCTGTTGCAAAGCTAATAAGGCTGAATATTGAGTGTAGTGCTGAAAATTCACATATTGTCACTTTTCAACTTCTCTCGCTGAGAAAACGCTTTTTTGGTCTCTAACATTCAAAACTCATGAAACTCAAAATTTAGACTTGATTCCAGCTTCAAACCACCAGAACTACTGCATCTCAGCATTTCTATGCTGTTCCAAAGCTAATAAGGCTGAATATTGAGTGTAGTGCTGAAAATTCACATATTGTCACTTTTCAACTTCTCTCGCTGAGAAAACGCTTGTTTGGTCTCTAACATTCAAAACTCATGAAACTCAAAATTTGGACTTGGTTCCAGCTTCAAACCACCAGAACTACTGCATCTCAGCATTTCTATGCTCTTCCAAAGCTAATAAGGCTGAATATTGAGTGTAGTGCTGAAAATTCACATATTGTCACTTTTCAACTTCTCTCGATGAGAAAACGCTTTTTTGGTTGCTATATTTCAAAACCTATAAAACTCAAAATTTACACATGGTTCCAGCTTCAAACCACCAGAACTACTGCATCTCAGCATTTCTATGCTGTTCCAAAGCTAATAAGGCTGAATATTGAGTGTAGTGCTGAAAATTCACATATTGTCACTTTTTCACTTCTCTCGCTGAGAAAACGCTTTTTTGGTCGCTATATTTCAAAACCTATAAAACTCAAAATTTACACATGGTTCCAGCTTCAAACCACCAGAACTACTGCATCTCAGCATTTCTATGCTGTTCCAAAGCTAATAAGGCTGAATATTGAGTGTAGTGCTGAAAATTCACATATTGTCACTTTTCAACTTCTCTCGCTGAGAAAACGCTTTTTTGGTCTCTAACATTCAAAACTCATGAAACTCAAAATTTAGACTTGGTTCCAGCTTCAAACCACCAGAACTACTGCATCTCAGCATTTCTATGCTGTTCCACAGCTAATAAGGCTGGATATTGAGTGTAGTGCTGAAAATTCACATATTGTCACTTTTCAACTTCTCTCGCCGAGAAAAAGCTTTTTTGGTCTCTAACATTCAAAACACATGAAACTCAAAATTTAGACCTGGTTCCAGCTTCAAACCACCAGAACTACTGCATCTCAGCATTTCTATGCTGTTCCAAAGCTAATAAGGCTGAATATTGAGTGTAGTGCTGAAAATTCACATATTGTCACTTTTTCACTTCTCTCGCTGAGAAAACGCTTTTTTGGTCTCTAACATTCAAAACACATGAAACTCAAAATTTAGACCTGGTTCCAGCTTCAAACCACCAGAACTACTGCATCTCAGCATTTCTATGCTGTTCCAAAGCTAATAAGGCTGAATATTGAGTGTAGTGCTGAAAATTCACATATTGTCACTTTTTCACTTCTCTCGCTGAGAAAACGCTTTTTTGGTCGCTATAATTCAAAACCTATTAAACTCAAAATTTACACTTGGTTTCAGCTTCAAACCACCAGAACTACTGCATCTCAGCATTTCTATGCTGTTCCAAAGCTAATAAGGCTGAATATTGAGTGTAGTGCTGAAAATTCACATATTGTCACTTTTCAACTTCTCTCGCTGAGAAAACGCTTTTTTGGTCTCTAACATTCAAAACTCATGAAACTCAAAATTTAGACTTGGTTCCAGCTTCAAACCACCAGAACTACTGCATCTCAGCATTTCTATGCTGTTCCACAGCTAATAAGGCTGAATATTGAGTGTAGTGCTGAAAATTCACATATTGTCACTTTTCAACTTCTCTCGCCGAGAAAAAGCTTTTTTGGTCTCTAACATTCAAAACACATGAAACTCAAAATTTAGACCTGGTTCCAGCTTCAAACCACCAGAACTACTGCATCTCAGCATTTCTATGCTGTTCCAAAGCTAATAAGGCTGAATATTGAGTGTAGTGCTGAAAATTCACATATTGTCACTTTTTCACTTCTCTCGCTGAGAAAACGCTTTTTTGGTCTCTAACATTCAAAACACATGAAACTCAAAATTTAGACCTGGTTCCAGCTTCAAACCACCAGAACTACTGCATCTCAGCATTTCTATGCTGTTCCAAAGCTAATAAGGCTGAATATTGAGTGTAGTGCTGAAAATTCACATATTGTCACTTTTTCACTTCTCTCGCTGAGAAAACGCTTTTTTGGTCGCTATAATTCAAAACCTATTAAACTCAAAATTTACACTTGGTTTCAGCTTCAAACCACCAGAACTACTGCATCTCAGCATTTCTATGCTGTTCCAAAGCTAATAAGGCTGAATATTGAGTGTAGTGCTGAAAATTCACATATTGTCACTTTTTCACTTCTCTCGCTGAGAAAACGCTTTTTTGGTCGCTATAATTCAAAACCTATAAAACTCAAAATTTACACTTGGTTCCAGCTTCAAACCACCAGAACTACTGCATCTCAGCATTTCTATGCTGTTCCAAAGCTAATAAGGCTGAATATTGAGTGTAGTGCTGAAAATTCACATATTGTCACTTTTTCACTTCTCTCGCTGAGAAAACGCTTTTTTGGTCGCTATAATTCAAAACCTATTAAACTCAAAATTTACACTTGGTTTCAGCTTCAAACCACCAGAACTACTGCATCTCAGCATTTCTATGCTGTTCCAAAGCTAATAAGGCTGAATATTGAGTGTAGTGCTGAAAATTCACATATTGTCACTTTTCACTTCTCTCGCTGAGAAAACGCTTTTTTGGTCGCTATAATTCAAAACCTATTAAACTCAAAATTTACACTTGGTTTCAGCTTCAAACCACCAGAACTACTGCATCTCAGCATTTCTATGCTGTTCCAAAGCTAATAAGGCTGAATATTGAGTGTAGTGCTGAAAATTCACATATTGTCACTTTTCAACTTCTCTCGCTGAGAAAACGCTTTTTTGGTCGCTATAATTCAAAACCTATAAACTCAAAATTTACACTTGGTTTCCAGCTTCAAACCACCAGAACTACTGCATCTCAGCATTTCTATGCTGTTCCAAAGCTAATAAGGCTGAATATTGAGTGTAGTGCTGAAAATTCACATATTGTCACTTTTCAACTTCTCTCGCTGAGAAAACGCTTTTTTGGTCTCTAACATTCAAAACTCATGAAACTCAAAATTTAGACCTTGGTTCCAGCTTCAAACCACCAGAACTACTGCATCTCAGCATTTCTATGCTGTTCCAAAGCTAATAAGGCTGAATATTGAGTGTAGTGCTGAAAATTCACATATTGTCACTTTTTCACTTCTCTCGCTGAGAAAACGCTTTTTTGGTCGCTATAATTCAAAACCTATGAAACTCAAAATTTAGACATGGTTCCAGCTTCAAACCACCAGAACTACTGCATCTCAGCATTTCTATGCTGTTCCAAAGCTAATAAGGCTGAATATTGAGTGTAGTGCTGAAAATTCACATATTGTCACTTTTTCACTTCTCTCGCTGAGAAAACGCTTTTTTGGTCGCTATAATTCAAAACCTATGAAACTCAAAATTTACACTTGGTTTCAGCTTCAAACCACCAGAACTACTGCATCTCAGCATTTCTATGCTGTTCCAAAGCTAATAAGGCTGAATATTGAGTGTAGTGCTGAAAATTCACATATTGTCACTTTTTCACTTCTCTCGCTGAGAAAACGCTTTTTTGGTCGCTATAATTCAAAACCTATAAAACTCAAAATTTACACTTGGTTCCAGCTTCAAACCACCAGAACTACTGCATCTCAGCATTTCTATGCTGTTCCAAAGCTAATAAGGCTGAATATTGAGTGTAGTGCTGAAAATTCACATATTGTCACTTTTCAACTTCTCTCGCTGAGAAAACGCTTTTTTGGTCTCTAACATTCAAAACTCATGAAACTCAAAATTTAGACCTGTTTCCAGCTTCAAACCACCAGAACTACTGCATCTCAGCATTTCTATGCTGTTCCAAAGCTAATAAGGCTGAATATTGAGTGTAGTGCTGAAAATTCACATATTGTCACTTTTCAACTTCTCTCGCCGAGAAAACGCTTTTTTGGTCTCTAACATTCAAAACACATGAAACTCAAAATTTAGACCTGGTTCCAGCTTCAAACCACCAGAACTACTGCATCTCAGCATTTCTATGCTGTTCCAAAGCTAATAAGGCTGAATATTGAGTGTAGTGCTGAAAATTCACATATTGTCACTTTTTCACTTCTCTCGCTGAGAAAACGCTTTTTTGGTCGCTATCATTCAAAACCTATGAAACTCAAAATTTACACTTGGTTTCCAGCTTCAAACCACCAGAACTACTGCATCTCAGCATTTCTATGCTGTTCCAAAGCTAATAAGGCTGAATATTGAGTGTAGTGCTGAAAATTCACATATTGTCACTTTTTCAACTTCTCTCGCTGAGAAAACGCTTTTTTGGTCTCTAACATTCAAAACTCATGAAACTCAAAATTTAGACTTGGTTCCAGCTTCAAACCACCAGAACTACTGCATCTCAGCATTTCTATGCTGTTCCAAAGCTAATAAGGCTGAATATTGAGTGTAGTGCTGAAAATTCACATATTGTCACTTTTTCACTTCTCTCGCTGAGAAAACGCTTTTTTGGTCGCTATAATTCAAAACCTATAAAACTCAAAATTTAGACTTGGTTCCAGCTTCAAACCACCAGAACTACTGCATCTCAGCATTTCTATGCTGTTCCAAAGCTAATAAGGCTGAATATTGAGTGTAGTGCTGAAAATTCACATATTGTCACTTTTTCACTTCTCTCGCTGAGAAAACGCTTTTTTGGTCGCTATAATTCAAAACCTATTAAACTCAAAATTTACACTTGGTTCAGCTTCAAACCACCAGAACTACTGCATCTCAGCATTTCTATGCTGTTCCAAAGCTAATAAGGCTGAATATTGAGTGTAGTGCTGAAAATTCACATATTGTCACTTTTTCACTTCTCTCGCTGAGAAAACGCTTTTTTGGTCGCTATAATTCAAAACCTATTAAACTCAAAATTTACACTTGGTTCCAGCTTCAAACCACCAGAACTACTGCATCTCAGCATTTCTATGCTGTTCCAAAGCTAATAAGGCTGAATATTGAGTGTAGTGCTGAAAATTCACATATTGTCACTTTTCAACTTCTCTCGCTGAGAAAACGCTTTTTTGGTCGCTATATTCAAAACCTATAAACTCAAAATTTAGACCTGGTTCCAGCTTCAAACCACCAGAACTACTGCATCTCAGCATTTCTATGCTGTTCCAAAGCTAATAAGGCTGAATATTGAGTGTAGTGCTGAAAATTCACATATTGTCACTTTTCACTTCTCTCGCTGAGAAAACGCTTTTTTGGTCGCTATAATTCAAAACTCATGAAACTCAAAATTTAGACTTGGTTCCAGCTTCAAACCACCAGAACTACTGCATCTCAGCATTTCTATGCTGTTCCAAAGCTAATAAGGCTGAATATTGAGTGTAGTGCTGAAAATTCACATATTGTCACTTTTTCAACTTCTCTCGCTGAGAAAACGCTTTTTTGGTCTCTAACATTCAAAACTCATGAAACTCAAAATTTAGACTTGGTTCCAGCTTCAAACCACCAGAACTACTGCATCTCAGCATTTCTATGCTGTTCCAAAGCTAATAAGGCTGAATATTGAGTGTAGTGCTGAAAATTCACATATTGTCACTTTTTCACTTCTCTCGCTGAGAAAACGCTTTTTTGGTCTCTAACATTCAAAACACATGAAACTCAAAATTTAGACCTGGTTCCAGCTTCAAACCACCAGAACTACTGCATCTCAGCATTTCTATGCTGTTCCAAAGCTAATAAGGCTGAATATTGAGTGTAGTGCTGAAAATTCACATATTGTCACTTTTCAACTTCTCTCGCTGAGAAAACGCTTTTTTGGTCTCTAACATTCAAAACATCATGAAACTCAAAATTTAGACTTGGTTCCAGCTTCAAACCACCAGAACTACTGCATCTCAGCATTTCTATGCTGTTCCAAAGCTAATAAGGCTGAATATTGAGTGTAGTGCTGAAAATTCACATATTGTCACTTTTTCACTTCTCTCGCTGAGAAAACGCTTTTTTGGTCGCTATAATTCAAACCTATTAAACTCAAAATTTACACTTGTTTCAGCTTCAAACCACCAGAACTACTGATCTCAGCATTTCTATGCTGTTCCAAAGCTAATAAGGCTGAATATTGAGTGTAGTGCTGAAAATTCACATATTGTCACTTTTCACTTCTCTCGCTGAGAAAACGCTTTTTTGGTCGCTATAATTC